>NC_053162.1:41009366-41699366 GCF_016835505.1 Polypterus senegalus
CAATCAACAGGTTACTTAACAGTCATGCACTGTATGGTGAAAAGTATTTGGACATCCCACCAAATTATAGAGTTCAGGTGTTTCAGCCACACCCATTGGTAACAGGTGCATAAAATCAACTACATAGCCAAACAGTCTCCATTGATAGATAATGGCAGTAGAATGGCTTGTACTGAAGAGCTCAGTGACTTTAAATGTGGTACTGTCATAGGATGCTACCTGTGCTACGAGCCACTGCATTAAATTTCTGCTCTGCTAGATGTACCCCGTCAACAGTTAGTGCTATTACTAGGCTCGCTCGCCTTTTAAGGCGACCGACTTTTAAGTTGACCACTTCTTAAGGCAATTCAATATGTAGATCAATTTGATATTTTATACAACCTCATTAATTTGGTTATATTGCATTTGAGCGGTATTACTTTAATACTCATAGTTTCTGTTATTTTTGTGATGAAATGTAAACTTTTTTTCTATATTGAGGTCGCCCTTTTGAACCCCCTTGATATTTACTACGTGGTGAGGCATTTGTACTCCATCAACATTAATTATTTCCAGAGACATAATTTTGTCTATTTTTCCAGCTCATCGCGCACAAAAGCAAGGGAATGATGGGAGCACCAGAACTCTGCTCACATCATGTCGCTTCGTACCGCAATCTGCAAGTAGTAAGTCTGTGATAAGCGGAATACGCTCGCTTTCCACTCACGGGACGGAAGGACAATCCCGACCGCTTTTATATAGTAAGAAAAAAGAAGAAGATATTGCACAGTCTGGAGTAGAAAATCATCTTTTACCTGGAAAAACGAAAATACAAATCCCATCGTGCATTGCAAAATGGACGGGCATGTGTGAAACTCCGCGCCTGCGTAGCACTCACGGGACGGAAGGACAATCCCGACCGCTTTTATATAGAAGGATTGTGAAGTGTAGATTAGATTAGGTTGTTTATTTATAAAAGCACATTTAAAACAACAGCGGTTGTGCCAAAGTACAAAAAAGCATTAAAAAAAACACAGTACAAACATTCATGCAAAAGCAGTTTAATAAAACAACCAATTACAACATCCTCCACAATCCCATTATACATAGTGAAAGGCAGAAGAAAACAAGTAGGTCTTAAGCCGACTTTTAAAAACCTTGATTGAGGATGAAGACCTGATGTGCAGAGGCAAGTCATTCCAAAGCCGTGAAGCAACAACTGAAAAAGCTTTGTCTTCCCTAGACTTCAGCCGAGATCTTGGCACTACAAGGAGCAGTTGTCCAGATGACCTCAGTGCTCTTGGTGACACATAGGGGTGATGGAGGTCACAGAGATATTTTGGAGCGAGACCATGCAAGGCTTTAAAAACAAACAAGATTTTAAAATCAATGTGACACCTCACCGGTAGCCAATGAAGAGAGGCTAAAATGGGGAAGATGTGATCCCGTTTTCTCAACCCAATCAAAATTCTAGCTGCCCTATTCTGAACCAGCTGAAGGCACGACAGTGCAGATTTTGGCAGAACCACATATAAGGAATTACAATAATCTAGTCGAGATATAATCAATGCATGAATGACTTTTTCCAAGTCCTTCTGTAAAAGAAAGGATTTTTGTGTAGAAATGTGCCTCAGTTGGTAAAAACTGGACTGTACTACCATGGAGATTTGTTTTTCAAAACTTAGTGATGGCTCAAAGATGATACCTAGTTTTCTGACATCATTATGAATCATTGCTGCCAAAGGTCCTAAGTACATGCCGATTTTAACTGCAGATGTGGTAGGACCAAAAATAATGACTTCTGTTTTATTTTCATTTAATTGCAAGACATTTTGTGCCATCCAATATTTAATATCCTGAAAGAATTTCAACAGCTTTTTTACAGATGAAGTGATGTCAAAACTTTGAGGTACAGCTGCGTATCATCAGCATAACAATGATATGCAACATCATGTTTGTAAAAGATGGCCCTCAAGGGAAGCAGATAAAGGAAAAATAGAAGGGGAGCCAGGATAGAACCTTGAGGGACACCTTGTGTGAGAGGAGCTGGCTGAGAGAAATTCCCATCTATGTTAACAGACATAGATCTGCCTTTTAGGTAGGACACAAACCAACCCAGTGCACAGCCTTGAATGCCTACTTTATCTTCAAGCCATTTTTAACAGAACTCCATGGTCCACTGTGTGAAATGCCGCACTGAGATCCAGCAAGACCAAGATTGCAGAAGAGCCAGAGTCCAAAATTAATAGAATATCATTTGTTACCTTCAGCAGAGCCGATTCAGTACTATGAAGTTTTTTAAAACCTGACTGAAACACATTGCATACATTTTTGTTCTCCAGGTATGAAATTAACTGCAAAGAAACTGCTTTCTCCATAATTTTGGACAGAAATGGAAGCTTAGAAATAGGTCTATAGTTTGAAAGAGCTTTAGGATCAAGTGTGGGCTTATTCAGCAAAGGCTGAACAATTGCATGTTTAAAGTTGTCTGGCATTCTACCGGATTTTAGACAGTTGTTAATAATAGCCAACACAATTGGACTAAACACTCTAAAAGTACCTTTAAATAGGAGTGCAGGTAAGATATCTAGCGGATAATTGGAAGGTTTTGTATGGAGGATTATATCAGTTAGCTGAGAAGAGTCAATAGGTTGAAAGGAAGTAAACTGGCTGTGTATTGGCCTTAGAGTGACTGTTGTCTTCCCACAGTAATCAACACTTGGAAGAGTAATGCTGGAACAAATGGCTTGAATTTTATTTATAAAATAATTTAAAAAAAAGCTCACAGGTCTCAGGCGTACTGTCAGGGAAGCCGCTGACTGGTGCCTTTAAAAGGGTGTTTATGGTGCTAAACAGCACCTTAGGTCTCGAGGCAGCATTTGCAATTAAACACAATAAAAAAATGTGATTTTGCTGATGTCACAGCCTTGTGATAGGACTTCCAACAAGTTCTAAGAATTTCATAAGAGACCTGCAGTTTGTCCTTTTTCCACCTCCGTTCAGCCTGCCTGCATTCCTGTCTGAGCGCACAAGTGGCCTCATTTAGCCAGGGCTGAACACTGGATTTTTCCTTGGCTCTCTTTAACTTTAAGGGTGCGACTAGATCCAGAGTATACGTACAAGTGAAATCGAGAAGCTTAACTATATCAGTAATATCCTGACACACAGAGGGCTTCGAAAACCAAGGGTAAATGACTGTCAGAAAAAATATCACAGAATGTCTGTGCTGTGTCAGCATTTATGCAGCACGAAAAGTGCTGTGATTTAGTGAAATTGATGGGTGGACACAAAAACTTAATTTCAAAAACAACTGCAAAATGATCAGAAATGCCGACGTCGGAGCTCTCCAGGTTATTTGCAGGAAGGCCAAGTGTTAGAACTAAGTCCAATGTATGTCC
Source organism: Polypterus senegalus (assembly GCF_016835505.1). Lineage (NCBI taxonomy): Eukaryota > Metazoa > Chordata > Cladistia > Polypteriformes > Polypteridae > Polypterus > Polypterus senegalus. The sequence continues at coordinate 41,012,744 of NC_053162.1, forward strand.
TCCCTGATGTGTGGGACTTGACACCACTTGAGTGAGAATTAAACGAATCCACAAGACTTAAAAAATCTTTAACCAGCGGTTTTGTCGGACAACAAACATGAATGTTAAAATCTCCCAGAATCAGCATTCTATCAGCGCATGACACCATGAAAGATAAGAACTCTGAGAACTCTGGAACAAAATCCTTATTATATCCAGGAAGTCTATAATCCAGTGCACACAATACAGAATTTGTAATATCAATTTTAAACAGCTGAGCCTCAAAACTGGAGAAATTGTCTACAGTCAAAAGTCTACATTTAAAACGATATTGAAAAACAGTTGCAAATTGTAAGTGTCTTGGATCAAGAGCAGCTCAGCCACAAAGTGGTAAACCACCCAAACATAACAGAGCAGAACCGCAGAGTAACGGATGCCTGAACAACCTCAGTTGTCTACTCTTGATGTGGAGGGTCAGTGGCTTTACTTTGAGCCTCTCTTGGATGTCTCTGCTTTTCATCCTGTCTCAAAGTGAGAGCCCCGCCACCCTGTGGAGAAAGTTCATTTTGGCCACTTGTACCCACAATCTCATCTTTTCGGTTAGTGCTCAAAGCTTGTTATTATAGGTGAGAGTAGGTATGTAGATTGGCTGGTAAATTGAGAGCTTTACCTTCTGGCTCAGCTCCTCCTTCAAAACTTTGGATAGATATAGTAACCGCATAACTGTGCTTTCCACTGTTGGACCACAGTCTAATCTTTGTCAGCATTTCAAAACCTTTGCTGATCAAAGCCTAGGTGAAGCCCTGCCTTCCTCTTCTGAGCTGCCTAATGGTTTGCCGTAACCTGTTTATACAATTGTGTGCCACTAACTTGGTGGCAACAGCTTGGGGAAGGCCCTTTTCTGTTCCAGCATGGTTGTGCCTAAAGACATGGAGGAACTAGAGTGGCCAGCACAGAGCCCTGGTCTCAACCATATTCAACACATACTTCCTAATGTGTTGGCTTCTTCTTAATCCTTGTGGTGCAGTTAAAAATACTTACAAATTCAAAGAAGGTTTCTGGTGAAGGGGAGTTATCACGATTGGATTGCTGTACACGCTTATATAAATATACGTTAAAAAATTGGGTTTCTTGGTAGTAAAATACATGCCATATTGCACAGAACTGGGGTGGGCCAATTGAAGATCAGACTACAATGTGCCGCAATGCTTCAGTTCACAAACCATAAATGAGAAAGTGCTGACACAGTGCTCCAGCCCACTTAAAGCCCTGGGGAACAACAGGAGAGACTGGCATTTCCTAATGAGTTTAAATGCTTGTGCAACTCAATAAAGTAGTCCCTGTGGACGGAACACAGAGGAGGAAGACATTGTACATAGATTGCCACATTGTTTCTTTTCACCTGTTCTTTTCCATACATACAGTGCTTAAAACGTTCAGTTCATTGCATGTACCGTATAAATGTGCACACTGTAAACATCAGTTCTGTTCTTAATAATAAGTTAAAGTAAACCAGTATTCAGTATATATTGCTTTTTAACTAACCCCTCCTCCAAAACTTTGTAGCAGTACACAATTTCAGATAAAAGCTTAACATTCAGTTCTAAATGAACTTCACATTTTTACAGTTAGCCCTACAGGGTGAAATTATATTTATACCCAAAATTCCCGTTATTTCTACAAATCGCCTGTTTGAATTCAAAAGAATACAGCTTCCTGTAAAGTTGTGTTTTCCTATGACCATCAACAATGCCAAGGTCAGTCAGAAAAACAAGAATTGATCTACAGCACAAATGTTTTACTAATGTGTAGATTGTATTTAGCATATTCAAAATTAACTAATATTAGCCCCTTGTTAAAACAAATGGCACTCATTTATTTACATAGTTCTTCTGGTACATCCAATTAACTTATGACACTATAGCTACATTTCCTGAGCAAAGCCCTGTAACACAGCTAGAATGAAAGCAAATATAAAGAAAGACACAAAGAATGCTAAATGGTAAGATTACTAATTTATAGAAACAGACCTATATTGTTTTTTGTGGTGAAATTTTTCCTTTGTATATTAGTTTTTTTATTGTAAAATGTACTGTATATTAATTTCATTTCCATTTTAGACACTTTTTTTCATAATTTTATATAAATATACATTACATTTATTTTTTAGTTAGTATTATAAGAAGACCTTTGGAAATGGTAATGTTCTTGAGTAAGGCACTTCTGTTAAAGTAGTGTGCTAAAATAGTGAGCTATAAAATCCATAAATAAACAAGGTATTAATTCAATAAAACATGAATGGGTTTGACATCACTGTCATAGCCTTGTATCCAAAATTCAGTTTCACATTTTTCTTACTTTAGCAATAATACACAAGTATAAGCAGAAAGAATCTGCACTTTTTTTGCATTAATTTGTATATTAGTCCCTAAGGATTTATTATACGACAAAGGGCTATGTAAATCTGTTAGCTGAACAGTTAAATCTCCACTTTAAAACTTCAAAGTCACATATTTCAGCAATATCCATACACAATTGTATGAATCCAAAATTGCAATGGTTATGGCATTAGCATATCATAACTTAACATTTTCAAGCCAGCTTAATACAATTTATTGTCGAGGTGAGGCTGGGACCTGTATCAGCAGCACTGTATGCAAAGCAGGGTGCCAGTCCTTTGCAGAGCCTACTAACACACACATCCAGACTCGCAATCACACTGGGGTAAATTTAGGGTTGCCAGTTAACTCAATTTGCAGTTGTTGGGGGATGTTGGAGGACAAATCATGCAAATATGTGGAGAAAGTCCAAATTCCAAACATAGCATCTTGGTTATCTACATTAGGTTTATCTGTGGATCACAGAGGAAGGGTAGAATCTGTTTTGTCAGATTTTGTTTAATTCAGTTATGCACTATTGCTACAATATTTTTAATCAGCACAAAAGTATAGCCTTTGGAGAAGAATGTTTCAGTGAGGAAAAGAGGCTGCAAAGTACATTTCACACAGCAACAAAGGAAAAGATAGCATAGTGCTGAACTATAACTGTCAATCATTATGTTATATATTGTGTTCATACTAAATTACCATAGTAAACGCTTTGTTTCAGCTGTATTGACTGTATTGTCATTTAACATTCCCATGCTGTGCAGCTGATAATCATTTCAAATTATGTGAGCTATTTAGTGTTTATGTTAAGATTATGCTTCCATCAGATGATTATTTACTGAATTTTTCTGCTTTGCGATAAATTTTGTGTAGATCTGCTATTCACCTGGAATCCTTTACTTCAAAGAAGCTGTAATTGCACACTTGATCTTAAATAAGCACTTCTAATAATAGTGTCACAATATAAAGGATATGAATTTTCACCATAGATCTACATTTTACAGTAATGTAAAATATCAAACTTATGCATACATGGTCAAAATGCACAGCATAGTTCAAGTCCTTAATTTGGCTTGTTATAGTTGTCAGACACTGGAGTCACTCAAGGAAACACTATGCAAACAATCAAATATGTAAATCAGAATTTAAACTGTGGTCAAAAGTGCTGTGCAACAGGATTGGTAGGTAAAATAATTCATAACTTTGAAGTTTTGAAATCACAGATGTAGGGCCAAATATACAAAGTGCTTCTGCCAAATGTTTAAAACCCAGCCATGATAAACCATATATACTCCTCTCCACATTTATTTCATAGTTTGTTCTTAGACAAACTAGATCATTTCACGTATATTTATTAAATTAATATTTTGTTTTTATTTTATTATTTTTAACCTGCTGAGCTTACATTAATTAATGATTATGTTTTGAAGATGCTGATCAGAGACTTTCCTGTTCTGTTTGTAGTGTTTAAATATGGATCATTGAGTTTCCTTATGAATGCTTTGAGGTTTATGTACAAAATAATGAAAAACTAAATAGCTGGATTGAAAAAGTAAGTGTTTGTCTTGCCTGAAGATACTTCTCAAGGTAAGAAAGCAATTGTTAAATTTTGAATATTTTCCCGAACTGTTCTTTATTTAGTATATTTATTTGAAAATGTTTGTGTTTGATCTGGCCAGCTGCAACTTTAATACTGATTTATTTGAATCATGTTGGATAGTCCACCTCATGTAAATGAAGAACTTACTGTGTTTTTTTTTCTGCCTGGTATCAGACAACTATTAAATATGTTTATAATATCAACTGTATTTATGTAAGCATTTTATCGAATTATAGTTTTACTTTGCATTCTAATAAAAATGTTGCTTGATTCATGTGCAGAGACTTTTAATGTTAAGTGATTTGTTTATTTTGCTCTTTTTAAACTTTTTAAAATTTTTTGTAGTGCGTTCTTGATTTTTGAAGTTCTGTTGAGCTTGTGTTAAAATCTGTGTGCACTCAGAATATCCGTAACACCACTTTATATAGACAACAACTAAACTTAGCCACATTGCTTTTCAGAAACAAAATATTTTCAGTATTTATTGTACATAATAATTCATTGGTTTCTCTGCATTTTTTAGTTTCTACACTAAAATGGATTTTGAGTGGAGTAGTCCTTTAAGAGCTGTCCATTTTACACTCATTTCCCCATGTTTTAATATTGAAGTTAGTTGTGGCAATCATCCTGACTGTCTCTGAAGAAAACTGTAATCCCAAACTAAAATGCTTTAATGAAATCCAGACTAACTTCAGTCAGTTTTGAGTCATGTGAAGTGACTTTGTTTTCTATTTTAAGCAGTTATTTGTGAAAATGCTTGAGTTGTATGTTTTCTCTTTTGCATGTTTAGAAATACCTGCTAGACAAGTATAGAAGACAGGAATGCAGAAGTAGTATGCTAGTAAAATAAAATTTGGAGCACAGGCAGGAAAATGTTTTGTTCTATTAGTTCTTTTGTGAAACATGCAACATTGCACAGTACTTCATCAACACAAGTGATTAATATGGCCAACAAAGTCTCTGTAAAAGTGTAGTCCTTCAAAAATCACCAGTATATCACAAATGCTTTTCCCCTCATATACTGCTGAAAAATTTATAGCTAGAAATCATTATTCATTTGTGATCATTTAGTGAGTCTGCCTTTGTCCCATGGAGTTGTTTAGATTTTATTAAAGGACTGCTTTATTAATTCTGAGCTCTGGAGCAGTAGTTGGCCATAACCATAACCAGTTAACCATAAAATAATATGTTGTTCCTCTTGATACCTACCTTATGTATTTATTTATTTTATCATAGAATTCTCAGGACTAGGAGAATTTTCATCCTTCTAGTCCTTCAGGCCACAAGAGTATTGTATTAAATTCTAGCACTGATCAGAAAGTCAAGCTTTTCATTGATATTGGTTTTCTCAATTGTACTTTTTGTCAAGACATATTCACTTCCACTTTGGTTGAATTTTTTAACAGAAGTTATCTGTCCTGCTTGGAGTGCTCTGAAACCTTCATATGTGTATATACTATGGATAAAATAAAGGATAATCTACTCCATTATTTATTTTGCATGCAGGTGATTTTATGATGGCAGGTACAGGAGAAGAACTCTTTATCAACAACAAGTTTGTGTCTGAGACTCAGTTAGAAGAAAGACGCAAAAAAAGGCAAGAAGAATGGGAAAAAGTGCGCAAGCCAGATGATCCAGAAGGTAATTGGAATGCTATTTCTTTGAACTGATTTAGAACAGATTTCTGTTTAACAGTGGAGTGATATTTTAAGTTGTGAATAAAAATAGGCTTTCATTTTAAATGTGGTGTCTGGAGAGGCCTCAAAGATATATTACAAGTTTTAAGAGTGAAGAAGGGTTTGCCACGATGCATAACAGATTCTCTAATTTAATCTGTCAGTCTAAAGGTTTACTGTATGTACTCACAACATCAGGCTTTTAGAGAAAGTAGTCATGTCAGCTGCATCTTTACATTACAGCATTAGGATTAAATTAGTCTTTTTTCATATAGTTTTGAATATTTATGTTTTTTGGGTTATACACATTAAATAATACAATAAATCGTAGTTAGATGTTTTATGTAAAATTTATTAAAACTAAAACTAAAATTGTTACTTGATTTTATTTTCTGTAATTTGTGTGTATTGAAATTTTGAATTATTATTGATTTACAGTAATCCCTCCTCGATTGCGGGGCTTGCGTTCCAGAACCCCCCATGATAGGTGAAAATCCGCGATGTAGAAACCATATGTTTGTATGGTTATTTTTATATATTTTAAGCCCTTATAAACTCTCCCACACTGTTTATAAATATTCCCCACACAGTTATACAGCATAAACCCTTTGAATTCTCTTAAATATTAAGTAAGATTCATTGAAATTATGTATGTAAACACACTGTTTACTGTATATACAGTAAAACCTAAATATTATTTTAAAGATATTGAGTGTCTCCGATATCACATATGTTACAGCCATTACGATAGACAGGCCACCAGCAATAAATACGTACAATGCAAGAAAAATAGTATACAATAAATGTGTGTACAGTGACACTAAACGTACGTACATGTAGTGTAAGTAGTAAATTAATTATGGTTACTCACCAACAATGACACAATGACTTGTCCGATAACGATGAGTTTAGTTTTACTGCACAACAAAGGAGAGCGTTACAGCTCTTCTAAAGGAACCTCTTCAGGCGACTGTGTAGCACCGCCGTTGTTCTTCTTCCGGTAGTCTTCAATCCATATCCCTAAAGCAGATTCCATCCAGACTACTGCCTTATTACATCCACTTACAACTCGTTTTGCACCCTGGTTAAAAGGACACTGCGGCCGTAGATCTTATATTCCTTTCCTACTTTTTAAATAAAAAGAATCGTAGCCTCATTGATGCCTTAATGGCTTCCTACAGCGGTGTAGCTTTTCCCTTCCTTCAACATATCCAAAACTTTTACCTTTTCGGCAATCGTTAACATTTTCCATTGGCGCTTGGGCACGGCCCCTGAAGCAGTAGCAGGAGCAGGTCATTTTGGAGCCATAATGAAGGGCTTGACTATGCACAAAGATGCACACAAAAGAGCACAAAAGTTAACTCTTTACACAGCGAAACACGTTGATGCTGAATGAGTGAGACAAGACTTCCTGGTTAACGGCACGAAATCGAATTCGGCGCTCCGTCGCTAAGCCAGTCAGCACACAGGAACTTAACTGTGTGCTCTGATTTTTTAGCTTCTCAGCCATCCACCAATAGCGTCCCTTGTATGAAATCAACTGGGCAAACCAACTGAGGAAGCATGTACAGGAAGTAAAAGGACCCATTGTCCGCAGAACCCGCGAAGCAACGAAAAATCCGCGTTATATATTTACATATGCTTACATATAAAATCTGCGATAGAGTGAAGCCGCGAAAGTCGAAGCGCGATATAGCGAGGGATTACTGTATTTGCATCTTTGTTTATTATTATTTATTATTTATATTAAATAATACATTTTTATTGACTTTAAGTTACAAATTGAAATTTGACTCCCATAAAAAATTTTCAAGGTTTGTAACATTCAGGAAACTTTTATCTTTAGTGATATACTATGCTAATGAGTACATTTGGTAGAAAACAAGTACCACTTTTTGTTTGAACGCGACTGCATATCTTTTAGTCATTTGCTCGTCATTACACATTTTGTAGCATTATTTACTGAATTATTGCATTTCTGACCTTCAAAGAAGAATTGATACGTTTATTTTTCCTTTTATTATTTGCAGTAAATTTGAAATTTGTCAGATCATAGTAAAACACCTTGCAATTGGTTGTCTCTGGTTCATTTCTTACATGGATTACTATACTGCTCAGCTTCTACTCCTTTTTGTGCAGATAAAATAATCCTCACTGTCATTATTAGTAAATAATTAAAGTTAACTGTGCAATTTCTTAGGCAGTAGTGAGTAGCTAGTATAGTTTGTCTAACTTGTATGCTATAGTTCACCTTCTTTTCTCTTCACCATACTCTTTTAGTTACATTACAAGTTGTGAAAACTAACAGCAGCAACATACACAAAACAGAAACTATCTACAGTACTGTTGATCACACTTAGACACCCTATATCATCATCATTGGCACTACAGCCCACGGAATGCTTTGACCTCTTCAACCTCTTTCACCTGTTTTGTCTTATTTTGGACTTAACTGAAGAATTTGGAGCTCTTTTGAGTCCTGCTGAATGTCATTTGACAATCTTTTATGTGGTCAGTATCTCAGTTTCCTTCCCTCTGGATTTTTCTTCAAAACATCCTTTAACACTATGGTTGGAGTCCATTCTCTGGACATGTTTTATCTACTTGAGTTGCTGACTTTTAATTTATATTACTGAGGTTCTGGTTTATTAGTTAGCCAGTTCTTGGTTTGTTGTGATTCTCAGTATATCATGATTATTTATGGCTTCATATATTCTTATCGGAGTTTTCCATTACCAAGTGGCCCAAGCTTTCTTATCATTATTTGTGAAGCTACCTGTTATAGCTCCATATATGACCACGGGTCATACCTTAGTCTCATATATTCTTATTTTTGTCTTATTAGCAATTCTAGGGAACCTGGAGATAGGTAATAATACATAATTACATCTGTTTCCTGAAGTTAAGCAACTTATAGCTTCCAGATATAATTAATTTTTAATTGAGAATGGCCCAAGTACTTATTTTTTTTCATTGCTTACACTATAGTACAGGTGTAATTTTCCCATATGCAATTCATTACCCCCGTTCGACTTCATCTCATACAGAGCTACCACTCATGTATTTAATTACTTTGTTGCTTACATCATTTGAGTCATGCTTCAACCCTGAGAAGGCCTGTAACATGCTTTCTAGAAAGAAATATATAATTTTGCCATTTTGATTGCTTTGACTCTTGCTCATTAAAATCCATATAGCTACTTTTGGTGTTCGGTCTCATAGCTTTAAGTATTTTACAAAGTAGGGTTGATAGCTCAATGCGCAACTATCTGCCTGGAAAAATCAGATAATTTGTTTTGAAGTTTTCTTCTTCTATGACAGTTGCTTCTACCTCAGTTTGTGGATTATATCCCACACCTGGTTTTAAAGCAAAATATTTTCTTTTACCCTTTTGTGTACTAGACTTATATATCATACAAGACTTATTTAATGACAGCCATGGACTATAGAAGGGTGTGAATGGCACACTGAGATTGCTGTAGTACACAATATTACAGGAGATCACACCTCTAGTAGTATTTGGTAATGTTATAAAGGTGATTAAAAGTTATTCAAATCTAATTTAAAATTGTTACAAATCTCCACTCGGTGTTGGCATCAAAGCCTAAATTCAAATCTGCCTAGTCATGTTAAGCACTTGAATAAATATCTTGACAACAAACAGTAAAAGTTACAAATTTACGACAGAAAGGGCCAACATTGAAAGGATATAATGTGCACTTACCTATCAAAAAGCATAGAACTGATTCACACCATACATAAAGAAGGCTTTAGAAAGTTGATTGAACCTTAAACCCAAGATATGAGATAGTGAATTAACAGTTCTGTATTCATTATAATTAGCAACATTATTTTTAAAAAGGGATCTTTTTACCTTTTTGTAAATAAGAAAAAAGTGCAGCTGTAATTATTTAGTTTTTTACAACATCCCCAAGAACTTCTATTTTAAGTTTTTTTTTAATTTGGTCATTTTATGATTCATGTTTATAATATTCCACCTCAGGTTAGTCGCAAAAGCATTTATGCAATGAATAAAATATTTTCAGCTTCAACCAATGTCTCAACATGCTTATTTCTATAATGTTATTAACTTTGAAAGGTTTATTGATTTCTTTATTAATATACACAATTTGTTATCGTTGTTATTATTGGTATAGTGGAAAATGCCATGATCTTAGTTTGAGGTCATATCTCCCCCTCCCCCACCAGATACCAAAGAAGTTTAACATTCATGTACTTGTGAGTACATTTAGATTTCTTTATGATACAGGTTTTTTTGCTTTTGATCATAGTATCTAGACATGACAGTTACTTATTTTTAAAAACACTTTACGAGGATAATTTCATAAATTAGGTGGGCTAGGATTCTTCCAGTTAAGCATGATGGGCAAAATAGTATAGGTTACCACAATAGATTTTTTCATAGAATTATGTTGTCCCAACTGGTGTTTCTCCAGTTATTGTTATTAAAGTGTTAGAAATGATTTTTGTTCCAAGGCTGTTTAAGATTCATTCAAGATGCTCTGAATGCAGAGCATTACCAGAACATGACCTAGTGAGGTGGGAACCTCTTGACACTTTCACAATTTAGAACTTTTGCTGGATACACAATGTGCATGATGTACAATTTTCTGCTGAATTACGGAATGGTGTGTGCAAATTGAAGAATAATGTATCATATCAGTGACTGAGTTCCATTCCTCATCTAAAATCCTAATTGAAAGATCCTTTTGCCATTGCTTGTAAGATCATCTTGGGGTACATTCATTCAAATATATTGGTACAATTTAGATACAGTAATCCCTCCTCGATCGCGGGGGTTGCATTCCAGACCCCCCCGCGATAGGTGAAAATCCGCGAAGTAGAAACCATATGTTTGTATGGTTATTTTTATATATTTTAAGCCCTTATAAACTCTCCCACACGGTTTATAAATATTCCCCGCAGAGTTAAACAGCATAATCCCTTTGTATTCTCTTAGATATTAGGTAAGATTCATTGAAATTATGTATATAAACACACTGTTTATATACAGTAAAACCTAAATATTATTTTAAAGATATTGAGTGTCTCCGATATCACATATGTTACAGCCATTACGATAGACAGGCCACCGGCAATAAATACGTACAATGCAAGAAAAATAGTATACAGTAAATGTGTGTACAGTGACACTAAACGTACGTACATGTACTAAGTACTGTAAGTAGAAAATTAATTATGGTTACTCACCAACAATGACATGATGACTTGTCTGATAACAATGAGTTTAATTTTACTGCACAACAAAGGAGAGCGTTACAGCTCTTCCAAAGGAGCCACTTCAGGCAATTGTGTAGCACTGCCGTTGTTCTTCTTCTGGCAGTCTTCAATCCAAATCCCTAAAGCAGATTCCATCCAGACTACTGCCTTATTACATCCACTTACAACTCGTTTTGCACCCTGGTTAAAAGGACACTGCGGCCGTAGATCTTATATTCCTTTTCTACTTTTTAAATAAAAAGAATCGTAGCCTTCAACAAATCCAAAACGTTTACCTTTTCGCAATCGTTAACATCTTTCGCTTGCGCTGGGCACGGCCCCTGAAGCAGTAGCAGATCGTTTTGGAGCCATAATGAAGGGCTTGACTATGCACAAAGATAAACACAAAAGAGCACAACTCTTTAGACAGTGAAACACGTTGATGCTGAATGAGCGATACGAGACTTCTTGGTTAACACTGCATTCAGCAGGCAGGAATTTAACTGCGTGCTCTGATTGGTTGGCTTCTCAGTCATCCGCCAATAGCGTCCCTTGTATGAAATCAACTGGGCAAACCAACTGAGGAAGCATGTACAGGAAGTAAAAAGACACATTGTCCGCAGAACCCGTGAAGCAGCGAAAAATCTGCGTTATATATTTAGTTATGCTTTCATATAAAATCTGCGATAGAGTGAAGCCGCGAAAGTCGAAGCGCGATATAGCGAGGGATTACTGTACACCACTTATATCTTCAAAATTAGCCAGTATCACTTAAGGAACAGAAATTGATGGAATGTTTGGAAAATTAGCCAGATTAATTTTGGTTTAATTTATAGCTTGTAAATCTCTCTATCATAAACAAAAATTTTGGAAGGAGATGATACATGATTTTCTCAGAGACACTAACATCCCACGAGACAAGGTAAGTGAGACGAAAGGACAGCTGCTGCACAGGGTTTTAAATGATCGACACGCAGCATGACAAACAGAACACGCAGCTCAGCTGCAGCAGCAAGACAGCAGCTGATCCGACCACATCTCCTTGGCTAGCATTCAGCACCCCCTTGACAACGCGAGCGGCAGTGATGCAAAGTGGCTGGTGTGTAGTGCGCCCTGGGGATTGGGAGAGGGGGTGGGAAAGCGAAGTGAGCAGGGGGCACAGCTCCCTAGTACTGAAAAAAATAATGTCTTGCTGGAATATACAGTGGCATGTAAAAGTTTGGGCACCCTTTCTTAAAATGTCTGTTATTGTTAAATTGTGAAACTATGATTTTCTACTTATTTTGTTTTATTTATTTACTTATTTATTTATTTATTTGTTTTGTAATGAGAGAGATATCTAATTATTGCAGTGCATATGAACAAAGTTGAATTCTTTTTTACTGTAATAATCTTTGCATAATACTTTGACTTGTGATCAATATATTTGTCACTATGTATACAATCAAGGATGTTGATTAAATAGGAAAAGATCCATCTTCTAGGCCATCCAGGAGAAAAATATTTTTTTTTTTATCCACTTAATTTACCAATTTTTTCTCCGCTATAGTGTATAATAATTAAGACACAAATAGGCTTTTGTATTTGCTTTCATTCTGCTTTGCTATTAGCTTGTAGTACTGAGAATTGTAAAGCAAAAATCTTGGTATTGTTAAAAAAAACTTTTAAGCGTATCTATTAAATTTGCTGTTCCATAATTTGTTTATGAATCATCCAGTGCAGTAGAGAAGAAAATCAATTTCTTATTGTGACATTTTCATTTTTTTTGAAAAAGACATTATGTATGCAATTATCAAATCAATGCAGTAATAATGTGCGGATAGAGTATGTTGTGATGTCTGCCATTACTGTTGAGCGTCATGTACAGTTTGGCTTAATGCTCTTTTTTCCTTTCCATTCTGTGTGGGAGAGGGATAATCCTAAAAACATACTACTTTGTAAGGTGTATTAGCTGGATTAAAAAAAACTAATTTAAATGTAAAATATCTTAAACTCTTGAAAAGTGATTGATATAGGGTGATAGGTCAGAGTTGGTTACCTCCTGCAACATTTTTGTCTTTTATCAAATTTTATTCAAACTCTTTAATACCATGGGATCTTTTGCTTAAAGCAAAAGCAGGGAGTTTTAGCTTCATGAATATTCCAGATTGAATGCTGGGAAATGCACTTTAGAAAAGGTACTTCCCCTTATAGTACCATCTCAATGTCACAATAGTGTCAAAATAACAAGAGCAAAAAAAAAAAAAAAAAAATCTTAACTTTATATGTATCTTAAATTAAAGAATTATTCTGCAAAAAATCATCAACCAGGCTGACTTGGAAGATCCCATCATAAACGTTGACAGAGATGAATGGGATAGTTAGCCAAGATGCGCTCAGCACTCTAGCTGTTCTCTTCTTCAGATACTGTGGAGCATGCAGAAGCTGGGAGTAAGTTTATGGAGGGCTGCAATGTTTGATGACCCACAGTCAAGCAGATTATGTGGTATCAAATGCCAGTGTTTGAAAACAGTTTTTATATATTAAAGATAACACTATTTGTACAATAAATCAGCTGATGTTTACCTGTGTGCTCCCCTAGTGTTTCCCAGTGTTTCTCCTGATAGAGCCAGAGTCTTAAAGATTGATACAGTATAATATTGCAAAACAAAAAGCAAGAATGAACAATAATATATATCTGTATTATAAAAAAAATCTTAGAAGGCTTGGAAGGAGACAGTATGTGATTTTATCCGAGACACTTTAACGTCCCGCGAGACAATGCAGTGAGACAAAAGTACAGCTGCTGTACATGCTTTTAAATGATCGACGCACAGCGCGACAAGCAGAACACACAGCTCAGCAGCAGCAGCAAGCCAGCAGCTGATCTGACCACATCTCCTTAGCGCGCATTCAGACCGAACTCCCTCAAACCCCCACAAACGCGAGCTGCAGAGATGCGAACAAAGTGACTGGCACGTAGTGCAGCCTAGGGTTGAGTGGGGGGTTGGGGGAGTTGTGGGCGATCAAAGCGAGCAAGGGGGCATCTGTTGACTCATATTCAAATGTGGATTAAGGGGATACATATATGTTTGTTTTTCAAGTTCGTGCCCCTTGCAAGTAAACAATTGACCTACTCTGTTGTTCTGCATTTTAAACTTTCATACATTCTTTAGGTCATAACATTGATGTTACATAAGGAAAATGTTCTCATTTTGGTTCATAGTTTTGATAAAGGTTCAATGTTAATTAAGCATGGTTTCCATCCCATTTTTGGACTAGCTGTAATACTAAGGGTCATGTACTGATAATCACTTAGTTGTCTTATGATTTAAATTTTTAAAGTGTCTGCTAAATAATTAGTGATCTTTAGAATAAAATAATTATTTCATTAGATTATTTCACTTATAACACATAATGACAAATATCCCCTAATTTATGTGAAAGGGACACTGGGAAGCACTGCAAATGACATAGCAGTAGTGTGGTGCATGAATACCTGGTCAGAAGTGGTTTTAATTTAAGCTTAGAATTCCCACACTGCTAAGTGTACGACAGGTGGAATTAGTTCCTTTAGCACATAGTGGGTATGACCCTGCTTTACCCTTAAATGTTTCAGTTTTTATTTGTGGAGATTATGAATTTCGCCTCTGCATTTGAAAAAGGAAAAGGCTGACCAGAAGGCTGTTTCTTGATGTTAGTAGTAGCCTTTGACCCAAAAATACCAAAAAACCTGGTCCTGGAATAGATATGTAGATATAAAGTAGACTTCTGAAAAATCTTGCAGTGTTACATAGTGATTTCACTATCACTAGACACAATCACAGTCCTAATAATGTCACAATCATAGACACTTTAAAAATTTGGTTCATTTTCACAATAATAAACATTTAAATATGACTATGACATTCCTAGGAAGATAGATTACATTAATGTATATTTGAATTTTATATGAGCTTTTAGACATATTCCTGCTGTTTTTCTGTTTACATCTTTGAGTCATTAGTGATCCACAATTAACTCTCACCCCAACCTCTAACTTCTTGTGCTTTCTAACCCATAGTGGTCAAGTGTGTAATCCTGGGTTTATATATATATATATATATATATATATATACACACACACACACACACACACAGTGGAACCTTGGTATACGTCCTTAATTCGTTCCAGACCTTTTGACTTATACCAAACAGGACGTATACCAAACAAATTTTTCCCATAAGAAATAATGGGAAAATGATTAATCCGTTCCCATGGAAAAAAAAAATCCTATTTCTATTGGCATATTATACATTGATGGAGTTGTATAAAATAATTTAAACACTGCTTAATACTAAAACACATAAATACAAAAGCAATTAGATGAAATAAATGACAATTTTACCTCACTTTACTTTCTAATAACATCTTTGTTTTTCACAATCGTAGATACTGTTGTTCTCGGCAAACGGTATGCAACAGCCATGTCCCGGATAAGGATGCCACCTTCATACTTTTCAACAATAAATTCAAATTTACATGAAAAAAACACAAAATCACGTTGTGACGATGCAGGTTTGCTGTATGCTCCCATCTGCTGCCGGGGAGCCCTTGAACCCTACACCGTCGGTAATGTGCCTCACTGCTAACCTCATCAGTAAAGCAAGGGGATGGTGAAAAAGTGCAAAGTGCTTTTATTAAAACAATTAACAAAACAAGGTGTTCAAATTAAAGTGCAGTCTCCAAAGTTCCAATTAAAAATCCATAAAATCAGAAGTGAAACGTGGAGGTTAAAAACAATAGAAAAAAGTCTTCTTAAAAACAACAACGTTAAAATAGAGCAGGAAGCATTCTTAAAAAAAAAAAAAAAGAAGAAGCCCGGTGCCTTTTTACCTGGCGGCCCCCCGCTTCCCAAAAGGGGAGTCGCCCTACTTGCAGCTGACGTTAACTCTGCCTACTTCACTCGCTTGCTCCCTCTCTCTTACTCACTCACTCAACCTCCCGTCTGTTCTTTTTTACTCCCCTTCTAGCTGACTCGCGCTTCTGTTTATTAAGATAAGCAGCCCCAGGAACAATCATGAATGCGGATGGTCCCTCACAAGTGCACTTTGGTGAGAAACGCCCACATCGCTAATCGCCCTGACAACCTTCAGCCACATAACCACCACACCCTCACCAAGCTGCGAGCGCGGTGATTATTTCTTTTAAAGCTGGACTTTGACAGGAGCTGTGGACCCGCTACAGTATATCACACACGTGAAAGTTCACAGAGAGTTATAGCGCGGGTTGTTCACTGAATGCTAGCAACTGGCGCACTAACGCTCGTGGGCAGTCGTGGCTTTGTCTCGAGAGAGGTAAACAAGGTTAGCACGCGAGTCATATTCCAAACAAAGGTCGTATACCAAGCAAAATTTTTCATGTCCATACAGGACGTATACCAAGTTGGACTTATTCCAAAGCAGACGTATACCAAGGTACCAGGTTGCAATCGAGGGAAAGATGAATGCGGCCAAGTACAGGGATATCCTGGACAAAAACCTTCTCCAGAGTGCTAAGGACCTCAGACTGGGCCGAAGGTTTACCTTCCAACAAGACAATGACCCTAAGCACACAGCTAAAATAACGAAGGAGTGGCTTCACAACAACTCTGTGACTGTTCTTGAATGGCCCAGCCAGAGCCCTGACTTAAACCCAATTGAGCATTTCTGGAGAGACCTAAAAATGGCTGTCCACCAACGTTTACCATCCAACCTGACAGAACTGGAGAGGATCTGCAAGGAGGAATGGCAGAGGATCCCCAAATCCAGGTGTGAAAAACTTGTTGCGTCTTTCCCAAGAAGACTCATGGCTGTATTAGCTCAAAAGGGTGCTTCTACTAAATACTGAGCAAAGGGTCTGAATACTTAGGACCATGTGATATTTCAGTTTTTCTTTTTTAATAAATCTGCAACATGAAATGTTTATTTCTTTAAAATTTGATGATTATAACTGACAACTAAAGAAAGTCCCAAATTCAGTATCTCGGAAAATTAGAATATCAATTAAGGCCAATGCAAAAAGGATTTTTAGAAATGTTGGCCAACTGAAAGGTATGAACATGAAAGTATGAGCATGTACAGCACTCAATATTTAGTTGGGGCTCCTTTGGCCTGGATTACTGCAGCAATGCGGCGTGGCATGGAGTCGATCAGTCTGTGGCACTGCTCAGGTGTTATGAGAGCCCATGTTGCTCTGATAGTGGCCTTCAGCTCTTCTGAATTCTTGGGTCTGGCGTATTGTATCTTCCTCTTCACAATACCCCATAGATTTTCTGTGGGGTTAAGGTCAGGCGAGTTTGTTGGCCATTCAAGAACAGGGATACCATGGTCCTTAAACCAGTTACTGGTAGCATTGGTATTTTGTGCAGGTGCCAGGTCCTGTTGGAAAATGAAATCTGCATCTCCATAAAGTTCGTCAGCAGCAGGAAGCATGAAGTGCTCTAAAACTTCCTGGTAGATGGCTGCGTTGACCTTGGACCTCAGAAAACACAATGGACCAACACCAGCAGATGACATGGCACCCCAAACCATCACTGACTGTGGAAACTTTACACTGGACCTCAAGCAACGTGGATTCTGTGCCTCTCCTCTCTTCCTCCAGACTCTGGGACATTGATTTCCAAAGGAAATGCAAAATTTACTTTCATCAGAGAACATAACTTTGGACCTCTCAGCAGCAGTTTTGTCTTTAGCCCAGGCGAGACACTTCTGGTGCTGTCTCATGTTCAAGAGTGGCTTGACACAAGGAATGCGACTGCTGAAACCCATGTCTTGCATATGTCTGTGCGTGGTGGTTCTTGAAGCACTGACTCCAGCTGCAGTCCACTCTTTGTGAATCTCCCCCACAGTTTTGAATGGGTTTTGTTTCACAATCCTCTCCAGGGTGCGGTTATCCCTATTGCTTGTACACTTTTTTCTACCACATCTTGTCCTTCCCTTCGCCTCTCTATTAATGTGCTTGGACACAGAACTCTGTGAACAGCCAGCCTCTTTAGCAATGACCTTTTGTGTCTTGCCCTCCTTGTGCAAGGTGTCAATGGTCGTCTTTTGGACAACTGTCAAGTCAGCAGTCTTCCCCATGATTGTGTAGCCTACAGAACTAGACTGAGAGACCATTTAAAGGCTTTTGCAGGTGTTTTGAGTTAATTAGCTGATTAGAGTGTGGCACCAGGTGTCTTCAATATTGAACCTTTTCACAATATTCTAATTTTCCGAGATACCGAATTTGGGACTTTCATTAGTTGTCAGTTCTAATCATCAAAATTAAAAGAAATAAACATTTGAAATACATCAGTCTGTGTGTAATGAATGAATGTAATACACAAGTTTCACTTTTTGAATGGAATTACTGAAATAAATCAACTTTATCATGATATTCTAATTTTATGACCGGCACCTGTGTATGTATATATACACACTAGCAAAATACCCGTGCTTCGCAGGGGAGAAGTAGTGTGTTAAAGAAGTTATGAAAAAGAAAAGGAAACATTTTAAAAATAACGTAACATGATTGTCAATGTATTTGTTTTGTCACTGTTATGAGTGTTGGTGCCATCAAGGATTTGATTATCATTATTTCTTTCAGTGAGGTTCGTATTTGGAGGACGTGTTGTGTTCAAGTTACATTCTGTGTTTGTCAACCGTTGTAAAGATAACAGGTTTCATTCACCGAAGTGTTCACTACCCAAATCGCTACTCGTGAATCTAAGATGTTTAACAGGCATTCCCGGTATTAACTTGTGGATTTGCCTGCGAATATTTAGCGGCAGTGTGTCTATGTACTTGTGGAATTGCCTGCGAGTATTTAGCGACAGCATGTCTATTAACATGTGGATTTTTCTGCGAGTATTTGGCGTCAGCGTCACAAAGTTGTTTCGTCTAGCTGCATCAGAAAATGTAACACAACGTCTGACACGCCTCCTTTTTACTGTTTTCTCACAGCTTGGATTGCTGCTGTCATAATCGGGTTGAGTTTCATGGTTTGTTTCAGTTACGTTAGTATTTGCAGGACTTGTGTTGAAGTGACATTTGGCATCTGTCAAGCGTTGTAAGCATACAACCGGCTTCATCGATAACTTCACATTCAGCTTTTGAGAGTTAAAACATTCATAAACATCAATGTGTCCACTACTGAAATCGTCACCTGTGAATCTAAGATGTTTAAGAGGCATTGGCGGTTGTCCAAAGGTGTAAAATATTTGTCCATTTCGGTACACTTGAAAGCGACAACCGAACGATTCAGCAGCAGCCATCAACTCGCATGCAGAAGCATAGGTGAAGGGCTTAAGCATTTCACTCTTATAGTGCCCCTGTGTAGTATAATTATCTCCTGTACCGTCATCAGTCCACACCTTGAACCTGTCCCAGTCATTCAATACATAAGACACAATGTTCCTCTGGATATCAAAATTGAGCCTGATATGGCTGTGCAAAATGTAACACAGAGAATGAAAAAGGCAGGCAGCATTTCCGGGCATGGAAACCACTCGGTAAATGACAGTTCTTTAATCGATGGTGATCACCTCGATAGACATCTCGCCACCCAAATCGCTACTCGTGAATCTAAGATGTTTAACAGGCATTCCCAGTATTAACTTGTGGATTTGCCTGCGAGTATTTCACGACAGCGTGTCTATTAACTTGTGGATTTTTCTGTGAGTATTTGGCGGATCGTCACAAAGTTGTTTCCATCTAGCTGCATCAGAAAATGTACCACGACGTCTGGCACCCCTCCTTTTTACTGTTTACTCACAGCTTGGATTGCTGCTGACGGACAGCCTTATATGGGCAGGCAGCCAATTATGTGGGAGGCGTGGGGATGGGGGATGCAATATAGGCAGGCAGCCAACTACGTGGGAGGCGTGGTGATGGGGGACGCAACTCTGCCTCATACGGCGACCGAGCTGCAGGCTATGGACGTATATATGGATGTAAGTAGGATTCAGTTATGACCGTTACATGTAGAATTTTGAAATGAAACCTGCTTAACATTTGTCCATGAAAACGCTAAATACAAAGAGGACTGTTTGATTTATGTTAGGTAGAATGCCCAGAGGGGACTGGGCGGTCTCTTGGTCTGGAACCCCTACAGATTTTATTTTTTTCTCCAGCTTTTGGAGTTTTTTTGTTTTTTCTGTCCACCCTGGCCATCGGACCTTACTCTTATTCTATGTTAATTAATGTTGACTTATGTTTATCTTTTATTGTCTCTTCTATTTCTCTATTCATTTTGTAAAGCACTTTGAGCTACATTTTTTTGTATGAATATGTGCTATATAAATAAATGTTGATTGATTGATTGATTTGTAAGTAAGCTGTAAGGAATGAGCCTGCCAAATTTCAGCCTTCTACCTATACGGGAAGTTGGAGAATGAATGAGTGAGTCAGTCAGTCAGGGCTTTTCCTTTTATTTGTGTGTGTGTGTGTGTGTGTGTGTGTGTGTGTGTGTATATATATATATATATATATATATATATATATATATATATATATATATATATATATATATATATAGAAGACTTCTGAAATACCTTCTTTGACAGGTGTAGTCTGCTGATCATTAAAAAAAAAAAAAACAGTTCCCAGAAAGAGAGAGGTAATAATAGTAGGGACTCGGTCATTAGGGTTTTGAAGCACAGATTTGCTTTAGAGATAGAAAGTTTTGCACGGTGCAGCAAGATGCAGCAAAGACCTAAGGAGAATAGACTGGGATGAGCTTTTAAGTTTGAAGACAGCTGACAAACAGTGGAAGAGGTTTAAAAATGTAATGCAGGACAGGTTCGTACCTAAATTCTGAATTAATAGGAAATTAAAAGAACTCTGCATTGGGTTAATAAAGAGTTGAAAGAGAAGCTACAAAGGAAAAAAAATGTATAAGGCGTATAAAACTAATAACTTCAGTGTGAATCGTAGGGCATATGAGAACATAAGAGCAGCCATTAAAAAGGGTATTGAGGAGGCTAAAAGACAGATTGGAATATAGCAGATAAAGTGAAAAATGACCTGAAGAGATTCATTGTGCATTATAGTAGTAAAAGAACAGTCAAGGAGGGGGTGAAGTGCATCGGGAATAGTAAAGGGGAATTAAAAAACACAGACAGTGAAATAGCAGATGATCTAAACTCATATTTTTCTGGGGTTTTCACATGTGAAGATTGGCCCTCATGTGTAAATGGCGCATATGTACAAAAATGTTACGTAGGTCCATTTCCACACACACTTCGAGATGTATAAAAGCTAAACTTGGTGTAAAGTCATGCACATTTTCACAGCAGCCTCACAAATTGCTTACACAATTGCTTGATTTTGCATACTGATGGCACCCAGCATCAAAGCAATGCAACTGTTTATGTGTCATTTACCTATCTTTTTCATATTCGCGTCCATGATGTGGACATTATCAAATAAACTGTAATTAATTGCATATTATTTACAAATTTAATTCACTTGATTGAAGTCATTCTATAATAATATAATGGTGCATGGAATGGCCAAACTATTTCAACTACCATGGCCGCTTTAGCCTTGTTAGAAGACATTGCAAGTGGAAGAATTAGAAGTGAGTACGTATTTATAGATGATGTTGACTGGCTTCTAAGTTGATTTCGATTTCAAGAGCTATATATCCTCTTGGAGCTGTGTGCTGAACTGGCGCTGGCATTACAAAGACAGACTTTGAAGAATTGTGCTCTACCTGCTTCTTTGCAAGTTCTGTTCTCTCTTCGGTTTTTAGCCACAGGAGCTTTTCAACATGTAATTGCTGGCTGATCGGGTATTTCACAAGCATCATTGAGATGCACCATAGCAGCTGTATAGGAGGTTATTTTCTGTTTGTCATCCAGATATACAAGGTTTCCTTATACTGTGGTTGAACTGAGAAACATCAAAGCACATTTCACCACAAAGTCTGGTTTCCCAAATGCAATTGGAGCGGTCACTTGCACACAGATTGCTATTGTAATGGAGATGGACAAATTACATCAGCCAGTGATGAATCATCAAAAGAATGAGGTGGCATTGCATCATCAATAGCAGGTCAGCCTATAAAAAGAGCAACTCCATACAGTCGCAGGTGCTTTTTTCCAACTAGTGTGTCAAAAGGCAAGTAGTCCTTTTAAGGATAGCGAGTCGCCTCAAAGAGCCATGTAAAGAACAGAGAATCTATCGTTTGTGGCACTCAGTGCTGACTCTATACTATAAAGGTGCCTTCAGAGAACGGATTTGCTTATGTAAATCAAAAGCATTTCCACTCTTAATGTTCTGTTCTATAGTGCACAGAAAGTGTGTCGCATTGCGCAAGCGTGTCGCGTGCTACATAATGTGACACACAGTTGTGGCTTGCCTGTACCTGAAGTGAAGTGGTATGATGAACTTGACCCTGACCTATTACAGAGAAACTTGGACAGCATACAGGCTTGGGCAGATTTTTGGCAGATGAAATTTAATGTCCGTAAATGTAAAATTATTACACGCAGGAAGTAAAAATATTACGTTAGAATACACAATGGAAGGTCTGAAAATCTAAAGTACACCTTATGAAAAGGATTTAGTAGTTGTAGTGGACTCTACATTATCAGCTTCCAGACAGTGTTCAGAAGCCATTAAGAAGGCTGACAGAATGTTAGATTATACGAGTATTACACGATGTGTAGAATCCAAATCCAAGGAGGTTATGCCCAAGAATGGTAGAATTTAGGTTCCCACATTTGTTAGACTGTTATACTACCGGTAATTATTCCAAAGCAGTGTTGTCAGGTTGGGGAGAAATGGGGGGTTGGGTGGAGGGTCTTGGAGGTCATTGGGCCAGACTATATCCTTCAGTATTGTGGTAAGACCTGTGCATATTCACTTACAAATACCCAAATTTTATACCCAAAAGTATGGGCAAGGGATATACCTCACATTTTCCAGTTACATCTTCCTTTTCTCAGGTAGCTTTCCCTTATCTGTCTCTCTATAGGTCCTTATAAGAGATTTTTTGCGTAGTTACATATTAATAGTTCTAGTTTTGAAGTGACCAATGTTTAGCTTTTCTAAAAGAGTAATACAGTGGGATGCAAAAGTTTGGGCAACCTTGTTAATAGTCATTATTTTCCTGTATAAATTGTTGGTTGTTACGATAAAAAATGTCAGTTAAATATATCATATAGGAGACACACACAGTGATATTTGAGAAGTGAAATGAAGTTTATTGGATTTACAGAAAGTGTGCAATAATTGTTCAAACAAAATCGGGCAGGTGCATAAATTTGGGCACCACAAAAAAGAAATGAAATCAATATTTAGTAGATCCGCCTTCCTGTAGGTTCCAATGAGAGTCTGGATTGTGGTTGAAGGTATTTTGGACCATTCCTCTTTACAAAACATCTCTAGTTCATTCAGGTTTGATGGCTTCCGAGCATGGACAGCTCTCTTTAACTCACACCACAGATTTTCAATTATATTCAGGTCTGGGGACTGAGATGGCCATTCCAGAACGTTGTACTTGTTCCTCTGCATGAATGCCTTAGTGGATTTTGAGCAGTGTTTGGGGTCGTTGTCTTGTTGAAAGATCCAGCCCCAGCGCAGCTTCAGCTTTGTCACCGATTCCTGGACATTGGTCTCCAGAATCTGCTGATACTGAGTGGAATCCATGCGTCCCTCAACTTTGACAAGATTCCCAGTCCCTGCACTGGCCACACAGCCCCACAGCATGATGGAACCACCACCATATTTTACTGTAGGTAGCAGGTGTTTTTCTTGGAATGCTGTGTTCTTTTTCCTCCATGCATAACGCCCCTTGTTATGCCCAAATAACTCAATTTTAGTTTCATCAGTCCACAGCACCTTATTCCAAAATGAAGCTGGCTTGTCCAAATGTGCTTGAGCATACCTCAAGCGGCTCTGTTTGTGCTGTGAGCGGAGAAAAGGCTTCCTCTGCATCACTCTCACATACAGCATCTCCTTGTGTAAAGTGCACTGAATGGTTGAACGATGCACAATGACTCCATCTGCTGCAAGATGATGTTGTAGGTCTTTGGTGCTGGTCTGTGGGTTGACTCTGACTGTTCTCACCATTCGTCGCTTCTGTCTATCCAAAATCTTTCTTGGTCTGCCACTTCGAGCTTTAACTTGAACTGAGCCTGTGGTCTTCCATTTCCTCAATATGTTCCTAACTGTGGAAACAGACAGCTTAAATCTCTGGGACAGCTTTCTGTATCCTTCCCCTAAACCATGATGGTGAACAATCTTTGTCTTCAGGTCATTTGAGAGTTGTTTTGTGACCCCATGTTGCTACTCTTCAGAGAAAATGAAAGGAGGAGGGAAACTTACAACTGACCCCCTTAAATACTCTTTCTCATTATAGGATTCAACTGTGTATGTAGGTCAGGGGTCACTGAGCTTACCAAGCCAATTTGAGTTCCAATAATTAGTTCTAAAAGTTTTGGAATCAATAAAATGACAACGGTGCCCAAATTTATGCACCTGCCTGATTTTGTTTGAACAATTATTGCACACTTTCTGTAAATCCAATAAACTTCATTTCACTTCTCAAATATCACTGTGTGTGTCTCCTATATGATATACAGTATTTAACTGACATTTTTTATCGTAACAACAAACGATTTATACAGGAAAATAATGACTATTAACAAGGTTGCCCAAACTTTTGCATCCCACTGTATATGACTACATCTCAGTACATAACAATTTATATGTCAGTGTGTTTAATCAATTTACTCTGACCTCAATATGTAGCAAATAATGAATCCAAAATCTGTTTTTTTGAAGTATACTTGACCTACTTTGATTTTAGATAAAAGGATTAATGTATAAAAAAATGAATGCCACATTTTAGGTTATTGGTGAACAAATGTGTTTTAAATAACACCTTGTTTTCTTTTCCTTCCACTCACTTCAGCAATCATACAAAAGGAAGTCAACAATGTAAGGAATTTGGTATGAATCTTACAATGGATGATCTCACTCTTCGAATGACAGAAAAGATTTAATGCAATCAGATTATGTCTCCTGCTTGACAGCTTTTAAACAAACTGTTGCATTTTTAATATTGAATAATTGGAAGCATTTCAGAATAAATAAATAAACTTAAAGGGAAATATTTTTCAATTAGCTGATTTTAAATTATAGTAGACACAATCTCAGTACAACTATTTAAAACCTTCAGCATAGTAGGAGGTATAATGGCTCAGATTTTTGATTGACAGCTCATTAGTAATGCGCCAGCAGCCTGTTGCTAAGCACTGAGAATTCATTCGCTTTGAGCAGGACTATTATTAGTCTTTGAGCAGGTTTACACAGACAATAAAGATAGCAGTCTTCAGTGTTGTGTGGTCATTAGCATGGTAGTGATGAAGCAACAGGATAGGGCTCCATACAAATACAGAGTTTTAATATGCATATTGTTTTTTATGTAATTGTGCAACAGTAATTTTAAAGACTTTATTGGGATGAGCAATTTATAAAAAAATCTTAATCACAGTCTGTAGTGCTTATTTCGAGGGAATGCACATTTTTTGGCAAGTGGGCTCATTATAACACCATGACTCAGTGTTGATATTTGAAACGGTCTTTGTGTCTTTTTGATTGTTCAGAAAACTGTACTTTAATAAGCCTAGCCCATTAGCAGTAATAGTAGAATGTAATTACATATGTTTATAGACCACATTAAATTTGTGCTTTTTAACAGTACTTTATGCATTGTTAGAAAGGTAGCCTTTATAGGCTTGTGGTGGCTTTTATATACAGCAGATTCCAAGTGAAGTGATGGAAAAGTGGCATCGATTGATGTGTGTTAGTGCTGGAAGTTCTGCTAATACACTAGTACCAAATAATTACCAAAAGAAAAATAACTATTAAAATTAAATGACCAATGCTAACATAAATCAATATTAATATTACCCTTTAAAGGACAATAATTGTAATAAATTACCATCAAGCAATTAATATCAGTTAAAATCCAGTAATTTGTTTAAATAATATAAATAACTTAGACCTTGGAAAGGAGATGCTATCAAAAATATATTAATTCAAGTCTGAAGATGCACGGAAGCATAAACCATAACCCAAGCTCACTCTTTTGTATGTTATACCGTTAATTAACTCCTTCATTATGTGTGAACCTTAATTTTCTTCAGTCCTTGCTTATTTTTGGAAAAATCTGCCTCTTTGCGCACTGTAGAAACTTTTAAACACAGTGCGGTCCTGATATGTGCAGATCAACTGCAGTCCCATTTCTAAACCCATACTATATGTTAACTAGGGGAGCTGCATCTTTCCTTTGTATTTAATTTGTTCAGACACCTTTTAGCTGCAGGTTGATAAGGAGTTCTTCACAATAATTAATCTTAAGATTATATAAGATCTGTCAAATCAGTGATATACAGAGTGGTCCAGATCTAATTATGCAGATCCAGATTGTCTGGATGACTTTGATTTATGCAGGGACGATTCCAGTTTGGCGCTAAGACGATTCTTCATATTGTCAGTTCGCACACTTCTCGATGGTCCAGGATTTTTCGGGTGATTTTCTATATAATAAACTTAATAAGTTTAGCGTAATGAAAATTGCATAATTAGATCTAGACCACCTTATATACAGTATGTTGCATAATTTCTTTCCTCTTCCAGTCATTTCCTGAGAATATTCTTTTGGTAATTTTATGGTCAACTTACCTAAAGCAGCAGGAGATAGATGCTGCTGTATGAGCTGCTTGCATGCGTGTCCTTTTCTTGGTGTTGTATTAGTGCTGCAGGTGGATGGCAGATGACTAAAAGAGGAAAATATGCAAAATTTACAAGATGGTGTAACCACTGTCAAGGTAAAATTAAAAAAGTAATTCACAGTTGAAGTTCCACAAAATGTTTCTGTTCTAAGATAGATGAGTTTGCAGATTCACCAACCTGAGATATTGAAATTTCAAACTGTGTACAGCGTGATCTGTTTGAGAGATCTCAACAAAAATGGAACTGTCTTGAAAAATTTCTTTGAAAAATTCAATCATTTTTGTCCTTGGAGGGATTGAGTTGTTTTATGTAGACAGATGGCTATTGCATTTGGTACTTCTCACATTATATGTAAATACATCTGAAAAGATACTATAAGTATAATTTAGTAGTGGTGATTAATAACAACACAGTGGGTAATTGAAAATTCTAGTATAGTTTTCATCACTTTAAAAATACGCTTTTTTGGAGATACAAAAAAGATCCTGAGAGGGCAATTATTTCTGAAACTGTATACTCCCAGCAGTTTTGTCTTGAATTGAGAATAATACCTTTAAAACTGATATCTTCACAAAATAGTAAATGAAGTTTTTGTAGATTCATTTTTTTGTATTTGCACACTAAAACAGAGTTCTTGAGACTTGTACAGTATAATGACTTAAGCAAAAACAATAATGTATTATTTCATTTTGTATGTTGGGTATTTCTAAAAACAGTTTAAAATATGCCACATATGTTACCGTATTAAAGTTGAAGGATCAGTGCTGTTGCCTGGCATAGGAGTTCAGATACTCCCTTCAAATAAATATTCTCATCTAGTTTATATCTGCATATCCAAAAAACAGAACTCCTTTCCCAGTTATAATTTTGGAAGCACTATCCCTTTGAACAATAAGTTTAAACACTTGCTTTGGTTATTTATATTGAGTTTTATGTGAAATGGAGTCACAAATTCAACTGACATTGCAAACTGCACTGATAATAGTGCATAATACAACTTGTAAACTTTGATCTGTAATGAGAAAGCTTATTGGTATACATTAAAGAAAATGGAATAGTTTTGCATTGTGAACAATGTACAACAGTGTAATAAAATCTAAAGATTATTTAGCTTTAGTATTTGATATTTTCTGCAAGTCATGCATCCTTTACTAATATTTTGGCTTGACATTTCCTAATGATGGTGGGCTACCTGGACTCTATTTGCTCAAAAACCTGTTGAGCCTAAGGTTTTGCTTTATTTCTTTTTTGACAAATAATTTCATCCTGATCTTATCAGCTACTGCTAGTTAGTTCTATTTGAAAGGTAGTACAACCTCAAATAAGAAAAAGAACGGTATGGAAAAAAACAGTAAAAAAAAACCCGCAGTGATTCTTAAATTAACTTTGAACAGTATTTCATGTTTTGTCAGGTCAGCTTTATTTAATTTGTTAATATGCACCCATTCCTGTATTTCTGGCCTGCAACACATTCCAAAAGTTGAGACAGTAAAGCATTTACCACTTTGTAATGTCGCCATTCCTTCTCACAACACATAAAAGATGTTTTGGCAGTGAGAATACAAAGCAATGAAGCATTTCAGATGTTATTTTGTCCCTTTCTTTCTGCAAATACGCCTTAAAGTGTGCATCAGTATGAGGTTGTCGTTGTTGCATTTTTCGTTTCAAAATTCACCACACATTCTTTATTGGGGACAGGTCAGGTCTGCAGGCAGGCAGGCAGGCAGGCAGGCCAGTCCAGTACCCACATCCTCTTCTTCCACACCAATGCCTTTGTAATGTGTGCAGAATGTAGTTTTGCATTGTCTTGTTAAAAAATACATGGATGTTCTTGGAAAAGATGTATTGAAGGTAGCATATGTTGCTCTAAAATCTCAATGTACTTTTCTGCATTAATTCTGCCATCATAGAAGTATAAATTACCTTTTCCAAGGGGCAGTGACACAACCCCATACCGTGACAGACCCTGGCTTTTGGGCTTGTTGCTGATAACAGTCTGGATGGTCCTTTTCATCTGTTGTCTGGAGCACATGGCATCTAATTCTTTCAAAAAAGATCTGGAATAATGGTTTGTTTGACCACAGTACACATTTTTAACTGTGCGATGGTCCATCCCAGATGCCTCTAGGCTCAGAGAAGTTGATGCTGCCTCTGGACATGGTTAACATAAGGCTTTGTTTTTGCACAGTAAACTTTTAATTGTCGATTGTGAATGTAACTCTGTATTGTAGTGCTTGACAAAGTTATATCAAAGTAATCCCTTGTTTATATCAGCAATTGATGAATGATGGTTCCTGATGCAGTGCCATCTGAAGGATTGGAGATCATGGGTGTTCAGCTTAGGGTTGTGTGCACTTGCCTTTTACACATTGACATTCCTCCAGATTCTTTGAGTTGTTCAATGATATTATGATTTTGTAGAAGCAGAAATTTGTAAATCTCTTCCACTCTTTCTTTGAGGAACATTGTTTTTAAACATTTTAATATTTTTCTCATGCATTTGTTGACAAAACGGAGAATCTCTGCCAATCTTTGCTCTTCAAAAACTCAGCCTTTTGTGGAAACTGCTTTTGTACCAAATCATGATTACAATCACCCGTTGATGTCACCTGTTTAAAATCACATCATTATTTAATTATTTTATCTCATTACTGGCCCTAATTTGCCTGCGTCCCTACCTTTTTTTAAATCTGTTGCAGGCCTGAAGTGCAGGAATGGATGTATATTAACAAATGAAATGAAGTCAACCAGACAACACATGAAGTTTCTTGGGTTCGTACTGTGCAAGGAAAAGTCAATTTGAGAATCACTTTTTTTTATTATTTATTTATTTTTAATTTTTTTTATTTGCATTTTTCATACCGTCCCAACGTTTTTTGATACAGGGTTGTAGTATATACATGTGTATAGTGTGTATGTTTGCGTGTATGCAGTATATATATTTGTAAATGTATATAGACTTCTAAGTTTTTTGTTTGTGTAGCCTAAGGTATTTACTGTATATATACTTTAATACTTTAAAGTTCACCTGAAAAGGTTCATGCCCATAATAAGAATTAAACAAATACATGTTTAATGAAACTGTTCTGGCCACCCTAAATTTTGGGATGGTTAGACTCCAGAGTTTTCTGGGTTATTGCTTTTGTTCAAATTCTCATTTCATTCAGTAAATATGTTTTGACAAATGCCAGGCCCACCTAAAGTGACCAACAATAACAGAACATCCTGCTGTTAAGAGATGTGCTGGAATTGATCAGCACTGGTACATACCTAATTGAGTATGACAGCCTCCTCTGTGTAAAATGTACAGTAGTTAGTTCAGATAATGATCTCCATGGAATGCTGTAATAGTATGCTTTCTAGCAGGCAAGTTGAAGTCTGTTAGTGTCTTTGTCTTTTAGAGCAGAGTTCATAAGTCACCTGTTTTCTGGATTTGGATACACCTGAATGCTTTATGCAGATAAACAAAACAACAGACAAATTTATTTCAGAACTAGGAGTACAATTTTGAATTCTTTGTTAAATCCTCACTATTATGGTGTTTGTACATATGTTGTGTTATTGTGAGGGAGACAGAGAAAGTAAGATTAAGGATTTATCCATGTAATAGATGAGGTTCACATTGTTAACACTAGAATTACCAAAGCCTACGATAAAACTTGTAAATCCCTTCGTACTTCTCCGTCAGCGTCTTTCGTCTTGTAAATGTGTCAATAAGCACAAGCAGCCTGCTATACCATCCACCCCACCGCAGAAAGGGCAAGAAGTTCTCCCAGCTCAAGCCTTGATTATCTTGGAGTGAAGTGCTGGAGTTTTAGAGAGGAAATAATGGATCTTGATTTGGAATACATACATTTCATGTGTGTTCCATGTCTACAACAATCTATGTAAACACATTGTTAAAACAGAAATGGCTGAAGTCCAAATATCAAGTAAACACTTTCACAAAAGGTGCAAGTATAATACAACAGCTTCCATGGAGCAGCAGTAAGAACTGCTGACTTGTAATCAAAAGGCCTGTTTGATACTGGCTGCCTCCTAAATTTACCGTTTTGAGTAGTGAGCTGCTCTTATTGTTAATATTATACAATAAAAACATACATTTAATATGTGTCTGTAACTGCTGGTGTAAATTTATAGTACTTGTACTTTTTTTTCACTTTTATTCTCTTAAGTCATGATCATGATACATAATGATCTGATGCTGTTTTTATTTGAAAGTGGGAATAACTGTATATGTGAGGGGTTTTTTGAGACAATGGAACTGGAAATTCTCTGATCTGGATGGATAAAATCTAACACACAAATGCTGGTGAAACATACCTTCTTCATATCTCACTGTCACTTGAATTTTTTTTATTCAGGTTTATTGAGTGTTCCTGCTCACACTGAATTAGTATCCACCTTATGGTCCATGATGTCAACGCCGCACTGACAAAAAACAGAGACATAGGTATATATGATATTTGGAATAATTTATTTATGACCTGCATAGTACATTTCGGAAAACATTGTGGCACTGATGCAACATTATTCATATTTATTCGCATGCCTTCTTGCTGTTGGAATCAGTGACCACTTTTTTTTTTTTCCCCGCAGATATTGCCCAATCTCCACATTTTGGTGCATGATGCTGTTTCTTTTGTACTCCAGGACATGCAGAGGACAGAATAGTACAGAGAGACCAGTTCTGCGCTATGTACAATCATCAAATTCAAATGTTAACAGTTCCCACACACCCAAGGACCATCCTTCGTACATTTATGACACGTGTACCTGTTGCAATGTACACACTTCTCTCTATGCTGTGGTTCCTATTACATTAAAGGTGCACCTAACACTGACTCAGTTTGCTTTCCTCGGGGAAGCGGTGGTCTTGGAGCCTGTTCTTGTGAGAAGTGATAACGAAGTTCCCCTGCAAGGTGAGTCCAGAACACTCTTCTTTTCTCAGTGGACCTGTGCATGCTTTGTACAGTACATGTGTGTTGATCGCCGCCAGGTCAAGCATGTTGTAGCACACAGCAACTGGCCTCCCGTGTGCTTCTGCTCACACTGAATAAGCTCACGCCTTCTGCTCCATGATGTTAACACAGCACTGGGGAAAAAAAGAAAGAGACAAATATGTGATATTTTGAAGAAATCATTGTATGACCTGAATGGTACCAATCAGAAAACCTCATTGCACTAATGCAATATTATTTGAAAATTAACAGCGCCAGATCGGGTATAAATTTAAAAGTTAGCATTTTTCAGTTTTATTCTCTTAGTCATGTTCATGCTGTCCCTACCCCCACCTGATCTGACCCTAACTAACAGCGTTAGCATAAATTTACACCCGATCTGACGCTGTTCATTTGCCAATAATATTATATTAGTGTGACGATGTTTTCTGATTGGTACTATTCATGTCATCAAATGATTTCTTCAAAATGTCACATACATTGCGTTGAGATCATGGACCTGAAGGCGTGAGTTTATTCAGAGCAAGCAGGAACACGCAGGTGGTCGGTTGCAGTGTGCTACAACATGCTTGACCTGGCAGTGATGTACTGTGCAAGGCATCCACGGGGGCCCCTGAGAGAAAAGAGTGTTTTTTGGTCACCTTGCAGCATCGTTGTCGATTCTTACAAGAAAAGGCGATGGAAAAAGAAAAAGAGGATGCAACATCGACAAACTTCTGTTCCAAGACTGCCACTTACCCTAGGAAAGCAAACTCAGTCAATGTCAGGTGCCCCTTTAATGTAATAGGATCCACAGCATAGAGAGAAGTGTGCACATTGCAACAGGTACACATGTCGTAAATGTAGGAAGGATGGTCCTTAGGTGTGTGGGAACTGTTAACATTTGAATTTGATGATTGTATATAACGCGGAACTGATCTCTCTGTACTATATCCTCTGCATGTCCTGGAGTACAAAAGAAACCGCACCATGCACCAAAATGTGGAGATTGGGCAAGATCGGCGTGGGGGGAAAAAAAAAACCAAACGCGGTCACTGATTACAATTGCAAGAAGGTATGCAAATAAATATGAATAATTTTGCATCCGTGCCACAGTGTTTTCCAAAATGTACTATACAGGTCATAAAATGAATTATTTCAAATATCATATATACTTATGTCTTTGTTTTTTTGTCAGTGCAACTTTGACATCATGGACCATCAGGTGCATACTAATTCAGTGTGAGCAGGAACACTCAATTAAACTGAGTAAAAAAAAAATCAAGTGACAATGAAATACGAAGAAGGCAGATTCACCAGCATTTGTGTATCAGCTTTTATCCCTCCAGATCACAGAATTTCCAGTTTCATTGTCTCAATACACCACTCACATCTACAGTTATTCCCAGTTTCAAATAAAAACTAATAGTGTCAGTTCTGGGGGTTGTGGGGGTTGTATTGTGATTGTGACTGAGAGAAGCAGGCTGCTTGCTGCTTGTGCTTCTTGACACATTTACAAGACAAAAGATGCTGATGGAGAGGTGCGAAGGAATTTAAGCTGGGCCAGAATTACGAGTTTTATCATAAGCTTTGGTAATTCTAGTGTGAAACACAGAAGATAGCTCATTGTTGGTCATTGTGGTTTGTTTAGGCCTATATTACAGTATTTTTATGGCTACTTATAACTGTAGCTTCTCAAATTGCTAGCACAGATATATATCCTTTAGATTTTGTCTCCTATGAAAGTGAACTAGATTAAGCAGGTTTTAAAATTAAATGGAATTTTAGGCAGTTGTACTCTAAATTGTCGGTCTCTGTAGCATGACAAGCATTCAGTGTGTTTATGTCAGAACCAATTCACATATTAAGCATTTCTATGCAGAGTATGGTCTGTTCATATACAGTTGTTTCTTTTGATGTTGCAGTACACCAGTGTAGTTTTTTTCCTAAGTAATATCATTGCCAAAGTCCCTTTGGAAAAGCTAGCGATTTTGCCTAAATATTCAGTTGTAAGTGGGGTGATCAAAAAATTTAAAGTCTCTCTATTAAAGTGACACCAGTAAAACCCAGAAAAGTTTTAATTTTCAAAATGATTCTGCTGAGCACTAGTGCACATGCCATAAAGTTCACAAAGCTTTTCTGTGGCACTCAAATACAATGCTTTGTCTTGCTTGTGACTCCACTGTTCAGCATCTTCATTGTTAGTATGGCTATTGAGGTAGCCCATCAGATTGGGAAGCAAGAATTAGTCACAAAAAGCCATATCTGGATAGTAAGCGTGATTTGGAATTTCTTTGAATCCAGTTTCACATGGCAGTCTTTGCAGCCTGTGCAATAAGAGTGATGACATTATTGTGAAGCTGAAGATGGACCTTGACAGCTGCAAATGCCCAAGCAAATCAGTGTAACAATCAACAATTATGTGAGCCTTCTGAGACATGTAATCAGTATGGACTACACCCTCAGTATGATAATAATGCACATATGTTTGCTGTCAGTAGCCTGTTCATAAAGAATGAATGCACCTGTATCATAACTAATCCCTGATTCAGCCCACAGTAGCAGCATTTTCTTCTCTCATTGATTTTGAAGGCTGGCCAGACTGTGGGTCTTTTTTAAGAGGTGTATTGTCATAATGTAACACTACAAATCATCTCTTGAGTATAACATAGACACAGGTACATGCTGACTGGGAAAGAAGAAATCTCCAGGAGTGTCCAATGTTCTCTAACACTAGAAATTCAGTGTTAGTAGAATT
Source organism: Polypterus senegalus (assembly GCF_016835505.1). NCBI lineage: Eukaryota > Metazoa > Chordata > Cladistia > Polypteriformes > Polypteridae > Polypterus > Polypterus senegalus. Next base: position 41,047,051 of record NC_053162.1, read on the forward strand.
ACTTATTTTTCTAAACCTGCACCAAACTGCTATTCAAATTATGTTAAATCAGTATGTTGCTGAGTATGAGTGAATTTTTATTTTATAGCATTGCTTCAATGATTCACTCAGTGTGTATAGCAAAAATATTTAATATTATTATTGATTGATTGTTAAAGTCATTATTCAGAAATATTTCCTGCCAGTATTTTTTTCCTCTTTCCAAACATTTTTGGCCATATATACAATAAAAGGTCTTGTGAACTGATGTTCTTCTAATTACTCCTTTAAGATAAGAATTTATTGTTGTTCTCTGTGTTTTATTGTTCTGTTGTGACAATAGCTCCAATAGTTATATAGTAGTGGTGTTTATATAAATAAATATAGTAATTGTATCCTTTCATCTGATAGTTTGCTTTTAGGGACAAGTAAAGTTGAAAAAAGAAACTAATTGCAATTTAAATTATTGTAGTTCTGGCTGAGATATTTGTATCATCCCTCACAGATACAGTATTGACGAAATGTTATTCTACAACATAATATTAATTTAATGTAAATTTAAGATGCTCTGATGTGATTTGTGCTTTCTAATTCTTAGTCAAAATGTTATTTTAAAACAAACATTGGTGTCCATTCTATTTAATTGCATCATAATAAACAGTTCTGTCATGGTTTGTTGTTATGCTTACACGAATAGTTTAACTGTTAAACTCTGCAGTTCTAAAACAAAGTGTAGTAGCCATTTTCTAACCTTTCCTTCACAAAGAGAAGAAAAAAATTGTGCAGCATTTCACATGCATTACAAAACTTAAAGATAATTTGGATTTTCAGTAATTATTTCACAATTTGTCCCAGTATGCTTTTAACCATTTTGATTTTCTCAGGGTTACAAAGCTCTCTATGTGTCTACTTCCCCAGCTTTGTCCAATGGTGTCTTACTGCAGTTTTTAATGTCCATTATCCTTTTTTACTACCCTAAGTCTATATGTAGAATTCTTCATAAGAAAAGTAGAAAATAAAAAGGCACATACCTCCAGTGTAAGGTACTATCTACAAAGAGAATGCTGTACTCGGTCATTTTTTTAAAGTATCGTTTCCATCAGGAGTGCCTCTTGCTGCCATGAACTATACTTGTGCCAGTTTGCACAGAAGAGCTCATTGGCATTTTCCAATGAGAATCTGAACAACTTAATATTGTCCGAATAGTAGGGGCATATTTATAAAACTTGCAATGTACAAAAAGAGGCTTGAATTGAGCATATGTAGCTTTCCACACAAACATTGGGATTTATGAAATAAAAACTTGATGGTAGAACTTGCTTATATGTACAACAACTCTGATCCATCTGTACACAACATTTTGGAAAAACTGGGAAATGCTAATACCCTTGATCAAGTAGGGAAATGCAGCCAAACCAGCTAAATAACGACTTAAACACAAAATAATTAATATCATTGAGCTGTAATCAAAAAAATTAAAATTTAAAAGTGATAAATATAATGTACAGACAGTGTTTTAGTTCCCTTTTAGGAGGACCAATGGTGCATATTTGCATTGAAGAACTTTTTCTTTTATTTTCCACTAGGGGGCTTTGCTTGCCAACCTCCGTGTTTGGTTTTCTGGGTACACACTTTTAAGATTTTTTTTTTTCTTTGAATTTTTGCTATTTCATTAGTTTCACTTTTATTTCAGAATTTCTGTAAAAACAATATTTGGAATCTTTCGAGTCCCAATATGCTGAATCATTATAATGAGGTCGGTGAGACGTGTTTAATGACTTTGTACCATAATTCACGTTAGGTTTCTCTGTTTGGAATTTCAGCACAGACAAAATGATCTACATCATCAGCAGTTAGTAATTTATTTTGCAAAGTAACCAATAAATGCATGTGAGGTAAACTCTGTTTTTGAAATTCCTCTCCCCTCCACCTCTCCAGGGTCTCCCTACCCTGCTCCCTACTCTCCCTATAGATCACAATGTCATCAGCAAACATCATACCATGGGGACTCTTGTCTACTCTCATTTGTTAACCTGTCCATCACCATTGCAAATAAGAAAGGGCTCAGAACCGATCCCTGATGTAATCCCACCTCCACACTGAATGCATCTGTCTCTCCTACCGCAGACTTTACCACTGTCACACTTCCCTCGTACATATACTGTACAACTCTTACATACTTTTCTGTCACTCCAGACTTCCTCATACAATTCCACAACTCCTTTCTAAGCACCCTGTCGTGCTTTCTCCTGGTCCACAAAAATGCAATGCAACTCCTTCTGGCCTTTCCTATACTTCTCCATCAATACCCTCAGAGCAAACATCGCATCTGTGGTGCTCTTTCCTGGCATGAAACCATACTACTGCTTACTAATCACCGACCTTCTTAACCTAGCTTCCAGTAGTCTTTCCCATAACTTCATGCTGCAGCACATCATTTATCCCCCTGTAGTTATTATAGTACATCCCCCTTATTCTTAAAAACCAGTACCAGTACACTTCTCCACTCTTCAGGTATCCTCTGACTTTATGTAGCATTATTGAAATGCTGTCTTTGCTATCTTTGTGTGAAGGCTTGTTATCCAAACATATTTTTGTCATAATTTTAATTGCTTTTTTAGTTATCTGTGTTGCTTTGTTCCCTGATTACTTTTATGTGGGCTAGTTAATCTTGATAATGGATTCTGACAGTGCAATTGTGACTAGTGTTCTCTTGAATCCAGAAAAAAAGTCACTACCTTGCATCATTTTGGAATGCATTCCCTTAGTAAAAAAAGACTAACATTTCCTGCAGTCAAGAACGAGACTGATTTGATAGTAGGGTTTATTTTTACCAATTTTTGAATTGCACTGTTGGTGTATGCAGGTAATCCTCTGCTCCATCCAATGTCATGTTGACACTTGAGAGCCCTGGCACACATTTTTTCATCAGTGGCTTTCTTTGCTACATTGCTGTTAACAGATCTTTTCACTGACTTGTCCCCAGGCATTTTGTACTGTAATAGCTGAAAGTATTCTGCAAATAAAAGCATCCAAAAAGTGTAGTGTGAAGCAGTAATCTCTAATTCAACTAGCCTAATTGACTGAAAGTGCAGACATCTACCTACTTCTATACAAAGGTAATTTTCTCTTATTTTAAGGTCAATGCTTTAATAGTTTTTATTGATAACGTCTTTAAAACGTGTTGGTACGATTTAAGACTTGCAAACAAGTGACTAAAACATGCTTCTTTCTTTCCATCTTTTTCTGCATGTTCCTCGTTTACTGGTCATTCACAAAATGTATAGTTCTCTTCACATAGTTATCATAAAAGCTATCATTATACAAACCATCAGAGCCAGAGGGACTTGTTTAGAAGTCAAAATGGTTGTTAGTTCCTGGAGTCTTTTTCATGTATCTGTTAGCCTGGGAATCACTGATATGCCCTCACCTCCATTTGCATTTTACATGTCTCCTAACTAGCAGAAATTAACTTTCTTTAAATTTACACTACTACTACTACTACTACTACTCTACTACTACTACTTATGAAGCGCCTTAGTGTCCTGCCATAGGAACCTCCCCTATACTTTCTACAAACAAAAGGATGCACTTGACACCTGCAGACTTCACCTCACACCAATAAACCTTTACCAAGGACAATGTATGGCTATGCACACCTTTTACATCCCTCCAGCCCCTTTGCCTCCATCATCTTGATCTTGTCTGTATTTAACTTGAGGACTTTTGCTTCCAAACTAGCTTTCTATTTCTGTATCCCCTCTTTCATTTCAACATACTTCTCTGGTCACTATCTCTATAACTATCACACATAAACACACACAGAACAGATCCTTGGTGTATCCCGTCTTCACTTCAGAACTTTTACTATTAACATCTGCTATCCAGACCACTGATTATTTTTCTTTATACATTGACATCAATGCAGAAACTTATCATTTTTCCACACCTTTCTCAATGCTCAGCTCACCATCTGTCCTGGCACCCTGTCAAATACTTTATCCAGATCTAAATATGAATATTGCAGCTTCTTTTCCTTCACTGGATACAATTCGTGCATTTTTTCTTGTCTGTTTTTCCCCTCCCAGACATGAAATGAAACTTAATTTTTCTAAAGTTCACTTGATCTCTGATTCTTTTCTGTAGCTCTCCATCAACCGTATTCATTACCTTCTCCAAAAACCTGATGTCTTGATATGAGCCATACTCCCAAATGTTCCAAGTCATCCTTTCTTTCACTATTTTTCTTAGTCAGTGATCGAGATACAAAAACATGTGGTTTGATTCGGTTCCTTAACTTTCTCTTTGATTTAGGCAGATTGGAGGCTCTAGCATACATTGCTCCGTAACTATCTTCTTTTCATCTGATCATAAAGGGGTATTGGAGCAGAATTTTTAGGGCTGGGTGTCTTTCCTCACATTAGCTTCCTTAGGTCACCTTTTATGACACACAAGAGGATGATGACCTTTATACTAACTTCAGGTCAAAGGGGTTGAATTTGCTTTAGATTACAGTGATAATTGTTGATGCATGATCAGGATTTCCTTACATTAATATTCTAAAAAGCACAGTGTGCACAGACTAGGAAATAGATCAGTGTTATTATTTAGATCAACTTATTTATCATTTGAGGTGAAAACTAGCCCAGGCAACACTGCCCTATAAACTTCAATGGCAGTTTCAAGTGTATTCATTAAAACTTAATTGACTAGTTTCAGTGTGGAAGTGAAAACAGTGCTTAAGAGCTGAATCTTCTTTACTTTCTTTAAGATTATGAGGCCCACCAGAGTCTTCAATTAACATCTCAATGTAAAATTTCAGCTGCATGCATAATTACTTGGATAATAATCTTCTTTTATTCTGGAGCCTGCCTTCAGTTTCTCTCCTCTTGGTGTTTTATACATTTAAGACTATTTTAGCGCTCATCAGCCTTTGATACCTGAATTACTATGCATGCAGATAAGAAGTATGAATTCATTTTAAAGTTAGAATGACTTAATTTTGAGTTTTGCATTTTTTTAATTCATAACAGAAAAAATCCTCTTACATATCTGTCAATGCTATTGTAGATATAAAAGCACACCCCCCATTCAATTACTGTGGCAAAATTGTTGCCTGACAAAACTAAATTTTGTGATTAATATACTTAAAATCTGGAATGTGTCGTTTTTTTATTTTTAGACATTAAATAGTTATAGATTTTAAACCTACTCCCCAACAGTATGAACCATCATAAGGTGCTTTACTGATTAAAAATAATTAATATACACTATCAAACTAAAAACCTATATATATATATATATATATATATATATATATATATATATATATATATATATATATATATATATAAAATGTGTATGTGTGTGAGATTCAGTTCATGGACAGATGTCCTGATATTTTCTTTTAGAATTCTCTGATATAATTCAGAATTCATTGTTCCATCAATGAAGGCAAGCCGTCCTGGCCCAGATGCAGCAAAACAGGCCCAAACCATGATACTACCACCATCATGTTTCACAGATGGGATAAGGTTCTTATGCTGGAATGCAGTGTTTTCCTTTCTCCAAACATAACGCTTTTCATTTAAACCAAAAAGTTCTATTTTAGTCTCATCCGTCCACAAAACATTCTTCCAGTAGCCTTCTGGTTTGTCCACGTGATCTTTAGCAAACTGCAGACGAGCAGCCATGTTTTTTTTGGAGAGCAGTGGCTTTCTCCTTGCAACTTTGCCATGCACACCACTGTTGTTCAGTGTTCTCCTGATGGTGGACTCATGAACATGAACATTAGCCAATGCGAGAGAGGCCTTCAGTTGCTTACAAGTTACCCTGAGGTCCTTTGTGACCTCGCCGACTATTACACGCCTTGCTCTTGGAGTGACCTTTGTTGGTTGACCACTCCTGGGGAGGGTAACAATGGTCTTGAATTTCCTCCATTTGTACACAATCTGTCTGACTGTGGATTGGTGGAGTCCAGACTCTTTCGAGATGGTTTTGTAACCTTTTCCAGCCTGATGAGCATCAACAACTCTTTTTCTGAGGTCCTCAGAAATCTCCTTTCTTCGTGCCATGATACACTTCCACAAACATGTGTTGTGAAGAGCAGACTTTAAATAACACCGGGTGCCCACTCACACCTGATTGTCATCCCATTGATTGAAAACACCTGACTCAAATTTCACCTTCAAACTAACTGCTAATCCTAGAAGTTCACATATTTTTGCCACTCTCAAATATGTAATATTCGATCATTTTCCTTAATAAATAAATGACCAAGTATAATATTTTTGTCTCATTTGTTTAGCTGGCTTCTCTTTATCTACTTTTAAGACTTGAGTTAAAATCTGATGATGTTTTAGGTCATATTTATGTAGAAATATAGAAAAATTCTAAAGGGTTCACAAACTTTCAAGCACAACTGTCTTTTGTGCATGTATGCAGCATTCAAACTACACAAATCACAATTTAGATGCATACAGTTTGTGCAACTCAAGGTCTTTGTTTCTGATAAAGTTGTGAGCAAAACTGGAGCACCACAAGGAACAGTCCTGTCTCCTTTTTTCTTTACTTTGTACACCTCTGACTACAAATATAAAAACAGGTCATTGTCAATTGCAGAAAGTTTCAAATGATTCTGCACTTAATGGATGTATTAATAAAGGCAATAAGACAGAGTAGTCAATTGGAGAACTCTGTTTCTTGGTGCAAAGAAGGTGATCTGTATGTTAACATCAGCAAACCAAGAAACTGGTTATTGACTTTTGCCTCACCAAAGAGCCTCTGTGTTCAGTCACTGTTGAAGAAGTGGATGTAGAGGTGGTACACTCCTACAAGTGCATATGTGGGGTGGTCCAGATTAATGACTGGTTGAACTGGTCTCAGAACATTCAGGAACTATGTAACAATGTGTCAAGCGACATCGTTCACATCTTGCATATCTGTGATGGTCAGTGTGAATTTCTATGCTGTGGAGTGCTGGCTTCAAGAGAGGCCTACTGAATCCACAAGTTAATTAAAATGGCAGGCTTCTCACCCGCTACTGGGGCTCCTTTATACCAACAGGAATACATCTGCATAATGCCTCACTGTAACTGTGACAGCCAAGTGAAAACCTTTCTTTCTTTTTAATTTTCTTTCTTTATAGTCATTGTGGTGAGTTTACAGACCAAAATGTGTGAGTTTATGTATTTATTCCAAGTTAGGAGCTTCTCCATGGAAAGCAACTCTTCTTTGCCCACTGTGTTGGAATATGGTTTTCTTTCATGGATAATGAGACATTGTATTGAGCTGAATCCAGTAAGGGAAGGGCCACATAATAGGCACAAACCAATCAAAGTGTGATTTGAGTCTGCGTTTTCAAAAATTAGCATTTTTGCTTCTCCATATTACAATAATAAGGCTGCATTTCAGAAGTGTATGGCTCCTTAGAGCACTTTCAGAAGTCTCAGTTTTCAGGAATTGAAAACACCAGGGTAGTTGCGGATGAAATGTGAAAGCAGAGATTAACGTCTTCGTTTACCACCGTTGGATAACCGCCAATGCCTCTTAAACATCTTAGATTCACAGGTGACTATTTGAGTAGTGGACACTTTGATGTTTATGAATGTTTCAACTCTCAAAAGCTGGATGCGAAGTTATCGATGAAGATGGCTGTATGATTACAACGCTTGACTGATGCCGAATGTCACTTCAACACAAAATACTAACGTAATTGAAACAAACCGTGAAACTCAAATGATTATGACAGCAGCAATCCAAGCTGTGAGAAAACAGTAAAAAGGAGGCGTGTCAGATGTCGTGGTACATTTTCTGATGCAGCGAGACGGAAACAACTTTGTGACGCTGCCGCCAAATACTTGCAGGCAAATCCACAAGTTCATAGAGACGCTGTCGCTAAATACTCGCAGGCGATTCCACAAGTTCATAGACATGCTGCCGCTAAATATTCTCAGGCAAATTCACAAGTTAATACCGGGAATGCAACGGTTGACAAACACAGAATGTAACTTGAACACAACACGTCCTCCAAATACGAACCTGATTGAAAGAAATAATGATAATCAAATCCTTGATGACAGCAACACTCATAACAGTGACAAAACAATTACATTGACAATCATGTTATGTTATTTTTAAAATGTTTCCTTCTCTTTTTCATAACTTCTTTAACACACTACTTCTCCGCTGTGAAGTGCGGGTATTTTGCTAGTGAGTTTTAAATGAAACAACTCAGATGCAGTTAAGTGCAGACTTTCAGCTTTAATTCAGTTGGTTGAACAAAAAGATTGCATTAAAATGTGAGGGAGCTAAAGTATTTTTTTTAACACAATGTGGTATGCTTTGGATAATGAGCTGTTCCACGCCTTCTCCATACTTTTTTTTTCTTGCCATCATTCTGGTAGAGGTTGATCTTGGTTTCATCTGTCCAAAGAATGTTTTTCCAGAACTGTGCTGGCCAGTCTAGCTTTTCTATTCTTGAGGCTTATGAGTGGCCTGCACCTTGCAGTGCACCCTCTGTATTTACTTTCATGCAGTCTTCTCTTTATGGTAGACTTGGATATCGATACACCTACCCGCTGGAGAGTGTTGTTCACTTGGTTGGCTGTTGTGAAGGGGTTTCTCTTCACCATGGAAATGATTCTGCGATCATCCACCACTGTTGTCTTCCGTGGACGTCCAGGTCTTTTTGCGTTGCTGAGTTCACCAGTGCTTGCTTTCTTTCTCAGGATGTACCAAACTGTAGATTTTGCCACTCGTAATATTGGATGGGTTTTTTTCTGTTTTCGCAGCTTAAGGATGGCTTCTCTCACCTGCATGGAGAGCTCCTTTGACTGCATGTTGTCTGTTCACAGTAAAATCTTCCACATGCAAGCATCACACCTCAAATCAATTCCAGGCCTTTTATCTGCTTAATTGATAATGACATAACGACGGACTTGCCCACAGCTGCCCATGAAATAGCCTTTGAGTCAATTGTCCAATTACTTTTGAGCCCCTGAAATGAAGGATTGTTTTAAAAAAATGCTTTAGTTGCCTCACATTTTTATGCAATCTTTTTGTTCAACCCACTGAATTAAAGCTGAAAGTCTGCACTTCAACTGCATCTGAGTTGTTTCATTTAAAATTCATTGTGGTAATGTACAGAACCAAAATAAGAAAAAAGTTGTCTCTGTCCAAATATTTATGGACCTAACTGTACATCTTGCAGCTTTTAGGTACCCCATCTGCTTATACCAGGATCTTATTTGTGGATTTCAGTTCTGCATTTAACATAGTCATAACAGAGTTTCTGTCCATAGAAAACTTCTCATTATGAATCTGGACTAGGCCATAATGGCTCTGAATCTCTGTCTTTCTAAGGAATAAACATCAGGCAGTGAAGATTGGTGAATATCAGTCAGGTCCCTTATCCTGAGCACAAAATCCCCTCAGGGATTTCAGTCTTCTCTCCTTTTCTCTGTTTACACCAATAATTGCATCTACCGTGACCCTTCTGTTAAATTGCTGAAATTTTGCTAATGACACCACCCTGATTGGGCTGATCGCAGACAGGGATGAGTTGCCATATCAGAGAAAGGTGGATTTTCTGGCCATTTGATGAACCTTCACAAATCTTAACTGGAATACCTTGAAAAGAGTGGAAATGGTTGTAGATTTTATGAGACACTCCTCACCCCATATACCTCTAGTTATAAATGATGTTACACAGAGTGGGATCATTTACATTTCGTGGAACAACTACAGTATTCTTCACCATCTGAATAGAGAGGAAAATGTAACTACTTTTATCAATGAAGCTCAGCAACACATTTCTTGTTTGCAACTTAAAACAGCAGAAGAGATTGTAGGTCTGAAACTGGACTCCTTTTAGGTCCTTTATACATCACGGGTCAGGTAATGTGCTGTAAATATAATCAAATGCTACATTCACCCAAATAAACATCTGTTTCCGTTACTACCATTGTGGAAATGTGAACTGGTCACTTAAGTCAAAGACCACTTGACACATAAAACATTTTGTGCCTGATTTATCTCTGACTAAACTTCATCCACCCAATATCTACCATTTATCCAGTTTATATATATTTGTTTTGTATATTTTTCACTACTGCTATTTATATGGCCTGGGAAATTTAACATGTTAATTTTTTGAGCTTAATGTAGCCTGTTTAATGCGTTAAAAAATATTGTTGCATCCAGGGCTTACAACAAAGCAAATGCATCAGGCAGTGCTTTTGTAAGGGTGCCATTTTCATGTAATTTTAATTACAAAACAATAATATAAAAAAGTTAAGTGTGTACATAAATAATTACATACACATTCAGTACTGTATTTATATTCTACCTTTAAACATTTTTTGATATTACATTTTTATTTAAAGATTTAATATTATACAGTTCATATTGATACGCCACATGTCAATATTTAGCACTGGTGTTCATTTTCCTGATTTTATACATACTGACATGAGTGCAAGGGAGGGGAAGGAAAGGGGTGGGTAGGGGGAGTTTATGGCAGTCCTGGTGCAAAGCTAGAGAAAATTTGTGAAGGTAAAGATGGTGCTTTTTTCCCATTTCATGTTTCTGTAAGAAGATCGAACAAATTTCATATCACATAAGTGCTAAATAAGTTATCTTTGAGTGACACAAAACCAACGTAAATCTCTAGTACCTCTGTATTTAACTCGACGGTGTGTCAGGTAGCTTACAGTGCTGCCATAATATAATGACAAAATTCTATGGAATAGTAGTGTAATGATTATCCCTACCCAATATCTTTGCTAATTTGTGCAAAGAATGCAAAATAACCATCCAAGTAATGCACTGTGTCAGTTTTTAAGCAAGATAGCAGCTATGGAGATCTTTTATAGCATGCCAGGAGCAAAGCTGTAAGTAAAGTAATGTTTTCCAACCTTTCTGTGGTGCCACACTTTTTGTAACCCAAAAATGCTTTCGGAGTTTTAACACAAGTTTTAATGTATGCCCATTTAAGAGATGCTTATTCTTTCAATTAAATCAATTTTTAGCGGTGCATTCAAAGTCAACAGTCATTTCAATTATTTTTTCCTTTGACATGTCTGTGTCTCATGTACTATGCCAATTTGAGAATTAATAAATTAGCCTTGTTTTCTTATTGCCTTCTTTTCAACTTGCCTTTTAGGAAGGCATTCAAATTCAGGTTGTACTTGCTCGCTTCGCTCGACAACCCCGTGCGGGCCCTACACGCTAGTCATTTCCCGGGTCTGCTGCTTGCGAATCGTGCTGTGCTTTTGGATAAACATGAATATCAACTCTTTCTTTGATAGCTCTGTCCTTCGAAACTATTATTACTGATATTTCGTCACATGTTGGTTTATTATATATGTGAGCGTGATATTTCAGATTCATATAGAAATCCAAGAAAACTTCTTTGTCTGTGTTTTTCAGATACATTTTGTGTAAAGTGCGATACTTTTGGACATATGGATTTGTATCCATTGTTGGCTGTAGAATTTCTAATACATCAGATCGTTTAACTCTTTTGATTTTACGTTCCATCGCTTCTCCATGATCATAAATATAAACCTGACTTAATTGTGGTTTCTTTGAATTTAAACTTGTAGTAGCTTTAATTGTTGCGGGACCACAGGTAGTAATAGCGTATGGTCCTAAATCATATAAATACAGTAATCCCTCGCTATATTGCGCTTCGACTTTCGCGGCTTCACTCTATCGCGGATTTTATATGAAAGCATAACTAAATATATAACGCAGATTTTTCGCTGCTTCGCGGGTTCTGTGGACAATGTGTCTTTTTACTTCCTGTACATGCTTCCTCAGTTGGTTTGCCCAGTTGATTTCATACAGGGGACGCTATTAGCGCATGACTGAGAAGCTAACCAATCAGAGCATGCAGTTAAGTTCTCCTGACTGAGAAGCTAACCAATCAGAGCACGCAGTTAAGTTCCTGTGTGCTGAATGCAGTGTTAACCAGGAAGTCTCGTCTCGCTCATTCAGCATCAACGTGTTTCGCTGTGTAAAGAGTTGTGCTCTTTTGTGTTTATCTTTGTGCATAGTCAAGCCCTTCATTATGGCTCCAAAACGATCTGCTACTGCTTCAGGGGCCATGCCCAAGCGCAAACAGAAGATGTTAACGATTGCCGAAAAGGAAAACGTTTTGGATTTGTTGAAAGCTACGATTCTTTTTATTAAAAAGTAGGAAAGGAATATAAGATCTACGGCCGCAGTGTCCTTTTAACCAGGGTGCAAAACGAGTTGTAAGTGGATGTAATAAGGCAGTAGTCTGGATGGAATCTGCTTTAGGGATTTGGATTGAAGACTGCCAGAAGAAGAACAACGGCAGTGCTACACAATCACCTGAAGTGGCTCCTTTAAGGGCTGTAACGCTCTCCTTTGTTGTGCAGTAAAATTAAACTCATTATTATCGGACATAGTACATGTACGTACGTTTAGTGGCACTGTACACACATTTACTGTATACTATTTTTCTTGCATTGTGCGTATTTATTGCTGGTGGCCTGTCTATTGTAATGGCTGTAACATATGTAATATCGGAGACACTCAATATCTTTAAAATAATATTAGGTTTTACTGTATATAAACAGTGTGTTTATATACATAATTTCAATGAATCTTACCTAATATCTAAGAGAATACAAAGGGATTATGCTGTATAACTCTGCGGGGAATATTTATAAACAGTGTGGGAGAGTTTATAAGGGCTTAAAATATATAAAAATAACCATACAAACATATGGTTTCTACTTCGCTGATTTTCACTTATCGCATTGGTTCTGGAACGCAACCCCTGCGATCGAGGAGGGATTACTGTAAAGTTTTTGTGGGTTTCTTTTTCACCAAATAACAAATCTTTTATTTCTTGTGGATACACCTCTTCATTGGGAAGAAGCACTACTTTTCCATGATGTCAATACGAATTAGACGATCTACAAGTCTCTGACTTAAACTTTAAAGCCAAACAATGCCTACATACTTCTGTCATGTTACCTATGTCCATATATTCAATCTCTTTTTGCTGTTACATTATTTCACCAAGCAATAATTTCCATTTGTTATCGCTAATGCGATATTTACTAAAAGTTTTTTTAGATTTTGGAATTTTAGTACTTTTAAAATCTCTAACCTGCTCTGCATGTGTATCGCTAGTGTTTTTTAAACCTCTCTACAATGTTCTACTTTGTCTTCTACTCTTTGTCTTTTATTTTCGCCCCCTCTTGGACCTGTTAGGTTTTTCAATTCATCGCTTGGCACAAAGTCTCCTCTCGTGGGACGTGAAATTATCTCTCTGAAAAAGTCTTTTCTTGTCCCAAGATTTTTTTTTATATAATAGAGAGACATATTGTATATACATGTAGTTTTTTACTCCTCCTTGAACCGTCACCTTATCGTGGTGGAGGGGTTTGCGTGTCCCAATGATCCTAGGAGCTATGTTGTCCGGGGCTTTATGCCTGGTAGAACCACCAAGGCAAACTGGTCCTAGGTGAGGGATGAGACAAAGAGCGGTTCAATAAACCTCCAATGAAAATAAAACTGTGGACAACGCTTTCCCTTGCCGGACGCTGGTCACGGGCCCCCTCTGGAGCCAGGCCTGGAGGTGGGGCTCGATGGCGGCGCCTGGTGGCGGGCCTGCACCCATGGGGCTCGGCGGGCACAGCCGAAGAGGTAACGTGGGTCCTCCTCCCCATGGGCTCACCACCTATGGGAGGGGCCAAGGAGGTTGGGTGCAGTGTGAGTTGGGTGGTGGCGGCGGGACCTTGGCGGTCTGATCCTCGGCTACAGAACCTGGCTCTTGGGGCGTGGAATGTCACCTCTCTGAAGGGGAAGGAGCCTGAGCTAGTGCGCGAGGTCGAGAGGTTCGGCTAGATATAGTTGTACTCACCTCGGCGCACAGCTTGGACTCTGGAACCAATCTCCTTAAGAGGGGCTGGACTCTCTACCACTCTGGAGTTGCCCGGTGAGAGGCGCCGAGCAGGTGTGGGCATACTTATTGCCCCGACTGGAGCCTGTGCATTGGGGTTTACCCGGTGGGCAGAGGGTGGCCTCCCTCCGCCGGGTGGGGAAGGGTCCTGACTGTTGTTTGTGCGTATGCCGAACAGCAGTTTGGAGTATCCACCCTTTTGGAGTCTCTGGAGGGTTGCTAGAGGGCATACCTTCTGGGGATTCCCTCGTTTTGCTGGGAGACTTCAATGCTCACGTGGGCAATGACAGTGAGACCTGGAAGGGCGTGATTGGGAGGAATGGCCCCGATCTGAACCCGGCGGTGTTTTGTTATTGGACTTCTGTGCTCGTCACGGATTGTCCATAACGAACACCATGTTCAAGCATAAGGGTGTTCATATGTGCACTTGGCACCAGGACACCCTAGGCCTCAGGTCGATGATCGACTTTGTGGTGGTGTCGTGGACTTGCGGCCATATGTCTTGGACACTCGGGTGAAGAGAGGGGCGGAGCTGTCAACTGATCACCACCTGGTGGTGAGTTGGCTTCGATGGTGGGGGAAGATGCGGTCAGACCTGGTAGGCCCAAGCGTGTTGTGAGGGTCTGCTGGGAGCGGCTGGCAGAGTCCCCTGTCAGAAGTAGCTTCAACTCCCACCTCCGGCAGAACTTCAACCCGTCCCGAGGGAGGTGGGGACATTGAGTCGAATGGGCCATGTTCCGTGCCTCTATTGTTGAGGCGGCTGACGGAGCTGTGGCCGCAAGGTGGTGGTGCCTGTCGTGGCGGCAATCCCGAACCCGTTGGTGGACACCGCGTGAGGGATGCCGTCAAGCTGAAGAAGGAGTCCTATAGGACTTTTTGTCCTGTGGGTCTCTGGAGGCAGCTGATAGGTACCGGCAGGCCAAGCGAACAGCGGCTTCGGTTGTTGCTGAGGCAAAACTTCGGGCATGGGAGGAGTTTGGAGGCCATGGAGAGCGACTTTGGACGGCCGAGGAGATTCTGGTCCACCGTCCGGCGTCTCAGGAGGGAAGCAGTGCAGTGTCAACACCGTATATGGTGGGATGGTGCGCTGCTGACCTCGACTTCGGGGCGTTGGGGTGGTGGGAGGAGTACTTGAAGACCTCCTCAATCCCACTAACATGCCTTCCAATGAGGAAGCAGAGCCTGGGGACTCTGAGGTGGGCTCTCCCATCTCTGGGACTGAAGTCACCGAGGTGGTCAAAAACTCCTTGGTGGCAGGGCCCGGGGTGGATGAGATCGCCGGAGTTCCTTAAGGCTCTGGATGTTGTAGGACTGTCTTGGTTGACACGTCTCTGCAACATCGCATGGACATCGGGACAGTGCCTCTGGATTGGCAGACCGGGGTGGTGGTCCCCTCTTTAAAAGGGGACGGAGGGTGTGTTCCAACTATAGAGGGATCACACTCCTCAGCCTCCCTGGAAAAGTCTATTCGGGGTTCTGGAGAGGAGGGTCCGTCGGATAGTGAACCTCGGATTCAGGAGGAACAGTGTGGTTTTAGTCCTGGTCGCGAACAGTGGACCAGCTCTTCACCCTTAGCAGAGTCCTGGAGGGTGCATGGGAGTTTGCCCGACCGGTCTACATGTGTTTTGTGGACTTGGAAAGGCATTGACCGTGTCCCTCGGGAATCCTGTGGGGGTGCTCGGGAGTATGGGGTACGGACCCCTGATAAGAGCTGTTGGTCTCTGTACAACGGTGTCAGAGCTTGGTCCGCATTGCGGCAGTAAGTCGAGCCCGTTTCCAGTGAGAGTTGGACTCCGCCAGGGCTGCCCTTTGTCACCGATTCTGTTCATAACTTTTATGGACAGAATTTCTAAGCGCAACCAGGGTGTTGAAGGGGTCGGTTTGGTGGACTCAGGATTGGGTCACTGCTTTTGCAGATGATGTTGTCCTGTTTGCTTCATCAGGCCGTGATCTTCAGCTCTCTCTGGATCGGTTCGCAGCTGAGTGTGAAGCGGCTGGGATGAGAATCAGCACCTCCAAATCCGAGCATGGTCCTCAGCCGGAAAGGGTGGAGTGCCCTCTCAGGGTTGGGGGAGAGATCCTGCCCCAAGTGGAGGAGTTCAAGTATCTCGGGGTCTTGTTCACGAGTGAGGGAAGAATGGAGTGTGAGATCGACAGGCGGATCGGTGCGGCATCCGCAGTGATGCGGGCTCTGCATCGGTCTGTCGTGGTGAAAAAGGAGCTGAGCCGTAAGGCAAAGCTCTCAATTTACCAGTCGATCTACGTTCCTACCTTCACCTATGGTCATGAGCTATGGGTAGTGACCGAAAGAGCGAGATCGCGAATACAAGCGGCTGAAATGAGTTTCCTCCGCAGGGTGTCTGGGCTTTCCCTTAAAGATAGGGTGAGAAGCTCAGTCATCCGGGAGGGGCTCAGAGTAGAGCCACTGCTCCTCCGCATCGAGAGGAGTCAGATGAGGTGGCTCGGGCATCTGATCAGGATGCCTCCTGGACGCCTCCCTGGTGAGGTGTTCGGCACGTCCAACGGGAGGAGGCCCGGGGAAGACCCAGGACAGCTGGAGGGACTATGTCTCCCGGCTGGCCTGGGAACGCATGGGATTCTCCGGAAGAGCTGGAAGAAGTGGCGGGGAGAGGAAGTCTGGGCCTCTCTGCTTAAGCTGCTGCCCCCGCGACCCGACCTCGGATAAGCGGAAGAGAATGGATGGATGGATGGATGTAGTTTTTTAACCTATTATAAGAGATTTTGTTTTAACTGTACTTCAGAACATGAACATTTATGTTGTTTAGCACTCAACATGTCAGTTGTGAAATCTTCCCTTTGTGGTGGTGACCATGAGTGATATTTTTAAACTGACAGACCTGAAGCATACTGAAGAGTAATTGCCTGAAGGCTGAACAAGATTAAACCTTCAGTTCAGCCTGTTCATGCTACAGGGATGAGCAGAGAATATTTTGATGCCTTTTATTTTGTTCTGTCCTAATTACATGTCTAGAATTTGTAGGCTCATGAGCTGGCTGTGAGTAAGGGGAAGTGTGGTCTGATAATTCATTTACTATTTTATATTCCATCTTAGTCCCTGACTTTCTGTGTTATCCTCAGTGTCATGATCCAGCCTTCATTTACATGTGTGCAAATAGCAGCTGTAGCTATTTGATGGTAAAACATAGAATTTCATTAATTTCATAAGCATTTCAGAGAGCAAACTCTTTCAAATAATAGTAGATTAGAAAGACAAATTGATAAATGAAAAGATTTCACTTATGTCCAAGAATTTTGTCTGAAAAATTGAGACCTCGGAAACCCAGCTTTACACAATTTAATAACTCAGTTTGCCTTTTAAATATTCTTGGTACAGTACTTATGGTATTACAGTTGTATACTTTTGAAGGCAACTGGATTTTTCAGAACCACTTTGCAGTGTCTACCTGGGCTATCAGCAATGTCAGTACTTGTTGTATTATAAATTATGTACATTTTCCCATAGACTGATGCTTTGTGATCCAATGTTAAACTGGTTTTCAACAAATGTCTCTTGTTCGGTTTCTTACAGAATGTCCAGAAGAAGTCTATGATCCTCGATCTCTGTATGAGCGTTTACAGGAGCAAAAAGACAAGAAGCAACAGGAATTTGAAGAGCAATTTAAGTTCAGTAAGTGAATAGGATGCTTTGTTCTTCACAGTAAAACACACATTTTTGTGTATATGTATAGGTGCAAAGATATCTTCTACTCACTAATGAAATGCATTTTGTAAGACATTTTATTGATTCACTATCGCCTAAATAAAGTTAAATGTTTTACTTAATATTAAAAGTTGTATCAGTTTAACATAAAGTAATTTTATAGTGTGAAATGAAGTTGTTCTTTTTCTTCTGAAGCACTCGACACATCTTAATGTTATTTAAAGATACTACATATTCAGTATTTTTAGCCTACATTTATGTAAGCTGGATCAAAGTTATTGGTATCCTATACATCATCTGTATTGTTTCTTGTTTGTGTTTGTGAAATGTCACTTATGCTGCCGCTTTTATGTGTTAAAAAATTAATGAGTAGTTAATTTTGCTGGTTACCTACATATTCCATTCCTTTGGAATTTTTTGACAATATTCTGACCTACTGACCAAGGTTTATTCACCATGCAACTTGTTCAGTAAATAAATAAATGTTCATTTTTGGAGCACATAAAAAAACCTTTACATAAATGATAACTGATATATTTAATTCTAGTGTAACCATAATTCTTTGGGAAGTCCTAATGTTCAGATGCAAGTGCAAGTGCCCAGAGAATATTTCTTACCAGGGATATAGTAATACGTACAATGTTGAAATGCTCTGAGCTTTCGGAGCTCAAACTTGTACCATTTCACGTTCCCACTTAAGTGCATTCCCATGAATTTCCAATCAGTCATCTTGAAGAAATACTATGTTGCTGCTTTTTTGTTACTTGCTTTTCAAGACGAACAGTATGATTTTCTTGTGATACTAAGGAGCCAGTTAAACATATTAAATGTGTATCACTTTGCTCCAAATGCAATTCAACCACAAAATTTGCATATCTGGCTGATCAGGTTATATTTTTTACATTATACAGTTGACTGAGGTGAGCGGTTACAGTTTCTCACAGCTTAGAGAATTCTGCCAGCTTCATATTCTCAAAATTGTCTGACCAACCGTTCCAACTCTGTAGAGCATTCACTTTAAATTTCCAACTTGGAAGCTTGTATTTCCCACCTGTTCTTTAATACATGAGCACAGCAAAAGTGCTTATAAGGAACACTTTCCACCTCCATTTTAATGCTATGTTAGAAATACTTAGTTACATTTTTAAAACTGCAGGTTGAAATGTTCTTTAGTTTTGAAAAAATTAAGTCTTTGGTTTATTTTATAAGTTTTAGTATATGCATTTTGTTTTTGGGCAAAATTTCTGATAAATGTTCCTGTTTCATTGTTGTCCTGTATTATTATTTTACCAGTTTACATGAAGTGTGAGAAGCATAATTCGTCTGAGTAGAAATTTGTTCTCAGCAGCATTGCTTCAGTTGAACAGAAACTTATTTCATATATATGTTTTCAAATCTTCTGTATGAGAAAATCTAACTATAAACAGGGTGCCTAGATTCTTCTGTACTAAGAAGCTGCAATAAATAGAGTTTTGTAGTCTTTACAACTGTGGCAAACTGTAGTAAAATGAATGGATGAGTTGAGGTGAATGAGACTTAAAAGTAGACAAAACCTTAGCAACAATACACATAACAATTTACGGTTGTCTTTCAACTACCAGTTACATACTGTGTAGACTTTTTGGGTGACATTGACTAAGTTGTAGCCTTAACACTTGTGTACTTCCTTGTGGGTTTATAAATATACATATCAAGGTAACAATTGTTTTCTGTTTCAGATTTTGTCTTGTTTTTAATTTCACAATTTTTGTATTTAACACTCAATGGTAAAGAACTAAAAAAATAATGTTGTAAACAAAACAATTATGTTCATATTTTATATTTCAGAAAATATGGTAAAAGGTCTTGATGAAGATGAAACAAATTTTCTTGACGAGGTTTCCAGACAACAGCAACTTATTGAGAAGCAACGGAGAGATGAAGATATGAAAGAACTGCATGAATACAGAATATCCTTTCTTGAGTTCATGAGTTAGCACATTTTATAACTTTTCTTGCAGTATACATGTTATCAGATGCATTGAAGATCTTTCAGTTTCTTATTCATGTAGTGCACATAGATTATTAATTCTCAGTCAGTGTTCCATCATTATCAACCTCGTACAAGGTAAGTTATAATGAAAAGAAGGTGTTAGTTTTTTAATATGGCATCTTTATTTTTGGACTGATTGACCTCTTTCAAAAGCAAACAATCACATTAGTCATGTCTTTTTAAGCACATAAGATATAAGTGTTTGTAGTAACATGCTTTTTGGCCATTTAAAAAATATAGTAGATGCTCAGCCAGTTTTGACTTTGGAAAATTTGGTATATCTTCTTAAATTATTTAACAATATGCTGAGTTAAGGAATACATTAAAAACATGCTGGATGTTGGGCAGCGAGCATATTATGAATCATCTTTGCTTGAAATGGATATTTAGACAGTTTCCTAGAAAGTGAAATATGAGGTTTTTGTGAAGAAATCACATTACTTACTGCATATAATATGTTTAATGATATAATTATACTAGGGGGTTCCCCCCTGCTCGTTTTCCTCGCCAGCCACTTTGTGTCTCTGCTGCTCGCGTTGTGAAGAGGGTGGCTGAATGCACCCCAAGAATATGCGGTCGCTCCTCCGAAACCCCCTCCTAAATGGTGATACAATGGGAAACAAATTGTTTTTTTTTTTACCTCCTCTTTGCTTCATCAGCTGCTGGCCTGCTGCGTGATCTGCATCTTGTGCGGCAGTTCAAACATTTAAAAGCCTGTACAACAGCTGTCCTACTGCTTGTGTTTTATTTCTGGCCCTGGGTGTGGTTAAATTTTTTGGCACAAAGACCTGTCTCGTGAGACGTGAAATCTTGATATTTTTTAGTTTATAATTTAAAAACAGAATCCAAAAATCTAACATGACCACATTAAAGTTCAATAAATTCTGAAAAGAATGATACCAAACATATATATGTAGGTTTTAAAATAAGTCCAATTTAAAGCGTGACCCAAAATGGTACTTTAAAAACGTCATTGTTGCACTTGTGTCGCACTTTTAGGTTTAGGATTATATATATACTAGTAAAATACCCGCGCTTCACTGCGGAGAAGTAGTGTGTTAAAGAAGTAATGAAAAAGAAAAGGAATGTTTGTCAATGTAATTGTTTTGTCGGAAGTGCTCCTTAACCTGCAGTCCATGTGACTTCCTAGCACTTCGGGTCAAATCAAAACTCTTCTTTCTTCTTCAGCCTGGAAGCACTTTATTCCTTCCGTTCTCATGACCTGCAAGTACTTCTGGGCTGTAGGAACACCAAATGTCTCTGTGCCTCCCTGCAGCATCCCCTGGCGGCCCCGACGTTATCCAGCAGGTCTGTGTATTACAACTCCAAAGTCCATGATGCCCTGCTGGAATTCGAGGCATCTCCACATTGCAGGGAGGGCTCCATCTGGCGGCTTGGGGGTCTTGGGCGGGATAAACTGCCGGGCATAGTCCACAATACATATACATACATACTGTATCTACATACAGTGGAACCTCTAGTTACGATCACCTCTGTATACGAGAAATTCAAGATAAGAGGAAAGTATGAGCGAAAAATTTGGATCTAAATACGAGCATTGGCTCACGTAACAAGCCACAAGCCAGGCTGTGGTTATGCTTGACGCGTTTCCTGATCCGCCTCGACTCGGGGATTCACCCAAGCTGGCGCTGCCAGCCCGTCAGCTCACTCAGTGTTCCTTGTTCTCCCGTAGCGTGAGGATCTACATGTTTGTGCACTTGTGATTTCATTGTTTCGCTGTAGCAGTTTGCTGTATAAGCGTATCCAAAAATATCGCGGACATGCAGATGGAGACGATTGCCCTTAAGAAGAGAGAGAGAGAGAGAGGGAGACGTGTGCGTGAGCGAGAGAGATAAGGAGAGAGAGAGAGAGACGTGTGCGTTAGCGCGAGAGAGAGAGACGCGAGCGAGAGAGATAAGGAGAGAGAGATGCGCGCGAGAGAGAACCATCAGCTCAGGTATGCTCACATGGCGCTCAGCAGACAAAGTGTATCCATACTACTTGTATTGCAAGACATCGCTTCGTTTATCAAGTCAAAATTAATTAAAAAATTTAGCTCGTCTTGCAAAACACTCGTAAACCAAGTTACTTGCAAACCAAGGTTCCACTTGTATATATTATTTATCAGTGTTATTTGTTAGGAAAATTGATTTTTATGTTGATATTTTTGGGGGTGCGGAACGGATTAACTGGATTTCCATTTTCAATGGGAAGTTTGTTCTAGATACGAGAAATTCGCTATACAAGCTTACTGCTGGAACGAATTAAACTCGTATCTCGGGGTTCCACTGTATGTGTATATATATATATATATATATATATATATACACACAGTCGAACCTCGGTTCACGAACGTCCCGGTTCACGTACAACTCGGTTCACGACCAAAAGCTTCGCCAAACTTTTGCCTCGGTTTACAACCCGCGTGGTATCTGAACAAGCCAGTTTCCTTGCCTGCCTGCCTGAGCTGTGCTGAGCTGAGTGAGAGAGTGAGAGAGAGCAAGAGCGAGCGAGCACGTGCCTGCTGGGGAGGGAGGAGGAGGAGGAGGAGGAGGAGGAGATTGCTGCACTGTTTGCCTGCCTATCTGCAGCCAGTAAGTTCAAGCCAACCATCCCCCAATTCCACGTGTCTGCTGGGGAGGGAGGAGGAGATTGCTGCAAGTGTTTGCCTGCCTATCTGCAGGCTATGCGTGCTGAGAGAAAGAGAGAGAGAGCGAGAGAAAGCAAGCTAGCAAGCAGCGTGGCTGCAAGAGCTCTGTTCATTGTTCTCCTTCCATTGACTTCTAAGCAAGTGAAGAAAGTTTTGAAGAAAATTGAAATCGAAGTAAAGAAAGAAATTACAAGAGGTAGAAAAACTGTTTACCAGTTAACTCATTTACCAATCTGAGAACCCTCGTGCTTTCAAGCAGCACAATGTAAACAAAGCCAGACTGCCAGTAATGTGGGCAAACCACGAAGGATTGGGTCACAAGGAGTTTTTTGGAATGGCTGCATGAGGCTTTCCTCCTATCAGCTAAAAGCACCAGAAACCCAAGAAATCACAAGAGAAAACACCTGAAGGAAAACACTTCATGCCAGAACTTCGACTCATGCAAGGTTAGTTTTCTTGGTGGTTTTGTATTACGGATTTTTCAAAGTTAATTTTTCAGTTCATAACGCGATTTGTTGCAATGTTACTTTTATCTTTTTTCAAATGTTCGTTTTTTCCGCTGTGCTTCAAACTCATTTTAAAACCAGTGTTTACAGCGATTAGGCTTTAAGTTTAATAGCGTGATCTCCTGCAATCTTTCTTTTTTGGTTGCTTGCGAGTTGGTTTTTGCATGCACTGCACTTGGTTGTTTTAATTTTCGTTTTTTTCTGCTGTGCTTAAAACTCATTTTTAAAAAAATGCTGCTTGAGCTACAGAGATATTAGAGAGCGTGAGCGAGCAAGCGCAGAGAGAGGGGGCAGCTGACAGGGAAGGGATGGGGGGGGAGGATAGGGTGTGTGTGTGTGCTTGCCACACAGAGAGAGAGCGTCAGCCAGCCTGCTCCTGTAGCTGAGAGAGGGAGGGAGCGTGTGCGAGCCAGCTCCTATAGCTGAGCAGGGAGCCTGGGTGTTTTGTGTCAGTGTTATTCAATGTTTTTACATTAGTTTACTATTACACTGTGCATTCTATGGTGTAATTAACTATATTTGTGCTTAATCTTTACATATATTTACATATTTACATACAGTTTGTACTGTCTGGAACGGATTAATTGTATTTACATACAATCCTATGGGGGAAACTGCTTCGGTTCTGGAACGAATTATGGTCATGAACCGAGGTTCCACTGTGTGTGTATATATATATATATATATATATATATATATATATATATATATATATATATATATATACTAGCAAAATACCAGCTTCATGGGCGAGAAGTAGTGTGTTAAAGAAGTTATAAAAAGAAAAGCAAACATTTTAAAAATAGCGTAAGATGATTGTTAATGTAATTGTTTTGTCATTGATATGAGTGTTGTTGTCATATCTATCTATTTATATATATATATATTTATATATATCTGTGTATATATATATATATATATATATATATATATATATATAGCAAAATACCTGCGATTGGCAGAGAAGTAAAAAGAAAAGGAAACATTTTAATAATAGCGTAACATGATTGACAATGTAATTGTTTTGTCATTGTCATGAGTGTTGCTGGCATATATATATATATATATATATATATATATACACACACAGACACATATATAAACATATATATATAAATATATATATATATATATATATATACACATCTATACACATATATATACACAGTTATATATATATACACACATAAATATATATACATATACATATATACACATACTGTATATACACACACACACATATACATACTGTATATACACATATACATATCTACATATATACTGTATATACACATATATATATATATATATACAAATCTACATATATATATCCACATATATATATATATTAGGGGTGGGACTCGATTAAAAAAATTAATCCAATTAATTAGAGGCTGTGTAAGAATTAATCTTGATTAATGTATGTAATCACACACGTAAATTTGCCCCAAATGCAAATGTTTTTTTAATTTAAAAGTGTTTTAGTGGGCGACAGAATCAAATAATAGACATGTACATGAATATTGTAAACTGAAGCTGTTTTAATTTCTGAAAAAAAAAAGCCTTTAAACTGCATTTGAATTCAAAACAGAAACAAAAATATCATCCCTGGTTAAAATTGGGCAGACTTAAAAATAAAGTGGTAGTTTAAGTACTTTAAGTAGATTTTCAGAATAGTATTGTCTTTAAATAATAATAACCAAAATTTCAACATAAAGTGCAGTTTTCTTCTTAAAAAAATAAGTCAGAAACATAAAAGGTAATTTGACCAACTTAATCTTTAAACTCTGAGTAACCTTAGCCAAAATTATTTTGTACATTAGGCTAAAACAGTGTGATCATTGAACATTTTGTAATTAGATGTAATTAGAATTACTAACGGTCACGGAAGTCCAATGATCCCCAGTAAGAGCCACAAAGTCCGCTTTCTGTAATGCATCTAATTTTGCTTGCTTTTCAGTGTGCACAAAACCATGCTTTTATCAAGGCTTATCGGGTAGTCGAAATGATCAGTCGTAGGAACGCGCTTTATTCCGACTCTAACATTTTTGTAGCTGTGATGTGTGCATCAGTGTAATGGATGTACCAGGAAATCATGCATTGACAAAAGTTCCGTTTGCTTGGAATTGAAAGTGTGATTAAATGCGTTATTTTTAACGCGTTATGGAGTACATGCATCGAAGCTTCTCAGCTGTGCTTGTGCTAATAAAGGGAAACATTTTAAAAATAACGTAACATGATTCTGCGTTAACCTAATATTTTTCATACGTCCCAAACCAAGGAGATGCGAAGGTAAAATGAATCGGTAGCGCGTACATAGTCAGTACACCCCTTCTCGGGAATCGAACCTCGAATGTTGGCATTAGAGGCGAAGACTCTACAATTGCACCACAGCGTGTGGCTTGTCTATGCTAGTATGTACTGTAGATCGGGTATATATGTACATTTATATATATACCCGCGTATCGCAGTGGAGAAGTAGAAGTTATGAAAAAGAAAAGGGAACATTTTAAAAATAGCGTAACATGATTGTCAATATACAGTAATTGTTTTGTGAGTGTTATTGAATGTTGCTGTCATCAAGGATTTGATTATCATTATTTGTTTCAATCAGGGTCGTATTTGTAGGTGTTGTGTTCAAGTTACATTCCGTGTTTGTCAATCGTTGTAAAGATAAGAGGTTTCATTCATCGATTAGTTTCTTACTGCATCAATAAACAGCTCGTCTTCCTCTTTATCTGAGATGTGACAAACTGCTTGCACAGGTTTTTTACACTGTCTTCCTTTAGCGGGACATTCACTTTTCCACCGCTGCTTTGTTTCCGCAGTAGCTGCACTTATGAATATGATTCTATGTATCAGGCGCTTCATATTTTTTGCTGCCTTCTCAATTGTGTAATTGGTTTTGTTCAGCACTCTTTGGAACTGTTGCTTTTGTCTGTGCACTGCATCAGTTCCGTGAGCAGCTTGGTGTTCTTGCATCGAAGGTTCCCAGCTGTACTGGTGCCATCTCGTGTAATGTCAGCTAAGACCCGGCACTTAAAAGTTTCTCTCGCAGTTTCAATGAGTTTGTGCCAAACACCACCCTGACCATCTCATCTTCCTCTGCATAAGCACAGTCCTTCACACGTGAATATTTACCGGCAGTGTTTGTATTGGATTGCCGCTGATGGACGACCTTATATGGGCAGGCACTAAATTACAAACGCTAGTGGCAGCCTGTCTATGAACTTAATTTAATATAAACTTACGGTTCACGCCGTGCTTTGTTTCCGCAGTAGCTGTACTTATGAATATGCTTGTATGCATCATTTGCTTCATAATGTTTTTCTGCCTTCTCAATTGTGAAATGGCGTTTTGTGCTCATCGCTGTTTGGAGTTCTTCCTTGTTCTCTACGTACTTACGTGGGAGGCGTGATGATGTCACACGAAACTCCCCCACGCCATCTCCAACTCAACTCCATTACATTATATGTAGAAAAATAGGTTCCAGTTATGACCCTTACGCGTAGAATTTCGAAATGAAACCTGCCCAACTTTTGTAAGTAAGCTGTAAGGAATAAGCCTGCCAAATTTCAGCCTTCTACCTACACGGGAAGTTGGAGAATTAGTGATGAGTGAGGGAGTGAGTGAGGGAGGGAGGGAGGGAGGGCTTTGCCTTTTATTAGTATAGATACAGTATATATATATATATATATATATATATACTCACACACACACTGTGGAGGCTGGCCCGGACGCAGACACGTTCATGTCACCCACAAACACGTTTATTTACAATATATATAACAGTCAAGTGCACCACAAAACCCCCAAAGTCCTGACCACACAATGCCTTACTTTTTCTTCAGGCCGCCTCCTTGCCTCCTCCAGCAAGCTCAGTCCTCTCTACTCCCGACTCTCGCCCCGAATGAAGGGAGGCAGCCCCTTTTATTCACACCCGGATGTGCTCCAGGTACTCCCTGGCAATCTCCCACCGACAAGCCCCGTGTGGCGGAAGTGCTGGCTGTATCCCCAGAAGCACTCCGGGTGTCCCTGCTCCTCTTCCCCCCAGCACTTCCTGGTGTAGCGGAAGTGCTGAGGTCCAGGGCTCCAAAGGCATGGGGGCGCCCCCTGGTGGTGACCACGGGCCCCTACAGGTTGGAGCTTCAAAGCTCTGTACCCGTGGCCCCCAAAGGAACCAGGGCAGTCGCACCCAGATGGTCTGGGGAAGGCGCAAGCCCTACT
Source organism: Polypterus senegalus (assembly GCF_016835505.1). Classification (NCBI taxonomy): domain Eukaryota; kingdom Metazoa; phylum Chordata; class Cladistia; order Polypteriformes; family Polypteridae; genus Polypterus; species Polypterus senegalus. The sequence goes on from NC_053162.1 coordinate 41,074,069, forward strand.
ACGGTCCTGCGGTACTGCGGTCACAGTCAGTTCACGTGATTACGTGGGAGGCGTGAGGATGTCACACGCAGCTCTGACCCCCACGGCCATCGTGATAACGTCCAATACAGTATATGGAGAAAAATAGGTTCCAGTTATGACCATAACGCGTAGAATTTCAAAATGAAAACCTGCCCAACTTTTGTAAGTAAGCTGTAAGGAATGAGCCTGCCAAATTTCAGCCTTCTACCTACACGGGAAGTTGGAGAATTAGTGATAAGTGAGTCAGTGAGGGCTTTACCTTTTATTAGTATAGATAGCAAAATCCCCGCGCTTCGCAGCAGAGAAGTGGTGTGTTAAAGAAGTTATGAAAAAGAAAAGGGAACATTTTAAAAATAATGTAACATGATTGTCAATGTAATTGTTTTGTCACTGTTATGAGTGTTGCTGTCATCAAGGATTTGATTATCATTATTTCTTTCAATCAGGTTCGTATTTGGAGGATGTGTTGTGTTCAAGTTACATTCCATGTTTGTCAACCGTTGTAAAGATAACAGGTTTCATTCATCGACTCCTTTCTTACTGCATCGATAAACAGCTCGTTTTCCTCTTTATTTGAGACATCACACACTGCATGCACGGGGTTTTTTTACACTGTCGTCCTTTAGCTGGACATTGACTTTTTCCACCGTGTGGTTTGTTTCCGCATTAGCTGGACTTATGAATGTACTTGTATGCGTCACTCGCTTCATATTCTTTGTACTGTGTTTTTTGTTCAGCGCTCTTTGGAGCTTTTCCTTGTTCTCTGCGTACTGCATTCACAGTCAGTTCACGTGAGACGCTCGGAGTACATGCATCAAAGGTTCTCAGCTGTGCTTGTGCTATCTCGTGCGATGTCCACGGCTTTATTTAATGTTAGTTCGACCCGGCACTTAAAAGTTTCTCTCGCAGTTGTGCCAAACACCACCCTGACCATCTCATCTTCGTTTGCATAAGCACAGTCCTTCACCTGTGAATATTTAGTGGCCGAGTGTTTCTGTTGGATTGCCGTTGATGGACGGCCTTATATGGGCAGGCACTCAATTATGTGGGAGGCGTGATGATGAGGGACGCAACTCCGCCTCACATTGCGACCGAGCTGCAGGCTATGGCCGGTATATATGTACATAAGTAAGTTCCAGTTATGACCGTTACGCGTAGAATTTCGAAATGAAACCTGCCTAACTTTTGTAAGTAAGCCTTTTACCTACATGAGAAGTTGGAGAATTAGTGATGAGTGAGTCAGTGAGGGCTTTGCCTTTTATTAGTGTATAGCAGAATACCCGCGCTTCGCAGCGGAGAAGTAGTGTGTTAAAGAAGGTACGAAAAGAAAAGGAAAAATTTTAAAAATAACGTAACATGGTTGTTAATGTAATTGTTTTGTCATTGATATGAGTGTTGTTCTCATATCTATCTATCTATCTATCTATCTATCTATCTATCTATCTATCTATCTATCTATCTATATATATATATATATATATATATATATATATATATATATATATATATATATATATATATATATATATATATATATATATATATATATACGCTTGGCGGAGAAGTAGTGTGTTAAAGAAGGAAAGAGAAAGAAAAGGAAACATTTTGAAAATAACGTAACATGATTGTCAATGCAATGTAATTGTTTTGTCACTGTTATGAGTGTCGCTGTGATATATATATATAGCAAAATACCCGTGCTTCGCAGCGATGTCATGTGTTAAAGAAGTTATGAAAAGAAAAGGAAACATTTTAAAAATAATGTAACATGATTGTCAAAGTAATTGTTTTGTGTATTTGACGGCAGCGTCACAAAGTTGTTTTGGTAGCTGCATCAGAAAATGTACCACGACGTCTGACGCCTCCTTTTTACTGTTTTCTCACAGCTTGGATTGCTGCTGTCATATATATATATATACACACACATACATACATACCTATCTACATCATATATACACACACATACACACACACAAATTATATATATGTATGTGTGTGTATATATATATATATGACAGCAGCAATCCAAGCTGTGAGAAAACAGTAAAAAGGAGGCGTGTCAGACGTCGTGGTACATTTTCTGATGCAGCTAGATGAAAACAACTTCATGACGCTGCCGCCAAATACACAAAACAATTACATTGACAATCATGTTACGTTATTTTCAAAATGTTTCCTTTTCTTTTTCTTCTTTAACACACTACTTCTCCGCTGCGAAGCATGGGTATTTTGCTAGTGTTTTATATGGAGGAAATAGTGCTTTTAAATCTCACTTGCTGGGTAAAGTTTCTAAGAAAATAAAGTCTGATAACAAATTTAGAGTTTACCATAGTCCTAATAATTTTTCCAGTAATCAATGCGGATAGTATTAAATAAACTGCTAAAATCTATTAAACACAATCTTAACAAAGCTTTTTATTTGTTCCAGATGTTCAAGGACATGTGTTGTTCCTGATAAACAATTTTTCACCTCTTTTTTGTTTTTACATGAAAGGCAACCTGGTGCAAATTAAGATGGAGTTTAACCTTTGGAAGTAGGCGCTTTAAAACGACTCATTCAAAACATTTTTCTGAAATAAACTTTAAAGAAACTCGGTGCACAGATTGTTCATTTCTTTTAGTTTACTGTTCGTAGGCACCAGGATAATCAATAATCATTTCCAGAGGTATGGAGAGACTACCTTATCAAGAGACCATTGAAACAACTTTTGAAAAGGCTATACTAACTGATCAGATCAATCACATTGATTTGGCTCTAGAAACTATAGAAATCCTATGATATGGTATGAGGCTGATGCCAGAAAATGTGCGTGCCAGGATACAGAATTTTCCCACACTGTATGTGTTTTTAGCAGATTAGTTAGGATTAGATTGTGAAATGATTTCTTTAAAATTTTTGACTGATGCCAGATGCTGATTAGTGAGGTGCCTGGATGTTTTATTTTCATGACTGGAAAGAAAACTTCAAAAATTTGGAACCAACTAAGTATAACAGTAGGGAATTTCATAAGGCCTTATTTGGACAGGCAGGTGTAAGTTGTAGCCTTTTGTCAACAGTGTAATTCACATCAGCTTCAGAGGAAAAACACATTTTTTTGAAGTGATGAAAGTGTTAAGTTGAGTCTATTCCTTTGCTGCCTCCACCAATGTTAGAAAAAGGCTTTCATTCCAAAAAATTGAAAAATCTTTCTGATTTCTTTGTCTTGGCAGGAGTCTGATGCTAAATGTGCCTGTTTTTATGGGCTTCTGCTCAGGCAGGCCAGCATGATGTACTTAGGACTCTTCTGTCACTCTTTCATTATATTATCAAAATGAGGTTTCATACAAGTGAATATTAAAATATTTTATTTTGAATGGAGAGGGCCATTCATGCTAGAGAGAAGGGAAGAAAGCATCATTACACTCTGCTGTTTTCATCTTTAGGCATACTGGCTTGGTGTTGGCAGTTACTATAGCAACTGCTCTGGTCTGAAAGCAGTCTGTATTCCCACAATAGAGGTTGCAGCACTCCGAGTGTGTTCTGCAATTATTGCAATAAGACGTGCTGAATGGAAAAGCATTTTACTGTGAGCCTTTGAAATCTCCTTCGGTTTGAGGTTTTGCATTTGTTTTCATCTGTTTGCAAAAATAACCTTCACAGCTAGCGAACAGTGCCCCTGTGTGTCCCCACTGAGAAGAGAAGTACAGATTATTAGCTTATTCTCATGTCTTTCTTCTCAAAAGTCTTACAATATAGTTTAAACCTAGGAAATGGAAATAAATGACTTAATTGTGTAATGTTGCACAAACTGGAAGACTGGCACATAAGCGGAGACTGAAACACATACCAAGTATATTCGGACAGCTCGGTCGGTTCTACTGGTTGTCATGTTTATGTCTGCTGATTGAATGTGTTAATTAACTTCTAGGGTGATGCTGTTGTTTTGCACTTTATCTAATTCAGGTTGTTTCCTTTGCAAGTATGCCATTCTAAATTATAAACATTTTCATTTTGGTGGTGAAAGCAGTAATCTAGTTAAGTATTTATCTAAAACAGTGGCATATAAAAAATAGCCCTTTTAAAATATGGCATGGGATCTATATTTTTTTCTCCATTTAGTAAATGTTTTGCAATGGCAGACTGGTCTGAGTTCTCGTAAGTGTTTTAAACTGCTTGATGATAAAGCCCAACCCAATTCAAATACATGTTAGATAATAGCTAACAAAAATCTACTTTACCAAAAATCACTAGATAGTGACAAACCATCATTTACTAAGGTGTTGTTATTTTCCTCGCTTAATTTTGTTCATGACCTGTTGAAGTAATACCTGGACTGATACGCCACCCTGTGATCCACTAGTTTTGCATTATTTGTTTCGTTTGGTAGAGTTAGATGTTTATTGCAGTGCTTACTTTCAAAAATTCCACATAAAACACTGCTGACCAGTAATCATTGTCAATCTAAATTTGATTCTCCTGATAGTGCATGTAACCAAGGAACACAAGTATATGGGAAAAATAAATCTTAGTGGCCAGTATTAGGATATTTAATGACAAGCTTGCATATCGTTTGATGTAGCAATCAAAAGAGGGCTGTAAAATGCATGATGGCGCTTGAATGAAATGCAAGTGCAGCATTAAGCAAAAGCCTACTTAGAGCTTTGTGGACAGAGGAAGTATTGGGCAACACCTGTTTACATATGAAAGGGGGAAGCACTGTGATGAAAGAGCAGTCTGACATATCTGCAGATCTCCATCAATTTGCTTTCTAAGTTTAGCATTGTTTGGCAGTACATTTAAACAGAACAGTGCCCTGAGACCTTTGTATTCAAATATTTTAGGTTGTCTTACCAAAATAACATACTACAGACACTAATAGGTCAAACACATGAGATGATAAGTGAATTAGAGCAATGTGCACAGTCAGGTAATATTAATAGCATTTTTAAGGACAGCCACATAATCATGTTGCTTAAATCTCTGGATATCTAGCTTCAAATAATAGAGGAAATCTTACTAAAACAATAATTAATAAAATCCTTGTACTGCCATTTTTGTTTCAAAAGATCTTTTATTTCCATGATTTTGTTTTTCTAATTAGTGCTAAGACAAGATTTCCTTCCCCAATTGCACTTTTTATCCATAGTAAATTATATTTAATAACAAATAACATTCTTACAATATTTAGTCCATTTCAGGGTTATGGGAGACCAGAGCCAAGGCAGAAACCAGCCCCAGACAGAGCAGAAGTCAGTTGCAGGGGCCTACTGGCACACACCCTCGCTTACACTAAATCAGTACCAACATGGAATACCCAGTCAAGCTAATACTTTTATGTCTGTAAGCATGTTGGAGGAGGACGACTGAAATACATTTGAGAAAACTTCACACAGGCATAAGGAGACTCCAAACAAACAGCAACTGTTTGGAGTTTTTGTGAGAATCCAGTGTAGCTCATTAGATTTGTGAAACAGCAGTGCTAACTACTGCACCAACTTTAATTTAATTAGAAAGTCTTTATTTATGCAGCACACTTTACTACAGGCATGTGCACAATTGCAATAAAATAGTACACGTTGTTGTATATGCTTCTGAATAGGTTTTGGTGGTAATGCATGCTCATAAAAAAAAAGTGGAAGGTAATATAATAATTAATTTACCTCTATATATGCTCACACAGACAGAGGTCCATTTATTTTTTCTACACACAATGAAAGTTAAGATAATGTTTTATGGTGTCTTTTAGGTGAGTGCAATATTGTCAAAAATGATACGCAATATTTACTGGGACTTTGACGATAACTATAATTAGACAATATTTTGCATCCTTTGAATACATATTTGTAAAAGTCTTATTGATCTAGCTTGGTCTTGTTAACACTGGAATCCTTCAAGCCTACGAAAAAAGGTGTAATCCCAGGCCATCTTAAATTCTGTCACAACTCTCCATCAGCGTCTTTGTTTTGCAAATGTGTCAAGCAGCTTGTCCTGACCCAGTCCGACGCAGCTAAAGTCTGCTTATCTGGGTGTGAGGTGCCTTGAATTGTATGTATTCCAAATAACGAGATATTATTCACTCTATACATTTTGTGTGTGTTCTGTGTCTACAACGATCTGGGTAAATGTTGGATGATAGGAAATGTGAGGCAAGAAATGTTGAACACAATACTAAAACAGACTTTTTCATGTTATAGTAAAATTAATGTGTAAAGACTGAAGTCCAAATATTAAATAAACACTTTAATAAAAGGTATAACAAAACAAATGTGCTCTTATTCAAGAATATAACTGGAAAAAAAAAAAGAAATCATTCAATATACATGTTGCCGTCAGTATGTAAAAATGGAAGCCCATTTATCAATTGCATGGGTGGGGTAGAGGTGAGAACGACTACCTCGACATCAAGAGGCTGTGGGTTACTATTATATAATAAAAATGTACATTTGGTTTGAGTATGTAACACCCGTTGTAAATTTTTGCTACTTGTAAAAGTTAGTGTTTTTTTTTATTCAGTTTTATTCTCTCAGTCACATTCACCTGGTACAACAAACTTGCCTCTCCCTCTCAGAGTTGATGGCGTTCATCTACATTCTTTTCACAAGAGCAGCAATAACTTCTGTGGTTGATGCTTGGTAAGAACTATTTGTTGTACTGGCAATCAAAGATATGATGTCCTGTGATAAGCGCACTTTTGTGTGGGCGAGTGACCGTAAAAGGAGTTATAGAGTTTGATGGCCGTGAGGAGGAAGGATTTCCTGTGAGGTTCAGTGGAGCACTTGATGCTAGTCAGTCTACTGCTGAAAACGCTCCTCTGTCCAACCACAACACTATGAAGTGGGTGATTAGCATTTTCAATAATAGACATCACTAGACTGAAGCCTTCATAGAAGTAAGTCTGATGACAAAAATATCTAGTTAGGAGTAGGGTTATGGTGTACTAAGGAATAGTTGATCACAGAGCAGTTCATTTAAGTTATCATTGATGTTAATAATTAATTGTAGTTGACACCTTTTGGTGAATAAATGAATGATATTGAAAATATAAAAAAATAAAGCGCCATTGTAGTCTGTGAAGCACACTGCAACAAGCAGACCAAAGAATTAGGAATAATAGAGATGAGAAAACTGAATGGTGTGCACAATATCATGATTAACCGCATAAAGTGGACAGCTGAGTAAATGAGCTATCAGGGTAAGGTTTAGCTATGTTCACAGTTAGCTATGTTCACAAGATGCTTGCCAGATTGGGCATGTTCATCTTACCTCTCATTTTGCTCAGATTCATTTTTTTTTTTTGTTTATTTAAGTTTTTATTGAAAAGAGATACAATCCAATACATCTGTTTATGACTTTTATCACGTTTACAACAGATATAGCTTATATATTATCAAAAAGCTCTTCATGGCAAAAAACAGATCAATATATCTCTTTGGGTTATCTCTCAATTATAGAAAAAAAAAACATTTACTATTTTAATACCTATTCATAAAACACAGGTTCTATAACAGAAAAACATCTGGTTCAATGGGGGTTATATACTCAATCCACCTAGACCAAAAATCGACAAACAGATCTATTTGGTTATTGATACTGAAAGTAATTTTCTCCATTATAAACACATTTTTTACAACATCAATCCAATCCTGTATTTGTGGCGGATTAGGTTTGTACCAGCATCTAGTAATAGCTTTTTACTTGAAGCAAGAATTATTCTATACATGTATTTATTTTTCCCTTCCCAGGAAACCATTGACACCGTGCCCATATAAAGTACCTTAAAACTGAAATCAATTGTAATGTTTAAAATAATTTCCAATACCTTATTTATATCTTTCCAAAAACCTCTAATTTTAGGACATCCCCAAAATATGTGAAAATGGTTTGCATCCTGTGAGCCACAATGTCTTCAACAATTTGAGTTGCCTTGAAAATTATTTTTCTGTTTTGGGGTAAGTGAAAACCTAATAGTATTTCTCCAGCAGAATTCTCTCCAATATGGAGAACGGGAGGTTGCCCATTGTTGTTTACATATATTTTCCCAGTTGAGAAGATAATCCCACTTTCTTTCTCCCATCTTTCTTTAATGTACAAGGATGAATCTCCTTGTAAATCCATCAAGGCTCTATAAAGTTTTGTAGTAGTCTTAAACAGTAGTTCAGCATTATAAGCTGAGGAGAATATTTTAACTAGAGCACTCTTATTTGGATCCTCATCGATCCCTTTTTTAATTTTCTGGCAAAAATGTTGTCGGAGCTAGAGGTATCAGTAAAAGTCTTTGGATTCCAAACTAAATTTTTCTTTTAGAGAATTAAAATCTAATAATTGTCCTTTATCCATGATTGAGCAATAAGCAGTGATCCCATTCTTAGCCCATGTTTTAAAACGCATATCTAATGTATTTGGTTTAAAATCAGAATCATATGATGACCATTTCAATATATTTACAGAATCCTTTAGATTATAGTCCTTAATAATCTCAAACCAATTTTTAAGTGTTACCTTAATCCATTGATTTTCTTTCTAATTTTTAATTAAATGATCATCTATGATGCTAGCTTGAATAGGGATCCTGTCAAACCAACCAATCTCTATATCCTTCCACCTTGCTTGATATTCTGGGTTGCACCAACAAACTATTATTCTTAACTATGCTGCCCAAAAATATTTTTGTAAACATGGGTGAGCAACCCCTCCTTTATCTTTACTCAGTTGAAGGGTTTTAAATTTTACCCTTGGTTTCTTGCCTTGCCATATGAATCTGGAAATCAGTTTATCCCATTCTGAGAATCGTTTTTTGGGCAAGGGAACAGGCAAAGACTGAAATAGATAGAGTAATCTTGGAAGTATGTTTTGCTTGACTGAATCTAATCTAGATTTCATGCTAAAAAATGGTAAAAGATTCCATCTTACAATGTCAAGTTTGATTTTTTTATTAATAGGACCATAATTAAGCATTTCTAAATTGTTCATATCCTTGGGGATATTTATTCCTAGTTATTTAATAAATGTTAGATCCCATTTTAAGGAGTAATTTTGTTTAATTTTGTTTGGGGGGTTATAATTAAAGGTCAGTACCTGAGTTTTTAAAATATTTAAATTAAATCCTGAGAAAAAGCTAAAGGTTTTTAAAGTTTCCATTAACTCAATCAATGACTCAGTTGGATCCTTTAGATAAACTAGTATGTCGTCCGCAAATAGTGCTATTTTATGTTCATCATTTTTGATGTTAATACCTTTAATTTTAGAATTTTGCCTGATCCATTGCCCCAGGGGTCAATAAACAATGCGAAGAGCAGAGGAGAGAGAGGGCACCCCTGTCTGGTACCCCTCTCAAGTGCAATGCTCCTCGATAAATTACCATTTATTTTAATTCTCACGGTGGGGTATGAGTATATATTTTGAACTACTTTAATAAATTTCTCATGGAAATTCAATTTGGCAAGAATGCCCTTAAGGAAAAGCCAATTAACAGAGTCGAAAGCCTTCTCCGCATCAAGGCTTAGGAGAACCACTTGTAATTTAGAGTCTTGAATATGATTGATAATTTGGAGAGTCCTTCTGATGTTGTCTTGTGTTTGCCTACCCCTAATAAAGCCAGTCTGGTCAGAGTTAATTAGTTCCGGCATTGTCAATTCTAATCTTTTAGTTAGGATTGAGACAAACAACTTGTACTCCATGTTTAGGACAGAGATTGGTCTATAAGTTGAACAATCTTGTTTGTTTTTCCCCTCCTTTGGAATAACAGAAATAGTGGCTTCTCTCCACGAGGGTGGCAAATCTCCTCCATGTAAAACATGATTAAATGCTGGTAATAAAATGGAGAATAAGTTGTTGTTTAAATACCTTATACCACTCGGATGAGAAACCATCTGGCCCCGGTGATTTGTTTGTTTTAAGCCTGGATATTCCTTTATTTAACTCCTCAGTTATATCTGCAGTTAATTCAGCATTCCAGGTCTCACTAACCGAAGAAAGTTTTAAGGGAGTGAGAAAAGAATCAATTTCGTCAGAATTTACAGTCTGTGCTTGAGTATAGAGTTTTTTGTAGTACTCTTCGAACACTCTCTTAATATCTTCTGACTTATGGAATAGCTGTTTTGATATTGGGTCTTGTATCTTCTGTATTGTCTCATCGGCCTGTTGCTTACGTAGCTTTCTAGCTAATAGCTTCATTGCTTTGCCTCCAGACTCATAATATTTTTGTTTTAAAAACGTTAGTTTTTTCTCTATTTCTTGTGTATATAGGCAATTCAACTCTGTTCTGATTTTCTTAATTTCTTGAGATAAATTTTTATTAGGATCCTTCTTGTTTTCCAATTCTAATTTATTTAGCCTGTTTGTAAGTCTGTTAAGTTTTTCAAGTCTACATTTCTTTAATTTAGACGTAATGGCTATAATTTTACCCATAAGAACTGCTTTACATGCATCCCATATTATAGAAGGCGGAACTAAGCCATTATCATTCTGCTCCACATATTGTTTAATTTCTACTACAAGTTGTTCTCTAATCACTCTATTATTTAAAATGCCAGAATTTAATCTCCAGAGAGTGTTTTTTGGTTTAATCTCTAAATTTAGATAAAGTGATATTAATGCATGATCAGATATATCAATTAAACCTATATTGCAATTTTTTATTCTAAATTTGTCTTGTCCAAACGCTAGAAAATAATCAATTCTTGAGTATGATGTATGTCGATGTGAGTAATACGTATAGTCTCTATGTCCTGGATGAAAGTCTCTCCATACATCAATCAGACCTATTTCTTTTATCATTGTATTTATATGTTTTCTTAATGGACTCGCCAAAAGGGTGGAAGTGTTCGAAGAATCTAATTTAGGATCCAATAAAACATTTTAATCCCCACCGCAGAGAAAGATGCCTTGCGATTCGGATGCTATTAGATTATTCAAAGTCTTAAAAAAGGAACATTTACTACCCGGAGGGGCACATTAAGAATAGTAACTAAGGTGCCCTCAACTCTGCCCCTTATCATTATGTATCTACCCTCTCTATCTTTTATTTCTGCAAGATGTTCATAAGTCACTTTATTAGAGATTAAAACTGCAACCTCTCTCCTACGTCCAGATCCAAAAGATGCAGAAAAAACATATTTAAACCCCATCTGATTTAATTTGTTACGCTCTATTATACTGAGATGAATCTCTTGAAGCAATGCTATCTCAATTTTCTCTTTTTTAAGTTTAGTTAGAATCTTGCTTCTTTTTACAGGGTTAAGTAACCCATTTAACATTATATGATGCTACCTTTATGGAATTACTCATTTTCCTTTAATCCACATATTTTCCTGTGTTTTTGATTCAATCTACTGTACTCACAGTTGTATAACAGTCATCTAATACCATCCCCTTCTGTATGCATTGAACATGAACAGGTAAACAAAAAACAATCAGAACTTTCAAGTAAAAAACCTCTTGTACTTGTGGTGTACTAAGGGCCCATGCACTTAAAGTCATATCGATGTAGAACCAGTTCGTCCTTTCCTTCGGTAATATTTGCACTTAACACGCATGTCTTCTCAAGTCGGGAAATGAAACTTAAGTTAAGAAACTAGTAGAAAGTAATAAAATGACGATGAAAGTACTTTAAAAAAAAAAAAGCATCAGTGTACCTTCAATTTCTGTCCCAAAGAAAAGGTTTTCTTATCCCTCACTTATCTTCTGTTTGTAAACGTCTGAATGCAAGAAGTTCGTTTTTGTAGGATGGATGTACGTGAGCAGGTGTACCACTCTTCTTGCCGGTCTTTCTCCAGGTCAGCCGCTGAACACGCTCAATCAATGAGGAAGGTGTGTTGAGAGTGGTCACCGGGAGACCTCTTTTCACCATATCAGTCGTTGCCTCCTCCGCGGAGTTGTAGATAACCGTGCCTTCAGTGTAGAACACCCTTAACCTGGCCGGGAATCGCGTTTGAAATCTGATGCTGTGTTCCCTCAGCATCCTTTTTGCACCTTGATATTTCCTCCATTTCCACAACACATCGGGAGCATAGTCATGATAAAAAAAAAATCCTGTTACCTTTCCATTCGATCACTTTCTTCTCCCAGGCCGTTTTGATTACCAACTCTTTCGTTCTGTAGTTGAGGAACTTGACGATTATCGAGCGTGGTTTGGCTTCGGCTGATGGAGTAGGCGCGAGCGCTCTGTGAGCCCGTTCAATCTGGAGGTCCACCGGCGGGGTTAGATCCAGAGTCGATTTAAGTAAATCCTGCAGAAAAGAAATGAAATCGGAAGAGTTCCCCTCCGCTTTTTCAGGTACACCATAGATCCTGATCGTCTGGCTCGGCCCTCTTGGTCATTTAGCCTGGCTTCAATTTGCTCAGTTAGCTGTAACATCTCTTCCAGCACTTCTTCCGTGTTTTGGATTCGGGTCTCAGCCTCATCTATTCTATTTTCAGCCTCTTCAATTCTTTTATTAGACTTATTCAATTCTTCTTTTATGTCTTGAAGTTGTTTGTGGCTGTCCTGTCGAAAGTCCTTAATCTCGTTAAGAATCTTTGCTAGGCTAATTTGTTCTCCCTTACGTACTCCGTCACCGCTCGCGGTATTCTGTTCGTGTACGTTTGGGATGTTATCATCGTCTTTTGTAGCATTTTTTCTTGGTTTTCCCCTTTTCTCGATAGTTGCCCCCTCCATAACTTTGTCAGCACTTACTAATTTGTTAATATCTCACTCTGGGGCACCGAATTCGTGCAAATTTACGGAGCTAATAAATTATGCTGCCATTTTGGAATGGATGCAGACCGGAAGCCCCCGCTCAGATTCATTTTATGATAACCTGTGCCCTTTTGTTTCATTTGGCAGCATGGTATGCTGAGCCACAGTGAGGTATGTCAGCAATTTTGGTCCAAGATTGTATTTCTGTTTAAGCAGTGATAACTGCAGCTCTTATTTTAGTAGTTAATACATCTCTGCTATTATATATTTCATTTGGTTATGCCGATACATATGTTTTGAGCACAGCGATGGCCAAATGATGCAGTGCATTTAAAAGCGATAGTTGCAGTGCTGGAGTACATCATTTTCACCTGTCTAAAAATAATGAACTTATTACAGAGCCTTAATCAGTTAAACAATGCCTCCAAGGTCTTCATTGCAGCTCCTGGTGTGCCAAACGTAAAGAATTGTTCCACGTGATCTCTTAATCACTGTATAATGCCTTTAATTAAAGAGAGTTTACAATGAAAATCAAGGTACTTATTTTTTAACTAACTTAGTTGTCAACATTAATTCCTATTCTTTGGTTGCCACTAATCACTGTTCTGTAATTTGTTCAATTTCCTCTTGGGTTAGGCGCTCCCTTTGTAGTGGGGAGAACATTAGACACTGGGCGAAGGGATTGTTGCAGGGAGGATTTGCAGAGTATGTAAACCTTCATAGTGCCTTTGAATGCTTACTGCAACCTTCCTGTGAGGCATGTAGGCTGCAAGACGAAGACTGAGAGGCAAAGATGATTACAAAAGAATTTGTCAGTAATAGAAACCACTGAACCTAATCAATAATAATAACAGATGAAGAACAAGAAATTCCTTGGAACGAAATCCTATATTTCCATGCTTAATTTTTCTGATCTGTTTGATGATTTGTTTTTTAATTTTAGGCTAAGGAGGATGCTGATACTAAGCAAACTGCTTCTAAAATTCAAAGAACATTTAGAATTTTAAACCGTCCAATTATAAATAACAGATAGTAGGATAATGCCAATGTACTGTGTTATGGAGGTGTTATAGGCTATAGGTGTGAAACTAAGCCTCTTTTATTTCACTTTTCAGCAAAAAAGAAACTACAAATTAAGAGGAAAAAATACAGTGCTTTAGAATAATAAAGTCTAATGCACAAAAGGACTTGCTTATAATTTGATTTCCCCATTCTGTACCGAAAAACTTTTCTAGTTTTTTTCTTTTGATTAGATTTGCTTTTATTGAACAAATGTTATGTAGAGTGCATCATGACCTATTTATATTTAATTTTGGATCAGGGCTCTTTTCTGTTTTAATAGCTTTCAAGTCTCTCATTGTTACAGTTGCATAAAGTGTCTTGCCGAGCCGCTCAGTCTGGGGCTCTTGACCTTTCTTTAGACTTGATCTGAGTGTTCTGCTACTCTGTGACCACAGCCTGTCATTAAATCAAGCACAGGCCACAGGCTCAATGGTGCAAAAATAGGAGAGTGCACTTATTATTAATACAAGGCAGTGGAGGTGCAGTGTGAAATAAGGAAAAAAATGGCAGAAATGATATCATCCTGATTTGATGCTAGATGGCTGTAATTTAAGCCATGAAAGCTGATTTGGCCCCCTGCAGTTGAGCGTCACTGTGCCTCTGTACTCTTGAGAGTCATTTTTTCCTTGCTTGTTAGCTCTACTCACGTCACTGGAGACTGCTTTCTAAAGCAATTTAGCCTGCCAGGAAAATGAGCTTTGTTTAGCAAGCCAATGGCTCCCAGAAGAAGTTGTCGCATCCTCTTTGGAAACTAGAAATGGAATCACATTAATTCTTCAAATAATTGTTTCATCTTTAACTATGTAAGTTTCAGTGCTCAGGAAATGGTAGTCTTGTCCACTTTGAGACAAGGGAGTACAGGAAGATTTAATGCAAAACTTTTTATGCTCCTTCTTAGGAATTGAATAGTGCAGTTGTGGCACAGTTTAAAGACTATTCTTACTTCAGTTTTTTGGAAACGGGTCAACATAGTGTGGTGGACGCCCAAGGCACTTGCCTAGCCGGGATGCCCCTTCAGTATATGTTCCAGGGGAGCAAGCATGGGCTACCCAACACCCCCAGGGACGTTAGATGGTAACCCCCCTGGGTTGCAGCAGTGCCTTGTTTGGTGCAGCGCTGTTGGCATCTGCAGGCGCTGCCAGTGGGTGCTGCAGCAGGAGCTGCTGGGCCCTTATGGGCAGTGTTTTCACCACACCCGGAAGTGCAGCCGGAAATGGGCAATCAAGCACCTGGAGCCAGCAGCCACCACTCGGGAGCCAGAGTTGGGAGGAGGGAGACGAAGCTTGATGGAGAGGAGTGGTGGAGAAAGAAGAAAAGAAAGAGAATTGAGTTTGGTGCTGTGTTTGTGAGACTGTGTTGTGCCTGTGGGGATGGGGAAGGCGCTGCCCACAGGCGAAGAAATTGAAATAAAACATTTTTTGTTTTATCAGTGTGCCTCCCGTGTCTGTCTGTGTCGGGTCAGGCACCAATATATTGCCTTTTGTTACAATAGCCATTCTCATTATTTAATGCAATCTGAGTTGACGTAGGGCACAAATCACCTGTAGATCATTTGACGAGACTGCTTCCACAAGTTTGAGACTTTAACAATTAAAAGCTAGAAGTGGTGATCATATAGAGAAGTATTGCTTTGTGGCTGAAGCTTTGGATTGTAAACCATAAGTTGGCTGGTTATTGTTCTGCCACTGACTCATACTGTGATCCTGAGCAGTAATTTAATTTGAAGGAGCACTAACAACTCTACTGTAATGAGCATGCAGAGTTCATGGGATAGCGTTCACTGCTAAAAGGTTTTGTTTGAAATCTAGCCATGAGCAGACTGGAAATGTTTTGTTGGTTTTTTTTAAACCTGGCAGATCTTTTGTTTCCTTAACAATCAGATCACAGTGCACTCTCAAAGCTGCCCACCAGTCTAGAAACAAGGAGTAATCAGGAAAAGAAGCCATCATCTAAAATGACTGAAAATAAGAACATGATGTCACAAGCAAAACTTCTGGCAGGAGCTGTGAAACGCAGAAGGTGAGGTTCTTCATTGCTGGTTTGGGTCCTGGGGACGTGAAGATGTTTAACTTGACCTTGAAAATAAAAAGGGAACTTTCACAAGCAACAGTGTGGTCTTACTGAATGACAACCATCAGGGGTTTAATAACAGGAGATCCCAAGTGTGGTGTGTTGTACAGAGAGAAGGGGCTCAGGAATCCTATGGCATCTTCAACTTCTTTTCTTTCTTCTTCTGAGACCCACACAATGACATTTGATGTTTGAAGTGCTGGTCAGCTTTTTCATTGTAGTGTATTGCTATAGTACAATGACCTCCACCCTTTATAAGAATAACAGCCTACAAATCTTTACATCATGGAGAATATTGTTGCTGGACACATGAACAGTCATCCCCCATCGCCATCATTTTCTTATTTTTCCCATCTTTTTTAGTCTACTGTTGTTTGATATTTAAGAAGGAGTCCCTATCACTATTGTGAACGCTGTGTAAAATTGTCACTCAGTGGCATTTAACTCATCCAAACTCCTTAACATCCTGAATCCAAATGTAGCTCTACTCATAAAGTTAAAAGCTTGAGAAGTGTGAGTATTCACTTATGCTGGAATTAACAAAGGAAGATCCATTCTTCTGAAGATGTAGGTTGTTTTGTAAAGGAAGTGATGCACATGGCAGGAATGTGCGGAAGTTGTGAATGTACTTCATTCTGGGGAAGCTGCGTAGTTTAGTGGCATGTGGAGCTTTGCCAGACTTGCACTGTGGCCATGTGGCCCCACTTAGCTTATAGACACAAACCATCATCCATTAGCAGGCCTATAGTGATGCCACTGTGTTTTAAGGTAAAAGAACTGGTTGGGTTAAAAAAGGTAGTCTGTTAAGTTCAAAATGTATTACTCAACACTTTTTGCCATGACTTACAGACCAATGTTTCTTAGCGAAGGAGGGTTTATAACCCAATTTACATTTACTGCTCTTCCCTTCTTTTCTCAAAATGTCTGACTTTATCCAATCTACTTTAGGGGCTTTTGATGATTTTATCTCAGGGTATTTGACGTTAAATTGATTTCAACCAAACTAAGGTTAAGCATCTTTATAATCTTGAGTTTCAACTTCGAATGCCTCTTTTTAAGTCTTCTGTGAGCAAAACAGAGACAGGGATTGTTCTATTTAGGTCATGTTAAGTTGATAGATGTATTTTCTTAGTTATGTTAAACATTCTATTATAAATCCCACAAGCTGAATTGAATTGGTATATTCTAACTGTTTCTTGCCGCCCTGATTACAGATTAGTTTCAGTTAGTGACCTTCCTTGCCGTAAGTAAGATAAGGCATGGAGGGCACACAGTTTCAAACCGTGTCTTAACATGCTTAGTTGTATGTAATATAACTTGCTGTTTTGAACGTTCAGCGCTAAACGTATAGAACATACTGAAAGTGAAGTAAAGCATAGAGAAATAACTGACCTTTTAAGTATAGAAAACAACTAAAGTTTAACAAGAAAAGTTAAGTTTAAAGAAGAAACTTTTTTTTTCCGTTATTGCCTTTTATTATGCACGTGTAACAACTTCTCTCTATTCTTGTGTGAACTGTTCACTAAACCTTTTTAAAAATGAACTTTTTGGACTGAGAAGTTTCCTTTGATACATGTTTGACTCATGCTTGATCATGTCTTACCTACTTAACAGCTACAACATGTGCTCTTTGATACTTCAAGTGTGAATAGCACAGGACAGGGCTGCACAAATGCACAATTTAGGTAAATCATGTATAGAGAGAGAGTTTAGGAGCACCCGCTGATACAGCGCATTTCCACTCCCACCACACGACAGACCCGCTCAGGACCCAGATTAGGACCCGAGTGCAGCCATGCAACAGGTGGCACCTCAGCACCACACTAGTTCAGATGTGAGGTATTTTTTATGGTGACTGGAGTGCCAATTCTGCCTCCCACCCCCAAATTTTTCCCTGCAGGTTGAAAGGCCTACATGCAGGGATGGATGCAGATTAACGTCATACCTAGGATGGAGCAATTGCAGGTTAAGGGCCTTGCTCAAGGGCTCAACAGAGCAGAGACCCTTTTGGCATTTACGGGATTCGAACCGGCATCCTTCCGATCGCCAGTGCAGATCCGTAGCCTCAGAGGCATCACTCCACCAAATCATGTATAAAAAGAAAAAAGATCTTGTGCTTATTACAGCTTATCAGGAGAAGTGAACTGAAAAGCAATACCAGTCCTACAGTGAGCATCATGGTGTGCTGATGCCATAAGAAAGGAGTTAGCAATAGAAGCAAAAGGCTGCAAAAATCATGAGTTGTCACACGAAATGACAGTTGAAAACAAACCTGGGCCAAAACCAGGAGAACAAAATACCAGGTCATCAAATCCCAAATGGCAAAACCAAAAGAAAAGTTGAGTCACTATAATGAAAAATCCAGTCTCCCTGAAAGTTGTTTTAGCACTAGCTACTGTGAGAGAGCTTGTTTGACATATCCAGAAGCTTGGCCATCAGGATTAGCACTTTGCTATCTTTAAAGCTGATGAATGATAGTTCAAAATGTCACATATCCAGAAATGTCCATAACAATCTGTAAACGATAGATAGATAGATAGATAGATTGGTCTCTGGTGAGAGAAATAGCCTGGACTCCTCCATGGATGAAATAGTGAAAATGCCTCAGGATTGAATATGGCAGAGAGACAGAGAGAGACTGATCTTCTGTATCAGTGCGTGCGCCATTCTTAGTAAAACAACTCCGGCACGGCCCAACCTTCACTTCAACTGTTTTTTCCTGTGTGTAAGCATTCCCTTTTATTTCAGACAACCAAGAAAGAAAGGATAGACAAGTTAATTAGGTTGTAAACTGTCTTCACCAGAGCTGCCTTCCACTCCCAAGATTTCTTCCTGAGGTACAGGCTCATATGATGTCGAATGTCCCTATCGCTGATACTGGAACTCATACGACCTAAATTTAAACTTTTTTTTTTTTTTTTTTTTTTTATTTATTAATTTTATTACAATCAATACATAGCAATCAAGTTTTTAAAAAAAAAAAAAAGAATTATGCTAAGAACAGATCGATCCCCACCCTTGAGAGAGAGAGCAAGCCAAACGTGTAAAATTTAAGGCTTTTAAAAATACCTAAATCAACAAATTCTCTGTGCTTTATAAAATCATTTCAAAATATTACTGATTAGATCCTGCCATGTTTTGAAAAAAGTCTGCACAGATCCTCTAACTGAGTATTTGATTTTTTCCAATTTTAAATAATATAACACATCAGTTTCCCACTGACTTAAAGAGGAGAGTTTGGGTTCTTCCAGTTTATCAGAATAAGTCTGCGTGCCAACAGTGTAGTGAATGCAATCACAATTTGTTTGTCTTTCTCCACTTTAAGACCCTCTGGAAGAACCCCAAACACAGCTGTTAATGGGTTAGGAGGGATTGTGAGTCCAAGACTGTCTGAGAGGTAATTAAAAATTTTTGTCCAGAATAATGTTAATTTGGAGCAGGCCCAGAACATGTGACCTAGTGAGGCTGGGGCTTGGTTGCAACGTTCGCAGGTTGGATCATGCCCTGGAAACATTTTGAGAGTTTTAGTGAGACAGATGTGCTCGATATATAATTTTGAGTTGTATAATTGTATGCTTTATGCATATGGAGCTTGAGTGAATTCTCTGCATTGCTACTTTCCACTCCTTTTCTGATATATTAATTGAGAGATCATTTTCCCAGTGTCCTCTTGGATCTTTGAAAGGAAGGGATTGTAAAAGGATTTTATATATTGTAGAGATGGAGTCTAACTCCTTGAAATTGAGCAATAATTTTTCCAGCGTGGATGAGGGTGCAAGATGAGGAAAATCTGGAAGGTTCTGTTTAACAAAGTTCCTGATTTGAAGATAGTGAAAGAAATTTGTAGCTGGAATGTTAAATTTGGAACGTAATTGTTCATAGGATGCAAAGACGTTGTCTATATAAAGGTCTCTAAGCAAGTTAATTCCAAATTTTTCCAGATATTAAAACTGCATATGTTTGTGAGGGTTGAAAGAGGTGGTTCTTTTGCAGGGTGCCACAGAAAGAAGCTTCTCCGTCTTAAAATGCTTTCTACATTGGTTCCAGAT
Source organism: Polypterus senegalus (assembly GCF_016835505.1). Taxonomy (NCBI): domain Eukaryota; kingdom Metazoa; phylum Chordata; class Cladistia; order Polypteriformes; family Polypteridae; genus Polypterus; species Polypterus senegalus. Next base: position 41,093,927 of record NC_053162.1, read on the forward strand.
TCTAAGTGAGTGGAGCACAATTGGGTTATTAGTGTATTGCCGATAACGTGTGTTTATTGGAGCACAAAGCAAGGAATACAAAGAAGTACTGCAGGATTTTACTTCTATTGCGGTCCATGCCTGTGTATGTTCTTCTATTTGTGTCCAGGTTCTTATCGACTGTATATTTGCCCAGTAATAAAACTGGAAGTTAGGTAGAGCCATGCCGCCTTCTGCCTTTTGTCTTTGTAGGGTCGCTCTTTTGATGCGTGGATGTTTAGAATTCCAAATAAATGAGGTTATTGTTGAATCTAATTGCTTAAAGAACGATTTATTAATGTATATTGGTATGTTTTGAAATAAAAAAAGGAGCTTAGGAAGAATATTCATCTTAACAGTGTTAATTCTTCCAGCTAGTGTGAGATGAAGGGTTGACCATCTATGCAAGTCTTGTTTAATTTTTTCCATACAGACACGAAATTTTGTTGATAAAGAGCTTTATGTTTACTTGTGATGTTTACCCCGAGGTATTTAAACTGTTCTGCAATGATAAAAGGAAGGGTGTCTAATCTAATATTATATGCTTGAATTCACCGAAAGAGTACACTTTTATTCAGATTAATTCTGAGACCAGAGAGCTTTTGAAATTCTGTGAGTGCTGCTAAGACTGCAGGCACAGAATTTTCTGGGTCCGATATATACAGTACCATGTCATCTGCATATAATGAGATTTTCTGTTCCAGTCCTTCTCTGCTAATCCCCTTTATCTGATCAGTATTTCGACAATGTATTGCCAGTGGTTCAATGGCAATTGCAAACAGCAGTGGTGACAAAGGGCATCCTTGTCTTGTGCCACGTTCTAGTTTAAAGTAGTCTGAGCAAATGTTATTGATGCAAACTGAAGCTTCTGGGTTAGTATACAGTAATTTAATCCATGCACAAATGTTCGGGCCAAACCCAAACTTCTCCAAAATAGTAAAAGGTATTTCCATTCAATCATGTCGAATGCTTTTTCTGCATCCAATGATAATAATATTTCTGGGGTGTTTGATTTAGTTGGTGAGTATATTACATTAAACAGGCGTCGAAGATTTGAAGATAAGTGTCGGCCCCTAATAAATCCAGTTTGGTCTTGTGATATTATTGAGGGGAGCACTTTCTCCATCCTTCTAGCTATGATTTTAGAGAGTATTTTAACGTCGTTATTCAGAAGTGAAATTGGTCTGTATGATGCACATTGTAATAAGTCCTTATTTTGTTTTGGAAAGACAGTGATTAGTGCTTGGCGAAAGGTTTGTGGAAGAGATTGGTTATCTCTGGCTTCTGTAAATGTTGCTAATAGGAGGGGAGCTAGCTGAGCGGAGAATTTCTTGTAAAACTCTGCAGGGTAGCCATCAGGGCCTGCTGCTTTTCCACCTTGGAGTGACTTTATAGCATCCAGTAATTCTGATAATGACAGAGGTTTATCGAGCTCCCTAAATTTAAACTTCTGATGTCACAGATGGAATATCCACGTGCCAGCTTCACATTCAGCAAGTCGCTTGTAAACCAAGTCAGAAGCAGTGCATGTTCTAACAAAGCATTCTTGTGTAATTATTTCACACCTTGAATCAGCACTTAACAGAATTTCCTAAAGACTCAGGGGGAAGGTTAAGCAAACGTTTGTAACATCATAAAATATAGCTGCCCTTATCAGTAAAACATGGCTGAAAACAATTGCTCTTTTGCATACATTTTTCTACTTTTCATTCGGAGTATGTGCTTACTTGTCAGAAAGTCGTTTCTATATTTTATATATCCAGTTCATTCCTTAAATGACAATTAAACAATTATGAAAATATTAGCCTCCGTTAAAATCATGTTACTCATCTTACTGTAGCTGCTGCAGTGTAGGTCAGAAGACCAAGGAGGTGTAAGTGGCTGTAAGCTGACCAGAGTGTTCAGGGAACTGGAGAACCAATTCATGTCTACAGGTCTGTGTCTGCATTTGAAATTTAGAATTAACAGGGATTTAAGGACACTAGCAAGGCATGGAGAAGGGAGCAGAGCTAACATGCGGTAGATCATTTAGTTTTGAGTTTTGTACCTTGGCAGTATTTCAGATAGAGGGTGCCTTTTAATTTTTTTTTCTTTCTTCAGCCACTATTCCTTTGCAGCATACTTGTGCAATCCGAAGCAGATAATAAATAAAGAAGTAAGTGCTGAGAAAAGCCAAGCAAAATGACACCTTTTATTGGCTAACTAAAAAGATTACTGAAAACCTGTTTTTTAAATGGCATCATCTGTAAGCATTCTAAGAAGGACAATTTCAAATCTGCCTTTCCACTAAGAGCTCGGTGACCGTCAAGTCACAAAGCTGCACATATTAATATTCAATATTCAGCGCACGGTTGCCATATTTGAGTAACAATCTGAAACAATTTCTGGTATGCTATATAGAAGTAAACACCTAGCAAGTAGTAGATTCACAATGTCACATAACCTCAGATCTTCTTTTAAAAGTAAAGCAACGTTTGTGTTGTTGATTCACGCCTCGGCCCCAGAGATAAATGCTACTTTGGAAATTAATGAATTGAAAGATAGTGTATCACCACTTGTTTAAACAAAGAAATGCTTATTAAAAAATGTCTGAATTATTTTTTTTTATATGTTCCTCAGATTAAACTGAATTAGTCAATAAAGAAGCACAAAAAGCAATACTATTGGTCACGTTTTTCCAGGCTGCTAATACTTGCAGCTGAATGATGTGATGCACTGAAACCTTAATCCATCTGGCCATACAGGACTGCTAGCCATATTGAAAATACATGGAAACAGACGACACAGTGTTTGATTTAGTCCCTCAGAGATGACGCATATCTTTGCCTCACCTTTCCATAGCACTTTGCTGTTCTAGAAGTCCTGTTCTTTGTTTAGTAAACTTTAGTCTTGCCCTGATGTTCTTTCTGGACAGCAAAGGTTCCCTCCCGGCACACTTTCCAAGCAAATCTCATTTCTGGAGTCTCTTTTTAATGGTAGACTAATACACTTTGACATCAACAGTGGCAAGAGCTACCTACAGGCCCCTTGAAGAAATTCTGGCATCTCGTGTCTGCTGGGGTGGCCTGGCCTGGCCAAGTTGGCAATTGTTTGAAATCTCCACTTCTAAATGATATTGTGGTCAGTGGAGTGGTTGATTGCTGTTTGATTGGAGATCTTTTGAAATCCTTTCCCAGACTTGTAGACATCTATATCCTTTATGGTGGACCTCAGAGAGCTCTTTTTTATCTTAGAATGGCAATAACACATAATTAAGCAACAGACAGGAAACCATGCTAAATGTCTGAGGTGTAAATAAGACGAGATCCTCTCTAATGATGTCCTAGTCATTACAAAGTGATAGTGATAAATGTAAGGGTGGATGTACTATTTCTACATGCAAATTTTGCATTTCTGTTTATTAAAATTATACAATGAACTGCCACGTGTGGCATGATGTTTGTTACATTATATTAGCATTATCTAAAGATACTGTTCAAATGAAAATTAAAACTTGATATGTCCACATATGTTAAACAATATAAAATATTTCATTGAATGTACTTCATTTTTCACATAACTGTAGATGAAAACTAGCAGTGTAACAAAACCCTAAATTGTTGGCAGCTGATAGGGTGTGTTCATCCATACATATCTAAGATGAGAGTAGATGAGATGATTTGTGAATAACCGGGTCTTCACCAGAACATTGGTGGGCTGGAAGCAGTTTTGTCAAACACTCAAACAGCCTGAGAAAAAGCATGTTGTAAACTTCCCGGGCATTCTCCCTGATGTGTGCATTGTGTCAGAGTTGGCTAGCAGTGGCACATATCTGCAGCTTGACTCTAATGTTGGACTGCATGCAGTTTCTGTCCGGCATTCTCCTTGTGTTTCCGTGGCTTTCTTCCCAGCATTTCTCCAACAACACAAAGATGAATGGAGAGGAGATTCTTCACTGGTTCTGGACGAGACTGTATCCTGTGATAGCCCGGCATCCCAACCAGTGCTGGGAGTGGCTGTAACTTGTGGCATCTTTTGGTTTGAATGTAACTGTGTTTATGCATTATAAAAACATCTATAAATCACATTGCAGTATACTGAGAGTTTAACATCACCACACGTTTACACAGAATATTACAAAATGAATTGAATGCCAAATAACGCAAATTCCCTCCAGGGCTAAATATGCTTTACTACAAAAAATCAAAAATGGTAAGTATATTTAAAATGGCATAATTAAGTGCGTTCAGAAATAGATGGATAATACAATTAAACTTTCAAATTCAGATTACCGGTTTATATCCCACATCGTTGCTTATTTACTTCGTAGACATTTCTGTCTCTTTCAGCAGATGAGTAGGATACATCCATCATTGTTATATTGGTGACTTTAGATGGCTGAGGAAACTAACGAGCCCCAGACCTTGGAAGACTGGAGGTTCCATTTGGGAATTGCAACCTCAAATCTTGTTTTGCTCGTTTCTACCATTGCCCACCACATCAGAGTTCAGAATCACACAGGATGTTCTGTAACTGTTCTCTTCCAGCTAGTCATGTTGGTCTGGCTTTTGATAAGGTCAGTCTTCAAAGTGTCTTTGAGCCATTTGCTGTGGCCACAGCTTAGCTGGGAGTAGAGCACTTGTCTAAGATCCACTTAAACCAGTTCAGAACCATCTTAATGGTGTAGTTTTAAACACCTTTTACATTTTTGGATTGTTTTAGTGACGTGTAATTAGTCTTGGTTACTATTTATATAATAGTACTCATTATTTTCTTTGTAAATGTATTGTGAAATTAAACCTTCAGTTTGTATGTTGCACAGTGACTTGTAGATGCTTTATAAAGCATAAATATTCTGTAGTTGCACTCAAACCAACAGCTCAAGTGAGAGATGTCTTGCAATGGATGGGGTCCAGGTCTTTACGGGGATACTGGAGAATGTCTATGCTGGGAAGAACCCCGAAGAGACATGGGGGAGACTGCCAGATGGGAACTGCATGGGAGCTCAACACTCATGTCAAGCTGTGACTTTCTCTCAAGTGACTGCCAATAGAAAGCGACAGAAATGTCTGTGCACTAAAAAGGTGAGAATCTCTGAATCAACTGAAATTTCAGTTTAAGGTGTAAGGCAGCAATTAAGAGTCAAGCTGTTGAAATGTGCCACAGCCCACCTACTGATCTCTGAACACTGCTAGAGTCTCTGCCACTGTTAGTGTAGATTTGCAGCAAACTAGATGTGTCCGCCAGTGACCATGCTTGCCAGATATTTTCTTGGAAATTCTTAGTGTGATTGACTTAGACCAAGTTTTCTTTCTTTTTTTTTTTTTTTTTCTTTCTTCTAATGCCCCATGATGCTTTGCAAGGCCAGAATGACATCACAGAGCCATAGCAGCCAATGCCTCCAAATATATAATGCTAGTCCCAGTAGTGGGGTAAAAATTAGCGGAAATCTTGCAAATACATTTATAGTAATCCCTCCTCGATCACGGGGGTTGCGTTCCAGAACCCCCCACGAAAGGTGAAAATCCGCATAGTAAAAGGCATATGTTCATATGGTTATTTTTATATATTTTAAGCCTTATAAACTCTCCCACACTCTTATAAACATTTCCCACACAGTTATACAGCATAAACCCTTTGTATTCTCTTCGATATTAGGTAAGATTCGTTGAAATTATGTATGTAAACACACTGATTATATACAGTAAAACCTAAATATTATAGATATCGAGCATCTCTGATATCACATATGTTACAGCCATTATGATAGACTGGCCACCAGCAATAAATACGTACAATGCAAGAAAAATTGTATACAGTAAAATGTGTGTCTAGTGACACTAAATGTACATACATGTACTAAGTACTGTACGTAGAAAATTAATTATGGTTACTCACCAACAATGACACGACGACTTGTCTGATAATGATGAGTTTAATTTTACTGCACAACAAAGGAGAGCGTTACAGCTCTTCTAAAGGAGCCTCTTCAGGCGATTGTGTAGCACTGCCGTTGTTCTTCTTCCGGCAGCCTTCAATCCAAATCCCTAAAGCACATTCCATCCGGATTACTGCCTTATTACGTCCACTTACAACTCGTTTTGCGCCCTGGTTAAAAGGACACTGCGGCCGTAGATCTTATATTCTTTTCCTCCTTTTTAAATAAAAAGAATCGTGGACTCATTGATGCCATAATGGCATTCTACAGCGGTGTAGCTTTTCCCTTCCTTCAACATATCCAAAACGTTTACCTTTTCGGCAGTCGTTAGCATCTTCCGTTGGAGCTTGGGCACGGCCCCTGAAGCAGTATCAGGAGCAGATCGTTTTGGAGACATAACGAAGGGCTTGACTATGCACAAAGATAAACACAAAAGAGCACAAAAGTTAACTCTTTACACAGCGAAACACGTTGATGCTGAATGAGCGAGACGAGACTTCTTGGTTAGCGCCGCGAAATTGAATTCGGCGCTCTGTCGCTAAGCCAATCAGCACACAGGAACTTAACTGCATGCTCTGATTGGGTAGCTCCTCATCCATCTGCCAATAGCATCCCTTGTATGAAACCAACTGAGGAAGCATGTACCAGAAATAAATAGACCCATTGTTCGCAGAAACCCACGAAGCAGCGAAAAATCCGCGTTATATATTTAGATATGCTTACATATAAAATCCGTGATAGAGTGATGCTGCAAAAGTCGAAGCGTGATATAGCGAGGGATTACTGTAAACACAAAGTGCACATTGAGAAGGAAGCTGGAAATGTGTTGGTGTATTCATGGCTTTTGTATGGCCGTGTGCCTGACGTGTGTTTAACACATGAGCCCCCTACTACCCAGAGTGCTGCTCAGGTGATGTAAGCAGGAAGGAGTGCTGAATCCACCTGCTTTAAAATTGTGCTTATTTGGTCAGTGGCTGTGAATGTGCAAATGAGTAAGAGGAAGACTACAAATGAACATTGCTTTTTGGTTCGAGAAAGTCATTGTCATTAATTACATTTATATAGCGCTTTCCCAGCTACTCGAGTGCTTTACGTAGATAGTAAGGGAACAGCTTCAACCAGCACCAATGCGTAACATCCACCATGGCAATAAAATGGCAGCCATTTTTGCGGCACTAAGCTCACCACACATTAGTTATTAAATAGTGAAGGGGTGACAGAGAGCTAAGTAGAGACACGGGATGATCAGGGGGCCAGAGTGGACAAGGTCATGGTGGACAGTTTAGCCAGACTTGCACCTTACTATTTTTGGAAGATGCCCAGAGATTTTTTTGTGTCCACAGACATTTTGTCTCATTTCTTTTACAACACAGTGCCCCCATCACACGCAGACCACAGCAGAAGGTTAGGCGCCAACACCTCTTTCATTAGCAAGACTAGCTTTTCCTAGAGGGTCTCCCATCCAAGTACTGGCAAGACCCACAAATACTTAGCTTCAGGGGGATAGCCTGTTCGGAGGTGCAGATGGTATGGCTGCTAAGCTAAGTTGATACACAGTCCGAAAACTGACAGATGGATGAAAAACATGGAGGTCAGAGCTTCTTCATTAGTTTCCAAGAGAATCAACTTTCTTTTTCTTTTTGTTTTTTTTTAAGCTTGGACAACTCAGAAAGTGTAAAAAAACAGAAAGTAGAGAAAGAGGAAGACAGAAGACATGAAGGTAAAGTATTTTTAAAAGAAAGCCGCCTATTTCCTGGTGTCCCCTACTGCCCTGCTGTTAGGGTTGCCTGTAGTTTACAGATGTGTTGTGGTCCTGTGGTCCGGCACTTCATTGGGAGCCTTGGTTGTCCTCTGCTTTTTATTTTATTTTTTTTAGCTTATTTAGTTGAAAGGATCTCTATAGTGGAGTCAGAAGAGATTTCACATTTTTATTTCACTACATTTACATTAAAAGCTGCAGTGCTTGTCCAGACTAGCTTGCGTATTACTATTGTGTGCTTTCTTCACCTCCCTGCTTCTCCTGACATGTTGAGTGAAGATCCCACACAGAGGTTAGTGGTGTCACCACGACATGGCCATCCCATCCAACAAGCTCATATGTTTAGAGGCTGCCTGGTCAGCCGGGGGCGAGTCTCCACCCAACAGCTGCCGACAGCCTTGTATATCCATACATAATAAACTACGCTAGGATTAAATGTCATATGCAGGTTGAGTATTTCAGGATTTCAGATTGTGTTTGAATTGGTGTGAAAAAATACCAACATGGCTGCAGGTGGAGCCTCCTTCTCTCCCTCTGATGTTTTACAAATAGTGTGAAAAAACACCAGCACTCAGTAATGAACTCTTTTCATTCCTTTAGTGCTTTTGTAGCTACTTGTAGCGATTTGCACAGACAATGGGGAGCCACTCATACCTTCATCAATGTGCGGCATCCACTTTAATGATGCGATGGCAGCCATTATTGTGCCACTACACTCACCATTAGCTGTTGGGTGATGAAAGGGGGACAGAGTGAGGTGATGAGTGGGCCAGTAAGACCAGGCTATGGTGGGAAATTTAGGCAGGGCATTGTGCAGTGGCACAGAGTGAAGACCTTGGTTTTACATGTCATCAGAAAAATGCCACCACTTTTAACAGCATAATGTCCCTGTCACTGCTCTGGGGCACTGGGACTCACACATAGACTGCTCCTCTTCCAGTAGAAAGCCAAGTGTTCCTGCTTGGTCTCCCATCCAAGTACTGGCCAGGCCCAAACATGCTATCGTGAGGTGGTATGGTTGCTGGCACCTAAGCAGGTCACCCCTAAATAATGAAGAGTTGGCATACCTGGCCTGGCATTGTGGATTTCCATCATGTCCTTTGCTTCTTCATCCAGTCCACATGTTTTTTTTTTTCCCCCATAAAGTTAGTGTGTGTTGATCCTGGTCCTGCAAGTTTCCTGTGCTTTCTTATCTCTCTCCTCTCCCTTTTCCCACAGCAGAGGCCGACTGCCATGGAGAAGCAACTCGGCCTAGTGGGCTTTCCATGGCAGTTCACCGGCCATCAGCAGCTGTGTGTGTGGGCATCCTGCCGGGCCTAGGGGCCTACTCTGGCAGCAGCGACTCGGACTCCAGCAGCGACAGTGAAGGTATTGATAGCGTTGCAGGAAAGCTGGTCTCTGCCGTCCTGCGCTCAAACCGTGATTTGGAGACCCTCTGAGGGGAACTCTTAGTTTTGTTCTTTCCTTGCTGCATGAGACACAATTCATTGTGTGCGGAGACTTTTCTAACACTTCCCACTTCCCCCCCTGTCTTCCATTCACACAGTTTGACCTTTGACCCTTCTACATGAATGGAAGATTTCCTGACACTTTTACAGAGCTAACTTGGCTGAAGGATGTTTAGGTCTGCCGAGGACATGCCAGAGCCGAAGATACTAAATTTCACATCTTTAATAATTTAGACAGTTCCTGTTGCTTGGTGATTTTGCTAAACTCCACTGTCCGTGGAGTAGGATGAGAGAAAAACATTTCTGAAAATGTCTGTAAAGTGAGATTTTGAAATAAACCTTTCACCTAATGCTTTGTGTTTTGCTATTCTTTCATTTTTATGCCCTTTCCTAGTAAGCGCAACAACAAAGGAATTTACAGAAAACTGAGTAAGAGCAGACTCTGACAACGTACTGCATGTCCTCAACACAGACTGCAAAAGGAGCAAAGGAGGCAAGACTTCTTACACTGGACCACACGGGTTTTCAAAGGTTTTGCTTCCTGAAACATTTTTGTTGATTATGATACACAACATCATTAGAACATTAGAACAATCTAGACGAGAACAGGCCATTCAGCCCAACAAAGCTCGCCAGTCCTATCCACTTGTTTCCTCCAAGAAAACATCAAGTCGAGTTTTGAAAGTCCCTAACGTCTTACTGTCTACCACACTACTTGGTAGCTTATTCCAAGTGTCTATCGTTCTTTGTGTAAAGAAAAACTTCCTAATGTTTGTGCGAAATTTACCCTGAACAAGTTTCCAACTGTGTCCCCGTGTTCTTGATGAACTCATTTTAAAATACAAGTCTCGATCCACTGTACTAATTCCCTTCATAATTTTAAACACTTCAATCATGTCACCTCTTAATCTTCTTTTGCTTAAACTGTAAAGGCTCTTTTAATCTTTCCTCATAATTCAACCCCTGTAGACCTGGAATCAGCCTAGTCGCTCTTCTCTGGACCTTTTCTAGTGCTGCTATGTCCTTTTTGTAGCCTGGAGACCAAAACTGCACACAGTACTCAAGATGAGGCCTCACCAGTGCATTATAAAGGTTGAGCAGAACCTCCTTGGACTTGTACTCCACACATCGTGCTATATAACCTAACATTCTGTTAGCCTTCTTAATGGCCTCTGAACACTGTTGGGAAGTTGATAGCTTAGAGTCCACTATGACTCCTAAATCCTTCTCATAAGGTGTACTCTCCATTTTCCGACTGCCTGTTGTGTATTCAAACCTAATATTTTTACTTCCTATGTGTAATACTTTACATTTACCGACATTAAATTTCATTTGCCACAAATCTGCCCAAGCCTGTATACTATCCAAGTCCTTCTGTAATGATATAACGGATTCCAAATCATGCACTTAGACAGAGTAAAAGAACAGGCAGGAGTTAAGTTACACATTTAAATGTGTATTATTGATAATGAAACAGAGTACAATATATGAATGTTGCCAAACTGTACCATTACAGCCTAAGTAGAAGTCCATCTTGCGTCCATAGGCGACTTATCTTCACTCTGACTTGGTCTGTGCTACCACATGGCCTTTCAATGGAGTCCTGAAACAGGCCACATGCTTGGCTCAGTATGGCTGCCGAGTTGAGTGGTGGTTGTCTCTTCATGGTCAATTGGTGTGCGAGAGAGAGAGAGAGATTAGAGCAAGGTGACCAACTTTATACCGTTCTTATCACAAATCGGGAAGCCATGCCTCCGATCCAAAACCAATCATAAACAGCCATACTTTAGACCAATAGAATTGGTTAACCTGCCTGTTCCTGGGCCAGTGAAAGCACTCAGGTACAACCTGTCCCCCAGTTGCTTTGTTTAGTTGTTGCCATAAATTTCATAACCTGAGTCAGTCCTAAAGACTTCTTCAGCGAGGGGCCGAGAATTCCAAGTATGAATGCAGAAAATGAATCTTTCATGACACGTTGTACTTCATAGCTTATATGTTTCAAGCAAATTGTCAACCAGATGGACGTAGTTTGGTGCTCCAGAGTTGCCAAGAAAATGAGAACATTAGAAATACTTTGACGATTACAGGCCATTAAGCCAAATAAGCTTGTCCATGCAAATTAAAGATTGTTGAAAAAAACGTCAAGTCGAGATCTGAAGATCCCTAAAGTCCTGCTGTCCATCACTCCACTTGATAACAATCTAGACGAGAATAAGCCATTCAGCCCAACAAAGCTCACCAGTCCAATCCATGTTATTCTTAACGTATTCCATGTGTCTCCAGTTCTTTATGCGAAGAAACACTGTATAATGTTTGTATGAAACCTGCCTTTAATAATTTTCCATCTGCTTCCCGGTGTTCTTGTTGCAGAATTTATTTTAGAGTGACAGCCTGATTGTGTTCATAATTTCAAAGCCCTCAATCGTGTTCCCTCTTCGTCTGTTCTTCTCCGCTCAACAACATCCCTGGAAGCCTTCCCTATGATTCCCACCGGCTAGGGAATCTATTCCCGGGCTCCCGATTACCAGGATTCCCGGACATTTTTCAACTGTGAACGACCAAGCTCGCATATATAGCGTGTAAAAATCAATCAAGAAATAACAGAGTTACTGTATAGTTGAAAATAATTAAGTGGCACGGTTTTTTGGCCAACAGTGTAGTGTTTTGCAGATTCATTCAGTCAACCAGCAGCAGTCGTCAGTCTCCTGGCTCCGACTAAGACTGAGTATAGTGGACTGGGAGGAGTCTGCACTCAGCAGCCCATGAATGCTGGGACAGGGCAGATGTCTATCAGACAACAGCTTTAAACAGCATCTTGAAATTACAATGTGTCAGTCTGTTGCATCCGCATTATCTGTGCCAAGAAACTTGCCATCACAGAATGATGACAAGAAACTGGATGCATCAGTAAAAGCTGAAATGGCGGGTTGTAGAGCAACGGCAAGTGCTGGCGTTGTTTAAAACAAGTGTATCAGTATCTGATCAGGTAGATCACGTTGCATTCAAAAAATTTTTTTTATTAAACGTTAGTCTATCATATATCCTCCCTATGTCATTTTGCCACTTGATTGACATACAGGGCGGCCAGTTTGAGATCTCTTTCCTTCTAACACACTGGTCATCCCACATGCACCCATACAATCAGATTGTGATTCAGACCATGAATGTAATTACACCGATCTACATGCTGTCAAATAAACGAACCACATGCCGTGGAGCAACGTAAAGGGCGAAACACGTGTTGCGTACTCTTTGTATTATATAGCATTTTTAATGTAGGTACATCATTTCGACCTGGTCATTTTAAAAGTTAAGCCCGCAAGCCAAAAAAGTGTGGGCACCACTGAACTAGATACATGTATTTGTATGACAACACGAACTGCTTGTAGATAAGGTTAGTCTTTTATTGGTGTCAACATATTGCAGTAGTTTTATTAAAAATAAGTGTCGGTCGTTCTAAAACCATTCACATGTAAGATGCCCGTGCACTGTGTCGTCCATGGGGAATTCCCGGGAATGGATACCACCGGCCCACTAGCAGGTCTTCACACCGCTTGTCATCAATGGCGTGTCTGATTAGTGGACAGCATCTATAATGTTACTCGAGGTGACATCTGCCTCAAATATCAAAATCCTTCATCTTCGTTGCTCTTCACTTTCATGAGATTTTTCATCAGTCCAGGTTTTACCTGAAGAGGAGGCACACTTGTCTGCCAGCTCTTTTGAATTTACTGAGCCCCTTCAGCATGGCTGTCCCATCAAAATCCTTGGTGTATCCGAGCTGCACTCCCAGTAGCACTAACGCTACGTTTAGATCTCCACAGATGTGTCAGTTGTAGTTGTTGGACTGCATACTTATGAGAAGAAATCACAAAAAATAGGCGATTACCACAAAACAGTACGTGACAGGAAATTTTAAAGGTGATTTTTTTTGTAGTCGGCAGGCGAAAATCCATAAGGTGCACGAGACGTGTTTAGGAAGCAAAAATCTTCATTGTCCAGTGTGATTAGCCACAGGGACCAAAAATGAGTCTCTTTGACCAGCTGGTGGTCTCTCCTTAGTGCCGGCTACTTGTACACACGTGGACAAAATTGTTGGTACCCTTCAGTCAATGAAAGAAAAACTCAAAATGGTCACAGAAATAACTTTAATCTGACAAAAGTAATAATAAATAAAAATTCTATGAAATTTAACTAATAAAAGTCAGACATTGCTTTTCAACCATGCTTCAACAGAATTAATAAAAAAAAAAGAACTCATGAAACAGGCCTGGACAAAAATGATGGTACCCCTAGAAAAGACTGAAAATAATGTGACCAAAGGGACATGTTAATCCAAGGTGTGTCCATCGTGTGTTAGCATCGGCAGACACTTCAGGACGAGTGAAGAAGCGACAAAGCGTCGCAGATTAAAGAGTACCCGGCGATGTCTTGAAGAGCAGCAGTGCGAGGTGCTGAAAGGTCTGCTCTGTGTCTGCACGTTGGATAGATGCTGCATTCTGAACAGGATGAAGATTGGCAGATGATTCTACTGTGCTGTTGAGAATTCCTTTGATAAAAATTAAAAATAAAAAAATGTTGGGAGTCTTGATGATGGCACTGAGATTATCTGTCAAATTACATAAGAGCCCCAAAAAGCATCGGAAATACTGGAGCTCCCGAGTAGCTAGAGCTGGGGCTTGGGGGTACTGCATGAACAATTTAGCATTGTCTTCTCCATTCCTCTGGGTCCACTGCTTCAAGCCACCATTAGACAGCATGTCCTCATCTGTCTTATGGACATACTGAGGAGGAGAGGGCAGGTTGCTGGCTTTGTCAGATAATTCAGTGTATAAAAATGTCGAAGGGCTGGCATGATGAAGTGCCCTGGGCAGAGGGTACTTGTGGAGGTTCTCACAGGTGCCCGGATGTCTGTTAGTTTTGGGTTCTGCAGACCTCTTTGCCATTTCTGGAACAGCCCACCTGGTTTACTCGTACGCTGGTGCAGGCAGCACACAATGGATTAATGTTGGCCGTCTTTGAGCTGAGCTTTGGCTTTTGTGATTTTTTTTTTTTAGGTGGCCAACTGTATCTGTTTAGCTTTTTGACCGTTGGATTTTTGCTACTTTTGACTCGAGTTGATTTTTTGGCATCAAAAATTGTCATTTTTTTTAGATACTGCTTTCATCCGTGCCAGTATCAAGTGTGCTGACTTTTTTGCTTTTAGCTGCACATCCTGAGGACCAGATTCTTGGAAAGTTCATATTCTTAATTATGGAAAGTTTCTGAGTTGAACTCCTATATGTATTTTTTAATAGTAATTTGCTTTAGTTGCCGTTGTCAATTTATTTTTCGCATACCCCAGCTTGCTCTCCAGAGAGTTTTGGGGGCAGAGTGCAGGGTGAGCGCTTTGTACAGCATCCTTGGAGTAACTGAATGTTATAAGGGTCTTGCTCCGGGGCCCACCCGAGTGGCATTCCTTCTGTCACAGCCTTTGACTTACCAGCCCAAATCTGTTATTTAAAATTTGGCTTTTGGAAAATCATGATTAAGAATTACTTAACAAAAATGGCGTGCAGCACACGTGAGGTCTTCATTTAGGCTCCAGACATACCTTCTGTGAGTGACTCTGAGGCACAGCGGGATTCCTCGGTCGGCCCGTCTTTCTATTTGTACCAGTAACTGCGCACTGCATGATAACGTGCAGTGAATACACTTGACTTGAGCATTCCTAGTTTTCATCGTCTTCCTCTGTACGTTTAGCATTCGTTTGCTCAGAGGTTGATGTGCTTAATGCTTCCTGAGCAATTCGTCTTTTCTCCACCCTGGCGGCCCACTTCTCTTCTTTCATCCGCATCTTTTCGCGTTAAAGCTGATTGTCAGAGTTTGTGTTGCAATTATTTGGTATGTTTTCCTTAATTCTTCTCTTAAGCTGGCACTTAAGTCTTCAATCTGCCTCAAGAATGATTTAACATATGAAGAGGTAGAGGAAGTGATGGTGAAGGTGGTAGGGATGAGAATGGCGCCCATACGCTTGCACCACATGGCTGCCCTGCTGGCTGCTACCGAGAGTTGATTCTACAATAAAATAAAAATATAAAGAGGAATAACCTTGGAGGTTAAAATGGATAGTAGACGTCACGTAGTATATGTGTACCAAACTTCAGGTCAATCGTTCAAACGGTTTTGCGAGCTACAGGTGATTTAAAATCCTGGACAGACAAACGAACAGCCACAGTAGTGTATTAAGAAGACTGTTCAAGAAAAGAACTCCGGTACCGTTCAGGCACATTGAAACAACAAAGAGTTCAAAAGCGTATAAAAACATGACTCGCATTGCAACACAATTAATATCTGCCACGATTGTGAAGAGATGACCCCATACGTACCTTTCCAGGACTGCATTGCTCCATGTCCACTCTTGTTACCTTCCTTCATCTTCACACAAGCCCACCTTGGCCAGGTTTGCACCCTGCCTGAAATCTGCCTGGGATTCTTTAACTTTCTCATCCCCCCTGAAATGAATTCCTGGCTGCCCCTGCACTCTCACAGCTGTCTGTCTTTACAGCAATCCTGCTTGGGGCTCACGTAGGAGCTTTTCGTTTTTAACTCCAGCATCTGTTCTGCTTATTCCAGTGTGGCAGTGGTGGTCAGTCCTGGTCACTAGCTGCCGTCTTCTGCTCCATCGAATTTCTTAGTTTGAAACCAGACAAGCTGGTACAAAAGCTTCATAATCTGGGTCTGTCCACATTGTTGTGTCTCTGGATCAGGGACTTTCTCCCCAACAGGCCTCAGATGGTTAGAATTGGAGATTGTACATCAGCTACACTTGTTCTGCTCAGCCCAGCACTCTTCACGTTATTTACACACAATTGCTCTGCCATCCATGCCACAGATATGGTTGTGAAGTTTGCGGATGATACGACTGTGGTGGGTCTCATATCAGACAATGATGAGACTCACTACAGAGAGGAGATACAACACCTAGCACTATGGTGCTCAGCCAACAACCTCATCTTGAACACCAGCAAGATCAAAGAGGTAATTGTGGACTATAGGAGGTCCAGAAAAACACAACATGCTCCTCCTATGAAGAGCATACATGAGGAGGCTGTAATGTGTGTGGACAATATCAAGTTCTTGGGTATCCACATCACATCTGATCTGACCTTGTTTAAACACATCTCACCTGGTAAAGAAGGCCCAACAAAGACTCTTCATCCTCAGGAAGATGAGACGTGCTGGATTCTACTCTCGGCTGCTCACAAACTTCTACAGATCCGCTATAGAAAGCATTCTCTGTCACAGTATGATCGTGTGGTACGGCAGCTGCACGCACAGGACAGGAAGGACTTGGCACGGGTGGTGAGAACAGCACTGGGGATCGTGGGAAGTCCTCTCCTAGACCTGGACTCTGTATATGCTGGAAGGGTGCAAAAGAGGGCCAAATGTATAGATGCAGATCTCACCCATCCGGGAAATGGACTGTTTGTACCACAAAAACATAAAAACACGCACCAGCAGACTGAAAGACATCTTTTTCCCCAGAGCTGTGAAGTCCATCTGCCCCTGCCGAGACACACATACATCTACATCTACCCTAACCTGCCCCCCTGTAGACATGCACACGCACTTTCCCTCGTAATCCTCCCCTGCTGACCCACACACACAGATCACTGGTGTCTGCAGGCGTACCACCTCAGGAAAAGTCTGGACTTGATGATGTTTTATTGCTGCTGTCTTTTATACTTATTATGTTTATTTTATTATTTATAGTGTATTGTGTATTTTAAGTATTCTGCCTTGAAGCCGAGTCCTACCAACAAAAAATTTATGATGTGTATGCATAATGACAATAAAGAATTCTATCTCTGTCTCTTAATATTTTGTTAAAATGAGCTCCTTAATGATGAATTGGAAGCTGGTTAAAGTGAATGGCTGGTCAGCAGGTGGACACTTCCTCTTCTGCACCATATTGGCATTTGCTGTTTAAGGAAAATAAATAAATAAATAAAAACGCTTCAGACTCGTAACTAGTAAGTGGAGCAAAATTAAGACAAAATAAAAATGCAGAAGCTGAATTGGCTCAGCAGCAATAAGGGCAACGGAGCCACAAATAGAACTAAAAGGTGGGCTTCCTGTTGATTTGTGGAATGAGCCACGACATTCCACCAGAAGGATTGACATCACATTTAGAAAATGGTGAGAGAAAGCCAACGGGCACTGGGCCGGGACTGAGGTGGCACAGTGGTCTAGATTGGCACGTGACGATGCATTTGAGGGGGACGTTAAGCCTGTCTTTCATTAGAAGAAGCAGGATTTCACTTCTCAAACGGTGGCACGGCAGGGCAGTCCGTCTGTGTGGTGATGGCTTGTTCTCTGTGCGTATAACTACTGGAAAATTTTGTTCGCCAAAATGAAATGCATAAAACACAAATGCATTAAACCAGGGGGAGCGATGTTGATCCTGGTGGGCCGCAGTGGCCCGATTTCTAAATTAGAAGTCAGTTATTGCTGTTAAAGCACTTGCCGTATATACAGTAATCCCTCCTCGATCGCGGGGGTTGCGTTCCAGAACCCCCCGCGATAAATGAATTTCCGCGAAGTAGAAACCATATGTTTGTATGGTTATTTTTATATATTTTAAGCCCTTATAAACTCACCCACACTGTTAACATTATTAGAGCCCTCTAGACATGAAATAACATCCTTTAGTCTAAAGTTTAAACTGTGCTCCATGACAAGACAGAGATGACAGTTCTTTCTCATAATTAAAAGAAAGCAAACATATCTTATCTTCAAAGGAGCGCCGTCATAAAAGAGCGCCGTCAGGAGCAGAGAATGTCAGAGAGAGCACTCGCTAAGAAAAGCAAACAATCAAAAAATCAATCCATGCTTTTAAGTATACAGAAGCACCGCGATAAAGCGGCATTTTGTAGAAGAGCGTCCGTGTCCTCTGTGCAAACAGCCCCTCTGCTCACACCCCCTCCGTCAGGCAACAACAACAACAACAACATTTATTTATATAGCACATTTTCATACAAACAGTAGCTCAAAGTGCTTTACATATTAAAGAATAGAAAAATGAAAGACATAATTATAAAACAAAATAAATCAACATTAACATCGAATAAGAGTAAGGTTCAATGGCCAGGGGGGACAGAAAAAACAAAAAAACTCCAGACGGCTGGAGAAAAAATAAAATCTGTAGGCAGAGTTAGAGAGAAGCAAACAAGCACCGCGGGAACCATATCTTATAGTATTGAGGAGTTTTAGTTAATATGTAATACATGCTCTGATTGGGTAGCTTCTAAGCCATCCACCAATAGCGTCCCTTGTATGAAATCAACTGGGCAAACAAACTGAGGAAGCATGTAACCTAAATTAAAAGACCCATTGTCCAGAAAGCGAACCAGCTAAAAATCTGTGATATATATTTAGATGTGCTTACATTTAAAATCCGCGATAGAGTGAAGCCGCAAAAGTCGAAGCGCGATATTGCGAGGGATTACTGTATGTGTTTAAGTTGGGTTTTGAAACCCAAAAATTTGATCATGAAAATCAGACCCCGACAAAAATATGACACTTGGATTTTTTTGCCTCTTGCCTCTTCAAATCTCACATCAGTTTCTCAGACCCATAGAATTTTGTTGCAGCAGCGCAGTTACCAATTTCTTTTGCCATTTCAACGACTTTTAATTTAAAATTCGCTTTCTCTTTTGATTGAACGCTTCATTGTAGATAAGGGATGCTCTTACGATAAAGATGTATGAGAATGTGAGATACAAAAAACATAAATCAGTGCAAACTTTGCTACAGAATAGTTCGGGTGTTACCGTGTGGTCACGTAGGCACAACGTCTCTCAGGTGGGTGTTAGCATATCATAATCTCTTGGACCAATAGTGTGAGTTTCCTGCATTCAACTTACATTATAAAATACCAGAAATTATACTAAAATTAAGCCCCGACTTATCCACTGGAGAACTTAAATGTGAGTATATATGGCACTGCGTTTTGTGCTTCATTTTAGTGGTCTCACTGGTTTTAATTCCCCACCCTCAGTTGCTAATTTTAGTCTTAAACGGCCGCATTCTCTGTTTTTAATGTAAACGATGAAGGAACCAGCAGGGCTCCATCTAACTGTGTGTGTTCATCATGAACTGTCTGGTTTAGTAAAACATTTGGAAGGAGACTGCAGAGAAAAAAGCAAAGCATTGAGAATTACTCCTCTGTCCATTCAGGTCAAAAATCATTCGGCTGATATCCTTGGAAAGGAAAAACTCTGCGCTATAAGAATGAGCTGACATTAAATAAGAATTAAATGCAATAAGACCTGCCATTGTTAAAGACTGGTGTCTAATAAAGCACTCACTCGTTACTCACTGCTGGTTTATATACAAGTGGTGCCTTAATTTTATTTTGGCCTGAGAGTGTTAGAACATTTCAACCAGATCGTCGTTTGTGTTTCTCTACGGCTCACACTTTTCATGTCAGTTTAAAATGCGATACAAAGGCACGTCACATTTTCTTTCTTGTCCACAGCACAAAGTACCTTAAGACGTATTGCATTCGCTTATCATGTATTGCATTGTGATTCAAGACCACACATTAATCAGACCGAAACTCAACGGAATCAGACGAGCCATCAGCATTAAAAGTCAGGGGCACGAGGTGTTCCACTTGTAAACATTTCTGTGTTCTGGGAGCAAGTATACATTTTGACAATGTTTTTAATTAAGACACGATAAACCGGTGACAAAATTAAACACACCGTGCGCATTTGTTACACTGGCATTTAACTCTGACCTGAATAATCTGCTGTAATAAGAGAGGGGCAGTTATGTTGATGTGCATGGCGGGCTCGAGCCTGTCACATGACACAAGCACACGCACAGTGACCTGTCAGAGCCCGTCGTTACATAACCTACACAGCTGGAGGACACACCCCTTTATTTAAGGAAGATTATTTGTGACAAAATTAAATGCCATTCAGCGTGTTAATTACACTGCAGTGCAATGCATAAATATGCGGTGGAGCGCGCAGCAGTGGGCGCTTCTACGGTGCCCTACTGACCATTGATTGGTCCTTCTCAGCCCCCTTTGAAGGTTCTACCAGAGGGGCCACGTGCCTTAGGTCTGCTCTTGGGGGTGGGTGTCGGGGGGAATAGGCGAAGGGTCCTGGGTCCCTGCATACTCCCCAGCCACCCTGACTGACTGGAAGGCGACAATCAGACAGGCGTCGTTGGAAGTGTCGATGATCAGGGTTTCCTACAATTCATATTAGTTCTCGCTGCGAGCCGAGTGATCCACTGCCAAGAGTAGCCTCTCCTGTCTGTCATCCAATGTGCAGACCCCCTCTGTTGGGATGAACCCATCCCTGGGTGGCCCTGCACCGCAAAAGGACACTCTCCCCGAGGCTCCCGCTGGCCTCTACAGGATCACTTGTGCCACCACACTGGACGTGTCTCCACCACTCTGAGTTCGTGGATCTGAACCCGACTCCCTTTCAGTGGGCCTGGAGGCGTTGGAGGCCACAGCCGTGAGCTCCACTGGTGATGGTTGGGACTTCTTCGGGCTTCATGTCGACACCATGAATGTTTAGGAATGGACTCTTGCGTTCATTTGTTCTGTTTGGTTCACACTGGCGATGCTTGTTGGTAGTTTTCTTGCTAATATACAACTTCCTTTTATGTTTCTTGTTGTTTTCCAAGAAGTGACATTTATTTTTAGCTACATAATCCAAAACATTCCATTAACGAAACCCGATTTACTGGATTTAGCATTTCTAATAACATGTTGATGAATAATACGGTGCATCTTCAGTTCACCTCAACTCATTTTTTGTCAACATTATAAAGTAAACATGTTATGCTTATTCTTGCTTTATCAAATCATATTTTTTTTAACTTCTATCTGAAAGGGTTTTATGGCATATTAGAAAGCTCTAAATGTGAAGGTTTTCTGCATTTTCCTAAGCTGCTTAGTCCTGTCTGAGGTCACACGATTCAGGGCCTTTGTGAGAGGCGGCAGGACGGGGCACCGGGCCATCAGAGGGAGCGCCACCCTCACTCAGTCACTCACTCACTCGCTCGCTCACACACAGTCAGTCCCACCTTAATCAGACGTTGAGTGTACGTTTGAAATGTGAATGCGTCTATTTTGCAAGTCACTTTGCTGCGTTGGCATTCTGCTCATTGCTGGTGTCACCCCAGTATTAATTCTCACTTGAATGTGTTCGGCCCCCCGAAGCTGGGCCTATGGCAGTACGTTTTTTTTTTTATCACATACAATCAGAAATCTCAGTTGGCCTTGTTATTCAATCTTGGGCACATCTGACATTTGCGGCCTTTCAGTTTTTTGACCAACACACATGCCTGAGCTGCTATTCCATTTTGCTTTATTATTTGATGGTAGTCCTGTTGGTACCTCAGTTTCTTGAACAGTTTAGATTTTTCTAAATCCAAATTAAGTTTCCTACAGCTTATTTGTGCCATTCAATTGTGCAAAACTCCTGAAGAAGAAAGAGGATAAAGGACCCCCATAAACGCGCCGCCTGTTTTCCTGTGTTTGTGGTTATAAATCTTTGTTATTCTTTCTGCAGCCAAGACATCAGATGGTAAAAAGTAAAAACGGCATTGTTTTCAATATTTCTTTCTATTACAGCATCTCACCATTAATTTATTCTTGTCCTCCTGCAAGAAACTCCTTCAAACTGGCATCTTTAAAAAAAAAAAAACAAAAAAAAAACCTGGATTGGCTTTTGGTTTCTTGGCAAACCGTGTTATGTTAGCAGCGTCGTCCTCCAAGCACATGAGGTCTGTGTGACGGCTCAAATGAACAGCAAGCTGCTCTGCCGTGTGTGAAAATGGCAGCAAACTCCAGGAACTGGCGTTGTGTGAACATGTGAAGCTGTCCTTTCTGCTTGGATTCTCAGTACTTGGCAGATGATTCATAATTATTACTTTAGTTAACCTTTACAATGCTAGGGCTTAGTGCCCCCAAGCAAAACTCATTTTTGAAAGGGTAGGATTTTTATTTTTTGCTGTGCTATGCCAATCTCATCATTCACCACGTGTTGTGGAGCAACATGGAGTGTTTGCTGGACATGATGAAGCAGCGCGGCTTCAGAGCGAGTCTCAGATTGATCCGCTCAGTTCTCATCCTTAGATTTCTTTAACCAGCTTTCAGTTCTGTTGTACAGGAAATTCTAAAATGACAACTTTAATAAATATGCGAGGAGCAATTCTTCCCAGTTAGTTTTGTGGTTTTCAAGATTGGTATCAGGGACGCACCAAAGGTAATCTCACCTACTCTGAGTCAGCTGTAACCAGACGTGTCACAGGACTGGGGGGACTGGGCAAAATCAGTGAAGACTAGGGAGCAGCAATCGGTCTGCGTCTGCTGGTGTTCCTGTGCTACACTTACAGCCATCAGTCCATCCAAGCTACTCATTCATGTGCTTCTCTTACACATTTCTGCCAAGCCAACCACTCATGAATGCTGGCCTGTCCACCTTCTGATGTACATGGGATCGAGTCATCTAGCTGCTCTAACATGGTTTGGTGATCAAACATTACAACACTCTAGATGAGAACAGGCCATTCAACCCAACAAAGCTCGCCAGTCCTATCCACTTATTTCTTCCAAAAAATCATCAAGTCGAGTTTTGAAACTTCCTAACGCCTTACTGTCTACCACACTACTTGGTAGCTTACTCCAAGTGTCTATTGTTCTTTGTGTAAAGAAAAACTTCCTAATGTTTGTGTGAAATTTACCCTTAACAAGTTTCCAACTGTGTCCCTGTGTTCTTGATGAACTCATTTTAAAATACAAGTCTCGATCCACTGGACTAATTCCCTTCATAATTTTAAACACTTCAATCATGTCACATGTAACATACACACGTAATGCGTCCATGTGTCAATCCACCTCAGGGAAGGGAGGCAAGACAGTAATTTTCAATGGCAGACAGGTTGAGAGGGGGTTTCATGAGAAAAGGACTTCTTGAAATCAGTGAGGCACTGAAAAAAGAAGAGATGCAGAGGATCAAGGAAGGAGAGACAGACTGAAGAAGTTGTGAAAGAATGGGGTCCAGGGTGTAGGTGGTAGGTATGTGGTTAATGAGCAGATCAGAAATGTTGGAGTCATTTACAGTAGAAAATATATTTCAGTCTTCATTTTCACAGCTGTTCACATTCACAATGAGTGATCAGGGGCTTTTATCCAAGAAGTGTGGCAGTTATTTTAATGACTCACTGCTGGATACCAATTCTAAGGTAATTATGTCCCCATTAGGCAATTGCTTTTCACCTCGGAGCCTGCACACACAAAACCGAATACTTATACAAAAAGCATATTTCATTCTTTAAAAAAAATTCTATCAAAAGCAAAACAATATCACAATAAAAAAACAAATACCGAGTTTAAGTGCATTGACAGATAACAAAATTTCAGCATATGATTTATTATTCAGTAAAATTAAGAAATTATCATAGATTGAGTAACCGCACATAAATTTATATACACTACTGGTCAAAAGTTTTAGAACACCTAAGCTTTTCTTCAAATTTGATCAGCTGAGATGCAATGAACAACAATATTTCAGTGGTAATGACAAGAAAATGTCAATTAACAAATGAAATGAGACTTGTGATTATTGCCCTAAGAGGTGTAGGCCTTTCATTTAGAGAAACTGCAAAAAACATCAAAGTGCCAGTGAGTACAGTGGTGTCCTACACAATCCAAAGGTAACTGGAAGAAACCAAAGTCACAATCCAATCAGAAGACAAGTTTCTGAAGGTCACCAGCTTGCTTGATAGGCGACTCCCAGCACAACAGCTTAACAGTGCAGGTCGAAAAAAGCAAGTCTCAGTTTCTACTGTGAAGAGGAGACTTTGTGCTGCAGGTCTGACAGGATGGAGTGGCAGGAAGAAAGCCATTCGTTAAAGGTCAAAAGGACATAAGGCCTTGAAAAACCGGCTGTTGACTACTGTGGATTGTGTAGGGCATCATACTCACCATACTCACTGACACTTAGATTTTTTTTTTTTGTAATTTCTCTAAATAAATGGCCTACAACTTCTAATGGTAATAATGTTCTCCATCCATCATCCAACCTGCTATATCCTAACTACAGGGTCACGGGGGTCTGCTGAAGCCAATCCTAGCCAACACAGGGCGCAAGGCAGGAAACAAACTCTGGGCAGGGCGGCAGCCCACCACAGTAATAATGTTCTCTCTCATGTTATTTGTTAATTGCTGTTTTCCTCCCGTTACCACGTTATACCAAGTTATACTTCAGAGGGTGTAGTAATATAGGCTGTTACAAATCTAATGTACAGTGCATCTGGAAAGTATTCACAGCGCATCACTTTTTCCACATTTTGTTATGTTACAGCCTTATTCCAAAATGGATTAAATTAATTTTTTTCCTCAGAATTCTACACACAACACCCCATAATGACATGAAAAAAAGTTTACTTGAGGTTTTTGCAAATTTAGTAAATATAAAAAAACTGAGAAATCACATGTACATAAGTATTCACAGCCTTTGCTCAATACTTTGTTGATGCAATTTTTGGCAGCAATTACAGTCTCAAGTCTTTTGAATATGATGCCACAAGTTTGGCACACCTATCCTTGGCCAGTTTCGCCCATTCCTCTTTGCAGCACCTCTCAAGCTCCATCAGGTTGGATGGGAAGCGTTGGTGCACAGCCTTTTTAAGATCTCTCCAGAGATGTTCAAGTCTGGGCTCTGGTTGGGCCACTCAAGGACATTCACAGAGTTGTCCTGAAGCCACTCCTTTGATATCTTGGCTGTGTGCTTAGGGTCGCTGTCCTGCTGAAAGATGAACCGTCGCCCCAGTCTGAGGTCAAGAGCTCTGGAGCAGGTTTTCATCCAGGATGTCTCTGTACATTGCTGCAGTCATCTTTCCCTTTATCCTGACTAGTCTCCCAGTTCCTGCCACTGAAAACATCCCCACAGCATGATGCTGCCACCACCATGCTTCACTGTAGGGATGGTATTGGCCTGGTGATGAGCGGTGCCTGGTTTCCTCCAAACGTGACACCTGGCATTCACACCAAAGAGTTAAATCTTTGTCTCATCAGAGCAGAGAATTTTGTTTCTCATGGTCTGAGAGCCCTTCAGGTGCCTTTTGGCAAACTCCAGGTGGGCTGCCATGTGCCTTTTACTAAGGAGTGGCTTCCATTTGGCCACTCTACCATACAGGCCTGATTGGTGGATTGCTGCAGAGATGGTTGTCCTTCTGTAAGGTTCGCCTCTCTCCACAGAGGACCTCTGGAGCTCTGACAGAGTGACCGTCAGGTTCTTTGTCACCTCCCTAAGGCCCTTCTCCCCTGATCGCTCAGTTTAGATGGCCGGCCAGCTCTAGGAAGAGTCCTGGTGGTTTTGAACTTCTTCCACTTACGGATGATGGAGGCCACTGTGCTCATTGGGAGCTTCAGAGCAGCAGAACTTTTTCTGTAACTTGCCCCAGATTTGTGCCTCGAGACAATCCTGTCTCAGAGGTCTACAGACAATTCCTTTGACTTCATGCTTGGTTTGTGCTCTGACATGAACTGTCAACTGTGGGACCTTATATAGACAGACAGGTGTGTGCCTTTCCAAATCATGTCCAATCAACTGAATTTACCACAGGTGGACTCCAATTAAGCTGCAGAAACATCTCAAGGATGATCAGGGGAAACAGGATGAACCTGAACTCAATTTTGAGCTTCATGGCAAAGGCTGTGAATACTTATGTACATGTGCTTTCTCAATTTTTTTATTTTTAATAAATTTGCAAAAATCTCAAGTAAACTTTTTCACGTTGTCATTATGGGGTGTTGTGTGTAGAATTCTGAGGAAAAAATGAATTTAACCCATTTTGGAATAAGGCTGTAACATAACAAAATGTGGAAAAAGTGATGCGCTGTGAATACTTTCCAGATGTACTGTAAGACAGAAAGTGGGTTCTCAAGTAATCAACAGAAATTGGGACACCTTTGCCAGTTGTTTGCTTCAAATTGAAAGTCTTAATTTATAGGGTGGTCCAGATCTAATTATGCAACTTTTAATGCAATGCAGTATCACAATACTAGACAAAAGAATTGTTTGAAATATCTTGTAATAAATGAAAATGGACTTACATTGAATGAATTCACTGATTTTCCATGTAACGTCCCACTTGTCCTCCATTCAGTTGAATACAGGCTCGGAGTAATAAACTTAATAAGTTATAGCTTCATGAAAATTGCATAATTAGATCTGGCCCACCCTGTACTTTAATTGCTGCAGAACATCTGCATGTTGTAACCTACTAGATGGTCCCTGATGAAGACCCATTTTGTAATATTCTGAAATTTCCTTTTTGTTCATTTTTGCTAAACTCAACTTTAATTGAAACCTCTGGCAGTTTATTTCACCTTTTTATGTCATTCATTGCATTTCAACCGGTTAAATCTGAAGAAAAACTGGTGGTTTCTAAAACTTTTGAGCAGTAGTATATTTGTATATATATTGTATATATATGTGTATTGTATATAGTGCATCACACTATATAATTAATGATTACAGTTTAAAAAACAAGATGGCTTACATACATTGACTGTACTGTATTCTAGTGATGTCATAGTGTGGGACAACTTACTGCTGAAGCATATGTGACTAAGCATATTTCCCACAATTCAAAACTGAAACTATTTCATGTTCCCTTGAGAAAGAACTATGGGTATGATTTCAATAAAGATAAACTGTCCATTCCAGTGACATATTCTTAAGGAGGAAAGATCATTTTGACCAAGTCTTTTCCTTTCTTGTGACGCTCATGCTGTGTAATGGATGATGCTAGTAGTCTTTAAGACTCACATGGTGTTGAATGTGACTGTCATGCTAGTCTGGAAAGGACTGCACCAGTTTGTTAGAAAAAGAAAAAAACGCTCATGCTTGATTGGACCTGCGGATACTTTTAATTCAGGGCTCTCTCTCTACATATCTACTCCATTTTGCTCATAGTGTTTCTCAAGTAAATATTCATCTGAATGCCACTTTGGTTACAATAAATTCTTTACCACTGAGAGTGATGTAGTTCAGGCAGCCATTCTTTTCTGTAGTTACCTGCAGTCACAGGAGTCAGCCCTTGCAAAAAGAAGTCACAGTGGTGCAGTTTGTCTGATGGTGATATTGTTTTAAAAGCTGGTTTTATTGACAGATAATCCTGAGTATAACAAAAAAAACCAAGTTAACAGTATAAAATAGCTGACATGTAACTTGACAAAAGGAACATTTTTGTGTGTCACCATCACTAACGCAGACAATCCTACATGACTACATATATATATTATATATATTTAAATTGTGTTGAAACATTTAAACTAAGTTTAAAAAAAAATATCAAAATCTTACAGAACATTAGTACAAAGGAACATTCAATATTTTACTCCCAGAGGATCAATCCAAAAGGCTTCTCTTAACTTAGTGTTTTGTTGTATTATTTTAAGTAGGCAGACACTGCTTCTTAAAAGAAGTTCATTAAGATTTCATTTTAAAAAGTCAGATGTAGTGAATAAAAAATACTTCCATGCAGTTTCTTCCTTGTAAACAGTGATAGGGTTTTGGCAACATGCAGGCTGGCTGGTTTGCTGGGGGGCACTAAGCCGGCTCTGAGTTGATTGGTGCCAAGTTTCGCTGCTTGAAGTACTGTGTCACTTGCTGGGGCAATTCTGCCAGGACAGATTTTGCTAGTGTTTCTTTAGGTGCCTGTAAATATAGGAAAAATGAATACTATTTAAAATACAACAGATAGAAAAAAATGCTTTTAGAATCCTAGGAATGCTGCTTTTCCACTGTGATTGTGCCTTTAACACTAGAATTACCAGAGCCTACGAAAAAACTCGTAATTCCGTCCCACCTTAAATCGCTTCTTAAAATCGTTCACAGCTATCCACCAGCGTCTTTTGTCATCTAAATGTGCTGATAAAAATCAGGCTGCAAGCAGCCAGCTATTCCATCCCCCCAACGACTTAGAACGTGCACAAACTTCTCCCAGCTCATGCCTTGATTGATTATCTGGGAGTGAAGTGGAGTTTTAGAGTGGAAATAATAGATCATTATTTGGAACACACGCATTTTACGTGTGTTCCGTTTCTACAGTAATCCGTGTAAACACATCATTAAAACAGAAACGTTTTTCATATTGTAGTAGTAAATGACTAAATGTAAGCATAAACTATATAATGTATGAAGCCTGAAGTCCAAATATCAAACACTTTCACAAAAGGTACACATATAACAGAACAAGTATGCTGTTATTCAATAATATAACTGCAGAAAAAAGCCACCTTAGCATGCCATATTGACACATACGTACAACAGCTGCCACGGTAGTGTAATGGTATTAGCCGCGGACTAGTATCCAAAAGGTCATGAGTTCGATCCCACATGGTTCAGTTTTGAGAAGTAAACTGCTCTTATTCTTACTATTTTAGAATAAAAACATGCATTTGATTTCAGTGTGTAACAGCCAGTAATTTATGATTCTTGTAAAGCTTAGTTTTTTTTTTTAATTCACTTTTCATTCTCAGTCTCAGTTGTGTTCAGGATCCTTCTCTACCCCTCATCTGAGAATGCTGTTTTCACATAAAGATGCGCTGTAGCTCTGCAGCGTACTTGTGACTCCCCTTAGCTGTTTTTTATAAAGAAACGGCACCATACAGCAACATGTGCAAACTGGCAAGATCAGGGAAAAAACACGCGGTCACTAATTACAAACCGCAAGATGAATGAAAGAGACAATATATGTAAAAACATCATCGCACTAATGCAGTATTATTTGAAAAAGAACAGCGTCAGATCGGGTTTGAATATGCGTGCTGTTTCTTTTGTACTCCAGGACATGCAGAGGACAGAATAGTACAGAGCAGTAAGTTCAGCGCTATATGCAATCAGACATACAAACAGACAGGCAGAGAAGGCACAAGATATATAAATAAACAGGGAAGGCACTGTATAATAGATATATAAAAAACAGCTAAGGGGATAGATATATAGATAGGTAGGAAGGAAAGGCACTA
Source organism: Polypterus senegalus (assembly GCF_016835505.1). NCBI lineage: Eukaryota > Metazoa > Chordata > Cladistia > Polypteriformes > Polypteridae > Polypterus > Polypterus senegalus. The sequence goes on from NC_053162.1 coordinate 41,123,122, forward strand.
TATGATAGGCAGACAGGGAAGCTGCTATATAATAATAAAATTACTGTTATTACTATGTAGATAGACAGGGAGTTCAGCGTCACAGCGTGTATTCAAACCCGATCTGACGCTGTTCGTTTTCAAATAATATTGCATGTACTTAACTATTTTAGAATAAAAACATACATTTGATTTCAGTCTTTTTTTTATTCAGTTCCATTCTCTCAGTCGCGTTCACGATCCCACCCCCAATCTGACAATGCTGTTTTCACATAAAGACGCGCTATAATTCAAATGTGATTTATTTGGAGACGCGCTATAGTCGAATGTGATTTATATAGGGAAGAAAGTACAATGTCAGGTGCTCATTCAGTGTAATAGGAACCATAGCCCAGAGAGATGTGTACACTGCAACAAGTACACATGTCGTGAATGTAGGAAGGGTGTGTGGAAATTGTTAATATTTGAATGTGATGATTTTATATAGCACGGATCGGAAATCAGCAGTTCTTAGCATTGCACCACGCAAGCTGTCGATCAACCGCCTACTGTAACTTGCTTTATTTTTTCTTCACTTATAGTCTAGAATAAAAGTGCACTTGTTTTTTATTCTTGTACACCAACATATGTTCCTGTGTTTGAGCGACACGGGCATGCTCAAAAAAATAGACGTGTAATGCCACGAAAAGTGCACGCAGGCACTTCAGTTCGCAAGCATTGGTACGAGAATGCAGTCACAAGTATGCTGCAGAGCTATAGCGCATCTTTATGTGAAAACAGCATTCTCAGATGGGGGGGTAGAGAAGGATCCTGAACACGACTGAGAATGAAAAGTGAATAAAAAAAAAAACTAACCTTTACAAGAATCATAAATTACTGGCTGTTACACACTGAAATCAAATGCATGTTTTTATTCTAAAATAGTAAGAATAAGAGCAGTTTACTTCTCAAAACTGAACCATGTGGGATCGAACTCATGACCTTTTGGATACTAGACCGCGGCTAATACAATTACACTACCGTGGCAGCTGTTGTACGTATGTGTCAATATGGCATGCTAAGGTGGCTTTTTTCTGCAGTTATATTTTTGAATAACAGCATACTTGTTCTGTTATATGTGTACCTTTTGTGAAAGTGTTTGATATTTGGACTTCAGGCTTCATACATTATATAGTTTATGCTTACATTTTGTCATTTACTACTACAATATGAAAAACGTTTCTGTTTTAAAAATGTGTTTACACGGATTACTGTAGAAACGGAACACACGTGAAATGCGTGTGTTCCAAATAATGATCTATTATTTCCACTCTAAAACTCCACTTCACTCCCAGATAATCAAACAAGGCATGAGCTGGGAGAAGTTTGTGCACATTCTAAGTCGGTGGGGGATGGAATAGCCGGCTGCTTGCAGCCTGATTTTTATCAGCACATTTAGATGACAAAAGACGCTGGCGGAGAGCTGTGAACGATTTTAAGAAGCGATTTAAGGTGGGACGGAATTACGAGTTTTTTCGTAGGCTCTGGTAGTTCTAGTGTTAAATGTTGCTAATGAAACAGGCTAATCTCGGTTGAGTACCTGGAGGTGTCTGCAAGCTGACAGCAGGCCTTTGTTTACTTTGTTCTTTTTTGTGCATGGAAAAGACATAAAGATAGTCCACTGCCCGCTTCACTCTGACCAAGTCATTTAACCACACTGTGCTCCAAATGGAAGAAAACTGTATTGTATCCCAATCTTGTAAGTCACCTTGTATAAATGCATTTGTTAAATGTACGATAATAGTAATAATTCTTAGTGTCACCAAGGCTGTTAATGCTTATGGCTGCCATACGCTACACATTGCCTGTTTTTATTTTAAATTTAAATTGTATTCATTATTATACCATATATTAAAAAATTATCAATTTTGCTAGACCACAAATGTGGCTAAATCAAAAATACATTATTTGTGTTCAAAAGGCAAAAGAAACCCAACTCCAGAAATTCCCCGTGCTAATACTGAAATTAGTTACACAAAGCTGAATATACCTTTATTCTGCATTTTGAAGAAAGTCCAAAATACACCATAGCCTTAGTTAAGCATCAAATTAAATAAGAAAGAAATAGGACAGAGAGAGTTAAGATTTCCTAATCACAGTCACTATTTTCAGGCTTCCTAATTAGGTGATAAGGCTGAAACACTGGCACTAACCTACTTTCTGGTCCAGATTTTCAACATTAAATAAATCCTTTCCAGACATTTTTACAGCTGACAGAACACGATGACTAACTTAATCTTGTTTCAGATTGTGCAGTCAGGCCAATGAATAAAACAAGTTGCTTTAGTCTGTTTCATGCTCCTGAGGTGGGATCAATTGTTATATTCCGCAGTGAATTTCATGTTTACAGAATAAGGAAGCAGACTGCAATCAAAGACTTTCTGGAGGCATTTATATTTCTTTCTGTCAAACGAAGAAGCTGCAGACAGTTTATTACTTTAAACATCTTGTGAATTTTACAGTCTTAAAATACTGTGCAATCAATTTCTGATTTGAGGATAGTGAAAGAAATGTGTTGCTGGAAAATTAAATTTGGAATGTAATTGTTCATAGGATGCAAAGATGTCTATATAAAGATCTCTAAGCAATTTAATCCCGAATATTTTCCAGATATTCTTCTTCTTTCGGCTGCTCCCATTAGGGGTTGCCACAGTGGATCATCTAAAAAATTGTTGTCCGCATATTGATTTGGCAAAATTTGACACCGGATGCCCTTCCTGACATAACCCTCCCCATTTATCCGGGCTTGGGACTGTCATAAAGAAACACACTGGCTTGTGCATCCCCATTAAAAACTGCATATGTTTGCAAGCAAAATGATTTCTACATTGGTTCTATATTCTGAGATAGTGAAGCACAATTGGGTTATTAGTATACTGTATTGGCACAAAGAAGGGAATATAGAGAAGTACTGCAGGATTTTATTTCTGTTGTGGACCAAACCTGTGTATGTTCATCTATTTGTGTCCAGGTTTTTATAGCTTGTATGTTTGCTGCCCAGTAATAAAACTGAAAGTTAGGTAGGGCCATGCCACCTTCTGTCTTAGGTCTTTGTAGAGTCGCTCTTTGGATATGTGGATGCTTTAGGTTCCAAATAAATGAGGTTATGGTCGAATCTAATTGCTTAAGAATTATTTATTCATGTATATTGGAATGTTTTGAAATAAAAAAAAGCTTAGGAAGGATATTCATCTTAAAAACGTTAATTCTTCCAGCTAGAGTGAGATGGAGGGTTGACCATCTATACAAGTCTTGCTTAATTTTTTCCATGCAGACGGTGAAATTTTGTTGATAAAGAGCTTTATGTTTACTTGTGATATTTACCCCTAGGTATTTAAAATGATCTGCAATAATAAAAGGGAAGGTGTCCAATCTAATATTGTATGCTTGAGAATTCACTGGAAAGAGCACACTTTTATTCAAATTAATTCTGAGACTAGAGGTCTTTTAAAATTCTGTGAGTGCTGTTAAGACTGCAGGCACAGTGTTTTGTGGGTCTGATATATAGAAAAACATATCTGCATATACAGAAATTTTCTGTTCCAGTCCTTCTCTGATAATCCCCTTTATCTGATAAGCATTTTGACAGTGGACTGCCAGTGGTTCAATGGCAATTACAAATAGCAGTGGTGACAAAGGGCAACCTTGTCTGGCACCACGTTCTAGTTTAAATTAGTCTGAGCAAATGTTGTTAATACAAACTGAAACTTCTGGATTGGTATACAGTAGTTTGATGCCAACAGTTCCGCTTTTTCAATTCGAGCAATGAATGTCTGCTTAACGTCTTCCAGGTGATCGGCAAGTTCTCTCAGTTTAGACGCATTTTCCTGAATGTGTTCCTCAATTTTTCTCAACATATCTTTAAAGACTGCATCAAAACGATTATATATACGTTTTTCCAAGTCTTTACATTCCTGCCGCATTTCTTGCAGCTCTAGCCACAGCTTCTTGATTGTCTTGAGCAAGACATTTATTTCTCATCATTTCTCATTTATTTCCGTGCTCCGCGGGTGAAGTGGCAACCCCAGTTACAGCCGATGCTTCCGGCTTGCGAAGAGTGGATGAAAGCACAGACTGCAAGGCCATTTCTAGTTTCAAGTGATCTTCTGGAATTGGCGAGCTATCGTGACCTGCATTGCTTGCATCTTCGCTCCCATTTTCGCTCTTGACTGGAGATGTTGCAGTTGAGCGGGGTCCTGGGAAGTCTGTACTTTTGCCTGCCAGTTGCAGGTCAGTCTCTGAAAGGCCGTACCTTGCACTTGGGCATGATGTCTGTCTAGACTTGGGTGTAGTTTTAGGTTTCTTTCCTGATTCTTTCAGACTCCCTTTCTTGTTACTCGGGTTTATATACTGTTGTAGAAACTCCCTAGGTTAGGTACATACAGGATATCTCGGGATAATAAGAAATAAGAGAAAAACTAAAGCCGATGCAACGGCGCTCCGCTTCAGATGTCCATCTCCTGTAACAGATGACACCAACTCAGCATTAATATTGCAAAACCAAGGTTCATTGCAAATGCTCCTGTTCATTATTCCTAATAGAAAATCCTCCATTTTATGTTTAAGAACATAAGATAGACAAAAAGAAATCCCTGGGAGCGTGCTCGTGTGATGTCATTGGCATAGCCCTTTAAAAAGGTCACTTATGTGCTGTTTGTGTATCCATATTTTGGATAAAACTAAAAGGCTTAACTTGTGATTCTCTGTGTTTTCATTCTCGATTTGCTGACTTACTTTCCACTTTACGACTCATATATTTGTCTCATGTTTCTGGCTTGGTGAAAGATCAGTTTTGAATGTGGCACATATTCTATTTTATTCTCCTCTCATCTTATGGTCTTACAATAAAACTCAGAACACATATCAGCTTCTTCCAGTACTGGGTTACAGAGGTGGGAATGGGCACAGGACAGGAAAAGGCCCGGGACAGAGCCTCAGAAAAAGTCACACACACCAAACATACACCTAAACCAGTGTTTCTCAGCCAATTGTGGGTTGCAGGTGGCCTTGCTCATCAATAATTTTTTTCCAGGTGGCTTAAGCCTTATTATCATACATCCCACACTTTAAATAAACCTTCCTAAACAAGTGATGACAAAATGAGAGGATAATATACAGCAATTAACCATGGACATAGGCAGAGGAACACAACCACAAAAGAACAGTCTTTATTTATTGCCAAGTTAGATGAAAATAGGGAAATGCCAGCTGATTCAAGATTCATCCAAGCTGGAAGAAACATCTTTACATATGAATAAGGCTGTCACCTTTCATAATGAATGTTGTGTGAAAATGCTTTTTATGCTGAGTTCTATGCAAAAAAGATACAATTACATTCTCTGTTTCTTTCATGTGTCAGCCTACGTGATGTACACTATGCTTGCTTGCCCACAGCGAAATCACAAAAAAGTATCAATTTTAAATTGGCACATTATTATGTATGTACCGCTGCTGCCTCCCATATCCATATCGAATGTCCTGTGTGTAAAGCCATTTCTGGGCATGTTCAGGGTGAAGTTTGCCTGGTGTGCTTTGGTTTTCCTCTCACATCCTAAAGATGTGCTTTGGGTTAATAGTTTGAGTGACTGTGCCCATTCCCATGGTTCTTTACTGATTATTATGGTTAAGACTTTGAACCCCATATCCTTGAACTAACTAAAAATGTGACGAGGGATGGATGAATGTGTGGATATTACTGTGTAATTAATAATTCAAACAGGCAAGCTATACAAATTCATTTTTAATACAAGATAAGTTCTCACTGGAGCATAAATGGGGTAAGTTCTGAGTTCTACTAGATAACCATAGCTATATATCCCTAATTTAACAAAGTACTGAAATAAGCCTAAGGCAGCCTTTGTAAATGATAACTTACCCTACATTTGGACATATTCCAGTGCATCAAAACCTATTCAGTAGATAACCTCTAGCGGCTTATTGTAGTACAAATTCTGGGATGCTTGACATAATGCAATTTAAGAAAAATATTCTTTTAATTGGGCTTACTAGTTTGAAAGGTGGAACTTGGCCTGTTGTATGGATGTTGGGTTGGGGTATGCAAAAATTCCTGGAATTGTTGGGGAAAAAATATAAACCTTAATTATAAAACATACAAGCAATTCCCTTTTAGTACCCTTTAAAATACTCTCCTTAAGATGTTATACACTTGTCCCAGTGCTTCTCCCATTCCTAGTAACACTTCCTGTACTCATGTTTTGTTACCATGCCTGAAGCCCCCTGCGGTTTTCTTCCATGGTAGCAAATTTTCTTCCCTATAGTCTCAATTGTAATTTCAGAAACAAAAAGAAGTCACAGTGAGCAAGATCTGGAGAATGTGTTCAGGTGTGTTGTCATGATGCAATGTATCTGGACCTTTTTTTCCTTTGAGGCACCAGCAGTTCAATGTAATGTCACAGTCTGTCCACAGGGTGCAAACATTTTATGAACAAGTCAGACAATTTCGAAAAGCATGAACACCATCTTCTCTTAAAAATCCCCAAAGTCATCTCACGATTGTAGAATAAATGCCAGAAATACGCACTCAATAAGGTTAACATGTTGCCACTCTACAGACTTCTTAAACAGACTGTAAGCATATGCTCCCATGCTACTGACCAAATTCTGGGAATTTTTATGTCCCCCCTCATAATTTAAGTGAGATCATAGTCATGCTGCAAGCAATATGCATGGTGACGGCAATTTTTTAAATGGTAGTGATATAGGTGCATTGAGTTGGCTAATAATCAGCAACCTTAATAATGTCCAACGATTACCACACTTAATCATGTTTATTGTTTTCCTCTTTAAAATTTTTATGTAAAGGAATAATTCTGTGTTTTTTTTTCTGGTAAGCTCTAACTGTATTACCACTGCAGCAATCTTTAAGTGCCAGTGGTTTTCTTATCATATACTTTGCACTGATCCTTCAAAAGTGGTTGTCGGTAGTCAAATTTAACATATATATGTTGTCACACATGTGCGACTAGGAAGGAGCTAAGTGGACCAAGTGGAGATAATTACCCACCAGGCCAGGGGCGTGGTGGGGTGCACTAAACCTACCTCTGTTATCTCTACAGACCAACTATGGGAAAACCTGCCTGATTCAACATCACTTCCGGATCCGGCGCCCAGACTGACTCCACTTCCGGTCCATGTGTCCAGATTGAGATCACTTCCGGTTCCGGCCAGACGACATCACCTCTGGTTCATGGCTTATAAAGCCACCATTTTCTAAAACCTCATCAGTACAGTCTTTGAACTCAAACCAAACAGATCATTCCTGTTTTCAATACCCTTACAATATATACGGGTGGCTGCCCAAACCTTTTTTCATGTGTTGAGACTACTTCTTTTACAATGTATATATAGTATCTTATTATAATACCTGCTACATATTTATTTCAAAATGGATTCAGAAGGATATAAAAAAATAAACAGATAAAAACTCACATTTCTGAACTCCCGAAATGGAACAAACTGCACAATATCACGGGCAGCCTCTTCTCCTGTATAGGACCGAAGGATTCGATTATCACCATCCAGGAACTCCATAGCAGCAAAATCTGCATTTCCTACTCCAACAATAATGATGGACATTGGAAGTTTAGAAGCCTGGACAATGGCATGGCGTGTCTCATCCATATCACTGATAACACCATCCGTGATGATAAGGAGTATAAAATATTGCTGTTTTTGAGAAAAACAAACATTAGAAATTTTTAAATCATTATTGTCACTCTGTTCTTCACCCAGCCCATCCCGCAACAGATGTTCACACATTTTTAGATCTCATAACTCATTTGAAAGTTAGAGCAGGTTTGATGAGAACAAACCATTCAGCCCATCAAATTTGTCAGTGTTGTTCACCCAGTTTCTGTAAAATGTCATCGCATTGAGAAATGAAGGTCACTAAATTCTTGCAATCAGCCTTTTCTGTGTGAAAGAAATTTTTTCAAACATTTGTGAGAAATTTACCCTTAACATGTTTACTTTTCTGTAACTGTTTTCTTGTTTAAGAATTAATCTCAAAATAAAATCCTGGTCCACCATAAATTAAAACTGAAATACTTACTGTATATTAAAGATCAATATGCAATTAAAAATATTCAAACACAGGTTAAACATTTTGGGTGATACATATAGTTTTGTGCCATATGCACTGTTTTTTGAAATTGTGAGATGTTTTATATATATTTTTACTTCTTTGCTTGCAGTGCATCTGCAAAGTATGAATTGTGCACAATTACTTAAAAGAAGTAGGTGAAAGCTGCAGCCTTCAAACAAATATGACTCGCCAAAACACAGCCCTCCATGAAAATAGGATTCTCTATGATGATAACACGACATGTTCAAAAAGTAGAGCACACAATGCTGTTTTGCACTCAGATAAAAATGGTCACGATTGCTCATACACATTAAACGCAGTCATTAATCAATTTGTTCTCTTTTTTTCCTAAAAATAAAGTGTAACTGGTGCATCACAGATTGACTGTGACAAGCTTTGAAAACAGCGGGTTGCAAGTTGACTTTGAGAGCTGCAGGCAAAAGCAAGTGGTCAAGACATAACATACATAACTAGACTAAACTGTTTCTCTTTTTTGCCTTTACAGTTACAGCAAAAATGTTAATACAGGTGACCTTGATATTAGCTACCACTGGTTTGACTTTGTGTCTAACGATGGGTTGCTCACAGAGTCCCGAATGAGGCACGTTACTTGCATTGTGAGGGAGCGTCAGTTATGGCACTATGGCCATGTGGCACGATTCCCAGAGGGTGATTTGGCATGCAGGATCTTCACTGCTGAGGACCTGAGCAGCTGGACCAGGCCAAGGGGATGCACGTGTAACACTTGACTTCGGCAGATAGACAGTCTTTTCTGGAAGGTGGAAATGCCTTGTGTCTGCCTTGGGTTGCCAACTGGGATCCTGAGCTGTTTCGACGTGTGATGGGTCCGGCAATACGCTATACCAGAGCATGCTCCCTGACCTGACCCGACCCAACCCCTACATCATTGTTCCGCAGAAATACTTTTTGATCTTGTCTGTTATAATAATTTAGAATTTTTTAGAGTAATATAAATTAAGGTCTGTAATTTCACTGGGAGCACAATCTCATTCTATATTATTGTACAGTACCACCCAGGAAGCAATTATAAGAAAGCACTACATGTATATGTGAAAAGATTTTCAGATACAGTGTACAGCCAACATGCAGCTGATTTAGCAAAGGACTACATCATGCAGCTGTGAAAAAAAATTAAAACCACACAAGGAAATGGGTTGCATAAAATATATTTAAATTGTAATCAACTGTGATTAGTTACTTAATTACTTTAATTTATTTTTATAAATTACAAATTGCTTGTTTTTACAAAGTACTACTTCATGCTTTTCTTTTCATCCTATTTTACAATATGAATTTGGCAGTAATCAATTAATTTTACCAAAAACTTTCACAATATCTGTTTATGGATCACATCATTCCAATGAAGTAGACTTGCACTCTTTTCTGTATACCACCAAATTTTCCATTTTTATATATTTCTTTTCAAGCAGTTCTCTAGTTTTCTCTGTTTAAAGATATTTTAGGAAGACAGCTTAAATTGGCAAGTTCTGCACATAAATTATACTAGATAGAATTCGACTTAATGTTAAATATCACAGGATGAAGCCCTCAAGGTAGACACCAGAATTGAATTCTGAAAATGACATCTCCATTATGTAAATCCATTCTTATTCCAGCTACAGTATTCAGATTAAAAATGAGCACGCTAAAATCAAGTTAGGCACTTTATCTTTATGACAAACTACTGCATGCTAACACTACCATGTTGAAATATAAATTACCTTCACTAAAAAATAAAGTAGTTGACATGATACACTGTTCATGGAAATACAGCCTACAAATACCCATGGTATTTTGATCAGACAGTACTGAAATTATATTATATCCTTTAACTTTAGTTTTGTTGTTCCCCTCTGGCAATTTTTACTTGTCTTCTTTAATTCTGGTGAATGTGCATAGCTGCTCATCTGGAGCACCAAATGTAAGAGCTTGATATGTGACAAATACCTCTTTGGGGATTTAAATGTAGTTATTGCCATGCTTTTACTACTCCAATGATGCACAACAATACATATGAGCAATTTCAAGTGAAGAAATTCAGTTGCCAACTGCAGCAGGGGTAGAAAGACCTTGATGGTTTAGCCTTAGCCTAACATTTTAATAATCTCAAAATGCTATTGTTCTCACCTTCCCTTAGAAACTGACATTCTCAAGCACATAAGGCGTTTCAACAGAAACTGACATACATTTTTAACATATAGCTTGCTCATTTTCAAAATGATTTCTATTGTCCTCTGGCTAAGGCTGTTTTATAGCCCCTACGAAGTGCTAATGCAATCCTTTCAAATGTTCCAAAAAAAAAGGATCAAAAAAAGCATATAAACACTTCTGTCCAAAATTAAGAGATTACTAAAGACATGCAGGTTAGGTGAATTTGTGATGCTAAATTGGAGTGTGTTTGTGTTTACCCTGTGATAAGATGGCATCCTGTTCATGGATTGTTCTTGCCTTACAACCGATGCTTGCTAGGATAAGCTCCAGCTTCCCTGTGACCCTGCTCTGGATAAGTGGGTTTAGAAAACTGAAGTCTGATTTTTTAAATTCACCACATATAACAGTTATTAAACTACAAACAACTCATTCACTATGATGACCAAAAAAGTAAAATTAAATCTTTCATGTCAAAAAACAAATTAAAAACATTTTAAGTTATTTATAAATATTTAAAGATGCCTTATTAAGATAAAAAACATATACATTGGATTCAGAAAGTATTCTGACTCTTTCACTTTCTGCACACTATACTGTGCTGCACGTTTAATTTTAAATGGATAAATTAGCCATTTTTGCCCATCAATCTACACTCAATAACCCTTAATGAAATCCACCCTTCCAGAGAGGTCCCCCACCTGTGCACCTGGAAGGCAGCACACCGTACAAGACTCTCTGTCCTTGGAGCAAACCTGAGTTTCAGTTTCCTTAATGATCGAGTCCCCAACTATCACCACCTCTGTTTCTAGGAACAAATTTTGAGGTGGCCTGTTGGGGCTCCTCATTCCTGCCTACCACCTCAGAATCATCAGAGATATCGTCCAGCTCCGCAAAGACCTGACGGTTTGACACTTCTAATTCTTGGGTTGATGCCCCCGGACAGTATGCACCTTTACCTTATGCCTTGTGACCGGTTACCACCAATCTCTCCCAGTCTGGTCTGGAATCTCCACCTGTGCCACCTTAAGGGTACACACTATCTCTCTAAAGGACACCTGGGCCAGGTCCACCAATTCTCTACTGCAACACAGACCATCCAATTCCTCCTCTAGTTTAGCAACCCTGAGCTTGAGGTGCCAGATTACCTGGCATCTCCTGCAGATGTAGCCCTCATAGATGACTGGCTCCTCCAAGCCATCATCTAAAAAGTCCAACATCCAACAGGACTTGCAATGCACTGGCCTCAATATTAAAATTTACTAGACATTACTTCAAGAAGGGAACTTCAGCATTTAAGTACTTGAGCCAGAAAGAGAAATGCATTTTCCCTAATAAGCTGCAGCCAACACAGCAAAGAGCTTAACTGAGTTAAGCACAGCACACTCCAGACAAAGGATCAGGCAGCAAAGACAAAGAGTGCGCTCCGTCCACGAAGAATCCTTCACTTGAACCTGAAGCAACAATAAAGCAACAACTCCACACAACATTGGACATCACCTTTAAATGCTTTGTACCATTAAATTATTTATTTGTACCATGATAAATTACAACTCTAAATAGCAAGTAAACAGCTAGCCTCTCTATGTTATATGTTTGTCTATCTAGTCTGTTTGTGTCCTCTATTATATTTCAAAACTAGGAGGCTTTGCCCCTGCTCACTTCGCTCGCCAAATCCCCCGGCCTACACAAAGACTGTGCGTCTTTGCCACTCATGTATATGGATTTCACTTTCACCAACCAAAAAAGCTTTTAATTCTCGTGGAAATGCCTTTTCATTGGGAAGAAACACTACTTTTCCCTGAAAGCAACACAAATTAGACGATCTACAAGTCTCCGACTTAAAGTTTAAATCGGAACAATATATTCGGTCTCTTTTCGCTGTTCTGTTATTTCACTGAGTAATAATTTCCATTTGATTGCGCTGATGCTATCTTTACTATAATTTTTTTGAGACTTTCCCATTTTAGTTTCATTATCTCTATCCTGTTCTGCATGTGCACCACGCCAACATTTTTGAATTCTTTATGACGTTCTACTTTGTCATCTACTCTTTGAGTTTTAATTTCCGGCCCCGGGTTTAGTTAAAAGTCTTGGCACAAAGTCTCATCTCATGGGACGTGAAAGTATCTCTCTGAAAAAGTCATGTCTCGTCCCAGGCTAAAAAGTCTTGTCTTGTCCCAGGATATTTTTTATTGTAATGGAGAGATATACATGCAGTTATTATATTTCTATAACCCTTGTGTTTATTAATAAATTGTATTATTCTGTTTCTTAAAATGAACATGCTTGAGTTATCTTGATGTAAGTCCAATGGCCCACTCCTACAACAGAGAAAGGTAAGGTAAATAAAATAGGAGCCGTACCAAACTATTTAATCAACTACCAGCATTGCGGAAGACAAGACTGATAACTGATTACCTGAGTTAAACCTCTCCTCTATCCACATTATTATGACAGTCTGTAGGTGGACAAGTTAAAAATTAATTTTTTTTGTTCCTATAGCCGATAAAAATGCAAAGGTTGCTTTGTTTAAATTTTGTAAATAAGTAGTTTAATTTGATAATTCCAAAGCTGATGGCCATCTTAAATACTTAAAACAACTTTTAAGTAAATGACTAGATTAGGCGAAACTCTATGTGCAAGCCAACATCAATAAAAGTATAAGATTATAGTGCTGCAGTGTATTTATTATATCATTAAAGTTTAAAAAAAGAAAAAAAGGATATATAAATGAGGGTCTCGTGATTTACTGAAGGTGGCAGAATAGTAATGAATCACAACACCAACCGTTCCATGTTTGGTGACACTGGCTGTACACTCTTGAGTAGAACTGATTGCATACTAAGGTTATGAGTAAGCCCTATCACTTTGCTTATTTATTAGACTTGCAGCAAACAAGCTTTTCCATACAAGAGATGGACTAATTTCACCTTTTCCAATATCAAAAAAAAAAAAACATCAGCAGTGACAAAATATCAATTAGATGGAGAATATTGTTTATTTCATTACAAAATACTGTTTGCACAAGGCAAAGCTTTTGTTCAGCAATTAATAACTTTTATGTTGAGCAATGGAATAGTTACAAGTGGTGCGATAATTTAAACATGCAGTCTATCACTGATTAGTTAACCACTTCAGGTGTTCTGGTTATGTATATTGTTTTTAATGAAAGAGAGCAAACATGCAGGTTAAAGTTTTTTTTAATTAAAAAGAGATGGAATGTGGGGGCTATACCAGTGTGTGGGTTATAAAACTTTGTTTTTTACTGAAAGAAGTAAAATGTGCGGGTTTTACAGGAGTACAAAGTATATTCGGAAAAATACAGTAATTAATTGATTTGTTCATAGTTTATATTCTATGGCTGTGTTATTTTTACAGGGTGACTTATAAGATTGATTAAATGTTAAAATGTCAATGTTTGCTGTTAAACTGTTACATTGTAGCTGTAAAATATAATTTAAATTACTAGGTTTCCATACCAACAATCAAGGTAAATGCTTAAACAATGTACCAGACTCAAAAGTTTCAGAATTCATACTATCTGAATGAATAGAAATACAGTACACTGAGTCCTGTGTTAAACCAAACAGGTTGTGCACTAACTTCCACAAGTGGAGTCTAATGGTATTTGTGCTGTTTAGCTATAGTATATTCAAGTTTTTGCAATCAAGTGACTGCAGGGTAGAATCACAAATGCTATTTAAAGAAAGGTGGTAATCATCCTGTATATGAGATACATGAACTTAATATCTGGGTGTTAAGAGTTATCCATCATCCAACCCACTATACTCCAAATTACAGGGGTCTGCTGGAGCCAATCCCAGCCAACACAGGAAACAAACCCAGGGCTGGGTGCCAGCCCACCACAAGGCACACACACACACGGACAATTTAGGATCACGAATGCACCTAACCTGCATGTCTTTGGACTGTGGGAGGAAACCAGAGACACGGGGAGACACAGGGAGAACATGCAAACTCCACGCAGGGAGGACCCGGGAAGCGAACCCAGGGCTCCTAACTGCGAGGCAGCAGCACTACCACTGCGCCACCTTGCTACCCATATCTCATTGAATTGATGATTACTGATGTTCTCCTGTTGTATATTTGTATTGATGTTCTATTTTCACAACAAAGTAAATATCCCATTATTTTATTAGACTTATTTAGCACTTTGCTGATACACCTGTCCTATTGTATGATCTTCAATACAAAAATACAGGTTATCTGATAGACATTAAGCAAGCAGTACATTCAAGAAAATACTGTAGGCTACATGTCAAATCCAAAGAATATTTGATAAGGTATATTAATTGTAATAACAATTTGACGTTATTATTGTGTTTACGGTATTTCCTTCATACACAATAGTTGTGTGTTTTTGAAGCAGGTTCTTTACATTTTTTCAGGAAAAGAACTCCTGTTTAAAGCAGATTTTGAGCGTCAAGCGAGGGTTTCCATATTTTTTAATGCATTACTTTAGGTCAATGACACACTACTAGTTTGTTGCACTGTTTCAGTCATTACAGAACTAAGCATAACATTTAAGTAAACATAATGGAAAAATATTACATAATTAAACATCAAAGTATGCATATGCTTGACGGTACTGTAATTGTCCAGCTTGCGATTGTTTGTTAGCCTCTGCTTGAAGATCTGCTTAGTAATTGTAACTATTGATTCCGGAGAAAAAGGTATCTCATGATAGGTATTATGAGTAATTAAGGGTTTGCCTAGTTTATGTATTTTGTTGTATAAAGTGAAATAGTTTGGGTTGGCAGCCATCTTCATAAAGTATACCTTAATCTTTCTTCTTTTATAAGGAGCACTGAAATCCAGCTACAAGCTCATAGTAGACTCACCATCTCCATTTCTGTCACCAGAACTGTTGAGCATGCCAGGTATTTCTGCTGCACAATTCTCCCAAAACACCAACAGCAGATTTCCTTTAGGAATGGTTGGATGAGTTCAAATGCAATGTAGTGGGATGCCTCCCACCCAGACTTTCTTTTGTTGTGTAGGACTCTGTTAGGGCACTGTATTTCCTGCTCCATTTGTGGGAATTCAAGCCTAACACTGTGTTCTGAAATTACAAACACACAGATGGAACTCAACTTATACACACCTGATAGTGAATGCTGTGTTACCGGATCAGATATATGCATCTATGTGAATTCGGGCTGAAAACACTAACCAACATTATCGATAATGTTGACAATAAAAATATTACAGATATTAATGTTGTCAATTATTTAATTAATTAGTTGTACTACACGGAACTCTAAACATATAATGTAGTGTTGTCCCGGGGCATTTGTAATGATAATCCTGTACCATGAAGGGGCTAATACTATGTGTGCTGTCCTGTGCATGCAAGCAGGCAACTGGTATATGAAAGTGCAAATGAACATTAATGTAACTAGCCAACCCGCGGCGTACCATACGCCGCATACTCAGGCCGGTTTTTTAATGATTTTTAAGTACAGGGAGAAAATTAACATTTAAAAAATCGGTAATGTAATAAATCAGCAAGAAAAGCAACATTGTAACAATGCACGGAACGAAGCAACACACAATCGTCCGTGACTGAAAACTGGCAGACCGCCCTCGCGCCTTCTCCTGCCAACCGGAGGGATAGGGGTGCATGGCGCGGAGTGTGGAATGGAAGGAGAGGAGAAGGGCGTCCATTCAGCTCCGTCCAGTCATGCTAGTCTGCCGATTTCTCGTTCAGTATGCACTGCCCGCTCATGTGCCCACCTCCAACTCGTCACTTGAGTCGTTGTCGTCTTTACACAGTCCAGATGCACCTGTGACTGACGTAGACGTTTCATTGCTCTGTGTGGTTTTGGCTGCTTTTCTATATATAATCCACTAAGACACCCGACCACGGTAGTAGCGAGGTGGGAGGGGGGTGTGTACAAAGGGTAGGGACGCAACCAGTGGGAGCGTATGAGTCGCGCTTAATGGGAATTCCACGGTTTGCAGCCCGAAAGGGGTTCAACGGCTTACCCACGCCTCTCTGCGCCGGGTAGATACACGCTCAATGTCATGCATAATTATTTATTGAATGCTAAACACTTCTGGAAAGACACGGTTGTCTAAAACGGGTTGGTGTGAGAATACAACAGTAAGCGAATGAAAAGATGGAACTCTGGAGAGAGCAAAATACAACACAATAGTGAACCCGCGGCATAACAAACGTTGCATAATTATTTATTGATGGTTGAATACTTCAGGAAAGACACAGTTGTCTAAAAAGGGAGGGTTTGAGGATACAACAGAAAGTGAATGAAAAGATGGAACTCTAGACTTTTCATTGCTCTGTGCGGTTTTGGCTGCCTTTCTATATATAATCCACCAAGACACCCGACCACGGTAGTAGCGAGGTGGGAGGGGGTTGTGAACAAAGTGCAGGAGCATCTAAGAAGACGCATGTTTGTCGCGGATGCGAATTGCTGTATGTAGCATGTAAAACAGTTTGCTATGGTGCACGCGGTCGTGCGTCGTAACCGAAAACTTGGTTTTAAAAGACTGCTTACTTCATTTTGCTTTAACGTCAGTTGTAAAGGATTGTTTTAAGGATCCCAGGGGATACCCCTCGCAAACCGTTTCACACGCAGCATATGGCGATTCACCTCCGCGAGAAACATGCCTCTGTGAACAGTCAACGTAGCTCGGAGGTGCATGACATTAACCTGACCTGTATTGCATGTGGCCTCTACGACAGACGAATATAAATGACGCCATTTTTTCAGTGTCGTCGCGTCCAAGTTGGTGGGCGTGGCCCTGCGAGTTGTCGTCGTATCCAATGGTCTTGGAGTTGGTGGGCATGGCTACTACCTGCGTGCGCCATAGGTGTCTCACTTGTCGGCAGCTTAGTGAATCCACGCCCCTTCCAGTGTGCTTTCCATGGTTGTCTTGCCTTAGTGAATTATATATATAGATGCTCTAAAACCTTCTAATACCAATTAAGAAACACTACAAATGAGAAACGAGTATGCAGTTTCTGGCATTATCATGAAGAAAGTACTGACTGGATTAAACAGTTTTTGTAATGAATGGAAAGGACGTATAAGAAACATCTGAAATACCTTTTTGGCCAGTGGTTCCAGTGTTTGATCAGAAAACTGCTTTTGAGCTTATCTGATGCCAGTGCAAGGTCATGATTAGCCATTGTTCACACATTTTCTTTTAACAGCATAAATCTCTGCCCCTCTTATGCTATATTTTTAACACTACTATTTGAGAGAATTTTTAAGCCACAATTAAATTAGTTAGAATCCTTTTTAATATTGTGAATACAAACCCTTGGATGATTTGTGCACTATTACCTTTAGTACAGCTCTTTTACTTTTGTGTTTGTTTTAAATACCTGTTTTAATTTTTACTTTTTTTTTTTATTTTATTAATTTTATTGCAATCATTCCATACAAATCAATCAATTTTTACAAAAAGTAGGATTGAGAGCAAATCGACCCCCACCCCTGAGAGAGAGAGCAAGGCCAATGGAGTAAAACTTTAGGCTTGTAAACATACCTAAATTGATGAGTTTGATAAGCCAAAAGAGATGAATGGAGAAGAAAAAGAAATACAGAAATAATTGCTTCCTCTGTGCTTTAAGAGCTTATTCTAAAATATTACTGATTAGATCCTGCCAAGTTTTGAAAAAAATCTGTACAGATCCTCTAACTGAGTATTTGATTTTTTCCAATTTCAAATAGTAAAAAACATCAGTTTCCCAATGACTTAAAATAGGAGAGTTAGGATTCTTCCAGTTTAGCAAAATAAGTCTGCGTGCCAAAAGTGTAGTGAATGCAATCACAGTTTGTTTGTCCTTCTCCACTTTAAACCCATCTGGAAGAACACCAAACACAGCTGTTAGTGGATTAGGAGCGATTTTGAAACTAAGGCTGTCTGAAAGGTAATTAAAAATTTTGGTCCAGAATGATGTTAATTTGGTGCAGGCCCAAAACATATGACCCAGTGAGGCTGGGACTTGATGCAGCGTTCGCAGGTTGGATCTTGACCTGGAAACATTTTGGAGAGTTTTAGGCGAGACAGATGTGCTCGATATATAATTTTGAGTTGAATAATTGTATGCTTTGCACATATGGAGCTCGAGTGAATTCTCTGCATTGCTATTTTCCAACCCTTTTCTGATGTATTTGCTGAGAGATCTTTTTCCCAGTGTCCTCTTGGATCTTTGAAGGTGAGGGACTGTAAAATAATTTTATATATTGCAGAGATGGTGTCTGAGTCCTTGAAATTGAGCCATATTTTTTTCAGCGTGGACGAGGGTGCAAGATGAGGACAATCCGGCAGGTTCTTTTTAACAAAGTTCCTAATTTGAAGATAGTGAAAGAAATGTGTAGCTGGAATGTTAAATTTAGATTGTAATTGTTCATAGGATGCAAAGACGTTGTCTATATAAAGATCTCTAAGCAAGTTAATCCCAAATTCTTTTCAGATATTAAAAACTGCATATGTTTGTGAAGGTTGAAACAGGTGGTTCTCTTGCAGAGGTGCCACTGATAAAAGATTCTCCATTTTAAAATGCTTTCTACATTGGTTCCATATTCTGAGTGAGTGAAGCACAATTGGGTTATTAGTATACTGCCGATAACTTGCATTTATTGGGGCACAGAGCAGGGAATATAAAGAAGTATTGCAGGATTTTAGTTCTATTGCGGACCAGGCCTGTATATGTTCATCTATTTGTGTCCAGGTTTTTATAGCTTGTATGTTTGCTGCCCAGTAATAAAACCGGAAGTTAGGTAGAGCCATGCCACCTTCTCCCTTTTGTCTTTGTAGGGTCGTTCCAAATTAAATGAGGTTACTGCTGAATCTAATTGCTTAAAAAATGATTTATTGATGTATGTTGGAATGTTTTGAAATAAAAAAGGAGCTTAGGATGAATATTCATCTTAACAGTGTTAATTCTTCCAGCAAGAGTGAGATGAAGGGTTGACCATCTATGCAAGTCTTACTTAATTTTTTCCATGCAGACGGCGAAATTTTGTTGATAAAGAGCTTTATGTTTACTTGTGATGTTTACCCCGAGGTATTTAAACTGATCTGCAATGATAAAAGGTAGGGGTTCTAATCTATACTAATAAAAGGCAAAGCCCTCACTCACTCACTCACTCACTCACTGACTCACTCACTCACTGACTCATCACTAATTCTCCAGCTTCCCGTGTTGGTGGAAGGCTGAAATTTGGCAGGTTCATTCCTTACAGCTTCCTTACAAAAGTTGGTCAGTTTTTATATCGAAATTCTACGCGTAATGGTCATAACTGGAAGCAGTTTTTCTCCATTTACTGTAATGGAGATGAGCTTCAACGCCGTGGGGGCGGAGTTTCGTGTGACATCATCACGCCTCCCACGTAATCACGCAGTACATAGAAAACCAGGAAGACCTCAAAAAAGCGCTGAAGAAAACATGCATTATATAATTGAGAAGGCAGCGAAACAATAAGAAGCGAGCAAGTGACATATACAACCATATTCATGAGTTCTGCTACTTCGGAAACAAAGCACGATGTAAACCTACACTTTAAATTAAGTTCATAGACAGGCTGCCGCTGGCGTTTGTAATTTAGTGCCTGCCCATATAAGGCCGTCCGTCAGCGGCAATCCAATAGCAAACTGCCACGGGTAAATATTCACGGGTGAAGGACTGTGCTTATGGAGGGAAGATGAGATGGTCAGGGTGGTGTTTGACACAAACTTAGCGAAACTGCGAGAGAAAGTTTTAAGTGCCAGGACTAAGGTAACATTAAATACAGCTATGGACATAGCACGAGATGGCACTAGCACAGCTGGGAAACTTCGATGCATGTACACCGAGTGGCTCACGTGAACTGGCGCGTGCACAGATAAAAGCAACAGTTCCAAAGAGCTGAACAAAACCGAATTACACAATTGAAAAGGCAGCAAAAAATATGAAGCGTCTGATACTACAAGCATATTCATAAATCCAGCTACTGCGGAAACAAAGCACACGTTGGAAAAAGTCAATGTCCCGCTAAAGGAAGACAGTGTAAAAAACCCGTGCATGCAGTGTGTCAGGTCTCAGATAAAGAAGAAGACGAGCTGTTTATTGATGCAGTAAGAAACGAATCGATGAATGAAACCTGTCATCTTTACAGCGATTGACAAACACGGAATGTAACTTGAACACAACACATCCTACAAATACGAACCTGATTGAAAGAAATAATGATAATCAAATCCTTGATGACAGCAACACTCAGTAACACTCACAAAACAAATACTGTATATTGACAGTCATGTTACGTTATTTTTAAAATGTTCCCTTTTCTTTTTCTAGCTTTTTTAACACACTACTTCTCCGCTGCGATACGCGGTGTATATATTATGTATATATATATATATATATCCCGATCTACATACTCGAATAATGGATACTTTATTCGCCATCAATGATTGTTTTGGTAAAGCCATACTCAGTGTATTCATTAGATGAGCGGTAAAAAGTAAGAGCGAGGAGGATGACTCATTGAGGCATGCAGGCTGTAGTCTTGCGTCAACTCTATCTGAATTGCGCGATCACATTTGAAAAAATATATCTTTTCAAGTTCTATTTAGTCCATATGTGTCAAACTCAAGATCATTTTATATACTGTATTATTGTTATTAATGGCCCGGGTATATGAAGCGCTGGTAACACAATAAACTACAGATCCCATAATGCAGCGCTTCAGCTGCCTTGCCGAACACTTACCGCGTTAATCAAGTCTACCTTATGATGCTGCAAGTTATTGCAAAGCTAGAGTTATTGCGCACTGAGTTTGCACGGCGCTTTGGTGACTTTGAAGAACAAAAAAAGTCAGTCTACATGCGGCTCGAACCTTGTGCATGTTTGGTAGCACATATCTGTGTGAGAAGCTCTTCTCAGTGATAAAGACTAACAAAACAGCACACAGGAGTCGCCTCACTGATGAGCACCTGCAATCCATCCTGAGAATCTCCACAACACAGAACCTCACACCAAACATAAACGAACTTGTGGCCAAAAAGATGCCAGGCGTCAGCTCTAAAATGACATATGAGCAAAGACAACTGAATGATTTGATTTGTTATTGCACGTAAGAGCGGGAGTCAACCGTTTTAACAAACAGCGTATTGTGTGTGTATATATGTAGATATGTATGTATATGTATATATATGTTTATATATGTGTGTGTGTATGTATGTATATATATATGTATTTGTGTGTATATATGTGTGTGTATGTATGTATGTGTGTGTATATATGTGTGTGTATATATGTAGATATATATATGTATGTATATATGTATAGATATGTATATATATATATATGTTTATGTGTGTGTGTGTAAATATATATATATATATATATATATGACAACAACACTCATCACTCACAACAGTGACAAAACAATTACATTGACAATCAGGTTACGTTATTTTCAAAATGTTTCCTTTTCTTTTTCATTGCTTCTTTAACACACTACTTCTCCTTTGCTGAAGCGCTTGGTATTTTGCTAGTCTAATATTATATTCTTGAGAATTCACTGGAAAGAGTACACTTTTATTTAGATTAATTCTGAGACCAGAGATCTTTTGAAATTCTGTAAGTGCTGTTAAGACTGCAGGCACAGAATTTTGTGGGTCTGATATATACAGTACCATATCATCTGCATAGAGAGAAATTTTCTGTTCCAGTCCCTCTCTAATAATCCCCTTTATCTGATCAGCATTTCGACAATGTATTGCCAGTGGTTCAATGGCGATTGCAAACAGCAGCGGTGACAAGGGGCATCCTTGTCTGGTACCACGTTCTAGTTTAAAGTAGTCTGAAAAAATGTTGTTGATACAAACTGAAGCTTCTGGATTGGTATACAATAGTTTGATCAATGCACAAATGTTCGGGCCAAACCCGAATTTCTCTAATGTAGTAAAAAGGTATTTCCATTCAATCATGTCAAATGCTTTTTCTGCATCCAATGATAATAATATTTCTGGGGTGTTTGACTTAGTTGGTGAGTATATTACATTAAATAGGCGTCGAAGATTTGAAGATAAGTGTCGACCCTTGATAAATCCAGTTTGATCTTGTGATATTACCGAAGGGAGCACTTTCTCCATCCTTCTAGCTATGATTTTTGAGAGTATTTTAACATCATTATTCAAAAGTGAAATTGGTCTGTATGATGCACATTGTAATAAGTCCTTATTTTGTTTAGGAAAAACTGTGATTAATGCTTGGTGAAAAGTTTGAGGAAAAGTTTGATTGTCTCTGGCTTCTGTAAATGTTGCTAATAGGAGGGGAGCTAGCTGAATGGAGAATCTATACTAATAAAAGGCAAAGCCCTCACTGACTGACTGACTCATTCACTCACTGACTGACTGACTCACTCATCACTAATTCTCCAACTTCCCGTGTAGGTAGAAGGCTGAAATTTGGCAGGCTCACTCCTTATAGCTTACTTACAAAAGTTGGGCAGGTTTCATTTCGAAATTCTACGCGTAATGGTCATAACTGGAACCTATTTTCGTCCATATACTGTAATAGACTGCAGCTCGATGGCGTGGGAGGCGGACTTGCGTGTCGCATCATCATGCCTCCCATGTAATTGAGTGCCTGCCCATATAAGGTAAATATTCGCGGGTCAAGGACTGTGCTTAGCATATTCATAATTAAAAATATCTGAATCACAAACTGATGTTAATTATATTTTGTCCATGAATACTTATTTAATTAGTTCCAAAAAGTCTGTCCGCTTCCTTTCATAGCTTTTCCGATGGTTGTGCTGCTTCCAGGCATGTATTTTCGTATTAAAGTATTTAACCAATTACATTTCAGCCATCATTTGTTGCCAGGCAGAGAGGCCTTCACAATCCATTGTGCAGGCAATCTAACACAGAATAAATGTCGATTAACCTGTTGCTTCAACCAATCAGATTTTGAGTTGGTGTCAGTAGGGCCCTCTAGCAGGCGTATGTAGTAGTACGCGTAGTATTCAGACCCATTGATTGGATAGAAGCCGATATTAGGAACTCTACGAGGCCACTGAGCGCACATAGCGCTCGGCGCAAGATCCTCGCAGCACTACGCCAACTCCATGGCAGGATTCTGGACAATATTATTTGCCAGACACAGACCAGATTTCAAGACCACGAAAACCTGATGTTTGTCACGCTCCTTGAGCCCCATTAGTTTCGGGAATACAAGAAAAATTTCACGCATGCAGCCTTCTCCAGTTTAACACAAGAGCCACAGAGCGGTTTTTGATCTGTCTCAGCTAAAAACAGAACTGACTGTAATGTATGCCATGGATGATTTTGCAGGAAAATCTCCCACTGATCTCCTTGACTTCCTTCATCAGAAAAATCTAAATGAGAGCATGGGGCAGCTGTTCACATTGGTATATTTGGCGGTGACCATTCCCGTGTACACTGCTTCTGCCGAGCGGACATTTTCAGCCCTAAAGCGAATTAAAACTTATGCCAGAAATACGACAGGGCAGGTTCGACTTTCAGCATTAGCTTTGATGGCGATAGAAAGGGACTTTTTGATGGAACTGAGGCGCATGGATAATCCGTAAAACAGAGTAATTGAACTGTTTTTGAGGAAAGAGAGGAGGATGGATTTTGTTTACAAATAATCCGAATTTTTGGTGAGTAAAATGTTGCGATTTTCCTAAATAATATTGCAAGTTTATTTGTTATTATTGATATTTTTTATGTGTGTCGCGGCTGTGGCTGCAGTAGAAAGGAACTTGCTCACCCCTGGTTTGTCTATTCAATAAAGGCATTTATTGTGGCTATATATATATACCACGATCTACATACTGTCAAGTAAACGAACCACACGCCGTGGCGCAACACAAGAGGCTTCGCCTCTAGCGCTGACGATCGAGGTTGATTCGAGAGGGGTGCAGTGAGTGTGTACGCCTGATGAGCCCAGAATTAGGGCGAAACACGTGCCTTGTACTCTTTGCATTATTTGACAGTGAAATTATTTCAATATATATATATATTATATATATATATATACACATACATATATATCAGCGTTTCCCGATTCATTTTACACTCGTACCCCCTGTGACGGACGATCCCGATTTCGCACCCCCTTGGTTTGAGAAGAAGTATGAAAAATATGAGGTTAACGCAGAAAAACAGATCACCAATTGAAGCTTTATGAATAATTGATACTTTATTTGCCATCAATAATTGTTTTGGTAAAGCCATACTCAGTGTAATCCTCCTTCCATTTTCTAATTTGTTCGTGACTAGCCATGATTAAATGAACGGTAAAAAAGTAACAGCAAAGCGACGGTGACTTATTGAGGCAGGCAGGCGAGAGCACAATAGCATGCGGGCTCGATGTAGTGCACGTCAAGTCGATCTAAAATGCGATCTAAAATTCAGATTCGAAAAAATATATATTTTCAGGTTCTATTTGGATATACAGTAATCCCTCGCTATATCGCGCTTCAACTTTCGCGGCTTCACTCTATCGCGGATTTTAAATGTAAGCATATCTAAATATTTATCACGGATTTTTCGCTGGTTCTCGGATTTCTGCGGACAATGGGTCTTTTAATTTATGGTACATGCTTCCTCAGTTTGTTTGCCCAGTTGATTTCATACAAGGGATGCTATTGGCAGATGGCTTAGAAGCTACCCAATCAGAGCATGTATTACATATTAACTAAAACTCCTCAATGATATAAGATATGCTTCCCGCGCGGTGCTTGATTGTTTGATTTTTTCTGTCTCTCTCACCCTCTCTGACATTTTCTGGGCCTGACGTCGGGGGTGTGAGCAGAGGGGCTGTTTGCACAGAGGCTGTTTGCCTAGAGGATACGGACGCTCCTCTACAAAATGCCGCTTTATTGCGGTGCTTCGGCATACTTAAAAGCACGTATTGATTTTTTGATTGTTTGCTTTTATCTTGCTTTCTCTCTCTGACATTTTCTGCTCCTGACATCGCTCCTTTGAAAAGAAGATATGTTTGCATTCTTTTAATTGTGAGAAAGAACTGTCATCTCTGTCTTGTCATGGAGTGCAGTTTAAACTTTTGACTAAAGGGTGTTATTTCATGTCTAGAGAGCTCTAATAATGTTAACAGTGTGGGAGAGTTTATAAGGGCTTAAAATATATAAAAATAACTATAAAAACATATGGTTTCTACTTCGCGGATTTTCATCTATCGCGGGGGGTTCTGGAACACAACTAATTTATTTCTGTGGGAAAGATATGAAATAATCTGTCCTCTTAAGAAGGCCTTTAGAGTTTCCCAGAGTATTCCTGCAGAGACCTCTGAGGATGTATTTGTCTCCAGGAAGAAACTGATTTGTTTGGATATAAATTCTGTACAATTCTCGTCTGCTAATAGAAGCGGGTTGAGACGCCATTTGCGAGGTGAGTGTGTGAGGCATAATAACTTTAGCTCCAAGATCAGAGGGACATGGTCAGAAATAACAATACCATCGTATTTGCAAGATTTAATCATAGGCAAGAAATTATTATCTATAAAGAAATAATCAATTCTTGAGTAGCAATGATTTACTGGTGAATAGAAAGAATATGTTCTTGAGTTTGCGTTTAAAAACCTCCAGGAGTCTGATAAGTTGTGATCAGTTATAAACTTTGTAATTATCTTTGCAGTGTTTGATGTCAACCCCCAAGTGATAGAAGTCCTATCTAAGAGAGGATTTAAAACACAATTAAAGTCCCCAGCTATTATAATTTTATGAGTGTTCACATTGGGAATGGATGCAAATAAATTTTGTATAAATTCCTTATCATCGACATTAGGTGCATAAGCATTTATCAGAATCATTTTACAGTTAAATAAGTTGCCCATGATCATCACATATCTCTCTTCAGGATCCAATACTACATCTGATGCTACAAAATGTTCTATGTATGAGAATTCCCACACCTCTAGTTTTCTTTGTAAAGCTAGAATGGAACATTTGGCCAGTCCAGTCCTTTTGCAGCCGGAACTGATCCTTGCTTAGTAAGTGGGTCTCCTGTAAAAATACTATATTAGCGTTTAAACCTGTTAGGTGAAAGAGTACTTTCTTTCTCTTTAATTCATGATTCAGGCCTTTAACATTCCAGCTCACAAAGTTAACTGTATCATCATGGAGGCATTGATTCAGAATTTTTGATGTCATTTTATAGTCTTAACTGGAAGTGAGACAGCTTTAACCTTGATTTCCTATTTCCCCAAGAGTTATTGCCATGCAGCCTATTGTTATGTTGGTAGTTATAATTACAAGATTAAAAGGATAGATTTGATATAGATATAGCCTGCTCTCTTGCTCTCCCCCCCCGTAACCCTCAACCCTCCCATTTTGCCTCCCCATGTGAAGCTGGACCTCACTTCACACAGTCCCAGTCCTCTGACATGCCCAGAGACAGAGCATGTCCAAAGCAAAACAAGCCCCCACGCAAGCAGCAGCATTTTAGGATTAAAAAAAAAAGAGATATCTATTGCCAATATAGTCTAAATACTAAATGCCTAAAATATAATCATTAACAAACTATGAACTTAAAATATATATAATCTTCAGCAATCTTAATTTAATTTGTACTTTAATAAGGATGCATCTAAAAAGAAAATGATTCGTATGCAAGATATCCTTTTATGTGATGACTTTAAAACCGCCATTTTTAAGAGCATGTTTCATGTTGCTAATACAGCATTAATTTTTGTTATCTTAGGTAACACACACTTTCACAGTAAAATATAGGTAAAGCCTGTGGGGTAATTTACAAGCCATAATTTCCTAGTAAGCCAATTAATCATTCTTATATCCACCTGAACAGTTGGTTATCCAAAAATTCATTTGCTGCTGCTCTAATATGAATTTACATTGGTTGTTTAATTTTGGACTCCATTCACTCTAAAAATATAAATAAACAATGAAGGTAATATCATGGAATTAAGAATATGTGGCATGCAAATGTGGTATCATTTTTAAAAGTTATAAGAATTGAAAGTCATTAACTCCAGAATGGCAGACACAAATAATATCAATATTTAATAATTAACTAAGAGCATTATGTTAGCAAATTATTGCAAGCATTACTTCAGTCTTCAGAAGAAAGATCTTCAAGGCTTCTGTTTTAAATTTCTTCCACAGACCTGCTTAGGAGATATACTGGCCTACAACTTTAAACAAACAAAAACAAATTCTGCCTTTATTGTTTTCCTATATGTTTTAAGTAATGATCTCATCTGACACTTGGCTACATATAAATTTCTGTTAGCTTCACTGAAATGACAATTTTGTTTACCAGTCCGTCACTGTGATACATTTATATTCATTAACAGTTTCTTTAACATATCTTTTGCTATCATTCAGAACAGTACAACTTAATTATAAAAAACTGAAAGAATATGGCAAGAAAAGGTTAGAATCAGAATGTTCCAGGTGTACGGAGTGCTGAAAAGGCATGGGTATATGGTAGCATTTATAGCTGTATTTTTTTTCTCCATATCCTCAGGGCTAATTGCCTTTGTAAGAGGTGTTAAACATGAGAATATGACTGCTTAACTTCAAACTAAAATATACAATGTACAGTTAAACCTCATGACAGTTTTAGGTAACTGAATAAAGATGCACTGTAAAATGAAAATGGATTGTGCAGTATGTTCTTTTCAAGTACTGTCAGCCTACACCATATTAAACACATTTGCTCAAGGCAATAAAAAGATTTTACATCAATGAATTAAAAGATAATTTTTTGAAGCACATTAAAACAACATGTTACAGCAAGTACAATGACAGTATGCAATTATGAATAAATGCACTCTGCATTCATCTCCCTGCAACAGAAACACGGTAATGAGATGTTATTATCTCCCGCATTCAGCTCTGCTTTTTTTCTGCTGTCTGAGTTTCTCTTGAAATCCCACACATGACGGCTTCAAAAGCATGCAGTGGCACTGGCCAGCCCAACCCTGCCACAATCGGTTTGATCATAAAGTCAATCATGCCCATTTATAGCGGGGACATCTCCTTAAACCTCTGAACAGTACTGCAGAGCAGTTTCCTTGTGACAGTTTACCAATCGACCATAAATGTAATGATTCACTGATGAATGTGCAATAATTCTGGGCATGACAGATATAATTATGTATGACTTACATGAACACAAAGGAATTATGTAATACAAATTTCTCCTAATGAATGACAAACAAGTTTTTCATCTGTGACAGTGGTGTTTTAAAGCATCTGAATATTACCAGGTTACAAAATCTTTTCATTTCTCACGCATAGCAAAAACACATATCTGTTGGGCTCAATAAGCTCAGTCCCCTCCATTACAAAGCATAATACCAAAGATAGTATAGTTATTCTTTTGAAATAAATAAAGACATATTGCGTCAAGTGAAATGCAATGCTTAATTCTTGGTTGTGAAATAGTCTTGCCCAACACCATGTCACAGGTGCTGCTTTTATAATACCCAACACTGCCCACTAAATGTTAATTAAGACTAATTAAAATGGAGTAGTGCTGGAGTTGGACAGTATGATTCTTTGGATGCAACTCTACTGGCAGTAATATGACTGAAAGCAATACCAACTCCCCACTGACAGTGTGTGCTATGCCACGATGCAATATTGTGAGCCCAGGAATCAAAAACTCCTCAGGAACAGGTAGGGGGGTGGAATTCAATATTAAGACAGGTAGCAGTGTGAAGACCCATTTGCTTATGCATGGCCTCCTGCAGCATTTATAATGCAGCATTTATAATGTTTAGATGACCCAAAAAGTTGATCCTGGCTTAAAAGCCCTTATCAGGCACCAGACCAGTAAGCTTGTAGATGGGAAGATAAGTGTTGGCAAGGGCTCACTTGGTAATATAAAGAGAGTCCAGAGGAAGGAATGAGTATGAGGAATATTATAGGTGGGAAAGTGCACATTCTGCCGGGATTAGTATTTGTCTTGGCAGACTCAGTGAGGCCGTAATTTATTATTTTTCACTGTTATATACCACAATCTCTGCTTACCTGAAGCACACCCTTTAAATCCATGGCAGGGGTGGGAAAAAAAAGATTGGACTTTTACCTGGTGTCTGGAGTCGTGGACAGGGGTTCAAGGGAGCGAGAGTGCCCCCTATCTACCACAATGTATATATATTTATGCGTATGTATTGTGACAGGGGGCGCTGTCGTCCCCTTGAACCCTCAGACTTGACTCCAGACACCAGATATTATAATTATTCAGTGCACAAAGCACCCTCCTCTCCACAATACTCATATAAATAAACAATCACTAATAAACAATCAATCCTCCACTCCCAGCCGCGTTGCCACCTTTCCACCCAGCTCAGCTCAACCCTGGAATCTCCCACAGTCTTTTATATAGTCCGTGACCCGGAAGTGTTTTCTCTCTCTGTCCATGTGACTAGTAACACTTCGGGGTCAGATGAAAACTCCTCCTCTTCCACCCGGAAGCATGTGATTTCCTCTGTTCATGTGACTAGAACACACTTCCGGGTTGTAGGACAAACCATCATTGTTCCTCCCTGCAGTGTTTTAGTCTTCTAGCGGCCCCCGTGGTACCCAGCAGGGCTGTGGATAAAAACTCCATTGTCCATAATTCCCTGCTGGCATTCGGGGGCTCCACCTTGCGGCCACAGTATATAGTCCACAGTATATATATATATATATATATATATATATATATATATATATATATATATATATATATATATATATATATATATATATATATAGATAGATATATATATGTATGTATGTATATATTTTAAACTGGAACTAGATTACTGTATGTGGATGTAAGAATGTTATGTTATTTAAAGATTGTGTCTGTTTTAAAAAACTTGTGTTCACAGCAGTTATTTGCGAATGTGTGAAACAAACATGTTTCCAGGCAGCCAAACATTTTTCTTTTAATATGTACACAAAGATTTAGATTTTTTTCTTTGTTCTTAGCTGAATATATTCACATTTTAAAACTTATTACATTAATATTTTGAACCTTTTACTTTAAAAACACATTGTCCATCCATCCATCCATCCATCCATCCATCCATCCTCTTCCATTTAACCGAGGTCGGGTCGCGGGGGCAGCAGCTTGAGCAGAGATATCCAGACTTCCTTTTCCCTGGCCACGTCTTCTGGCTCTTCCGGGGGAATCCCAAGGCGTTCCCAGGCCAGCCGCTGAGACATAGTCCCTCCAGTGTGTCCTGGGTCTTCCCCAGGGCCTCCTGCCGGTTAGACGTGTCTGGAACACCTCACCAGGGGCCTCATGTATAAATGGTGCGTATGGCTTAACATCTATTACAGAGCTGATTGTGTGGCGATCGGTTACTTGGAGAAAGAAAAGCAAGGACTGCAGGGTGGCCACGCCAATATATATCTATACTAATAAAAGGCAAAGCCCTCACTGACTCACTGACTCACTTATCACTAATTCTCCAAGTTTCCGTGTAGGTAGAAGGCTGAAATTTGGCAGGCTCATTCCTTACAGCTTACTTACAAAAGTTAAGCAGGTTTCATTTCGAAATTCTACACGTAACGGTCATAACGGTCAATAACGGTCAACAACGTCCGCCATGTTGAACTTTCTTATTTATGGCCCCATCTTCACGAAATTTGGTAGGCGGCTTCCCTGCGCTAACCAAAACCGATGTACGTACTTATTTCGGTGGTATGACGCCATTGTTGGCCGCCATATAAAATTTTCCAACGTCACCAATTTTCAAACTTCCCATGTAGGTAGAAGGCTGACCCCATCTTCACGAAATTTGGTAGGTGGCTTCCCGGCGCTAGCCAAAACCGATGTATGCACTTATTTCGGTGGTATGACGCCATTGTCGGCCGCCATATTGAATTTTCCACACGTCACTAATTCTCCAACTTCCCGTGTAGGTAGAAGGCTGAAATTTGGCAGGCCCATTCCTTACAGCTTACTTACAAAAGTTAAGCAGGTTTCATTTCGAAATTCTATGCGTAATGGTCATAACGGTCAACAATGTCCGCCATATTGAACTTTCTTATTCATGGCCCCATCTTCACGAAATTTTGTAGGCGGCTTCCCTGCGCTAACCAAAACCGATGTACGTACTTATTTCGGTGGTATGACGCCATTGTCGGCCGCCATATTGAATTTTCCAAACGTCACTAATTCTCCAACTGCCCGTGTAGGTAGAAGGCTGAAATTTGGCAGGCCCATTCCTTACAGCTTACTTAAAAAAGTTAAGCAGGTTTCATTTCGAAATTCTATGCGTAACGGTCATAACGGTCGACAACGTCCGCCATATTGAACTTTCTTATTCATGGCCCTATCTTCATGCCCCATAAACCTATACCCTTCTACCCTGCACCAAGATTTGAGCCACGCATTAAGCCTTCTAATCTCCTCAATCTTAACTGGATTGGCACGTGGCACAGGCAGAACTTCGGAGGAGACTACCTTGTCAGTTCTGCTCCTCAGCTTGGTACCTAACTCTTTGAATTTGGATTGCAGAACTGACAGACTACCCTTATGTATGTCATTTGTTCCAACATGGACAATGACAACTGGATCCACCCCTGCTCTGGCCAAGAGCCTATCCACCTTTCAGGGGAGGTCTCCCACCTGTGCTCCCGGAAGGCAACACACCGTGCGAGACTCTCTCTCTCTGGAGCACACCTGCGCTTCAATCCCCCTAATGATTGAGTCCCCAACTATCACTACCTCTCTCTTTTTGGGAACTGGTTTTGAGGTGGCCCGTTGGGGCTCCTCAACCCTGCCTACCACCTCAGAATTATCAGAGTCACCGTCCAGCTCCGCCAGGACATGATAACGGTTAGACACTTCTAATTCTGGGGTTGATGCCCCCGGACAGTGTGCACCCTTTACCTTACGCCTTGTGACCGTGACCCACCTATTCCTACCTGTCTGGTCTGGAATCTCCTCCCGCCACCTTAGGGGTGCACACTATCTCTAAAGGACACCTGGGCCAAGTCCGCCAATTCTCTATTACAACACAGGTCAGCCAACTCCTCCTCCAGTTCAGCGACCCTGAGCTCGAGGTGCTGGATCAGCTGGCATCTCTTGCAGATGTAGCCCTCATAGACAACTGGCTCTTCCAAACCATCATCTAAAAAGTCCAACATCCAACAGGACTTGCATTGCACTGGCCTCATTATTAAAATTTGACTTGGGATTACTAAGCTGCCTTAACTTTTTTTTTTTCTTAAAATTAAATTTCTTCTTCTTTCAGCTGCTCCTTAACTTAAATGGTAACACTAAGATCTGCTACAGATATTTTACACCTTTTCCCCTTAAGCTCCTGTACTGTTCTCCCTCTCAGCTGCCTGCTATTTGCCTTTCTATGAGGTTAACTTTACTTTTCTCTGTCTCTTCTCCTAACTTTGCTCTCTTCTTACTTATAAGCTCTCCACTCGCACTGTTTGTATTCCCCCGTATTAATGAACCAATACGCTGCCGCCCACTTAACTGTTCTGCCTCTGGACCGCTAAGGACTGTTTAATCTAAAATAAACAAATAAATAAAACTTTACTACCTTATTTGCTCCTACTGCTCCTTGTGCCTGATCGGTGTCTTAACGCAGGCCGCTTACCTGAGCACTACTGAGTTTCCACCTTTACTGCTTTGAAGTCAGCCGCGGCCTTTTTTTCTTTTCCTTTAAACTAAGGAATCCCTGTTATGACGACGCGGTTATTTATTTACAAATGCCTATATCAGTTACTGCTGCTTTCTACCCTGCCTCCTCGATGCTAATTCAAATACAGATAACAAGAAAAAGAACAAGTACAAATAACTTTTCCAAGCACACTTCCAAACACCCAGCTACTTTTGCTCTTGTGCGGGCGAAAAAAAAGCAAAAAAAAAAAACCCTTCTAAAGGGAAAAAAAGCTTTAAAAATTCCCACACGGTTCCTTAGCGGCAACCAAAACCCAAGTTTTTAAGAGCAAAATGTATTTTTTTTTATTTAAATCTCACACCACAGAACAAACCAACAACTCTCAACAGACTCAGAATGGTCAAACTATTCTAAATACCATAGCTGCTTTAGTGTTGTTACTTTCACTGCACCTTCTTCTTCTTCCAGCTGCTCCCGTTAGGGGTTGCCACTGCGGATCATCTTTATCCATATTACTCTCACTGCACCACTCAGAGTATTTATATCACTGTATCTGAGTGGGGAATCAAAGATCTACAGAAGCTGAGAAAGAGAATTATCGGTATACAGCATCAAGCACACGCTGCCTCAGCCATGCTGTCTATGGAACTGCTCTCACATGGCAAACGTTTCAAAGCTTTTCCTTTAAGGACCTCGCGGTTCAGAAACAGTTTCATCCCAAGAACTTCAAACGTACTCAATTAGTCCATCAAGTGCTCCTTGTAGAACTCTTTGTACTTATAAGTACAATTACCTCACTGTAAACTTGCACTACAGTTATAATATTGCACAACCTGAGCCACTTTATAAAGCGTGTATTTACATATGATGACGATATCATTTTTAAGATGAAATGGAGCAAAATATGTTTATTATATTATACAGATAAAACTTTAACTTCATTTAAATAATCTATATTGTTAATAATTAAACATGCCAGGACACGGTGCCACAGCGCTAGCGAGGAGCTTGCGCTCCGTTCATGGATTGTTCTTGTCTCACACTGTATTCTTACTTGTGCTGGTGCGACACTGGAAGGATAGATGGATAGAATAATTAAACACATACTACGAAGATATTTTAAATGTTCCTTAAAAGTTTTGAAGAATCAGCATTCTAAACTTACAGAAGGCTTAACGTCTATTAAAAAGCTGATTGTGTTGCGATTTCTGAGTACCCTAATAAGCTTTCATATGACCCTCAGACGGTGGGCTACGACTTGCCTTTTCACGGCGACTTTGATATGTGACTTCTTGAGCTTGAGCTATGTCACTCGATCAACTTCCTTTTGTTGTTTATACCACTGTTTAAACCAACAAATAGTATGTTTTTCTTTGCCTCCACTAGATATTCGCTTAAATTCTTCTTTTTTCCCTCTTGCTTTTGACATTGCCTCTTCACAGAAGGCTGAGCTTAAGGGCTATTTATATTGATTTGAATATTCAAAAAGGCGTAATTCTGGGAGAAGTTGGGGCGGGACAGCAGGCACGTGCGTTACTTTTCACGCTGATCGGGATTTATGTAGCAGAAGAACATGCAAGTTGGCAAACGCACAGATTTATGCATCTGGATTTTTCTGTGCGCACATATATTCCCGCTTTTTTGCTTAGCCATGTTATAGTGTGAGTTCTACGCACAGTGTTATACATGAGGCCCCTGGTCTCTGATCACTCTGCTTCCTCACTACTGTGTTGGTTCACTCTTCCAATGTTGCCCTTGGTTTATTTTCAATCCATCCCTCACTATTATGCTTATGCTACATTTATGCTTATGTAGGTGAAGGTGTCTAATTACACACCCTGGAGCACAAATAAGTAAATTGGCTGAATAGCACATGACTGCACGTGAATGTGGTCTCACCAACTCCATCATCAACACCCTGGGACTGCTCTGCTACACTGCCACCCACCTATGCCACCCCAATATCGAGCATAAACACACTATATTTAAACAGACCTCTTTCATCTTAAGCTGTACAGACTCCATTGAAACAAATGGCAATTTCTCCTTTTTGGAGTAGGTACTTAGTACAGTAATGTTGGCCTAATACTGTGGCTACAAGTTTGGTAATATAATGTCCAGTGTTGACAAAATTGTTACTGAGTGACACTGTTATTTGCATGTAGCCCTTGATATTAAACAGATGATCTCCATAACTCACTATTCAAAGTTTCGGAATGCTTAGCTTTGGAAGCAGTTAAATGCACAATGACTAGGGAATAACAGAAACATATGATTTTGTATCTAATATGAGCTATATTTGGCCTAACATGCATCGTGGATTCAATTTTTAGATGTGTTGCATACTTTAACTAAGTATAATACTTTTCTGTGTCTGTTACACTGTACTGTCTTGGCAGGATTCTCTTTGTATAAAGCCTAGTGGTCTGGAGAATCAGAGTATATTGTTGATAATCTACTCTGTATAGAAGATCAGGAAAAACTGAAAGCTTGCACAACTTGTGGACTATAAGAATAATTCTGGTGTGAAAGATATAGCAAATTGTATTGATCCTTAACTTTCTAAATCCAATCTCATCATGGTTTCTTGTCCAGTTATTACACCATCAGCTAATAATGTCAGTATTAGAAATATACTTGATCCCTTAGCATTAAGTCAAGGTATAAGTAAAGATTTTATGTGTAATCATGAACTCTGACCTAAACTTTACATTGCACATTAATAATATTACTAGGACTGCATTTTTCCATTTAAGGAACATTGCAAAAGTTAGACCTCCTATAATATTGGCAGATGCTAGAAGAGTAATACATGCTTTTATTTTTACTTGACTAGATTACAGTAATGCACTCCTAACTGGACTACCTAAAAAGACATCAATTAGTTATAGTTAATTCAGAATGGAGTAGCAATAATCTTAACCAGAAAAAGATATACTGAGCTCATCTCATCAGTTTTAGCATTGTTAAACTGGTTACCTGTGTCCTTTAAAATTGACTTTAAAATACTACTAATGAAATATAAAGCTTCCTTTATAATCTTGCTTCCCCATATGTTTTGGAATGCTTGTGCCCTTACATTCCAAGTCATAATCTTAGATTTTCTAATAGTGGTCTGCTTACTATTCCAAGAGTAAAGCATAAAAAAAACAGTGAAGCAGCCTTTTGCTGTTATGAACCAAAAATATGAAATACTTTACCAATTGGGTGGCACAGTGACACAGTGGTAGCGCTACTGCCTCACAGTAAGAAGATCAAGGTTTGTGTCCTGGGTCCTCCCTGTGTGGAGTTTGAATGTTCCTCCTGTGTCTGTGTGGGTTTCCTCTGGGTGCAGGAGTAGTGGATTGACGATACTAAATTGGCCCTTGTGTATGGCTGGGATATGTGTTTGTGTGTGTTTGCCCTACGATGGACTGGTGTTCTGTCCAGGGTTTGTTCCTGCCTTGCTAGATAGGATATTCTACAGCACCCCCTACAACCCTGTTCAGGACTAAGTAGATTTAGTTTTTTTCTCCAGCTTGACTGGAGTTTTTTACTTTTTTCTCTGTCCCTCCGGGCATCTGACCTAATTATCAAATTCATCTTCAAGAGACTTAAAAGCCAATTCTATATAGTGTATAAGGACTCTACTTCTCTATTAATTATATATACTGTATATACTGTATATGTTTGTTATTTTTGTATGCTATTTATTCATTTTAATTTGCATTTGTTTGTAACTATTTTTTGACAAATTTTTTAGCACATCCAAAATAAACTTTATTATAGCTGATGCAATCTGTTTTTTTTTTTTAATGTCTCCTACAAACAGTCAAATGTGACAAGATGCTGTTCCACTCTTTGCTTACAAGCCTTGATTTTGGGGTAACACAGTGAAGAATTCATCCTCAGGTATAACAGACTACTGCATGCCTAGTAAATATTTACTTCTTAAGAAATCATGCTGTGCTGATTCAATACATTATAGTAACTGCCAAGTCTCTGTGTAGTCAATGAAAACCTGGCATAGTAATACCATTTACACAGCATGTTTTACCATCCACCACAAATCCAGAAATATCTGTTGAGAAAGCAGAATTTATTTAATAATAAATTGCCAAACAATTAAACCTATGTACCACTCTGCTCATCACAATCATACACTCTGCCTCACATCTCTTTTAATGCTGTCTTCCATCTTTATCAGCTTATCCTTTCTGGGACATTGCAGTAAGTTAGGAAAGCTATCAACAGCCACAGAAATGAAATCAGCATTGAGTGAAATAAATTATGCTAGCACATAAAGTTGAGTGAGAACAGAACTCTGGATACATAGAAGTATTTGTAGCTAAAGTACATGTGCTTGCAAATGCACTAACATGTCACAACTGGGTAGCACTTTACTACATTAAAAATCCAAGTGAGAACATGGTGCTGATTAATTACACAGGCCGCATTCAGAGTTGGTAAGAAAAGGATACCTATTAGATTTAACATGAGTGGAAATGCAAATGTGTTTTCTATCCATATGCAACAATCAAGTCAGTGAAAAAGCCAAAAGAATCATGTAGGACTCAGGTAAGCTGCAGAAGGGTCCCTTTCTGATACTTCACCTACAAACATTTCATCAAAAGAAAATCTTAGACTTCATTACTGAAAAATATGTTAGATATTTTGGTGCTTTTACAGTGTGGCAAATGGCTGCGGGCCTTGCCTGATCGTGACGCCCTTCTGATGAGAGGACATATAAGCATCAATACCTTACCCAGGACACGATAGGGCAGCCCACCTGGTTTGCATCGGGGCTGCGGGACTCAATCTTGTTGGGGACCTTTGCCAATGCCAGGGGGTGCTTGGACAATCCCAGAGCCTTGGACTGCAGCACTTCCGCCACACTAGTGCTGCCAGGAAGAGCGTCAGGGAGCACCTAGAGCACATCCAGGTGAACTATAAAAGGGGCCGCCTCTCTCCATTCAGGGAGTCGGAGTCGGGAGGTGGAGGACAGAGCTTGCGAGTGGAGGAGTGAAGGTGGCAGATAAGAGAGAAAGAAAGAGAGGACTGGGCCTAATTGGAGTGATTTGTGCACTGTATGTAAAGGCTGAAAAGGAGAAAATAAATGTTTGTGTTGGGACTTCTGTGGTTTGTCTGTCTGTGTCGGGGCTCGCTAAATTCCACAATAGTAAGGAAAAGTAAACATTTCACATTACTGCTTAAAAGTTTACAAAAACAAAAAAAAATTTCATTTTCAGGAAAGACAAAGTTCTGAAATGTGCCAAGACTGGAGTTTTGTTGTAAATATGCTTTTACTTGTGCTTGGTACAATTTTATTTGTATCACATAACTAATCTTTACAAATGTAATGAAGTTGTTTGGTTTCTTTTTGCATTCTAAAATACATAGTTGTGGGATGTTTACTTTTGTGTGATATACAATATTATGATGTGATTTCACTTGCATACTGTATGCATTTTATACTTATGGTTTCAATACAATAAATTATGACTAACTAGAAAGCCACAAGCCTTTTGCAAGTTAGAATAAAATATTTTGAACTTGAAATATTACTTGCCTTAGGACAGTAACAACTTGAGTTTATAGTTAGTAAAAGATATTGTCCTAAGCACCATAACTGCAAGATGTATTATTGGTGTTTACTTGCACTTTAGAAGGAAAGCTCCATGGGTCAAAAATGTACGATTAAAAAAATCAAGTTATTTAGCCAGTTTTATACAGCAACACTGTAATTAAAGAAGATCAATCAAATCTCTGGTTTGGTATACAACTGAAGTCTTCGCCCATCATGTTTTTGTGATTGTACATATTAGGGAATTAAAGAAAAAATCTGCTATAATTTCTCTATTGAACTAGTTATCTGCGCAATCATTAGGCAACATTTGTATAGTTTCATTCATTTATCCACCACCTTAACATAATGGCCTTCTGGGTCAGATATTCAATGGCAACAAATGAGTATGTAATTCTATTCATCAGAATTATTACCATAACTAGAGTAAAACGTCTAACTAACCTACCCTTTCATCAGTCTAAAGTCTGTTTCCAGTAGAAAGCAACATCTTGTGCAATACTTAGGACACTTGTGATATCCCTTTGCATTCAGAAAAATATCCAAGGAAGATCAGTTTCAGAAAAGATATTGTTAGACAAAATAAGCATAGGGGACAGAAACACAGAGTATGAACTGAGTAGAAAAGGGCAAATTGATCAAATCACAAAGTTTGAAGAATATCCTAGATTAAATACTGTAGATCTTTACAGAAAATGGTGGTCAGTGATTACGATTATATTATTTTAGATTTTTTATCCCTTAATAGGCATTTAGCCCTCTATGGACTACTGTCTGTGAGTGAAAAATTACAAATTTTTACAATCAATAATATTTACACTTTAAGCATTTTAAATTGAAGCATACATTTTATTATTTGAAATATTTATGCAGCTATTCTTGTTATTATGTACTTCTAATTTATTACATTTCTTAACAGGTTACGCACATCTGAATCTGTTCCTCAGAGAGTTGCAGTCAGGGTGGCTGATGGAACAGTCTTTATGGATGTAGTTGTGACCTGCTGGGCTGGCTACTTTGAGCAGCTGTTTAAAGCTGATCCTCTGGCTAGGATGTTGGATATCTCTGGGTCCACATTTCTTGAGGTT
Organism: Polypterus senegalus; assembly: GCF_016835505.1. Taxonomy (NCBI): domain Eukaryota; kingdom Metazoa; phylum Chordata; class Cladistia; order Polypteriformes; family Polypteridae; genus Polypterus; species Polypterus senegalus. Next base: position 41,162,703 of record NC_053162.1, read on the forward strand.
GATCCTCCAATTAGCTGTGAACCACCCAATCTCAGTGAGATTGCACAGGTGGTGAATCAGCTGTGGTTAGGGAAAGCTGCAGGGATCTGTGGTATCTGGGGTGAACTTCTCCATGGTGGTGGGGTGGTAAGGCTGTCCTCCTGGCATTGTAAGTAATCTGCTTCCATTTGGGAGATCAACCTCAACTAATTGAAAAAAACGGGACTTGTCATCTCTGTCTGGAAAGGGAAGGGGGATCATCTAGATTGTGGCAATTATAGGGGAACAGCACTACTCTCATTCCGAGGTAAGGTCCTGGTTTTACACCTAAGAAGTCAACCATTAGCCACATCCTGACACTGAGGGTTCTCATGGAGCGCAAATGCAAATATCAGCAGAGTTTCTTTGCAGTCTTTGTTAGTTTTTGTAAAGTGTTTAACTCAGTTGATCGAGCTGCCCTGTGGGACATCCTGAGACTTCACGGGATCATCCTTAGAGTTGCTGGATATCATGGCCGGCCTGTACACTGGTACTGTGAGTGCTGTACAGACTGCAGGTAGAACTTCTGCATTTTTCCCAGTTGATTCTGGGGTTCATCAGTGGTGTGTTTTTGCGCCTTCTCTGTTCAATACTTGCATGGACTGGGTGTTGGGCAAAATCGTAGGGACCAGCAGCTCTAGGGCATCTGTTGGTGAAAAAAGATTCACTGATCTTGACTTTGCTGAGGATACTGTGACCTACTCTGAGTCTATGGAGGCTCAGTGCTCTCGAGAGACTGAGCAAGGAGTCTGATTGTCTAAGCTTGCAAGTGTCCTGGATAAAAAACAAAATCCAGGCCTTTAATGACCTCTTGGGCACAGCCATCAGCAGTGTGTCTGCCTGCAGAGACAGTTTCGACCTTGTTAAGAAGTTTACTTACCTCGGCAGCGACATTCTTGTCTGTGGTGACTCTTCCTATGTAGTCAGTAGATGGACTGGGAAAGCATGGGAGGTCATCAGGTTGTTGGAAAGGGGTGTGTGGCACTCCCGATATCTATCAAAAAGGATGAACGTCCAAGTCTTTAGTGTCCTTGTGTTTCCTGTCTTACTATATGGTTGCGAGACATGAACGCTATCCAGTGACCTGAGACGAAGACTGGACTCCTTTGATACTGTGTCTCTTTGAAGAATCCTTGAGTACCTCTGGTTTGACTTTATGATGAACGAGCGTTTGATCATGGAGTCCCGAATGAGGTACATTACCTGCATTGTGAGGGAGCATCAGCTATGGCACTATAGCCATGTGGCATGATTACCCAAGAGTGATCTGGCTCACAGGACTCGAGCGGCTACACCCACATGACACCTGGCTGTGAAAGATAGTAATTTCCGGAGGGTGGGTGTGGACCGCATGGCTGCCTGGGGGGTTGCCAACCAGGAATCCTGTTTCGTCGTGTGGTGGGTGCGGCAACACACAGTACCAGTGCATCCTCCCCATGCTGACCTGACCTGGAGCCTCGGGTATAAACAGTGCATACCCAAAAAAATGTTGAGATATACAAAAAGTAAATTTGCCGTAAAGCTACACGTATTTTCACGGTAGTCCACTACCTTGAAGAAAACTTGAATAAAAGTGTACTTTTGTTATACTTTTACACCAATATATGTTCCTGTGTTTGAACGACACGGGCAGATGGGGAGTGTCTGATGATTGCATATAGTGCCGAAGTTACTGGTCTTTACCATTCTTTCCTCTGCATGTCCTGGAGTACAAAAGAAAAAGCATATAGCAACATGCGGGGACACTCAAGAAAACTGAATAAAAAGAAAACAAAGTGACGGTGAGATACGAAGAAGGCAGCTTCGCCAGCGTTTGTGTGTCAGAACCCCCGGGCTGGGGGGGTGTTTGGCGTTAGTATGCATCATGGTACACTGCAGAGCTATAGCGCGTCTTTAGTGAAAACAGCCGTGTCAGATGGGGTTGTATGGATTGATTCTGAACGCGACTGAGAGAATGAAAAGTGAATAAAAAAAAAAAAAGCTAACCTTTACAAGGCTCATAAATTGCACCGGCTGTTATAGACTGAAATCAAATGTATGCTTTTATTCTAAAACAGTAAGAATAAGAGCAGTTTACTTCTCAAAACGGAGGGGCGCAGGATCGAACTCGTGACCCCTTGATTCCCAAGCGGGGGCTAAGTCTATTGAACCACGGAGGCAGTTACAGTAAACTGGTGTCAATGTCGCATGTTAAGGCGGCTTTTTGTTTCTGCAGTTATATTTTTGAATAAAAGCGCAATTGTGTTATTTTTGTGAAAATGTTTCTTTGCTATTTGGACTTCAGGCTTCATACATTATATAGTTTATGCCTACATTTTGTGATCTACTACTAGAATATAAAAAAACGTTTCTGTTTTAACAATGTGTTGACACAGATTACTGTAGAAACTGAACAGACATGAAATACGTGTGTTCCAAATAACGGTCTATTATTTCCACTCTAAAACTCCACTTCACTCCCAGATACTCAATCAAGCTGAAGTTCGTGCACGTTCTAAATTGGTGGGGGGATGGAATAGCCGGCTGCTCCAAGCTTCTCTTTATCAGCACATTTAGAAGACAAAGGACGCTGGCGGAGAGGTGTGAAGGGATTTAAGAAGTAGTTTAAGGTGGGACGGAATTACGAGTTTTTTCGTAGGCTCTGGTAATTCTAGTGTTAAAGATAGCGAGTCACCTCGAATAGGCATGTAAAGAGAAGGAAATTGATCTGTTATACTATAAAGGCGCCTTCAGAGAATGAATTTACTCATGTAAATAGAATGCATTTCCACTCTATTAATGTGCTGCTCTATAGTGCACAGAAATTGTGTCGCATTGTGTAGGCATGTAGCGTCCAGGCTTGCCTTACGATGTGGTATGACGAACCTGACCATGGCCCATCAAATGATGAGCCAAATCAAGACAGTGTTACAACTTGGTTTGAATGTAAATATTAGAATGTAAAAAAAAAGGTAATCAAATGCAGCATTTTGTTTAACAAATTCATTTAAATTGTGGTCAGTATCACATAGTACAGCCCATATATTTCTTAGTTCATTAGCCACATCTCTTACAGGATCCACTATCGTATTATGTGACTCCAGAACAGCATCTGTCAGCACATGGCCAAATGGTCACCAGGCAATTTCTAAGGCATAGGTGTATGTGCAGCCAGCATCTGAAGATGAATCGGGGACAGCAGCACCATCACCACATGGAGTCACGTCATTGGCACGGGGGTCACTGTTTGTAATATTGTCTGAAACAGAATAAACAGATGGTGGGCTGTGTCTCGCCTTGTCACCTCGACTTTGATATCTGACTGCTTCTTTTTATTTCCGGAACTGTGCGATTTTCTGAACTTGAACTTTCGAGTGTCTCTGCCGCGCTGTATCACTCCATAACTTCCTTTTCTTGCTTATACCACTGCTTAAGCCAACAAATAGTAAATTTTTCCTTGGCTCCACTTTGCATTCGCTGAAATTCTTTTTTTCCACATGATTTTGCCGTTGTCTTTTAACACCTGAACGGAAGGTGATATTTATATTGATTTGCATATTAAAATATGCTAAATTCTAGGAGGAGCTGGGGTGGGGCTGTAGGCATGTGCATGTGTGTTAAACTTCACGTTCATTGGGATTTATACAGGGGAAGTGCATGGAACTTGGCATACGCACAGTTTTATGCATCTGGATTTTTTTGTAGTACATTCATTCCTGTTTTTGTCCGTAGGCCATGTTTAAGTGTGAATTCTACGCATCGCATTATACATGAGGCCCCTGACCTTATGAAAACCCTGAAATAGGGCATCTTGAGCAAATTCAGACATCAGTGTTTTTCAAAACCCATTGTACCTAAAGTAGCCATTTAATCCTTCATAATTTAGTTGCAACCCACTAATCACCAAGTGCAACTTCCTGCACACAACCATGGTGACAGACACAAAATATACTAAATTCATATCATGACAGTTCTCTGGACATTTAAAAATACTAAAATGTACAGCTGAAATAAATGTATTTGTAGGATTATATTTAATAGATAAGTTAATTTAAATAATTGGAATTGTTAATAATTACAGATTTTTAAGATATTTCTAAGTTCTTTAAATCTTTTGAAGAATCTCAGTTCTAAGGTTGCATCTGTCTTTATCTTGACTGTCATTTCCTGAATTTCTTTGATTTTCCTTGAAGAATGGTAGTTATGTATGGATTGTAGTGTCCAGTAAAAAGCTCACCTCCTGACAAGCCTGAAGTCGCATGCAAATGATAAAATTAGACATTTAAACACACAGTGGTTTCCTTTTCCTAGGCTGAGGGAAGCTAGGCAGCCTCCCATCAGTTTGGCCCATCAGCAAAAAGTATGATGTTTTTCAAATCTAAAGTCATGCTCAAACACTATATACAGCTGTACTTTTTTCTGACTATCATTAAACAAGCTATAAATAACTTTTGACATCTCTTGAATGTTTTGATACTAAGCAATGGGGAGGTGGTTAGTGCTTCTGTCTTATATTCCTCCTGTATATGCTTGGGGATTTTTAAATTTCCCCTTTTTCCCTCACACATCCTATAGATGAGCATGTTACAATGTGTGTGTGAATCTACTCTTCAAGGGACAGGCTCTGACTTTGTGTCTGAAGTTGGCATGATAAGGCTAGAGCCCCTACAACCTTCAAGCTTGTTTGGTAATGGATATAAATATACAATCTTTTAAAAAGCACCATCTGCTAGCATGCTAGGTAATCCTAGATTGCTATGTTCTGCAAAATTTCCTATATATATACAGTGGTGTGAAAAATTATTTGCCCCCTTCCTGATTTCTTATTCTTTTGCATGTTTGTCACACAAAATGTTTCTGATCATCAAACACATTTAACCATTAGTCAAATATAACACAGGTAAACACAAAATGCAGTTTTTAAATGATGGTTTTTATTATTTAGGGAGAAAAAATCCAAACCTACATGGCCCTGTGTGAAAAGTAATTGCCCCCTGAACCTAATAACGTGTTGGGCCACCCTTAGCAGCAATAACTGCAATGAAGCGTTTGCGATAACTTGCAATGAGTCTTTTACAGCACTCTGGAGGAATTTTGACCCACTCATCTTTGCAGAATTGTTGTAATTCAGCTTTATTTGAGGGTTTTCTAGCATGAACCGCCTTTTTAAGGTCATGGCATAGCATCTCAATTGGATTCACGTCAGGACTTTGACTAGGCCACTCCAAAGTCTTCATTTTGTTTTTCTTCAGCCATTCAGAGGTGGATTTGCTGGTGTGTTTTGGGTCATTGTCCTGTTGCAGCACCCAAGATCGCTTCAGCTTGAGTTGACGAACAGATGGCCGGACATTCTCCTTCAGGATTTTTTGGTAGACAGTAGAATTCATGGTTCCATCTATCACAGCAAGCCTCCCAGGTCCTGAAGCAGCAAAACAACCCCAGACCATCACACTACCACCACCATATTTTACTGTTGGTATGATGTTCTTTTTTCTGAAATGCTGTGTTCCTTTTACGCCAGATGTAACGGGACATTTGCCTTCCAAAAAGTTCAACTTTTGTCTCATCAGTCCACAAGATATTTTCCCAAAAGTCTTGGCAATCATTGAGATGTTTCTTAGCAAAATTGAGACGAGCCCTAATGTTCTTTTTGCTTAACAGTGGTTTGCGTCTTGGAAATCTGCCATGCAGGTCATTTTTGCCCAGTCTCTTTTTTCTGGTGGAGTTGTGAACACTGACCTTAATTGAGGCAAGTGAGGCCTGCAGTTCTTTAGACGTTATCCTGGGGTCTTTTGTGACCTCTCGGATGAGTTGTCTCTGCGCTCTTGGGGTAATTTTGGTCGGCCGGCCACTCCTGGGAAGGTTCACCACTGTTCCATGTTTTTGCCATTTGTGGATAATGGCTCTCACTGTGGTTCGCTGGAGTCCCAAAGCTTTAGAAATGGCTTTATAACCTTTACCAGAATGATAGATCTCAATTACTTCTGTTCTCATTTGTTCCTGAATTTCTTTGGATCTTGGCATAATGTCTAGCTTTTGAGGTGCTTTTGGTCTACTTCTCTGTGTCAGGCAGCTCCTATTTAAGTGATTTCTAGATTGAAACAGGTGTGACAGTAATCAGGCCTGGGGGTGGCTACGGAAATTGAACTCAGGTGTGATACACCACAGTTAGGTTATTTTTTAACAAGGGGGCAATTACTTTTCACACAGGGCCATGTAGGTTTGGATTTTTTTCACCCTAAATAATAAAAAGCATCATTTAAAAACTGCATTTTGTGTTTACTTGTGTTATATTTGACTAATGGTTAAATGTGTTTGATGATCAGAAACATTTTGTGTGACAAACATGCAAAAGAATAAGAAATCAGGAAGGGGGCAAATAGTTTTTCACACCACTGTATATATATATTTAAATAAATCATATAAAAAATACCCCGCAATTACTAAAATGTAAATGAAAATTTGGTAAACATAAAGTAAATGTCTTCTAATGTTTTAGCTTTCATATTCAATATATGTAATTTTCAACTTAATAACAGAACATAAGATAAAACAGTTCTGACAGATGGCAGATCAAACGATACTATTTATTATTGTCAGTTGGATGTTTGCATGAGATTTGCCAACAGTGACTGTAAAAAATATCAAGTAAACATGCAATTATAGTTATATAGAGTCAAAAATATTTAATATGGAAAATAAGGGGATACTTGAAATGTGAATTAGAAATAGGGTCCCACTCATTTAGTCCAGAGTAAAATTAATCTTTTACTTATCTAAATGCAGTTGCTCTTAAAATCACTTCTGTATTACTTGAACCTTTTTATACTCCTTTTACTTACTGCTGCCACTTCCTGTTGCACTGCCTGCGATGCAAATCGAGCCACATGGTTAATTATAGGAGAGAAGTTTGTTGGCCCATAAAACCGTATATGAGGAAGGCAGGAAGAATATGCCTGAGCGATTCCTTCAACACCTGGAAAGGAAAAAAAAAAATCAGCAACCGACTCAGTCAAACAGAAATTATTTTATAATAATGGGCAACAACTGTGATTTTGTAATCTTACATGAAATACTGCATTTTGGATGGAAGAAGAAATGTGAATGTCTCCCAAAGTCCAACAAACATGAATATATATAATGGGGAATAAATAATATTTACAATATGTGGTCTAATAAGAATGTAACAAGCTGTGTTACTATATAAAATACATTTTAGGGGGTGCTGTACAATTGCTGAACTTGCTCTCTGACCTCCAAAACTGTCATGCAAAAAGACAATTTCTCCTTGGGTATTAACAAAATATATCAAATAAAAAATTCAATTTTACAGTGATTGTCAGTTCTTACAAATGCATTTAAACCCCTTAGACATGTTCAAATTTATTTGTGTCACCATAAGGAATTATAATGGATTTACTTAGTGTTGTGTGGTACAATTCTAGCAGCTTTGAACAAGTCATTCTTAATTCATTCATTAATTACTCTTTATTGTCCCTTGTATGTCACATGGTAAAAAGAAAGTTTTATTAGGGAGTTAGAGCTTATCAGAAACATAAAAGTAATAACAATTAGCCAAATTATACAATTACAGATGGAAAAAAACAATTGGATGGCAGCAGGGACTCTTATGAATAAAGAATTGAAGTCTTGCTATCTTTTGGCAATGGCAGGCGGTTGGGTATATTTTCATACATCAGAGTTCAAGGGTTGTTGGTGTACCAGAAAATTCCAGAGGATACCATGGCCCAATGCCCTGAACACTATGGCATCTCTTAAGTCAATGTACCTACCTGAACAAAAGGGGTTTGTTGGGTTAAAGTTGATTGCAAATTCATGTGATACCTGGAAGTAGAAGACATGCAGTAGCATATGTCAGACAGTGGCAATTAAGCATTACACACCATTCCCAAAACTGCTTGATCCAGTCTAACAAAAGCTGAGTTCAAGTATTTTCATTACAGTGTTGCATATACAGTAGCAAGAGGTACTCTTTGCACCAATGGGTGCATGCTAGAAATAACTTCAACACTGCCACATTCTCCTACACAACACTAATTAACAGCTGCCGACCAATATAATGAGTATGAATTTGAAATGCAGCAGAAAAGCACAGGACCCAGAAAAAACCCAAGTGGACAATAGGAAACAATGACCCAGAAAAAAAGTCAAACCCAAGCTCATGATTGTAGAAAGGCAGCATCACTAACTGCTGTTCCATTATGCTGCTCATAAATAAACATTTCAATTTTTTTAACATATAAAATGAATTCTGAATTTGTTTTTTTTTTACTTTGTAAAATGGATTTCTCTAAACAGGTCAACCTCTTTTTTAAAGTCTTTAGTTTGCTTTGCAATGCAGTTTAGTTACTGAATGAGTTAGCATTTGCATTAGGTACCTCTTACTTTGTTTCAAGCTAAATAAAGAATAGTTGTTCAGTCAGAAGTTAATCTTACTGTACCTGCTAGTATTTAATGATCCATCCATCCAGTTCTTAACCTGCCATAAGCTGTTTAATTAAGTTCATGGTTGTGGAAGTCAGAATGTAACCCTAGTAACATCAAGAACAACCCAGTTGACGGTAGGGCACACTCTTTCTCACATGGCCCTTGAGATTGGGTTAATACTGAAAAATGTTAATTAGAACAAGATCTTGGGAGTTTGTTACTTTGATCAACATTTATTTAACCTTTCTCAAATAACAGATAAAGTTACAATTAAGGAAAGCACCATTTAAAGAATTGGCTTTTAAAATTGTTAAGTAGTGGTAGATGTATAGTAGATGTATAAGAGCAAAACTACTGCTCATTATTGGACTGAAATACATGTACTGTACTTTAATAGCAAATATTTAAAATCTAAAATTCCATTTATATGAAAGCAGTCTTAGCTGGATACACTTAACTTGCATCTTCCTGTTATTAAACACAGTCTACCAAAAAATTGAAATTTGTGGTGAAGAAAGATGAAATTTGAACACTGGGCCCAAAAAAGGCTGAGCCAATGACACTAACCTCTTATTTTCCTGTCAACTACAATTCTGTTTACCTCACCCATAATGTTTGCGTGGTAAAGTGCACTTTCTGGATATTTTTCATGGATCAACGTACTATGCTGAGCTTCTTGTCCTGTTGTGTTACATGCTGTGCTAATGTTACAAGTAACTTTGTCCAGCTGATATCATAATTACAGCCAAGCTTTACTTCAAATTATGGAAAAATTCAGTGTTTATGAATTTGTCTTTAGCAAAAACAGAATACACAGTAAACTGCCAGTACATGGATTACAAAATACAGCCTTAAAGGAGTATAACCAAAAGTGTACTGATTGAACCCAACTGTAAATTGGGGGAGGTAAATGTATTGAATGTGACAGTTGTAATACCATACACTAAAAGCTGAAGAAATACAAAAACACGTTGAGGATTGACACGAGGTTCTGATAAAAGTTCCAAATGGAAATAAACTTTGGCTAAGAAAAGAGATACAGTATGTAATAAATATGCTGTACAATGATCCCTCCTCGATCGTGGGGGAGGGGTTGTGTTACAGAACCCCCCGCAAAAGGTGAAAATCCGCAAAGTAAAAACCATATGTTTATATGGTTCTTTTTATATATTTTAAGTCCTTACAAATTCTCCAACACTCTTATAAACATTTCCCGCACAGTTATACAGCATAAATCCTTTATATTCTCTTAGATATTAGGTAAGATTCGTTGAAATTATGTATGTAAACAAACTGTTCATATACTACGCACATACATACATATTGTATATCATTGAGGAGTTTTATTTAATAAGTAATACAGTTTTAAACACATTGTAATTGATGAGGTAATATAAAAATAAATGAAAAATCGACATGTAAATATAAATAAAACCTAAATGTTATTTTAAAGATATCAAGCGTCTCCGATATCACGTTACAGCCATTACGATAGACATGCCACCAGCAATAAAGATGTACAATGCAAGAAAAATTATATAAAATGTGTGTACAGTTACACTAAATGTACGTACATGTATTAATAAGTACATAGAAAATTAGTTATGGGTACTCACCAACAATGACACGACGACTTGTCCGATAATGATGAGATAATTGTTACTGCACAACAAAGGAGAGCGTTACAGCTCTTCTAAAGGAGCCTCTTCAGGCGACTGTGTAGCACCGCCGTCGTCGTCTGGAAATTCTTCTTCTTCTGAAGGTGTACTAGGCAGTGTTTTGCGGGTAAGGAACATCGTGATGGGCAGTTGCTGGTGCTGCTTTTTCATTTGTGCAAGGAGGTTTTTATATACTTCCGTGGCATTGTCAAGAGCATTTCTAAATTGCAAAGAATGAATCATTTGTGGGTCCCATTCTTCAAACGATGTCTGGAGATCTTTTGCTATTCGTAGAATGGTCACGAGACGCTTGAGAGTTAGGCCGGCGTCTTCTTCCTGTGCTGGGTCCTCTTGTTCCTTATCTTCCTCGCTCGTTGAATTAGAATGCTGCTTTCCATCGATGAGTCAATCAGCTCCCAGGAACTTAACTGCGTGATCTGATTGGGTAGCTTCTCAGTCATCCGCCAATAGTGTCCCTTGTATTAAATCAACTGGGCAAACCAACTGAGGAAGCATATACCAGAAATAAAAAGACCCACTGTCCGCAGAAAAACGCGAACCAGTGAAAAATCCGAGGTATATATTTAGATATGCTTACATATAAAATCCGTGATAGAGTGATGCCGCGAAAGTCGAAGCGTGATATAGCGAGGGATTACTGTACTTCAACAAAACATTTATATGGCAAAGGCATACAGTAGCAGGATTAAATATTCATAAAGAGCCATGCTGCCACACAAAGCTTTGCAGATTCCTCACATGCTTCTATAGTTTGCTGTACAGCAGAAGACGTAGGACAAGCAACAAGTCAATAAGGCTACACTTATGCTGAAGAACTAAAAACAAAATTCTGCACTAATTTTATTAGAGCTTATCAGTTTTCTGACCCTTTATACTTACCTTTGCCTTACACATGCAGTGGTATGAAACAATCACTATGTGCAAATTAGTTGGAAAGCTTGCACATTGTAATCTTTTTAGTTATCCAATAAAATGTGTCATTTTGCTTGACTTTTCACTACATTCATAATGGCTAACACGGTACAACAGCCTAGTACTGCAAATTAATTGAATCTAGACATGCATTATCATGCTTCCACCAATTGTTCACTGTAACAATCTGCATAAACAAATGGTATAAAATATGAACAAGGATTTATTTTTTGTGTCCAATAATTGTTCATCCATAGTCATTAGGCACAGGTTTGTTATAGTAGTTGGCTGCGTCTCCAAGAGAATAGCTTAGAAAACAAATCTCAATTCCAAATCAGTTACTGGATTCTGTGTGGCATGTTCATTAGTACTGCTGCCTCACAGTTTTAGATTCCCAGGGTCAAATCCTGTACCAGGCACTCTGCATGGATTGCAGCTTCTCTACACTGTTTTTTCTTCAGGTATTCTGGTTTTCTACCTGCATTCCAAAAACATGGGGGTTTGATAAACTAGTGACTCTGGATTGTGCTATTGCGTTCTTACGTTTTTCTAGCTATGGACTGGCCTCCCATCCTGAGTTCATTCTAGCGCCAAGAGTTTTTCCTGTCCTAGCACCTTTGAAATGCACTAAGGGGATACAGTGATGTAGAGATGGACTAATTCATTCTTCATATATTTTCTTGTTTGCATATAAAGGAATAATATGTAACCCTACAGAACCAAGGCCTTTACATTAAATATGCTAACAAATATGAAGACTTTCAATCATACTTAAAATTCAAACCTTTTCCTTAAGTACAACAAGGAAGTTTGGAACATAAGTAAATGCAGCAGGACAAGGCAAAATGTAATTTTGCTGATACATTTAATTTTATTAATAGCCATATCATTAAAACTCAACACAGATTAAGCTATATGTATATGCAAGTTATTGCAGCCACACAAAACATTCAACATACATTTGAGATAAACAAAAAGACCTGAAATTAGCTGCTTACTAGCATGGTCTCTGTGTTTAGACCAGGGATGGACTAAGTAAAGCTCGTGGCACGGATGTGAGTAGCCCCTGGGTTGCTAATAGATATATCTTGTTATTTTGTGCCTCATGAGGTGATTTTAACAGGATGATGTTATAATAATCAGGTGTAGAGTGGCATGTTAACATCTGGTTTCATCCAAAAAAAAGAACCATTTTTAACCATTGAAATAGGGATAATCTGTAGCACTGCTCCAAAGATGTGTCTATTTTTAAATCTTTGCCTTTGTCTTACAACCACATTTTAAAAGATGTGGTGATTTTATCAGAGATGGATCTGGTTGACAGAGTGGCACCTCTGAAGGAACGCTCCATGTCTGGGCGTGCAAAAATCAGTGTTAAAAGGGCCAGTTCTCTAAGAAGGAAGTCAAAAGTAGAGTTTTTATGGTAAGATTTGTTCTGAAATCAAAAAGAAAGGGTTTTCTGGTAGCAGATCAATCAAAACAGATTATTCCAGTACTTCTACCCAAGTGTTTTTTGAAGAAAGGAATAAAATGCTTACTAGCAGCAATATCGCAACCATGCCTTTGTGCAATTTGTGTGCTTTTCAAATATTTCATTGCCAAATCAGAATAAGAGGATAGTTATGACTTTGCAGGTGACCTAATTTCAGTATAGTGCTGTTAATTTATTTTTTTCAGCATTCTTCACCTTTACAATAATTTAGGTTACTTGCAACAAACAAAATCTGTTATTTTGCCAACTTTAAAGTGTAGTGTTTAGAGACAAGTGTGGACTTTCCTGGACATGCTACTCAAGTTATGAACCTTTCTGGTCAATTTGAATCTTTCTTTCAGAATTTTATCCACCGATTTTGTCCAACTGATGTATATACTGACAGATTCTCAAATGACTTACATACCTTAAGCATGTGGGAAAGACTGGAAGGAGCATTATTTAAGTATAAGAGGATATTTTTCCAATATAAGGATATTTTACAGAGGGAACTATAAACAGTAATTCGGGTAGCTACTTTTGTAAGAATAAAGGGCAATGGACAGAGGCAGACTGAAAACAAGAGGAGAGAGAGAGCATTCCTTTTTTTATTTAATAAAGGCACTTCAATTGGCAATAAAACAAAAACGATATGCAGTATATAGTAAAAAGTTAGTTTCTCCAAATTGTGTGTTCCAGGTGTTTAGTCATGAAAAAAGCTCTGCTTTAAGACAGACAGAGGGTTCTCAAGTAATCAAATTTGCTTCAACTTGTAAGATTTAATTTACTTTAACTGCTGTAGAGTTTGGAGAAGCCATGGAGAACGACTTTTGTATGGCTTCGAGGAGATTCTGGTCCACCGTCCAGCGTCTCAGGAGGGGGAAGCAGTACAGTGTCAACACCGTATATGGTGGGGATGGTGCGCTGCTGACCTCGCTCGGACGCTAGGGTCGGTGGGGGAGTACTTCGAAGACCTCTTCAATCCCACTAACATGCCTTCCAATGAGGAAGCAGAGCCTGGGGACTCTGAGGTGGGCTCTCCCATCTCTGGGACTGAGGTCACCGAGGTGGTCAAAAAACTCCTTGGTGGCAGGGCCCCGGGGGTGGAACCTCGATTCAGGTAGTCGAACCTTGGATTCAGGAGGAACAGTGTGGTTTTCGTCCTGATCGCGGAACAGTGGACCAGCTCTACACCCTTAGCAGAATCCTGGAAGGTGCATGGGAGTTTGCCCAACCAGTCTACATGTGTTTTGTCGACTTGGAAAAGGCGTTCGACCATGTCCCTCGGGGAATCCTGTGGGGGTTGCTCCGAGAGTGTGGGGTACCGGACCCCCTGATAAGAGCTGTTCGGTCCCTGTACAACCGGTGTCAGAGCTTGGTCCACATTGCCGGCAGTAAGTCGAGCCCGTTTCCAGTGAAAGTTGGACTCCGCCAGGGTTGCCCTTTGTCACCGATTCTGTTCATAACTTTTATGGACAGAATTTCTAGGCGCAGCCAGGGTGTTGAAGGGGTCCGGTTTGGTGGACTCAGGATTGGGTCACTGCTTTTTGCAGATGATGTTGTCCTGTTTGCTTCCTCAGGCCGTGATCTTCAGCTCTCTCTGGAACAGTTCACAGCTGAGTGTGAAGCGGCTGGGATGAGAATCAGCACCTCCAAATCCGAGACCATGGTCCTCAGCCGGAAAAGGGTGGAGTGCCCTCTCAGGGTTGGGGGAGAGATCCTGCCCCAAGTGGAGGAGTTCAAGTATCTCAGGGTCTTGTTCGCGAGTGAGGAAAGAATGGACCGTGAGATTGACAGGCGGATCGGTGCGGCATCCGCAGTGAGGCGGGCTCTGCATCGGTCTGTCGTGGTGAAAAAAGAGCTGAGCCGTAAGGCAAAGCTCTCAGTTTACCAGTCGATCTACGTTCCTACCCTCACCTATGGTCATAAGCTATGGGTAGTGACCGAAAGAACGAGATCGCGAATACAAGCGGCTGAAATGAGTTTCCTCCGCAGGGTGTCTGGGCTCTCCCTTAAAGACAGGGTGAGAATCTCAGTCATCCGGGAGGGGCTCAGTGTAGAGCCGCTACTCCTCCACATTGAGAGGAGTCAGATGAGGTGGCTCGGGCATCTGATCAGGATGCCTCCTGGACACCTCCCTGGTGAGGTGTTCCAGGCACATCCAACCGGGAGGAGGCCGCGGGGAAGACCCAGGACACGCTGGAGGGACTATGTCTCCTGGCTGGCCTGGGAACATCTTGGGATTCTCCCTGAAGAGCTGGAAGAAGTGGCCGGGGAGAGGGAAGTCTGGGCCTCTCTGCTTAAGCTGCTGCCCCCGCGACCTGACACCGGATAAGCGGAAGAGGATGGATGGATGGATGGATGGAACTGCTGTAGAATATCTGTAGGTTGTAACCTATTAGTTGTTCCCTGAAGAAGGCCCCTTTGTAATATTCTGAAATTTCCTTTTTTGTTAGTTTTTGCTAACCTAAACTTTAAATTTAAACCTCTGGCAGTTTACTGTTTACCTTTTCACCATCTTAGGTCATTAATTGCATTTTAACTGATTAACTTTGAAGAAAAACTGAGGTGTTCTAAAACATTTGACACGTAGTGTGCTTTTTCCAGTGAACTCTCTAGCACTCTCCATCATACTAGACTGGACATCTAATCAAAAGCTTAATTATATAGGGATAAACTTCACCATTAAATATAATGATCTTTTTCAACACAATTTTGGTAACAGCATGGAAAAAAATCAAACAAGCTGTTAATAGAGAGTCTACACTCCATCTCACCTTAGCTTCTATATATATTTCAGAGCATCCTTATATACATCAACAAATCATTGTTTAAGAAACTGGACTCAATTATAACCTCATTTATCAGGAATCTGAGTTGTTCACACATTCAAAAGGCAAAGACCTAAAGCAGAAGGTGCCATGACAGTACTCTTTTAATTTCATTACTGGGTGGCAAAAAAACACTCTGAAAACCTGGAAACTGGCACAAATGAACAAATTTATACCAGACTAGTAAACAAAGGAAAAAATCTAGCTCTACTTCTTCTTCATATGCCCTGCTTTGTGCTGCAGTAAATACTAACTTTCATCAATATACCAATAGTCCATTTTTTCACCAGTCACTCAGAATACAGAACCAATGCAGGACACACTTCAAGGCATAGAAGCCTTTATCTCTTGCTCCTCTACCCGATAATAACATTTTTCAATCTTCTCAAACCAGATCAGCATTTAAAATTTGGAAAATGCTCAGGATTAAGACACTTTGAGAAATTTATAGAGAACTATATATAGAAATGATTCTGTATCTTACAAACTATTACACTTCAAATTTAGCTTTCCAGCAACACAGTTTTCCCACTATTTTAAAATTGGACATTTTGTTAAAAGAAACTAGGGGGCTTCGCTCAACATCCCAACCCCGCCTGCGCTACGCGCCAGCAACTTTACAACTCTCTCACTCGCGTATGTGGATTTCACTTTCTCCAAACAACCATACTTTTAATTCTCACAGACAGGCCTTGGGCATTGGGAAGAAACACTACTTTTCCCTGATGGCAACATGAATTAGACGATTTACAAGTCTCCGACTTAAAGTTTAAAGCCAAACAATATATACTTCTGTCAAATCATCTATGTCCATATATTCAATCTCTTTTCACTTTTACCTTTTCATCAATATCGTATTGAATTTTGATTCCGTGTTTGGAATTACATTGTGAAAACACAACGTATAACTGCCCGTGAGTGAATATCGTTTCTTTCTCTCTGCAAGAAATGTGTCTGACAATAGCATTCACACAAATGAGAAATGATTGAACCATGTGCGTCGTTATGGGGGCAGGACTTTTCCAAATCTCTTTGCTTAAGCTCTTGTCTTGTGGGGCTTGAAATTTTCTCTCATGGGATTTCACTTTCACCAAACAACAAATCTTTTCATTTTTACGGATATGCCTCTTCATTGGGAAGAAACACTACTTTTTTTCCCTGATGGCAACACGAATTAGACGATCTACAAGTAAGTCTCCTTTAAATCCAAACAATATATTCGATCTCTTTTCGCTGTTCTGTTATTTCACCGAGTAATAATTTCTGTTTGTTTGCAGTAACGCGATCTTTACTATCCTTTATTTGAGACTTTTGAATTTTCATACTTCCATTATCTCTAACCTGTTGTAGATGTGTACCGTGCCAACGTTTTTAGAATTCTTTACAACGTTCTACTTTGTCATCTACTCTTTGTCTTTTATTTCTGGCCCCAGGCGTGGTTAAATCTCTTGGCACAAAAACTTGTGTCTTTCTGAGAAAATCACGTCTCATCTCCTTCCAAGCTTTTTTCTATAATAGAGAGATTTAAAAGTTTTCCACACCTCACACCCATTTCTATTCCAGAGGCAATACCGCTCAGTCTTGAAGACTCAGACATAATATCAATAATATATAAAACGCCTCAAAGAATCTTCCTTTCAACAGTCTTAGTGTATGGTGGAGAAAGGATCCTTCAATTAACATCTGAAAAGATGTGGGAGTCAGCCATACATAACATATACTCTAGGTCTATATGTGTCAAGTTCTCAATAATTCAACTTAAAACATTTCCTCAATCACAATTATCTCGTCTAAAATTGTCCAAAATCTATCCAGGGCAAGATGTATCCTGCAAGCATTGCCATTGAGCTACAATGATCTCTAGGGCATATGTTTTAGAATGTACCAAATTAATACCATTTTGGATAAAAATCTTGTGCAAGCTTTCGAGGCAACTCAGGCCCCTTCTTCAGGCAAGATGTAATTGATTACATCTTGCCTGAAGAAGGGGCCTGAGTTGCCTCGAAAGTTTGCATATTGTAATCTTTTTAGTTAGCCAATAAAAGGTGTCATTTTGCTTGGCTTTTCTCTACATTCATAATGGCTAACAAGGTACAACAACCTAGTACTACGGATAAAAATCTTAAAATACATGTCAGACAGCCTTGGTGTCCCAATCACTCCTACCAAATTAACAGCTATATTTGGTGTACTCCCTTAAGGGGTTGAAGAGGAAAGGGTCAAATTGATTGCAATAGCTTATACCACGCAATTAGCATGCAAACGTATCTTGCTTAGCTGGAAGAATTACAACCTAACTTTTATAAACCAGTGGGTAACTAACATTCTATATTATTTGGATTTGAAAAAAAATCTGTCACTTAGAAGACCTAAAACTTTTTTAAAATATGGCAAGACCTAATTAAAAATAACAGGTTAAACGTTCATATAGAGGGATTTTTTTTTCTGCTTTTGGCTCTACTCTTTTTTTCTTTCTCTTTGAAAGGGGTAGAATGCTGCCTTTCTTAACTTTTGTTTTTTCATTGTTTTCTCTTTTTAAATTATCTGGTATTCTTTCTAGATTGACTTTCAAGTAATTGGTTGTATAAGTTCTGCAAACTTTATTTGTTTGATTGTATACTATGTTACTTTCTTGAAATAAAATAATCCAAAATATTAAAACAATACAAACACTGAATAAAATGCTATACTAATTTGAAAAGAAATATAATTAGTTTCAGGCCTGTAGATTCTCACTGTCCAAACGTTTATATGTTATAAGTTATTATACTATGAGGAGGTTAATGCTACAAAAGTGCTTAATTTACAGTAATAAATAAAACAAGGCAAAGAATCTGTACAGAGCCCAGAATAAATTCTGTGAAAATGTGAATAGCACATATCTGTCACTTGCATAGGAAATGCTACCCCAAAATAGCAGGAGAGATCACATATGCATATTTATGTCTGTACTACTCTGCACTTTGTATAGTTTCAGCCATTCAGCATAAAGCCCTTAGCTGTAAAGTGTGTGATTCCTTCTACTCAGGGTAGATGAAAGGTATTTTCAATTGACATGTATTTGAATATTAGATATTCACAACACCTAAATATGTCAAAAATGAAATTGATGCGAAAATCATGGATTTAGTTATCCCATGAATCCTTTCATTTCTGCCTCTTTCCTCACAAGCCATAGAGATAAAATTCCCATTCCTGGCAGACAACCTATGCTATATCTAAACTATAAGAAAACACAGCCATGGAATCTTCTCCACTCGAACAATGGTTGATTTCAAATTGTTTGGAGATCTTTGTAAATTCCTTCCCAGACTTAGCATCTATAACCTTCTTTCTGAAGACGTCTGAGAGCTCTTTTAATCTAGGGCTGATCACTGGGCAACAAATTTTATGGAAAATTTTATTTCCTCTACAATTTTTGGTGAAACCAATAGATTTTAACACGCTAAACTCAAATATATATTTGTAATTTTGTTATCACGTAGGGTTTTCAAGAAAACTGCAAATATGCATTTGACATTGTAACATCTTGAGCGGCATAGACCTACCCTAAGATATTGCAACGTAAACAGTACAGGAAAAAACTAAAAATGTTTTGCCGTTTGTAGTCACTGTCTGATGCGTGACATATGAATGTCCAACAATAGTCTCCCAGCACAGATGGACTCCCTTTCCCCGGTAGCATTTCTCCATGTTGGCAATGTCTTGGTGAAAGCTTTGACCATGTTTGTCACTGAGGGCATTGAGGCTGGCTGGGAAGAAAAGTTTAAGTGGGAATAAAGAAAATGTATCTTCAGTGACATGTTACAGTTCATCAACTTGCATGCCTGGAGCAGACTTTCAACTTATTCAACATGATTTGATGCCTTGTAGTTAGTTGCCCAGAAAGCTAGACATGACAATCTTGAAGGTGATCAATGTGACATGTTCGGTACCCTTCAGAAGGCCATCAAAGTTACTATACTTCATCACCTTTCGGATCTGTGGGCTAACATAAAAACCTTCTTTTATATTGGCATCACTGATACGTGGAAACATCTGTTGTAAGTATGCAAAGGCTTCACTTTGATTGTTCATTGCCTAAACAAAGTTTTTCATTAGCCCAAGTTTGACATGCAAAGGTGGAAGAAATATGTCCTTTGGATCAACCAGTGGGTTATGTGTAACATTTTTCTTCCCTGGAACCAATTTCCTGTGAGCTTGGCAGTACATTATCACGTAATGTGAAACTCTTGCTCGGCTGTCCCACTCGCAAAGAAAACAACAGTACTTGGTGATCCAAGTTGCAGACTGAGGAAAACTGCAACCACCTTCAGATCACCACAAATATTCCAATTGTACCTCAAGTAATGAATGTGTTTCAGCAGCAGTGGCATGTTCTCATACGTTTACTTCATATAAAAAGCATGACTGACAGATATGGAAGGGTAGATATTTCTATTGTGCAGCAAAACAGCCTTCAAACTTAACAATGATAGATCAATAAATAGTCACCATTCTGTTGGATCATGTTCACATCCGAGAGCAGAAAGTAATCCATCAGTGTCATTGCCAAAGGTCAACTTATCTGAAGAATTTTGTCAAATCTTCATGGCGACAGCAAAATAATTAAATTTTTGTACTTGGTGACAACAGGTTCCATCCTTGATCCAAGCAGTTCTGCCTGACTTTTCGATAACTCCAAATCCTTGACAAGATTGTTGACCTCCGCCTGAGAAATTAAAAGAAAATCACTGGACATTGATGGCATGAAATCTGGATTGTCCACAGCTGCAGCAGCTTTCATCTTCATTGACTAATCAATCTCTGCCTCCTTGTCCTTGTTCTTCAGCATCCACACCTCTGGAGGTTTTGGAACAGGAAGATTTTTGTCGTGTGGCATTGGTGTCATTGAAGAGGCAAGGTTTGAGTACTCAATAAACTTTTCAGACTGGAGGCGCAAGATGCACAACATATATGAGGAGCCCATACTTTGTCCTGGTCACCAATTTTGCTCCCGAAGTACAACTCATATGCCTTCTTTATGAGTGCTGTCATTCTCTCTTTCGGTGCTTTCAAAGTGAACTCTCCATAGATGTAACAAAACATGTCACGGCTATTGTGACATTAACTTTTGCATGACATTTGTGACATTAACTTTTGCATGATATTTTAGAAATTATATGTAATGAAATTCATGGCCTTTGAACTCAACAGTTTTATTTCTAATGTAATACTCACTGACGCTGACATCAGTTAGGCTGCAGCTGCTACTTACTGCTGCTACTAGGTATTTTGTGTTGCCATGGAAACAAGCCATGGTCTTGAAGGCTCACTTGGGCATGCCTGAGTGTGCCTGAGCATCCATGATCAGACAGATTTTCTTGCAGAATTTTAGCCAAGAGACTTTCTAGTATAAATAGCATTGGTCACTACTGTAAAATATAATGTTTTTGACCTAACAAGGTCATGAGCTACTGCCAGGCAGCTAAACCTGAGTACCCATGACTGTGTGAAACACCCCAATTTGAAAATTTTGTAATATATATTACAAAATTATCAATTTCTCAAAAACCTTGCGTGATAGGAAAAATGTAGCTATTTCTGTGATCACAAAATCTATCTGGCACACAAGCAATTATGAAGGAAACAAAAACCTTATAAACCAGGGTAACTAACACACACACACACACATACATATTGATAACAAACTAAATGTCTGAAATTTAAAAAAGACAGGTTCCACTAGGTTCCTCTCTAATGATATTTTAATCATTTGCACCAGAGGTAGTGATAAATGTAGGGGTGTACTTATTTCCTTAATATGCAAAATTTGCATTTATGTTTGTTTAAATTTTTCAATGGAGTACAAAATGTAAACATTACCTTTATCAATCCATTTTCTAACCCGCTGAATCCGAATACAGGGTCACGGGGGTCTGCTGGAGCCAATCCCAGCCAACACAGGGCACAAGGCAGGAACCAATCCTGGGCAGGGTGCCAACCCACCGCAGGACACACACAAACACACCCACACACCAAGGCCAATTTAGAATCGCCAATCCACCTAACCTGCATGTCTTTGGATTGTGGGAGGAAACCGGAGTGCCCGGAGGAAACCCACGCAGACACAGGGAGAACATGCAAACTCCACGCAGGGAGGACCCAGGAAGCAAACCCGGGTCTCGTAACTGCGAGGCAGCAGCGCTACCACTGCGCCACCGTGCCACCTTTATCAATGGATAGGGTTAAAATGAGAATCAAACACTGAATTGACCACATTTTGAAAAGAAAAAATATTTCATGGGGTGTATTTACTTTTCACATGACTGTATAGTTACATCTTTTGAAACTTGGCAAGTGATATGATTAAAACAACAAAAGTTTCAGTACTTAAATGTTGCATTAACTGCTCAATATTTACATAAGCAGTATTTCTGCAACAGAGTAACAACTTGTATGATATCTTTTGAAAATGGCTTCCATAAATGCAGAAAACAGTCTTCCCATGCAAAAAACATTTCTTAGATATTACTGTATGTACTATACAATCTTAAAATTGAATATATATGAACATAACAAATCAAACATAATAAATATGGAAAATCCTCCAATAAGTATGCAGATGTAACCCTTGAGGTGTCTTTAATTGATAAATTTTGACTTACATTTTGTAGTTTATTTTGACTGTAATCTTGAAATGTCAACTTTAACCTTGCACTTTATTTTGTGATTCAAGTCGAAATATCAAAATAATATTTGATCACATGACCCATATCTTTGGAGAACTCAGAAGAAAACACCTTGTACAAATAAATATTACGCACATACAGGCTACACATGGATAATTTTAAACAATCAAAGATAGGTTTGTGTGTAAATCACTGGTTCCTAAAGTGGGTGATATCAGCCCCCTGGGGACACTGGAACAATTTGTGGGGGTGGTAGTAGCCTCAGGTTCAATTGGGGGTTGTTCTATAAAAATGAGGGGGCAGTGAAAGCACAGAAAAAGGATAGATAAAATCTTGGAAAACCTTTTGCACATATATCATCTATTGTGTAACATAAAATTAAGGTCGTAGAGATTACTTTATTTTTCAAATAAAGACACTAAACGCAAGTTTTAACTAATCGGCCGTCAAGTTCACTGACAGGTTCTAACAAACAAGAGTTTGCAGGCGAACATGTCACATCTTATACAGAGTATGTGCGTGTAAAGACTTGTTGAAAATAATACTACAAATAAGCAAAATATATAAAATCTTGTATAGATTGTTTCTGAATTGTGTGTCATACAGTTAACACTAGTACAAGTGCAATTAGTATTTAAAAATTTTAATTCATAATCCATACCTTCCATCTTTAAGGATCACATACAAAGGAAATTTTATTATTGTTGTATCGATAAAACAGCATTTTAAATGTGAGTGTATTTACACATTTTTTAACGTATCTACTTGTACCCAGATAGAAATGTGCTTAACTAACTGATTTATGTAAATAAGTTACTGATGTAAAAAATGTAAATGTTTGTGTTTTAAACTGTTCATTTTAGTATAGTAGTTTGCTTACGTGGTTATGCAGACTTTTATTTTGATAACCGGATGGGTAGAGAAAATGGAAGGGGGTGGAAGAACCGGCTGTAGAGGAGAACGGAGAGCGAGGAAGAAAAGAGATAGCGTGACGCCGAGATGGTGTAGTAGAAAGTTTTGGAGACAAATTATCAGCAAGATAATTGAACAGAATACAAACTGCTGATATAGACAGGGAATTTCGATTAGACGTTCGCAGTGTCTATCTAGCGATGAACCACTCGTTAACTCAGCGAGGGGAAGTAGCAAGGTGAAGAGGCAGCAGCTAACTCAGCTCAACGCGCTTCTTTGAACAAATCACAGCACAGAAACTGCACTCGTTAAAGTAGTAAATGATTTGCGAGTGAATGCAGACAGAGGCCATTTATCTGTTCTCATTCTCTTAGATCAGAGTGCTGCATTTGACACCATTGATCACAATATTCTTAGAAATCACCTTAGTCAATGGGTGGGCTTCTCTGGCAGTGTCTTAAATTGGTTTGAAACCTACCTGACAGGGAGAAAATTCTTTGTTAGTTGTGGTAATTACAACTCAAACACACATGATATCCAATATGGTGTTCCACAAGGCTCTATCCTGGGTCCGCTGTTATTCTCAATCTACATGCTTCCGTTAGGTCAGATTATCTCGGGGCACAACGTGAGCTACCACAGCTATGCTGATGACACACAGCTGTACTTATCAATAGCACCTGATGACCCCGATTCTCTTGATTCACTACCACAATGTCTGACTTGTATCTCAGAATGGATGAATAGTAACTTTCTCAAGTTAAATAAAGAGAAAACTAAAATCTTAGTGATTGGCAATAATGGATACAATTAGGCTATTAGAAATAAACTGGATACATTAGAATTAAAAGTCAAGACGGAGGTAAAAAGCTTAGGGGTAATTGTTGACTGTAATCTGAATTTTAAATCACATATTAATCAGATCACTAGGACAGCATTTTTTCACCTAAGAAACATAGCAAAAGTTAGACCTATTATATCCTTGAAAGATGCTGAGAAATTAGTTCACGCATTTGTTTTCAGTCGACTAGATTACTGTAATGCACTCCTCTCAGGACTACCCAAAAAAGACATAAATCGTTTGCAACTAGTGAAGAATGCAGCTGCTAGAATCCTAACTAGGAAAAGAAAATCCGAGCACATTTCTCCAGTTTTAATGTCACTACACTGGTTACCTGTGTCATTCAGGATTGACTTTAAAATTCTGTTTATGGTTTATAAAGCCTTAAATAATCTCGCCCCATCTTATATATCGGAATGTCTGACACCTTATATTCCAAATCGTAAACCTTAGATCCTCAAATGAGTGTCTCCTTAGAATTCCAAGAACAAAGCTTAAAAGACGTGGTGAGGCGGCCTTCTGCTGCTATGCACCTAAAATCTGGAATAGCCTGCCAATAGGAATTCGCCAGGTTAATACAGTAGAGCACTTTAAAACACTGCTGAAAACATACTACTTTAACATGGCCTTTTTATAACTTCAATTTAACTTAATTTAACTTAATCCTGATACTCTGTATGTTCAATTCTTCATAATAACTATTCATGGTGGCTCTAAAATCCGTACTGACCCCTACTCTCTTCTGTTTCTTTTTCCAGTTTCTCTGTGGTGGTGGCCTGCGCCACCTCCACCTACTCAAAGCTTCATGATGCTCCAACAATGATGGATGGATTAGGATTAAAAGGCAGAAGTCTACGTGACCATCATCATCAAGTCCTTCCGTGAGAACCCTAAATCCAAAGAGGACTGTTTCATTTATGTTAGGTAGAATGCCCAGAGGGGACTGGGTGGTCTCATGGTCTGGAATCCCTACAGATTTTATTTTTTTCTCCAGCCGTCTGGAGTTTTTTTTTTTGTTTTTTCTGTCCCCCCTGGCTATTGGACCTTACTTATTCTATGTTAATTAATGTTCACTTATTTTGTTGTCTTATTGTGTCTTTTATTTTTCTATTCTTTATTATGTAAAGCACTTTGAGCTACTGTTTGTATGAAAATGTGCTATATAAATAAATGTTGTTGTTGTTGTTGTTGTTCTGGTGGACGTTCGCTTAATTGGAGACGCTTTTGGATTAGCTCAGCAGCGGTTCCCTGCTCACGGACAGAGGCAGAGGGGTCAGGAGGATTTGTTGGATTGATACCACCATTGCCAAGTAAGGTACCTCTTTCGTTTTATTTGTTGCTCCTGGTGGAGTGAAAGGACCGCCAAGTTTTTGGTTGCAACGCTCACAAGCACCAAATCAGGCCTGCAAAATTTTGTTTCAATACGAGTGACAAGACTGAATGTGTTTTTATTTTATTATTGATAGTGTAATATAGTTCCTGATTATTTACAGTTTATTAATTGTGTTTTGTTGGTTTATAATTAAACGGGGAGTTTATCATTGTTTTATAACCCAGTTTCTTGGTGTTTATTATAAGTTTGTGTAGTATGAACAATTGGTTTGGGAACAAATGTTAACGGGTAACTTCTTCTACTTTTATTTATTTATTATTATCTGACCAGTGTATTGCTAGAATTAATTAATAATGTTTTGTTCATAGTGACCCGAGACTCAAAATATTAAAGTAATTAAAATCATAATAAATTAGGCATTGGAGTAAAGAACTC
This sequence comes from Polypterus senegalus, assembly GCF_016835505.1. Lineage (NCBI taxonomy): Eukaryota > Metazoa > Chordata > Cladistia > Polypteriformes > Polypteridae > Polypterus > Polypterus senegalus. Next base: position 41,188,233 of record NC_053162.1, read on the forward strand.
AGGGCCCCTTTCTACACACAGTTAGAGTAGACGGGCTACATACTGTACTTTTCTGTGTCTTCTAGTGTTTACAAATAATATACATATTTTTTGATGGACCTTAAAATTTTTACAATGTTTAAAATTTTTCTTTTTGAATATTTTAAAACAAAAATATTTCTACTAAAGTCATAAAACAAAAATTTTTGTACTAATTATAAGTTGCAACTTTTAGGCCTTGATTTATTATTTAATTTGTATGTTGAATTTTTTGTTATGATGGTCGGTTCTCTGCTGGTCACAGCTGATATTTTACTTTGTCAATGTGGCGTTTCTAAACATTTTTCAAAAATCTAGTGTATAAGTTTAATATAAAAATGTTGAGTCCATTATTTAAAAAAATTTCAAAAAATTACTTTCAACAAAATTATATAACAGTTGAGTATGAAAAATTACATTAATATTTTATTTTACCCCAGAAATATTATTATCATTGGATGCAGAAAAAGCATTCGACATGATTGAATGGAAATACCTTTTTACTATTTTGGAGAAGTTTGGGTTTGGCCCGAACATTTGTGCATGGATTAAATTACTGTATACTAACCCAGAAGCTTCAGTTTGCATCAATAACATTTGCTCAGACTACTTTAAACTAGAACGTGGCACAAGACAAGGATGCCCTTTGTCACCACTGCTGTTTGCAATTGCCATTGAACCACTGGCAATACATTGTCGAAATACTGATCAGATAAAGGGGATTAGCAGAGAAGGACTGGAACAGAAAATCTCATTATATGCAGATGACATGGTACTGTATATATCGGATCCAGAAAATTCTGTGCCTGCAGTCTTAGCAGCACTCACAGAATTTCAAAAGCTCTCTGGTCTCAGAATTAATCTGAATAAAAGTGTACTCTTTCCGGTGAATTCGCAAGCATATAATATTAGATTAGACACCCTTCCTTTTATCATTGCAGAACAGTTTAAATACCTCGGGGTAAACATCACAAGTAAACATAAAGCTCTTTATCAACAAAATTTCGCGCCTGTATGGAAAAAATTAAACAAGACTTGCATAGATGGTCAACCCTTCATCTCACACTAGCTGGAAGAATTAACACTGTTAAGATGAATATTCTTCCTAAGCTCCTTTTTTTATTTCAAAACATACCAATATACATTAATAAATCGTTCTTTAAGCAATTAGATTCAACAATAACCTCATTTATTTGGAATTCTAAACATCCACGCATCAAAAGAGCGACCCTACAAAGACAAAAGGCAGAAGGCGGCATGGCTCTACCTAACTTCCAGTTTTATTACTGGGCGGCAAATATACAGTCGATAAGAACCTGGACACAAATAGAAGAACATACACAGGCATGGACCGCAATAGAAGTAAAATCCTGCAGTACTTCTTTGTATTCCTTGCTTTGTGCTCCAATAAACACACGCTATCGGCAATACACTAATAACCCAATTGTGCTCCACTCACTTAGAATCTGGAACCAATGTAGAAAGCATTTTAAGACGGAGAAGCTTCTTTCTGTGGCACCCTGCAAAAGAACCACCTCTTTCAACCCTCACAAACATATGCAGTTTTAATATCTGGAAAAATTTGGAATTAACTTGCTTAGAGATCTTTATATAGACAACGCCTTTGCATCCTATGAACAATTACATTCCAAATTTAACATTCCAGCTACAAATTTCTTTCACTATCTTCAAATCAGGAACTTTGTTAAACAGAACCTTCCAGATTTTCCTCATCTTGCACCCTCATCCACGCTGGAACAATTATTGCTCAATTTCAAGGAGTTAGACTCCATCTCTACAATATATAAAATCCTTTTACAATCCCTTCCTTTCAAAGATCCAAGAGGACACTGGGAAAATGACCTCTCAATTAATATATCAGAAAAGGAGTGGAAAGTAGCAATGCAGAGAATTCACTCAAGCTCCATATGCAAAGCATACAATTATACAACTCAAAATTATATATCGAGCACATCTGTCTCGACTAAAACTCTCCAAAATGTTTCCAGGGCATGATCCAACCTGCGAACGTTGCAACCAAGCCCCAGCCTCACTAGGTCACATGTTCTGGGCCTGCTCCAAATTAACATTATTCTGGACAAAAATTTTAATTACCTCTCAGACAGTCTTGGACTCACAATCCCTCCTAACCCATTAACAGCTGTGTTTGGGGTTCTTCCAGAGGGTCTTAAAGTGGAGAAAGACAAACAAATTGTGATTGCATTCACTACACTGTTGGCACGCAGACTTATTCTGATAAACTGGAAGAACCCAAACTCTCCTCTTTAAGTCAGTGGGAAACTGATGTGTTATATTATTTAAAATTGGAAAAATCAAATACTCAGTTAGAGGATCTGTGCAGACTTTTTCAAAACATGGCAGGATCTAATCAGTAATATTTTGAAATGATTTTATAAAGCACAGAGAATTTGTTGATTTAGGTATTTTTAAAAGCCTTAAATTTTACACCGTTTGGCTTGCTCTCTCTCTCAAGGGTGGGGATCGATCTGTTCTTAGCATAATTCTTTTTTTGTAAAAACTTGATTGCTATGTATTGATTGTAATAAAATTAATAAATAAATAAATAAATTAAAAAAAAAAAAATTTATTTTAGAATGTATTTTTTTGTTTTTAATATCTGGAATCAATTTATTATATACATTTTCATTTTTCGACAGATCTTATCATGGCTGAACGTAAGAAAAAATGCAGACAATGTAGTATTGAATTTTTGAACTATGGATTTATTAGTACAAACAGTACTTTGCCAATGTGCCTGATTTGTCACAAAATTTTATCAAATGAAGCTATCAAACCTTCAAGGACACAAGAACATTTGTCAAGAGTCCATGCTGATAAAAAAGATAGGGATTTATCTTATTTTTAAGCACTTAAAGAAAAATTTGTGAAACAACCGATATTGTCAAAATTCCTTTTCAATAACATCCACTCAGGAACACGATAGGCTGCGTGCTTCTTACAACATTTCGTTGCTGATTGCCAAGCTGGGAAAACCGCATACTATTGGTGAAGAATTAATTATACTGGCTATTAGTAAGGTATTACGCACTGTGCTACACAAACCAGCATTTAATATTATAAAGAAAATTTATTTAAGCAATAATAGTGTACAAAGAAGAATTGATGAAATGGCTCATGATGTTAAATACTCATTATGTGAATATTTAAAAACATCTTGGTTCTCTATACAGCTTGATGAGTCAACTTTGCCAGGAACCGAACCCTTACTTTAAGCATGCGTGTAATTTGTAAAAGAAGAGAAAATTTGCAAAGAATTATTATTTACAACATTTTTGCAAACTGATACTAAAGCAGAATCGTTATTTTGTGCATTGGAAGAGTTGTCAGTTGCTACTGATGGTTCTCCAGTGATGATAGGGTGCTACAGAGGTTTTCTTACATGTTTAAAAAAAATTGTTGCCGAATGTATATGCTGTACACTGTACCATTCACCGGCAACATTTAGTTGCCAAAAATCTAAGTGAATTTCTGCATAGATCATTACAGTATGCTATTAAAGCAATCAACAAAATCAGAAGCAATTCATTGAATGATAGATTGTTTAGACAACTTTATTGTAAAAATGATGAAGAATTTAATCGCTTGCTGCTTCACACAGAAGTCTGTTGGCTATCAAAAAATGCCTGTTTGGATCGATTTTATACACTCTTTGATTCAGTGCTAGAGTTATTAGAAAATGAAGATGATGCTTTACGAGCCAATTTGATTGATTCCAAAAATGACATAAATAACTAACAAATTTAATTAAACAAATCTGCAGCACCAAGATGATGGACTGAATTTAATAAAAACAAAAAATGTAATTTCTGCGTTTGTGGCAAAACTTTTTCTTTGCAAACGAAATTTAGGATGAGGGGAATTTCAGCCAGTTTACAAATTTGCTAACAGTAGAAAAACACGATGAAAACTTGCCTATTGTCGGCACTTGGATCCTCTCCATTCTGACTTCAGTCAGCAATTGTTAGATATTAAAAATGGAAATGAACTTACCTGATTGGGTTTTGGATCCTTTTTTCAACTACAAACACAGAAGAATCTCCAAAATTGCAAAAGGAATTGATAGAAGTAACAACAAATGAGAAAGTGAAATTTAAATTCAAAGACGGTTACCAACAGTTCTGGCTGAAAAAGCAGATACCTGTACTCTATCCTGGATTATAGGCTAGTACAAAAGTTATTAGTTGCATTTCCTTCAACATATTTAGTGGAACTTGGATTCAGTCTGGTCACAAATTTGTTAACAAAAAAAAGAAACTGACTACAAATAGTTGACCATGGTGATTTAGGAATACTGCTGACAAAAATAGAGCCGAACATTAGTAGGTTAATGTCAGGGCACCAGGATCATCCTCCTCAGAATTATTTTTAACGTTACTGTATTGTATGTGTAATGTAAATGTTACTATAGTTGATTTTATTCATTAATTTTATAATTTCATGCTTCAAGGTGTCTTATTTACAACAAAAACAAGTGCAAGGCAGGAACAATCCCTGGACAAGACGCTAACCCATCACTGGTGAACTCACAAACATTTATACGCTAGTGCCAATTTAGCATCCATAAATTTCCTAACCTGCATATCTCAACCTGCATATCTTGAGAAGGAAATCAGAGCTCCCTGTGGAAACCCATGAGGAAACATGCAAACTTTAGGCATAGAACAGCCAGGATGTAACACTCTATGTGAGGAAGGAGTGTTACTGCTGCACCACAGTGCCATCCACATGCTTAATCACTAACAGTATACTGCAAACTGCTTCAATGAAATTAACAATTTATGATTGAATGTATTTCTTCATGAAAATATCAACTATAAACCTTGGTATTGTAAATGTTTAGAGAGCTGTCACATCATGAATTTAATGTATTGTGAGTGCTAATCGCTGCCTGTGACTACTGTTGACATAAGAGAAAGTTTCTTTAAGAATAACACAGCAAGTTGGTCTCGTCCGTTACGGGAGATGAACGTCTGAAGCTAAGCTCCGTTGCAGCTGCTTTATTTTTTCTCTTATTTCTTATTATCTTAGTCAAGCGTCAAGCACAAGTACAAGGTACGGCCTTTCAGAGACTAACCTGGAACAGGCAGATGAACAGACTTCCCAGTACCCCGCTCCACTGCATCATCTCCAGTCGAGAGTGAAAATGGGAGCAAAGGTGCAAGTGATGCAGGTCACGATAGCTCCCTGATTCCAGAAGATCACTTGAAACTTGAGATGGATTTGCAGTCCGCGCATTCATCTACTCCTAGCAAGCTGGAAGCATCGGCTGTAACGGGAGTTGCCACTTCACCCGTGGAGCACGAAAGCCGAAACGATTTGTCTGAACTGAAGGAAATGATCGCAACATTGACCATGGCCATAAATGAGCTCAAGAAAGACATTCAGAAAAATATGAAGAAAGAAATAAATGGCTTCCTCAAGACAAACGAAAAGCTGAGGCTGGAGCCGTAAGAGATGCAGCAGGAATATAAAGATTGATGCAGCCTTTAAAGGTATGCTGGGAAACATTGAGGAACACATTCAGGAAAATACGTCTAAACTGAGAGAACTTGCCGATCAGCTGGAAGACATTAAGCAGATATTCACGACTCGAATTGAAACAGCAGAACATTCGACAATGGAAAACCTACAGCTGCGAATTCCAAATTCAAAAAACTCAGAGACAGACTTGCGGCTCTGGAAGAAGGATGCAGAAGGAATAATATTAGAATCGAAGGTCTACCTAAGAATCGTGAAAGTGCAAACCCAGTGAAACTCGTAGCTGAACAATTCTCAAAAATAATTGGAGAACGCTTTAAATCAGAAACCGAGATAGCGGCAGCTTATCGCATACATGGATTAAATACCTCTAAACCTAGGACTCTAATTGTCCGCTTCAAGAGATTACAATTTAAGCTTAATGTAATAGAACTTCTCAGACACAAACAAGAGTTTTTATTTGAAAATAACCACATTTGTATTTTCCCTGATTTGTCACCCTCAGCAGCTGCTAAACGTGCAGCTTTTTACAACGTTAAACAGCAGTTATGGAAAGCCGATATCAGAGATAGCTTCTTGTATCCTGCCAAACTGAAAGTGGATATTCAAGACAAATATTACATCTTCTCGTCCACGGAGGAAACAGAAGAGAAATTAAGAAAGCTGATCGCGACATTTTTTTTAAATACGATAGTTAGTCGCATCCTCTAATGGCAGGTGAAGAAAATATTACCTGTTGTCTCATCCACTTGCAAAGATAGGGGTACCATAATTATAATTATAATTATAATAGTACCATAATTATCCTTTTCTCTTCTTGGCTACTTTTAATGTTTTAATTACAATTACACACGTATGTGTTGAAGAAATTAAAGTAGTTTTTTTTTTTTTTTTAACTATTCTAAAGGAGACTGTTTAACATCATACCCTTGGTTTATTGTTATTGTTACTGTATTGTTGCATTAGGGTTTACTATGCTTATCCAGGGCCACTTTTTAACACCATTCCCTGGGTTTACTGTCTTAATATTTCAAGACTGTTGAAGATTATATTTTATGCTTATAGTATTTAGACTTTATCAGCAATAGATATCTCTACTTTTTAATCCTCAAACGCCGTTGCTGGGGGGCTTGTTTTGTTTTGGACATCCTCTCTCTCTAGGTATGTCAGAGGACTGGGACTTTGTGAAGTGGGTTCCAGCCTCACGTGGGGGGAAAAGGGGGGGAGAGAAAGGGAGCAAGCTATATCTAATCTATTCTTTCAATCCTTATAATTATAACTTCCAAAAACAATGGGCTGCATGGCAATAACTCATGAGAAAATTGAAAATTAGGGTTAAAGCTATCTCACTTCCAGTTAAGACAACAAAATGACATAAAAAATTCAGAATCAATGTCTCCATGATGTGACAGTTAACTTTGTGAGCTGGAATGTTAAAAGGCCTGAATCACGAATTAAAGAGAAAGAAAGTATTTTCTCACCTAACAGGTCTAAATGCTAAAATAGTATTTTTGCAGGACACCCACTTATTAAGCAAGGATCAGTTCCGGCTGCAAAAAGACTGGACTGGCTAAATGTTCCATTCCAGCTTTACAAAGAAAACTAGAGGTATGGGAATTCTCATACATAGAACAATCTCATTTGCAGCATCAGATGTAGAATCTGATCCTGAAGGGAGATAGGTGATTGTCATGGGCAACTTATTTACCTGTAAAGTGATTTTGATAAATGTTTATGCACCCAATGTTTATGATAGGGAATTCATGCAAAATGTATTTGCATCTATTCCCAATGTGAACGCACACTCATAAAATTATAATGCCTGGGGACTTTAATTGTGTTTTAAATACACTCTAGATAGGTCTCCTGTCACAGGGGGGATGACATCTAACACTGCAAAGACAATTGCACAGTTTTTAACTGACCACAACTTATCAGACCCCTGGAGGTTTCTAAATCCAAACTCAAGAACATATTCCTTCTACTCACCAGTGCATCATTGCTACTCAAGAATTGATTATTTCTTTATAGATAATAATTTCTTGCCTATGATTAAATCTTGCAAGTACAACGCTATTGCTATTTCCGACCATGCCCCTTTGATCTTGGAGCTAAAATCATTATGCCCCACATACTCATCTCGCATATGGCATCTTAACCCAATTCTATTAGCAGACAAGAAATGTACAGAATTTATATCAAAACAAATCAGTTTCTTCCTAAGACAAATACATCCTCAGGGGATGGGAAAGTCTGGGAAATTCTGAAGGCCTTCTTAAGAGGACAGATTATTTCATATCTTTCCCACAGAAATAACTTAGAAAGCAAGAAGGTATCAGAGCTAACCAGCGAAATTACTACAATAGATCAAGAACATGCCAGGTGTCCAAGTGAGGCTCTTCATAGGAAAAGACAGGCTCTGCATTCATAGCTCAACCTCTTGAAAACCAAAGAAACTGAACAACTAATTTTTAAATCAAGACATCATTACTATGAACACAGACAGAAAGCTAATAAGCTCTTAACTCAACAAATCCACAAGCAAGAAGTTCGCAATGCAATCCCAGCAATCACCAACACGAACAGAGATAAAATCATTGACCATAAAAATATAATGCACACATTTAGAGACTACTATATATCCTTATATTCTACTGAGTTCAAAGGAGACGGCACACAATCTAATGCATTTCTGGATACATTACAGATACCACAAATAGATACTTTTATTGCAGAGGAACTGGATAAACCTCTGGTGCTATCAGAATTACTAGATGCTATAAAGTCACTTCAGAGCGGGAAAGCAGCAGGCCCTGATGGCTACCCTGTCAAATTTTATAAGAAATTCTCCACTCAGCTAGCTCCCCTCTTATTAGTACCATTTACAGAACCTAGAGACAATCAAATTCTACCTCAAACTTTTCGCCAAGCATTACTCACCGTCTTTCCTAAACAAAATAAGGACTTATTATAATGTGCATCATACAGACCAATTTCACTTCTGAATAATGATGTTAAGATACTCTCCAAAGTCCTAGCTAGAAGGATGGAGAAAGTGCTGCCTTCAGTAATATCACAAGATCAAACTGGATTTATTAAAGGCCGACACTTAGCTTCCAATCTCCGACGCCTGTTTAATGTAATATATTCACCTGCAAAGTCAAACACCCCGGAGATATTATTATCATTGGATGCAGAAAAAGCACTTGATATGGTTGGATGGAACTACCTTTTCACTACATTAGAGAAATTTGAGCTTGGCCTGAACATTTGTGCATGGATCAAACTACTGTATACCAATCCAGAAGCTTCAGTTTTCATTAGCAACATTTGTTCAGACTACTATAGACTAGAACATGGTACCAGACAAGGGTGCCCCTTGTCACCACTGCTATTTGCAATCACCATTTAACCACTGGCAGTCCACTGTCGAAATGCTTATTAGATAAAGGGGATTATCAGAGAAGGACTGGAACAGAAAATTTCTCTATATGCAGATGATATGGTTTTCTATATATCAGATCCACAAAATACTGTGCCTGCAGTCTTAACAGCACTTACAGAATTTCAAAAGATCTCTGGTCTCAAAATTAATTTGAATAAAAGTGTGCTATTTCCAGTGAAGTCATAAGCATACAATATTAGATTGGACACCTTCTCTTTTATTATTGCAGATCAGTTTAAATACCTAGGGGTAAATATCACAAGTAAACATAAAGCTTTTTATCAACAAAATTTAGCCATCTGTATGGAAAAAAATTAAGCAAGACTCGCATAGATGGTCAACCCTTCATCTCACTCTAGCTGGAAGAATTAACGTTGTTAAGATGAATATCCTTCCTAAACTTCTCTTTTTATTTCAAAGCATTCCAATATACATCAATAAATCATTCTTTAAGCAATTAGATTCAACCATAACCTCATTTATTTGGAACTTAAAACATCCACATATCCAAAGAGTGACCCTACAAAGACCTAAGGCAGAAGATCTACCTAACTTTCAGTTTTATTACTGGGCAGCAAATATACAAGCTATAAAAACCTGGACACAAATAGATAAACATTGTAACAGAATAAGATGCTTCTCGCACCCTTGCACCCTCAGACACCACGTCAGACACTAGGTAATCTTACAGTACTCCCCCCCCAGCGACGAATTATAAAGATTCGGAGCGGCCTGCCCCGAGAGGGAAGTCTTCCTCCAAGAGGACGCGTCATCCGGGCTCTGACTGCGTTGTCCCTGTCCTCGAGCAAACCTTGGGGGAACGGTGTACCTCCTGTCTCCCCGGGGACATTGGCGCCACTCGTGACCCGTCGCTGGCAATTGTAGCACCGACGAGTCCTCCTGGTTGGCTCTTTTCCCGAGACCTGAAACATCTCGGGAACTCGGTCAGCTCCACCCTTTCCCCCGCCAAGGAGGGTTTTCTGGCCGCCTCGCTGCTCTCCGCCCTTTTTCCCACCTTGTCAGGAGACCCCCTCTTTATTCTAAGGATCTCCAGTTTACTCTGGGGCTTGTCCACAGTTTGGGTCTCTCTATTAGTGAAAGAGAGCCCTTTTACTGTCTGCACGCCCTTTGATTTATAAACAACATGGGTCGGGGTCTTTAGGATCGAATCGCTCCAAGAGACAGCACCAACCAGCTGCTCTGGCTCGATCGGTCCTTCCCCGCCGCTCGTAAACGCTTTGGCCTCTCTTGTAGGGCACCCATCCATTTGGCACCCGCTATGGATTAAAAGCGGGCCCGGATCACACTGCGTCCCTATTACATTATATACTGTACCGCCAAATCACATAACACGGGAGGCTCTCGGTCCAATCGCCGCAGGTACTCACGTACTCTTCTTAAAGGCGCCGCCGCCGCTCCCAGATCTCCAACGATCTTCTTAATCGCCTCTAAAGTCTGCAAAATACTCCGCGCGGGCTCGATTAATTTTTCGAGTTCCCGCGTCAAAATAATTAGTTAATTCGCCGGGTTTGGCTTATTTCCTGGTTTGCCATACCGTCCGGCCGGGAGCCAATGAACTTCGCCGCTGTCGGCACGTGTTCTGACGGGTTCCACACGGGTTTCTGGGAATTGGAGTTCTCTACAGGCGAGGACCGGGCCGCCATCTTTGGTTGACTGCGACCTGCCTTTATTAATTTGTCGGCAGATCGACCAGCCATTTCCGCCCTCCTTACCTTCTTTTGGTTGAGCAGTGCTTCGCTCACCACCCCTTTCTCCTTCGGAAAAATCAAGTCCGTCTTTTCTTGGCGAAGTCATAAACAGCTGGACACGGAACGTCACCTTTCTGGAATCCTTCGGGTACTTCCCGTGTCCCTCGCCGGCACCCGTAATGCGGAAGTCCTTTTGTTGTCCGTCTGCCCGCATAAAAGCGCCACACTATCTTCGGAGATTCTCCTGCATCCCGCAGAACTTCGGATGATCTTTTCGAGGTATGTGCATGGTACAAATGAGTAATTTTAAATAGATTATCTACATTTGCAGCACATACCTCGTTGTAGGTTTCTTCGTCCGAGTCCTCTCCCGTGTCGGCCATGACGAACATGGAACTTCCGCTGGTGTTGTTGCCCTGTTTTGTCTTCTTTTTTCCCATTACAGACTTGAAAAAAGGTGAGGTCTCTGGCGATTTTCCTGTGTGTGTTGTGACGCTGTCTTCCCTGGGTATTCTGTCCACAGTAAAATTTTTCCAGGTCCTCTGCCAAACTGACGGCCAGAGAATCCTGCCGCTACGCCAACTGTAACAGAATAAGATGCTTCTCGCACCCTTGCACCCTCAGACACCACGTCAGACACTAGGTAAAAGTCCAATAATTATATTTATTTTATAATAAAGTGCACAAAGCACCCTCTACTCCCAAATATTCCAATAAACAATAACCAATAACAAATCCTCCACTCCCAGACGCTTAGCCACCCTGCCTCCCAACTCAGCTCATCGCCTGGGAGCTCCCATAGTCCTTTTATGTTCCCTGACCCGGAGGTGTTCCTTCCCAACAGTCCACAAGTCCTTATTCCTTCCGGTCAGGGTAAATAATGTTTCTCACCCGAAGCCTCGCTCTTCCTATGACGAACTTCCGGGTCATAGGGCATGAAGAATTCTTCGGTCCTCCCTGCAGCTCCCTCTCGTGGCCCCCATGGCATCCAGCAGGGCGGTGCACAAAAACTACATGGTCCATAATGCCCTGCTGGTCTTCTGGGGACCTCCATACTGCAAGGAGGGCTCCACCTGGCGGCTTGGGGTATTGGCCGGGGTACATGGCCGGCCATATCTTACAACATACACAGACTTGGTCCGCAATAGAAATAAAATCCTGCAGTACTTATTTATATTCCCTGCTTTGTGCCCCAATAAATGCAAGTTATCGTCAATATACTAATAACCCAATTGTGCTTCACTCACTCAGAATATGAAACCAATGTAGAAAGCATTTTAAGATGGAGAATCTTTTATCTGTGGCACCTCTGTATGAGAACCACCTTTTTCAACCCTTGCAAACATATGCAGTTTTTAATATCTGGAAAACATTTGGGATTAAATTGCTTAGAGATCTTTATATAGACAACATCTTTGCATCCTATGAACAATTACTTTCCAAATTGAATTTTCCAGCAACAAATTTCTTTTACTATCTTCAAATTAGAAACTTTGTTAAATAGAACCTGTCCTATTTTCCCCATCTCCCACCTTCCTCTATGCTTGAAAAAATATTGCTCAGTTTCGAGGACTCAGACAGCATTTCTACAATACTTTATATAAAATTATTTTACAGTCCCTCCCTTTCAAAGATCCAAGAGGACAATGGGAAAAGGATCTCTCACTCAACATATCAGAAAAGGAGTGGAAGGTAGCAATGCAGAAAATTCAATCGAGCTCCATATGCGCAAAGCATACAATTATTCAACTCAAAATTATATATCAAGCACATCTGTCTCGCTTAAAATTGTCCAAAATGTTTCCAGGGCAAGATCCAGGGCAAGATCCAACCAATCACAGCTGTGTTTGGTGTTCTTCCAGATGGGCTTAAAGTGGAGAAGGACAAACAAACTGTGATTGCCTTCACTACACTATTGGCACGCAGACTTATTTTGCTAAACTGGAAGAATCCTAACTCTCCTCTTTTAAGTCAGTTGGGTAACTGATGTTTTATATTATTTGAAATTGGAAAAAAACAAATTCTTAATTAGAGGATCTGTACAGACCTTTTTCAAAACCTGGCAGGATCCAATCAATATTTTAGAATAAGCTCTTAAAGCACTGAGGAAGTAGATTCTCTTCCAATTTCTTTTTCTTCTCCATTTATCTTTATCCGCCTATTAAACTCATCAATTTATTTATTTTTACTAGCTTTAAGTTTTATTCCGTTCATTCTCAGGGGTGAGGGTTGATTTGTTTTCAATCCTATTTTTTGTAAAAATTGATCTATTTGTATGGAATGATTACAATAAAATCAATAAAATTAAAAAAAAAGAATAACACAGCAATTAATAAGTAGGTCAGGGAGCACTTACAATAAAACGTATTTAATGTGCTATTTTAGTTACAGAAAAGTCTGAGAAACAGATCATTTACACTCAACCATGGACAGACTTTGTGCTTTCTCATTCCAATGTACTTGTTATTTCCTTCTTTTCTGTTTCTTCAAAGTTGTGGATCATGTGATCACATTTTATATTAACATTTCAACAGTAATCTATACTAATAAAAGGCAAAGCCCTCACTCACTCACTCACTGACTCACTCACTCACTGACTTATCACTAATTCTCCAACTTCCCGTGTGGGTGGAAGGCTGAAATTTGGCAGGTTCATTCCTTACAGCTTCCTTACAAAAGTTGGGCAGATTTTATATCGAAATTGTACGCGTAATGGTCATAACTGGAAGCAGTTTTTCTCCATTTACTGTAATGGAGATGAGCTTCAACGCCGTGGGGGCGGGGTTTCGTGTGACATCATCACGCCTCCCACGTAATCACGCAGTACATAGAAAACCAGGAAGACTTCAAAAAAGCGCTCAAGAAAACATGCATTATATAATTGAGAAGGCAGCGAAACAATAAGAAGCCAGCGAGTGACATATACAACCATATTCATGAGTTCTGCTACTTCGGAAACAAAGCACGATGTAAACCTACACTTTAAATTAAGTTCATAGACAGGCTGCCGCTGGCGTTTGTAATTTAGTGCCTGCCCATATAAGGCCGTCCGTCAGCGGCAATCCAATAGCAAACTGCCACGGGTAAATATTCAAGGGTGAAGGACTGTGCTTATGGAGAGGAAGATGAGATGGTCAGGGTGGTGTTTGACACAAACTCAGCGAAACTGCGAGAGAAAGTTTTAAGTGCCAGGACTAAGGTAACATTAAATAAAGCTATGGACATAGCACGAGATGGCACCAGCACAGCTGGGAACCTTCGATGCAAGTACACCGAGTGGCTCACGTGAACTGACGCAGTGCACAGATAAAAGCAACAGTTCCAAAGAGCTGAACAAAACCGAATTACACAATTGAAAAGGCAGCAAAAATATGAAGCGTCTGATAAGCATATTCATAAATGCAGCTACTGTGGAAACAAAGCACACGGTGGAAAAAGTCAATGTCCCGCTAAAGGAAGACAGTGTAAAAAAAACCGTGCATGCAGTGTGTCAGGTCTCAGATAAAGAAGAAGACGAGCTGTTTATTGATGCAGTAAGAAACGAATCGATGAATGAAACCTGTCATCTTTACAACGATTGACAAACACGGAATGTAACTTGAACACAACACATCCTACAAATACGAACCTGATTGAAAGAAATAATGATAATCAAATCCTTGATGACAGCAACACTCAGTAACACTCACAAAACAAATACTGTATATTGACAGTCATGTTACGTTATTTTTAAAATGTTCCCTTTTCTTTTTCTACCTTTTTTAACACACTACTTCTCGCTGCGATACGGGTATATATATATGTATATATATATATCCCGCTCTACATACTCGAATAATGGATACTTTATTCGCCATCAATGATTGTTTTGGTAAAGCCATACTCAGTGTATTCATTAGATGAACGGTAAAAAAGTAAGAGCGAGGGGAGGATGACTCATTGAGGCATGCAGGCTGTAGTCTTGCGTTAACTCTATCTGAATTGCGATCACATTTGAAAAATATATCTTTTCAAGTTCTATTTAGTCCATATGTGTCAAACTCAAGGGCGCGGCCACATCCGCCCGCGTGTAATTATATCCAGCCCGAGATCATTTTATATACTGTATTATTGTTATTAAAGCCCGGGTATATGAAGCGCTGGTAACACAATAAACTACAGATCCCATAATGCAGCGCTTCAGCTGCCTTGCCGAACACTTACTGCTTACTAGAGTTATTGCGCACTGAGTTTGCACGGCGCTTTGGTGACTTTGAAGAACAAAAAAAGTCCGTCTACATGCGGCTCGAACCTTGTGCATGTTTGGTAGCACATATCTGTGTGAGAAGCTCTTCTCAGTGATAAAGACTAACAAAACAGCACACAGGAGTCGCCTCACTGATGAGCACCTGCAATCCATCCTGAGAATCTCCACCACACAGAACCTCACACCAAACAGAAACGAACTTGTGGCCAAAAAGATGCCAGGTGTCCAGCTCTAAAATGACATATGAGCAAAGACAACTGAATGATTTGATTTGTTATTGCACGTAAGAGCGGAGTCAACCGTTTAACAAACTGCGTATTGCACTGATACTGAAATAGCTGTGTGTGTATATATGTAGATATGTATGTATATGTATATATATGTTTATATATGTGTGTGTGTATGTATGTATATATATATATATATGTATTTGTGTGTATATATGTGTGTGTATATATATATATATATATATATATATATATATATATATATATGTATATATGACAACAACACTCATCACTCACAACAGTGACAAAATAATTACATTGACAATCAGGTTACGTTATTTTCAAAATGTTTCCTTTTCTTTTCATTGCTTCTTTAACACACTACTTCTCCGCTGCGAAGCGCGGGTATTTTGCTAGTCATAAAATAAACTAAAAGATTAAAGTTGAGATTTCGAGGTCACAGTCAAAATAAACTACGAGATAAAAGTCTTTTTTTTCTTCACTTCACTTTTCCAATTTCACAAATAACTCATGATTAATTCCTAAATGTAAAATAAGGTATGTGTTTTTGTTGATAACAAAGTAAAGGGAACCTGGAAAGCTGATGTGATGTAGTTTGATAGCCTAAAAATTGCACTATTGAGTAAAAATGAAACAGTGACACTCGTTTACAAAATAATTCACAAAACATTTACTAGCTAATTATAAAATGAGTTTAACAATAATTTGTACACATTTTACTTAATGTTTAGATACTATCACAGCATCTTGTCATGTACTTATTCATAGTAGGGAAAATAGTACTTTGTATTAATTAATTTATTTATTTGTAATTCATAAAATTCTATGTAGTGGTGCAAGAGTTGTTGCCACGCCTCAAATTAGGATTATAGTACCTCTCTTAAATGGTAAAGTATTTTTAAAATAACTACTACAGAATTTTTTTAATTTTATGGTTTTGTCTCACCACTACAAACATATACAAAGTTGTTAGGAATTTACAATTCAGATTAGACAGTTCTGCCATCTTTAACTTGTAAATATGATTTAATGTCATGACTTATTCATCACTTAGGAAACTTGGAGCAGCTTCCTGGTTGGCTTCTGTAGCAAATCCCTATGCTGTCTGATACAGCCAGGAGGAAACAGGCAAGAAAATACTGCAATTTGTGTCTATGTGTGTATTTATTAAAGCACTCTTTTAAAGGACTGTACGGTGGTCTTTTGACTATGCCTGATTGCTTTCTGTGTGAAATTTCCACCTTCTCTCCTTGTCTACTTACAGTTTTCAATCCAGGTATTCTAATTTTCATCCTACACTCCAAAGTTATGCACTGATTAAAGAGATTTGAGAATTGTTTTTACAAAAAATGAATATTTTAACTGTTTAGTTTATTACTGAAGGCTAAAAAATAACTCTATATACCCATATGGAGTCAGATTATAATAACATGTTTTACACCAGATTGGTTGGGTGCACATAAAAAAACAGCTGATATGCATATTACTGAAGAGTACCCATTGCCAGAAACCATCTGATGAGAAAAACAGCAAAGCTGACACCACACTGCTAATACTATGATATCCAAATATATAATCTCATGACCAGACGTGTGAACAAATTCGATGGTTTCCATTTGTAATAAATTAGATGATGCATTTGCCCAAAATATTATTTTCACCATTACAAGTACATCCACACTGTTTTGATTAGCAAAGATCACTGTTTTAGTTTTTTTGCAGTGGAATACCAACTAGCCATTGCAGGATGCTGTACTTTAAAACAGCACTAAAATTTTGGAATTGATTATTGATTTCACTGTAAACAAGTTATAACACAAGGTCCTATAATACAAAATACCCAAAAGGAGTATTAGATGGATAAGAACTTAATACAGCAGAAATATTCTTAGAGACCTAATTTCTAAGTGCAATTAGTTTATCTGGTCATTAACAGAACAGGTAGTTAAAGGTGCATCTTTTATGTCTGGTCAGTGCTTATAATTCCTTGGAGAAGCAACCTATAATTCATTAAAAAAACTTGGACATTTACAATACAAAACATTTTTACCTTCCAATCTGGTGGAAGCTGTGCTCCAAATCCTAATGCTGGAAACATTTTGTCTCTAAGAAAAAGAAAATAGATAATATTTTAGAATTCTTACACCAAAGGCAAAAAAAATACACCAGATAAAGCCTCTGGCGTACAAACCTAATCACACTGTTACCACAAGGGGATGAGGAATATGTTTTGTCTTGAATTTATTAACTGTGAAAACTCTACACATCAAAACAGGCTGAAGATATAAAACAATAAAAAATATTTATATTACAGCAGTGTATAGTTCATGTGCAGCTATTATTTATATAAATAAGTCAAAATTCTAAATATGATCATTTACATAATTACCAACTAATTAGGATTGTAAACTTCAGATCATCCTTCAGCTATACCTTTTATTGTATATAATTAATGATTGCTAATGAGATGCATATTGAATAAAGGCAGTCAGCATATGAATTGGGTACAGAGAAAACACTGGAATAGACATATTGATGAAAGGATACTCTAGATGGCATTAAAACTGTTTAGCAGCTTCTTTACTGATCTCATCATATCCTTGAACTGGATACTGGAATTGTGCACGTAACTGTGTTTTGTAACCATGCTTTTTCCCTATTGTTCTTGTTACCCAGTACCCCAGCATTTATGTTATTTAATTCTATGTATTCTTTGTCAACAATGGCCTTGTATAAACATCAATATTCAGAAATAAAACATGCTTCATATTTAAAGTGCATAACATCTAAAACAGTAGAAAGTTTCTTCTTGGAGAGTCAAGGCTGGGGGGCTCTCAAAAGGCAGGGCCTGTTAAAGCCCACTGCAGCACTTCTTGTGCGATTTTGGGCTACTGTATACCATGTATAAAGTCATGCAGACACATATCAGGAGCTTCAATTACACACAAAATAATAATTTAAAGTTCACATTAAACACCAGAAAAGGGGAAAAATTGTGATCACATTGATTTTGTTCGTAACATGATTGCTGGTGCTAGACAGACTAGGTTGAGTATACTGTATCTGTACCTGGGATTTTCACACAGAACAGTCGCTAGAGTTTACTCAGAAAGGTGTGAAAAACAAAAACATAATGAGCGACAGTTTTGCAGATGGAAACAATTTGTTGATGAGAGGAGTCAGAGGAGAAGGGATAGACTTATTCAAGCCGACAGAAAGGCTACAGTAACTAAGCTAACCACTCTCTACAACTGTGAACAGAAAAGCATCTCAGAACGCACAACATATTGAACCATGGGCAGATGTCCTACAACAGCAGATGACCATGTCAGTCTTGGATATTTTGTCTTAGTTCATTTTTTCCAGTTTCTCCTGGCCCTTTTGGTATGAATTCGCAGTTGATTTGGGTGTTTTCTACCCCAGAGAGTTTGGTGATGACATTAGTTTTTTTTTTCTCACCACCATTTTGGATCTTCAGCTACTGGCAGTGTGTCCTTTGAGGTTCTGAACTTTCAATCAGGATGCAACAGAACAAATGTTCACCACAAGGTCATATCTGTATATAAGTTCACAGATTCAAAGAATAAAAAATAAGTTCTTGTTGTTTCCTTTGTGTAACAATCTGCTGGCTAATACTTTTGCTTTGATATGTTTGACTCTGATTCTTGCCTTGTGATTTGGCTTTGGTGGCTATATTCTTGATCACCCAGTATATGACCAGTTTCCACCTATTTATCATGTATTTTCTGCTGGTTAGTTTATAAAATCCTTCATGGTTTCCTGTAAAGGATGATAATCGGGATTTATCCTGTTAACCAAGCACAGAAGTTTGATGCATCGGTGTACACAGACTCACCAAAACTGGACAGTTTAGGACTGGAAAAATGTAGCCTAGTGTGATGAATTTTGATAAATGATGAGGCACACAGATGATAAGTGGTAAGAGAAAATGTTCTTCAAACTGCCCACCTGTTTAACTATCAAGTCAGGTCAGGTTGGGAAACATGCACTGGTACAGCTCGTGGCCACACCCACCACATAACAAAACATCTCGAGATCCTGGTTGGAAACACCCCAGGCAAACACATGGTCCAGTCCCACCCCCTGGAAATGGTTATCTATCTGCAACAGCCAGGTGTTATATGCGCGTCCCCATCTCCCAAATGGAAGCAAAGATTGCTTGCAATGCCAGGAGGACTGCCTTACCGCCAGCATGGAGAACTTTACCCTGGATACCACAGATCCCTGCAGCCTTCTGTATTCTCAGGTGGTTCACCACCTCTGCAATTTAAATGAAATTGGGTAGTTCACAACTAACTGGAGGACCAGCCAAAAGAACCATGGACCCAGAGATGTCCAACGTCCCAGCCTGAGGATCAGCTTGAAGCAGCTGCTCAAGGTATTCATCCCAGTGGGTCATAATTGCAGCATCATCCGCCATGACTGTGACTCTCTGAGGAACAGATTCGGATGTGCATAATGCTTCAATTTCTCTTTAAGCAGGACGCGGGTCACTAGACTACAGATGGTGTATCACTTGCTCACACATTCCTCTAACAAATGCCTTCTTATCTGCCCTCAAAGCCCTCGCAGCCATCCTTCTCAGTTCCTGGTACAGACCGGAGGTGCCATCAAATTGTGTGCTTCGACTCCTCTTAATGATATCACATATAACATTTCACTTTATACTTTGTCCTCTGATAACAGCTCAAAGATATTAAACTTTATTTCCTTTAACCAAGTATCCACCCACTACTCTTAATATGGTTAACTAGTTTGGAATTTTACATGATCCATAATGACATAAGGAGTGTTTCTGGAGTATACCATTTATCTGTATGTTGATTGGTGAAAATTAAAATATTTTCAAATGTGTTTTGCAAATGCACCTAAATAAAAAGACAGTGCTCTGTTATATTTTTCAGTTTGCATGTTGCATTAAAGAAAGCATGTGGGCGCACCACCAGGTGGTGAAAATAAAGGACGTCCATATTTGGATTTCATATATAACCATTGCTAAAGACTCTTTATTCACTAAGCCTTTTCCACAACATAGGAACAGAATTGGGCACCAACAGCATGAATCCATGTGCCCAACTTGCCTTTTGTCAATAGTTCAGGCTGCTGGTGGTGTAATGGTGTGAGGAATGTTTTCTTGGCACAGTTTGAGCCCATTAATACGAATCAATCACCAATTGAATGGTGCAGTCTATTTGAGTATTGCCACTAATCATATGCATCCCTTCATGCCCACTATTTATCCATCTTCTAATGGCTACTTACAGTATGATGACGCACCATGTCACAAAGCAAAAGTTGTCTCTAACTGGTTTCATGAACATGACAATGAGTTCATTGTTCTCCAGTGGTGCTTTACAGTCACTAGATCTAAATCCAATAGAACATGTTTGGAATGTGCTAGAATGGGAGGTTCACAGAATGAGTGTAAAACAAACAAATCTGCAGAAACTGCACAATGTAATAATGTTAACATGGACCAGAATTTCAAGAGAATGTTTCCAAAATCTTGTGGAATTCATGCCATGTATAGTATAATTAAGGCTGTTTTGAAAGCAAAAGGAGGCCCAACCCAGAATTAGAACTGTGCTCCTAATAATTTGCTCAGTGAGTTTATAATAGGTTTTTGCATTTAGTTTTTTTTACATTTCTAAAGCGTTTTTACACATTAATGCTGTTTTATTTTGAGAATGTCAATAAACAAATTTCAAGTTAAAATTGCCTTTTTAAAACAGAGACTTTGATGCTTTTTAGACTGCTACCGGTATACAGTACATACAACACATAATAGGTACAGAAATACACAGAAAGTTAGAACAAGTTAAAAGCCTGATTAAATAATATACAGTTAAATCCATATGTATTTGGACAGTGACACATTTTTCATAATTTGTGCTCTGTACACAATCACAATGGATTTGAAACAAAACAATCAATTTTTCATAATTTTTGCTCTGTACACAATCACAATGGATTTGAAACAAAGCAATCAGGATGTGAAAGCAGTATAGACTTTCAGCTTTAATTCAAGGAGTTCACCAAAAATATTGTATGAGCCATTTAGGAATGACAGACATTTTTATACATGAGCCCCTATTTTCAGGGATTCAAAAGTATTTGAACAAACTAACATAATAAATAAAATTATAATTTTCAATATTTGGTTGAAAATCATTTACAGTCAATGATCGCCTGAAGTCTGGAGCCCATGTAATCTTTAAGTACTGGGTTTACATTGCCAGGCCTTTACTTCAGCTGTCTTCAGTTGCTCCTTTTTAGTTAGACTTTCTGCCATCAGGTTTATCTTCAGCAAGTGAAATGCATTTACAGTTGGGTTCAAGTTAGTTGATTGACTTGGCCATTGAAGAATATTCCACTTCTTTTCATTGAGAACCATTTGGTTTGCTGTCATGGTATGTTTTGGCTCATTGTCCATTTGTACTATGAATCATTATCCAATCAGTTTTGCAGCATTTGTCTGAATCTGAGCAGACAGTATAGTCCTGTACACTTCAGAAATCATTCTGCTACTTCTGCCAGCAGCCATATCTAGACACCAGTGACTGACTTCCACTCACAGTAATATAATAAGCTAAGATAAGATAAGTCAGTCAGTCATTTCCCAACCCACTATATACTAACACAGGGACACGGGGGTTTGCTGGAGCCAATCCCAGCCAGCACAGGGTGGAAGGCAGGAACAAACCCGGGCAGAAGGATCGCCAATGCACCTAACCTGCATGTCTTTGGACTGTGGGAGGAAACCCATGCACACACAGGGAGAACATGCAAACTCCACACAGGGAGGACCTGGAAAGCAAACTCAGGTCTCCTAACTGCAGGCAGCAATGCTACCAATGCGCCACCATGCCACCCAGGTAAGATAACACTTTATTAATCCCCGAAGGGAAATTAAGGTGTTACAGAAGCTCACAGCAGAATTAAAAAACAAGTACATATAGATTAAATAAACAAAACACCTATTAAAATGTATCAAATGAAACAGATAACATAAACACTATAAAAAACAAACATAAAAATGTATTATCGCTCCACAGTAATAAACACAGTGCAGTATCACAGTATTACGATAGATGTGATACATAGGATGTCCAGCATCCTGGAGAGTGCTCTTGGTGTGGCTAAGTGTTGTGAAGGGGTTCTTCTTCACCAAGGACAGAATTCAGTGATCATCCAGAAATGTTGTCCACTGAGCTCACCAATGTCTTCCTTCTTTTTAAGAATGTACCCAATGGTTGATTTGAGCACTCCTTGTGTCTGCCATCTCTCTAAAGGGTTTGTTTTGTTTTCTCAGCCTAATGATGGCCTGTTTTTACTTGCATGTACAGCTCTTTGGACACATATTGACAGGTAAGAAGCACAGCTTCGAAATGCAAATTCCACACTTTGAATCAATTCCAGACCTGTCTAATAATGGAACACCTTGTCAGTCAAATGTCCAAATACTTTTGAGCCCCTGGAAATGGGCGGGCTATGCGGAAAAATTTCTGTCATTCCTAAACGGCTCATATGATAGAGTCCCTTTTGGCATTTACGGGATTTGAACCGGCAACCTTCCAATTGCCAGTGCAGATCCCTAGCGTCAGAACCACCACTCCGCACTGGATGACTTCCTGCGCCTGTCTTACCCAGTGCAGTTGTGTGCATGATTGTGCCCAGTGAAGGCTTAATGGCAAAAGGGAACGGCATGGGTTACTGCTAAATTAGGTAATTCAATGTCTGAAATGTAGTACTCAAATGCAAAATGGCAAATGGGAATATACAGTATGTATGCACTTTGTAAGATATTCTAAATGTGAACGCAAAATGGCAAATGGGAATATATTTATGCACTTTGTAAGATATTCTAAATGTATGCTTTTAACATGCTTGTCAACCACAGAATCCTAAACAGATATCTACAACAAAGCAGAATATGGGTAGTCTGACTAAACTGATTACTTAATACCAATGATATAAAAGGCTGCAGCTTCATTTAGATATTAAAAAAATACAAAATAAACTTGACTGTTGATATAGGTTACAGCTCCCTGACACAATAAATTGAATTCTACATGTTTGAGAATGTTAAGATGAAACTATTTAACAGCTGTAGCTGCTATTTAATAACATCCACACAGTTTTTGTTATCAGCCAAATGCAGAGCAACCAATGACAGCAAGCTTGTTTTTTTCTAAAATTTACCTTCAATTGGTTCTTAAAAGCAACAAAAGAAACTGAATTTCTTTATGATATAGTGTAAGTAATAATTTCTATATTTCTATGCTGATTTTCATATGCAGATGTCAAAGTTGAGATGGGCTATGATCCACCTCTAGTTTCTATCAATACACCTTCAATATACCTACTGATTACAGAACTTCAAATACAGTGTATCCGGAAAGTATTCACAGCGCATCTCTTTTTCCACATTTTGTTATGTTACAGCCTTATTCCAAAATGGATTAAATTCATTTTTTCCTCAGAATTCTACACACAACACCCCATAATGACAACGTGAAAAAAGTTTACTTGAGATTTTTGCAAATTTATTAAAAATAAAAAATTGAGAAAGCACATGTACATAAGTATATACAGCCTTTGCCATGAAGCTCAAAATTGAGATCAGGTGCATCCTGTTTCCCCTGATCATCCTTGAGATGTTTGTGCAGCTTAATTGGAGTCCACCTGTGGTAAATTCAGTTGATTGGACATGATTTGGAAAGGCACACACCTGTCTATATAAGGTCCCACAGTTGACAGTTCATGTCAGAACACAAACCAAGCATAAAGTCAAAGGAATTGTCTGTAGACCTCCGAGACAGGATTGTCTCGAGGCACAAATCTGGGGAAGGTTACAGAAACATTTCTGCTGCTTTGAAAGTCCCAATGAGCACAGTGGCCTCCATCATCTGTAAGTGGAAGAAGTTCGAAACCACCAGGACTCTTCCTAGAGCTGGCTGGCCATCTAAACTGAGCGATCGGGGGAGAAGGGCCTTAGTCAGGGAGGTGACCAAGAACCTGATGGTCAGTCTGTCAGAGCTCCAGAGGTCCTCTGTGGAGAGAGGAGAACCTTCCAGATAAGGACAACCATCTCTGCAGAAATCCACCAATCAGGCCTGTATGGTAGAGTGGCCAGATGGAAGCCACTTCTTAGTTAAAGGCACATGGCAGCCCACCTGGAGTTTGCCAAAAGGCATCTGAAGGATTCTCAGACCATGAGAAACAAAATTCTCTGGTCTGATGAGACAAAGATTGAACTCTTTCGTGTGAATGCCAGGCGTCGCTCATCACCAGGCCAATACCCTCCCTACAGTGAAGCATAGTGATGGCAGCATCATGCTGTGGGGATGTTTTTCAGAGGCAGGAACTGGGAGACTAGTCAGGATAAAGGGAAAGATGACTGCAGCAATGTACA
Source organism: Polypterus senegalus (assembly GCF_016835505.1). Lineage (NCBI taxonomy): Eukaryota > Metazoa > Chordata > Cladistia > Polypteriformes > Polypteridae > Polypterus > Polypterus senegalus. Next base: position 41,212,855 of record NC_053162.1, read on the forward strand.
GAGACATCCCAAATGAAAACCTGCTCCACAGCGCTCTTGACCTCAGACTGGGGCGACGGTTCATCTTTCAGCAGGACAACAACCCTAAGCACACCACCAAGATATCAAAGGAGTGGCTACAGGACAACTCTGTGAATGTCCTTGAGTGGCCCAGCCAGAGCCCAGACTTGAATCCGATTGAATATCTCTGGAAAGATCTTAAAATAGCTGTGCACCGATGCTTCCCATCCAACCTGATGGAGCTTGAGAGGTGCTGCAAAGAGGAATGGACGAAACTGGCCAAGGATAGGTGTGCCAAGCTTGGAGCACAATATTCAAAAAGACTTGAGGCTGTAATTGCTGCCAAAGGTGCATTGACAAAGTATTGAGCAAAGGCTGTGAATACTTATGTACATGTGATTTCTCAGTTTTTTTATTTTTAATAAATTTGCAAAAACTTCAAGTAAACTTTTTTCATGTTGTCATTGTGGGCTGTTGTATGTAGAATTCTGAGGAAAAAAATGAATTTAATCCATTTTGGAATAAGGCTGTAACATAACAAAATGTGGAAAAAGGCATGCGTTGTGAATACTTTCCAGATGCATTGTATCTTAGATCTTACTTACCACAAATTCTTCACTATGCGAATCCCACTTGCATTTTTACCATTTTGTAATCCTGGATTTTTAGATTTATTTTTCCCACATAAACTTTGTAAAGAAAAAAAACTTACTTTTTGTAAAGTTACTGGTTTGGAAATTGCAATTCTAAATGATCACAAATGTAGTCTAAATAAAAAATTATTGCAGTCATGACTGAACTCATAATTATGAATAATCTATTTATCATCTTCATGTGGCCAAAACAGACTCACGTGTCATAATCTTGAATGATCTGTCCCACTGCCCAGATAGCTGCCAGATATTCATTTGTTCCCATGGGATTGATATAATGCAATGAAGTTGGATCTCGAGGATTTCCGTTAGATGCTGTAAAATCTATGCCCACCTATGAAATAAAACAACATGGTGACAGTGTAAGCGAAAACAATGAAACTGAAAAAACGAAATAATTATATCATTATATTTTTATTGAAAGAATTAACAATAGAAAATCTTTTGTGTATTTATTTCTTGATTTATTTTGCTAATTGTTTAAATAATCATTAAGTAACCAAAATTTGTCTTGATGTACATAAAATAAACAATTTGATCATCAGTATCTTGGCTTCTGCTAGGTTATGATAATGCTGAAGAGTGATGAGTTACAGTGAAGAGAAAGAAAAGAACCTACACTAGAACCAACATTGTTCTTGTTAAACATCTCTAAACATCTCTAAGAAAGGTGGAGTAAGCAGTTGGGAGATGGGATTTTGTAGATACTGTTTGGAGAAAACCTAAAAAAAATACCAACCTAAAATCAAAACAAATCAACAACATACTGTTAAAAAGAAACAATACATAACCTAATTTCTAAATTATTCAAAGCCTTTTAATTGAGGTAACATTTTCACATTTTATGCTTGTTAATGTTAAGCTGTTTTGGATTTTAATTTCCAGAGGAGGAATAAACAATAATAATCAAAAATGAGTTGGTACACAGGTTATGAGGTACACCGAAATGAAAAAAGAGCTCCAATATTATTTCCTTTACAGGATGTTCAACATCTTGCCTAGAGTAATATTCATAATACCTTCCCTTGCTAAATTAATTGACCACAATGTCAACAGTAAAGCCAGCCTCAGACGTTGCGATTATTACAATAGGACAAATATATGCTAGCCTGACCATTGGTGCCAACATTAAAGATAGGATGCAATTTTCCCAAGGCAGTTTGTTTAAGATATTTAAATATTAAACATTAAAAACATCAAAAAAAGATTATTCTTTATCAGTAAGATGATTTGTGACAGTCAAATGCTAGATTTTTAACAGATGACAGTCATTAATATTAGAGGCATCAGTCATCAACTACTTTTTATGTATTAAATTTTGTGTCCCCATCTTTTACTTCTTTAATTTTTATTAGTAATCATTTTCTTGCTGACAGCACTTTATGAGGATCACAAAATAATAATGCTTTGAACTCTGAAATGGCTAAAAATGAACAGTTGTGAATACTGCCGACTGATGCAGAGAAAAATCACCATAGAAACGAAAAATATCCTTTTTAAAGCTGGATGTTGAAATCATTCTGGTAATTGCAAACAGCATTCTGAACAATGGCAAGTAATATTTCTGCCTACAGTTCCTGCTTATTTTAAAACAATTTTAGTTGGATTTGACTATTTACAATTAAAAAGTGTATATATTCTATGTATGAAAATGTGTATCAAAAACTATTCAGAGTAAATAATCTCAAAAAATGTCAAAATTTTCAAATTGACCAATTTAATTTGTAAACCATCTTAATTTCAGTTTTCAGTTAGTTGTGCTAAACCATGGATACTTGGCAGACCTGAATGAAGCTTCTTTTAAGACAATTAAGCACATATAGTACTCTTATCATTTCTCTTAATTAAATGGAACAGGGTATTAAAACAATGATTTTAACATTCTCTCTCTAACTCCATTCAGGAAAAACATATTTCTAAATATTTTGAGATTGCACAGCCATAATTTGTATCAAAGGGGTTTAATTGCTGAAGAAGTGACACTGTGTGACCATGAGCAAGTCACTTCACCTGCCTGTGCCCCAAATGGAAAAACAAAAAATATGTAACCAATCGTATCTCAGATGTTGTAAATTGCCTTGGATAAAGGCATCAGAAAGTAATAATAATATTATTAGATCACTTGAGCTTCTTACTCTTGAACATGATATATACAATTGTTGTTGAGTAAAACATTCCTCCATTAGATCAATTCCTACTTTTCCAAGTGACTTTGCTTTTGTTGAAGATTATTTCAGGGAAGAGTATTCTTTTCAATGTTATATCATGGAAGACCCAAAGAGTGTTTGATTTAAAGAGAACATGCCATAGAGCTGAGCGTAAATGGAGGAAGACTAAACTAACTATCCACTATGAAATATTAAAAGTTAAAATAACTGAATACAATAACACTGTCCATCTTGAGAGGCTCTGCTATTTCTCTAAAATTATAACTAACAATGCTAGTAATCCCAGATTCTTATTTTCTACAATTGATCGTCTTCTAAACCCAGGCAACTCAAAGGAATGCCTCCTAAATACTTCCAGTAAAACCTGTGAGGCTATTGCTGTATTTTTCAACCAAAAAATTAATGATATTAGAAATAACATAGTATATCTCCCCAACACTAAGGATCATCCTAAACCCCAGCATTCCGTTATAAACAAATTAAACTCTTTCACTAGGATAGATTTACCTGATTTAGATAAAATAATTTCTCAACTGAAACTTTCCACCTGTGTCCTAGACCCAATACCAACAAATTTTTTTAAAGAAGTATCGGGCGTGCTAATTGATAATGTTCTTGACATAGTAAATTCATCATTAGATACGGGGGTCTTCCCAGACTGTCTTAAGACTGCTGTAGTTAAACCCCTACTTAAGAAACATAATCTCGACCCCTCTGCTCTTGAAAATTTTAGACCCATCTCTAACCTGCCTTTCTTAAGTAAAATTCTGGAGAAGGCAGTCATTATGCAGTTAAATGACCACCTAAATAAACATGCTATTCTTGATAAATTTCAGTCGGGTTTTAGAACAAATCACAGCACAGAAACTGCACTCGTTAAAGTAGTAAATGATTTGCGGTGAATGCAGACAGAGGCCATTTATCTGTTCTCATCCTCTTAGATCTGAGTGCCACATTTGACACCATTGATCATAATATTCTTAGAAATTGCCTTAGTCAATGGGTGGGCCTCTCTGGCAGTGTCTTAAATTGGTTTGAATCCTACCTGGCAGGGAGAAAATTCTTTGTTAGTTGTGGTAATTACAACTCAAAGACACATGATATCCGATATGGTGTTCCACAAGGCTCTATCCTGGGTCCGCTGTTATTCTCAATCTACATGCTTCCGTTAGGTCAGATTATCTCAGGGCACAACGTGAGCTACCACAGCTATGCTGATGACACACAACTGTACTTATCAATAGCACCTGATGACCCCAATTCTCTTGATTCACTAACACAATGTCTGACTTGTATCTCAGAATGGATGAATAGTAACTTTCTCAAGTTAAATAAAGAAAAAACTGAAATGTTAGTGATTAGCAATAATGGATACAATGAGGCTATTAGAAATAAACTGGATACATTAGGATTAAAAGTCAAGAAGGAGGTAAAAAGCTTAGGGGTAATTGTTGACTGTAATCTGAATTTTAAATCGCATATTAATCAGATCACTAGGACAGCATTTTTTCACTTAAGAAACATAGCTAAAGTTAGACCTCTTATATCACTGAAAGATGCTGAGAAATTAGTTCAAGCATTTGTTTTCAGTCGACTAGATTACTGTAATGCACTCCTCTCAGGACTACCCAAGAAAGACATAAATCATTTGCAACTAGTGCAGAATGCAGCTGCTAGAATCCTAACTAGGAAGAGAAAATCCGAGCACATTTCTCCAGTTTTAATGTCACTACACTGGTTACCTGTGTCATTCAGGATTGACTTTAAAATTCTGCTTATGGTTTATAAAGCCTTAAATAATCTCGTCCCATCTTATATATCGGAATGTCTGACACCTTATATTCCAAATCGTAACCTCAGATCCTCAAATGAGTATCTCCTTAGAATTCCAAGAACAAAACTTAGAAGTGGTGAGGCGGCCTTCGGCTGTTATGCACCTAAAATCTGGAATAGCCTGCCAATAGGAATTCGCCAGGCTAATACAGTGGAGCACTTTAAAAAACTGCTGAAAACACATTACTTTAACATGGCCTTCTCATAACTTCACTGTAATTAAAATCCTGATACTCTGTAGATCCAACTCATTATAATAACTATTCATGGTGGCTCTAAAATCTGTTCTAACCCCTACTCTCTTCTGTTTCCTTTTCCGGTATCCTTTTGGTGGCGGCGTACTCAAAGCACCGTGATGTTCCAACAATGATGGATGGATTAAAAGCCAGAAGTCTGTATGACCATCAACATCAAGTGACTCCATTAGAACCCTAACTACAAAGAGGACTATTTCATTTATGTTAGGTAGAATGCCCAGAAGGGACTGGGTGGGCCCGTGTCCTGGAACCCCTGCAGATTTTTTTTTTTTTCCTCCAGCCATCTGGAGTTTTTTTTTCTGTTTTTTCTGTCCACCCTGGCCATCGGACCTTACTCCTTTTCTATGTTAACTAATGTTGTGTTATTTTAATTTCTTATTTTGTCTTTTATTTTTCTTTTCTTCATTATGTAAAGCACTTTGAGCTACTTTTTGTATGAAAATGTGCTATATAAATAAATGTTGTTGTTGTTCTTTTTCAATTGAAATGGGTAAACTGTAGGAATAAAGTTGAATTTCAGTATATTATAGTGGTCATAACAGCTATAATTCACCATGTTTTTAGTGATGTGTTCAAATCGGATTGTTGGTCAACTCCAAACAGCTTCTGTCCACTTCATATCGGTATACCAGAATCTCTTCACAGTGGCCACCTCCAAACAATGTAGGACTTCGGCACTCCACTGACACAATCTCTTTCCTGGGTTTGAACAGCTCACATCTGTTACCACCACCATAAGGCTCAGGCTCTGTTTTTCCTCTTCTTTTTCTGCCTTTTCGCTCTCTTTTTTTAATAGTACATCTGCGTCTGTTTCCATGGCACCCTCCCAGAAATTGCTGCAACAGACTCACACCTCACTCCGTATTGACATATACCCAATATGCTCATCTTAGGCCTTACACTGTTTTCTATATATGCTCAGACAGAGACAGGGTTCTCATTGGTAATAGCACAATTGAGTGATGAAAGAAAAAACAGAAAGTACATTTATGTGGCGGTACTACAATATATTATTAGCATTATTAGATGTTTACCATTTTCATTTTTTCAAGTAGCTCATTGAAGTACAGTATTTCTTTTCGTCTTTTTCATTAGTTGTATATGGTCTTCTTTAAAGATCATAAATATGACTGTATATTCGAAGCAGTGCTTGGACATATATAAATGCCGGTATCATATGTACCACTGCTTTATTAACATGAAGAGCAAGGAGTATGTAGTAGTAACTTTGAGCATCACAACAGAATTTCTGTGGCTTCCCAATTAAAAATTCAAGTGTCATGATCTAAGACCAGGGACGGAGTATTGTGCAATTTAAAGAAGAGTGGAGTGGAGGTGGTTTAGGTACTCCGTTTGTAGCTACCACCATGATAAGTATGGTAATCGAATGCAAAAGTATTTTGCCGAGCAAGGGAGTGGGGCATTCCCATTCAAATAAAGCAGATGCACATGTAAAATATAAACGACTTTGGAGGTCAGGTGTGGGAGTTCCCTTTGAGAGTACAAAGATGCAAATGTATATTACATTACAATGGAATAACTCATGGGGGACCCGGTAAGTTTAAACTGACACTGTCGGTCCAGTGCCATTTTTAGGATTTGCAGGTATCAGGATCTTAGTACCCTCTGTGTTTCATGCAGACTTACAGTATATACTGTAAAACCAAAGAAAGAGGTGACCCTTTGGGCTTTTGCATACGTTTATGTAATGGCATTGATCAGGGGCTATGTTGTATATGATGGACAAAAGAATTAAAGACTTACTTCTATTGTCATGTATATAATTAAGAAAAAGATCGGGGCTGAACACAACAGATCAGGACCTTAAGTCTCTGAAGCCCCTATCCCGCTCCCAACGCCACTGCCTCACTCCTGGTTGGTCTTGGACTGGAGAACACTGCTTCCGCAGCTACTTTTCTCTCACTGCTTTCTTGTTTCTTGTAAGGCAACACCTATTCACAACCATAGCGTCTGGTTCCGGCACTTCCTGTTTATAGTGTGCATGCTAACCACTGACCTTCGTACCTTGAGCTTTCTCCTTCCATTTCACACCTGACTGCAGACACCAGAGGTGGTCACATCTCTTTTTTCCACTAGGACACCACCCTATTTTTTAGTGCTGCTGTTTGGCATGTCAATAGTTTTTGCTCCATCTTTCTGTGGTACAGCAAATGAAGTCTGTTGCAGTGCGCAATTTAAAATACTATAAATAAATAAAGGGGCAATTAGGCATCAGAGGGATGTAGGTGTGTGTGGCTGAGCATATTCAGTGTGTTGACTGGATAAGTGATTGATTGTATACTCATATACAGATGCATGCAGTTCGGTCAATTGCCTCATTAATGATGTGGGGTCTAAAATAAGTGCGAGCACACCTGCAAATAATAAAAGAAGCCTTACTCGGAAAAAGGGGAGGACAACAAAAATGGAAAGTCCATTTCTTAGTCCATAGTAAGACGTTCCTTGGTTTTAATTTTGGATGTCAGTCATTATACCTGTAAATGTCTGCTTTCCACTCTCATTCTCCACTCTGTTCATCAGTTCCATTATCTGTGTCCCTTACATTACATCTTTTAATGTGGTCTGCCTGCTACCATAAGAGAGGCCCCTTTGGTCTCAGCTTTTAAATCCCGGCTGAAGACTCACTACTTCAGTTTAGCATATCCTGACTAGAGCTGCTGATTAACTGTACAGACTGCATCTCTGTTGTTAGTCATTAGAATTAAAACATAAGTAACATGATAGTTATAATTTGTTACTAACTCTCACCTATTCTGTTTCTCTTCTCGGTACTCAAATGTGGCACTTGGTGCCACGGCCCACCTGCCAAGTTGTTTTGCCTGTCATCCCTGATGGTGGATTGTAGGAATCGTGGGAAAGAGGGGTCTTTTCATCAGATTAGTGCTATTTTAGCTGTGGAATGGTCAAATGGGGGAGGCAGCTTGATGGATGCGATCTCCAGGACTCTAAACAAATCCAAATCATATTATGTGATATCATCGACTGTTAAATTCTACTCCGTACTTCTAAAATTTTTATTTTTATACTGTATTTGTTCTGTTCTGTGTATTGGACTGTATTGTATTGCCCCCCTTCTTTTTGACACCCACTGCACGCCCAACCTACATGGAAAGGGGTCTCTCTTTGAACTGCCTTTCCCAAGGTTTCTTCCATTTTTTCCCTACAAGGGTTTTTTTTGGGAGTTTTTTCTTGTCTCTTAGAGAGTCAAGGCTGGGGGGCTGTCAAGAGGCAGGGCCTGTCAAAGCCCATTGCAGAATTTCTTGTGCAATTTTGGGCTATACAAAAAATAAATTGTATTGTATTGTATCTCTTTTTACTCCCAGTCTTTCCTGTCTTTGTCTCTCAATTTGCCCCTAGGTGGTAACAAAATTATTTTTCCCCACTTAATTGTGCCTGATGCCACACCTCTCTTGACAGAAAAAAAGAAAAGCAAAATCAAAGCACTACTGCTTTCAAGTGACTGCATCCATAAAAACACCAAGGCTTCAAAAATAAAGCACTCTTATTCCTTTTTCTTGAATCACAGCTTCCGTTCATCAGTTCAAACAAGTCTAAAGCTTCACCAGAATGATTAGGTTACTATGGTAACAGCCTCTTCCTGCCTGAGACTGTTTCAACAAGCAGGAAAAGAAAAATAAATTACACTATTATTTATAGAAGTGTATAGTGTCTAGGGCCAGATTTCATTAACTAAAATCCACTAAAAAACAGACATAGAGTGCAGCAATTTTATTTCATTAAAAGGTACTTGTTTCATTTTGCCATTCATTTTATATAGCACCTTTTCCATGCTCAAGGCATGTCACAGAGTTACAGAAAGAACAGCAGGGCATATGTATTTTGAATAAAAATATCTTCTGCATAGAACACTACAAAGGATAAATACAGGATATACAAACTAATAAATAGAATAAAGAAAACAAAAATATAAAAATAAGTGTAAAATAGTAAATTCAGTACTAAAAGAAATCCTGAACAAATAACATAATAACACACACACAAATTATCTGGAGCATCTGGACAGAGAAGTAAACTGAAAGACGGGGCAGAATGTTAGGTTAAGTTAAAAGCCTTCCTGAACAGATGAGTTTTCAGTTGTTTTTTAAAAGAATGAATTGAGTCAGCTGAGCTAATTAATTTAGGGAGTTCATTTGAAAGTCTGGATGTTATACAGGTGAAAACCTGTCACCCTTAGAGTGCAGGTTAATGTGGGGCAAAACAACATTGCCAGAATCAGGGGACCTTAGTTGGCGAACACAATGTAGCAGGTCACTGATGTAGTCCGGTGCAAAGCATTTTAAAGCTTTGTAGGTTATTAACAGAATTTTATATTCAGTCTTGTAAGACACAGGGAGCCAGTGAAGACAAAGCAGGATAGGTTTTGAAGAGTTTAGGCAGAGTTTTTAATTAAATGGAGCTGTAATATATGATTTGAAGGGGTACCTTCTAGTAAGGAATTACAATAATCGATGCAGGATGTGATAAAAGCATGGACAAGTTTCTCAGCATTAGAAAAGGAGAGGAATGAGCGAACATGGGATATGTTTCTGACAGTGCAAGGCCAGCTCCATGCTAGTGGGACCTTCCGAACCCCCTTCTTTAACCCACTACTGCCGATAACGTACCTGAGGGATGAGCCTAGAAAATGAGGACAAACACACAGCAGCAAGGGGTAGTTGCATAAAGGTGCCAAAATGCTTTTATTAAAACCATCTAAAAAACAACAATGTCTGAATAGTGCAGTGCTCAAAAATGTTCCAATAAATAAATAATCCAATAAAATGTGAACTGTGGAGGTTAAAAAAATGAATTAAATAATCCAGTAATAACAAGGTTAAAATTACTTGATAGGAAGCTGTTCATAAGAACATGAGCTCTGGTGCAACCCTTTAAAAAAAGACTTCTCCCCTACTTAACCTATTCAGATCTCGTAGTGTGGAGAGACATCATCCAACAGGCACATACTCCCTTCTGTTCTGCTCGTGCCCCTGCCGCCCATCTCATGGTGTTCCAAGGGGCACCACAAAGCCTCCACTCTCTGACTCCCGCTGCCTTCCCAGACTTGCGTGGTTAGTCCGCTGGAGTAAGTTGATTGCTCCTGCTTCTAAGCTTCTCAGTAGGAGCAACTCACAGCCCCCTTGAGCATTTGTCACGTTTTTCTCTCAGGTCTCCATTCCTGTCCGCCTGCTTCCTTTCCTCTAGCAAGGCTCGCTCGCTCCTGTCTTCCTTTTCTCTTTCCATTAACCTCCCCACCTCATGCCAACTCCCCCTTAAATACCTCCATGGCTGCAGTGTCTCAAAAATGCACTGCAGAAAGCCGATGAAGCAATTGAGACTGTTTCACTTTTAACACTGAAATACAGATAAAATTCTGTTACAACGAACACCCAGGGATCTAAAAAATATTTAGTTGTAACGAAAATTTTGTTGTAATGAGATTCTGTATTTGTTACTACAGTAATCCCTCGCTATATCGCGCTTCGACTTTCACGGCTTCATTCTATCGCGGATTTTATATGTAAGCATAACTAAATATATAATGCAGATTTTTCGCTGCTTCGCGGGTTTCTGCGGACAATGGGTCTTTTTACTTTTGGTACATGCTTCCTCAGTTGGTTTGCCCAGTTGATTTTATACAAGGGACACTATTGGCAGATGGCTAAGAAGCTACCCATTCAGAGCGCGCAGTTAAGTTCATGTGTGCTGATTGGCTCAGCGACAGAGCGCCAAATTCAATTCTGCTGCGTTAACCAGGGAGTCTTGTCTCGCTCATTCAGCATCAATGTGTTTCGCTGTGCAAACAGTTAACCTTTGTGCTCTTTTGTGTTTATCTTTGTGCATAGTCAAGCCCTTCGTTATGTCTCCAAAACGATCTGCTCCTGATACTGCTTCAGGGGACGTGCCCAAGCGCTAACGGAAGATGCTAACGATTGCCAAAAAGGTAAAAGTTTTGGATATGTTGAAGGAAGGAAACAGCTACATCGCTGTAGGACGCCATTACGGCATCAATGAGTCCACAATTCTTTTTTATTTAAGATGAAGGAAAAGAATATAAGATCTACGGCCACAGTGTCCTTTAACCAGGGAGCAAAACAAGTTATGGACGTAATAAGGCGGTAGTCCAGATGGAATCTGCTTTAGGGACTTGGATTGAAGACTGCCAGAAGAAGAACAACGGCGGTGCTACACAGTCGCCTGAAAAGGCTCTTTTAGAAGAGCTGTAATGTTCTCCTTTGTTGGGCAGTAAAATTAAACTCATTGTTATCAGACAAGTTGTCGTGTCATTGTTGGTGAGTAACCATAATTAATTTTCTACATACAGTACTTAGTACATGTATGTACATTTAGTGTCACTGTACACACATTTTACTGTATACAATTTTTCTTGCATTGTACGTATTTATTGCTGGTGGCCTGTCTATCGTAATGGCCGTAACATATGTGATGTCGGAGATGCTCGGTATATTTAAAATAATATTTAGGTTTTACTGTATATAAACAGTGTGTTTACATACATAATTTCAACGAATCTTACCTAATATCTAAGAATACAAAGGGTTTATGCTGTATAACTGTGTGGGAAATGTTTCTAAGAGTGTGGGAGAGTTTATAAGGGCTTAAAATATATAAAAAATAACCATATAAACATATGGTTTTTACTTTGCGGATTTTCACCTTTCGCGGGGGGTTCTGGAACCCAACCCCCGCGATCGAGGAGGGATTACTGTATAGTGCTTTCTTTAACTTGCGTCCAGGTGTTTGCAATCATTTCAATGGCTTCTTTGCGTTAATTTTCATCTCTTCCTGCCTACAAGTTATGCTGACGAGAATTTTTCTCAGCATTTCCTTGCAATAATACACTTTCAGGGTGCAAATGATGCCCAAATCCAATGGCTGAAGCATTGCTGTGCAATTGGGTGGGAGGAATTCAATGCGAACATTATCTAAATGTGGAAGACCCCCCCCTCCCCCCAACTCTCCACCCAACGGGAACAACACGCTGAAGTGCGTCTCGAAGTGCGATTGCAGTGTCTGTGGAAGATTGTTTGTCCGTTCCCGGGGCAGGGCAATAGCAGGCTCATAGTGCTGCAGTGAAGCGACACAGAAGCAAATCATAAAAGATTGGGGTCATGCTATAAGTCCCTGTCTTGCACACCAAAACATGAGGCTTAGTCTCAGTACTTTAGCAAAACCAGCTTTATTCAGCTTGAGACAGGAACGGCACGCTTATTTATTATTGTGTGATCTGCCACTCTGTTATACACAGACACAGCAGTCAGGTAGGATCGTGGCCAGGTCAGTGACCAAGTAATCTTGCATCACCCATCAATATCTTTTCTGTTTCCTTTGGCAGAGAGATGTAGCATAGCTGTGAGTGTGCTGTTGCCCCGGCAACAGATAGTTTTTCACAGACGCAGTGATCGCACTTCAGCGTGCTGTCTAGTTGTGGGAGGTCCCAAGAGAGTTTACAAACCTCATATTTTCTTGAATGAGTGCCGCATTAATAGGAATATTTCTTGAACGAGCATCACTCAACCACATAAAAACTGCTTTTTTGACGTCTTCAAATGCAGAAGTTCACATACGTTTGCAACCCAAGATTTTTCTTCTTTTTTTTGCTCGGTCTTACAAGAAACTTGACAGCGTCAATGGCGAAATTCCAAATTCACTGGCAACGTCTTTTTTCTTTTTGTTGCAATCGAGAGCTCCAAAAATGTAAAGTTTTTTTTCTAATATGAACTGTTATCATTTTTTGTGTCTGCTGTTTCTATAGGAAGGTGACAATGAGTTAAATTCTGATGGGTGTTTTTCAGATGTTGACGAGCAATAAACAAAAGGTATCATTGAAAACCGCAGGAAACAAAAAAGGCAAAAAAAAAAAAATTAGGAGGAAAATGCGAAGAAAGAAAAAAAATTAAAATGTTTCTGTTTGGGGTATCGTTGTGCACAACTGAGCTGCGGCCACAGAACTAACTGCTCTGTGGATGATTCATTCAGGCATTTCAAGGTCTTTTGGGTACTTCATTGTAGTGAAAGTATCTGATGAATGTACTTTGTAGTAATAAGATTTCTACAGACTTGTGTCATATGGGGAAACTGTCGGGACCATAAAAATACTTTGTTGTAATGAAAATTTTGTTGTAACGATATTCGTTGTAATGGAATTTTACCTGTAATGTTTGGTATCATCTGCATAAAAATGATAACCCAGTCCAAAGCTATAAACAATATGTCCAAGGGAAAGCATATAGATACAGAAGAGCTGAGGGCCGAGGACAGAGCTCTGAGGAACTCCTTGTTTGACTGATGCTGAGCTAGATCTGCTGTTGAGAAGACTAACCAGCTCTTGCCTATCAGTCAGATTGGACTGCTGCCATAAGCAAATCAGTTACCCGAAGCAAAGCAGTTTCACAGCTGTGCTGCGTTCTGAAACCACACTGAAAGGGTTCTATCAAATTATTAGAAGTTAAGTAATCGGTGAGTTGGGAGGCTACAACATGGTCATGAACTTTTGACAAAAAAGGTAAGTGAGAGCTGGGCTGAAAATTATTGAGATTGTCATCAACACCAGAGTTTTTTAACATTGGGGATATAGAAGTGATTTTAAAAGTGTCAGGTACAAAGCCATTGTCAAGTGATGTATTTATTATTGTTGTAAATGTTGGGATTATGGCATGAAGGCAGGATTTAAGAAGTGTGGTGGGGATGGGGTCCAGTACACAGCTTTGTACAAAGCAGGTCATTAACAAATGCAGATATGACTAGAGAAAATTTAGAAAAGGAGCCAGATGGAATGGGAAGACAGAAAGATGCTAGTTGTATTATTTACATCTTTAATTTTACTACGAAAAAATGGAGGAATTTTTCACACACTTCAGTAGAGGAGGTAATTGGGCCAGATGCAGGTTGAGGTAGTTTATAAACAGAAAACAAAACCCTCAGGTTATCATGGCCACTTACTGTTATTCTGCGATAATGCATGTTCTTGGGTGCAGTTAGTACATCTCTGGATATGCACAGTGAGGTCAGTCTTATGTGACATTTTCTTAAGGCATTAGCCAGCTGCTTTCATAAACTGTAATTCTGAATCATACCATGGAGTTGAACACTTAAAGAAAACTTCTTTATGTTTTAAAAGAGCTGTTGTATCCACTGTTGAATGAAGGGCTACAGTTATAGTAGTCAACAAGACTATCTAGTGTAATAATGGATAACAGGAAAAGATCAGAGATGGATCCAGCAATGATAGAAGGACAGATATTTTTTTAGGTTCCTGAAAGAAATTCAATGTTTACAGGAAAGAGGAGGGAGAGGTAATGAGACAGTGAAAAGTACTGCTTTATCATCAGAGAGTCTATAATTACTGCTATAAGTGTTCTCACAGATAAGCCACACGTGCAGATCATGTCCAATATATGACCACCAGAGTGGGTAGGAACATCATCATTTTGCACCAAACCAAAGCAGTTCAGTAAGGATAGGAATTTATTCCTTAGTTTACATGTAGAAAAGTCAATATGGATTTTGAATTCACCAAGAAGAATGAGTCTCTGGAAATGGGAATTAAGTGGGTTAGTAGTTCAGTTAGATCAGACAGGAAAGACACCTTGTATTTTGAAGGACGATAGAGAACAATAAGTAAGACAGGACCAGATTTCATTATTAGTTTAAAAGCCGGACACTCGAAAGGCATTGGTATAGAGTATACCTGACTACCTGAAGCTTCTAGTGTAGATTAACATATTTTTCCTTTGGGAAATCCCCATTTACAGGCCCCACTAATTAATATACTGTAGTGTTTCTGATTCCATTAAGGCTTTACCCGGCTCTATTATCCAGTAATATACAGTATCTGACAAGCCTGCCTTGGTCTATTCAAAGTTACAGGGCTGGGGTGTCTATAACGCCTGGAGGGACACAGTGACTGTAGGTTTTCATTCTGTCTAGTCTTAATTAGTGACCAGCTTTTGCAACTAATTAACTTATTTTGTCTTAATTTTAACTGACTTGCTATTTAAAACTTAGACCACTTAACTGTTTATTTTTCTCTTAATTAGCAGTGAAAATGAGTCAACACATAACCAGTTAATCTGTGTCTATCATTCATCACACAACATATGAAAACAAAGAAAGGTGAAGGTGTCAGTGACATTGATCTGCTCAAATCCACAAAACATTTTGACAGTACTACCAGAAAAAAAGTTTGGACCTGCAACCACTGCATTCCTACAGGATCAGAGTTGGACACCCCTGGGGTACAATTACGTATCAAGGCAGTAATAAACTTTAGGAAAAAATTCAATCTGAATGCCATGTAAGTCTTTTTATAGGTATATTAGGGGGTTCGCCCCTTTGCTCGCCAAAAACCACCCTAATAACCCCATATCCCCCACGGGCCTGCACTACATGCTAGCCAATTTGTGTCTGCCGCTCGCATTGTGAAGAGAGGGTCAGAATGCACTCCAAGGAGACGTGGTCGTTCCTCTGAAACCCCCTCTTAAACGGTGATACAATGGGAAACAAATATATATATATTTTTTACCTCCTCTCTCCTTGATCAGCTGCTGGTTGCTGCTGCAATATCACATGATCTAAATTTTGTGTGGCGCTTTGAACATTTAAAAGCCTGTACAGCAGCTGTCCTACTCTTTGTCTTTTATTTCCGGCCCGGGTGTGGTTAAATCTCTTGGCACAAAGTCTCGTCTCGCGGGACGTGAATTGTTGATATTTTTTTTGTTTATAATTTAAAATCGGAGTAAGAATCTCAAAATCTAACAACATTACATTAAAGTTTGTTAAATTCTGAAAAAAATGATACCAAACATATATATATATATATATATATATATGTAGGTTTTAAAATAACCCTGATTTAAATTGTGACAAAAAATGTGACATAAAAAGTCACATAAAATCGTTGCACAAAATCGTTACACTTTTAGGCTTAGGATTTTATATATATAGAGTAGATTAAGGACTCCAGGTTAAATTAGCAGCATAATCCTGAATGGAAATCAGATTCAACGATAACTTCTAGGAAATAAAAACACACATAGACACTACAAAAGAAGTGTCTAAATTTGGATTAAACCTGAGGCCAAAAGTTTTTGACAGAGCAATACCTACCTACCTACCTACAATGTCTGTCCATCTGTCATGCAAATACTGATCCTGGTCTTCACTGAAAGCTTATGACCTGATGCATTCTGGGTAGCAGAAGCATTAGCTGAGTGATCTGTGTATGTCTGTATCTTTCAACAAAATAATTAAGAAAGTGACATGACAAAGAGAAAGAGAGCAGCTGCATCTGCTGAGCATCAAGCAAATTGCAAAATGCAATTGCATGACAAAGAACATTAGAAATAGGATGAAGAAGAATAAGAGTAGCACCATCTGCTGAGAATCAAGTACATTACAGAAGATGATTAAGTAACTAAGACCAAGAATGAATAAGCAGAAAAGATGCTGACAAACACAGACAAGCAAGACGTAATCCTGAATATAGCCTGATTTGTTCTGGAAATAAAAAAACAGGTTCTGACAACCTGGTGGCCAACTACTACTGGGCAGAAACTTTTATTCTAATAAAAGCATGGTCCCCACCGGTCCATCTATTAATAACCCCCAGGACACAGTACATACTTATTCAGAATTAATAATCAAGTGTAAGTGTGGTATTTATTGATCACTGAATGTGACAAATAACTACATAACAGGAAGAAGGAAAAAGGAGACTAAGAACATCTGCTGAGCATCAATCTCATCACAGAAGGCCCTTAAGATACTGCAGCTGAGCAGCAGGCAGACACAAAAGTGCATTGTGATGCCAGACAAAATCCAGGATACAGAATGCAATAATGAGAACAACAGAGAAATGCAGGCCAACAAACAAGCACTACTTAGGAAAGTTACATCACCAAAGTAACTTGTGATCATTCTGAAGTTGAACATTTCATTGGTGAAAACAAAAGAATAGGTTGCCAAAATGGAAAAGTTCAACATGCTTTTTATGAAACCCCTTTATTTTAGCACTATAGGTCCATATATTTCACTAGTCTTGCTTAATTATTGCATCAGAGTCCAGGCAATGTAGACAAAGCAGGATGTGATATAAAATGTACTAAAACATTAGAGCATTTAAACTAGAGAAATATTGTTAATTCCTATCAAATGAGGATTAATAAAACATAGCTATATATTGCGATTTTTTTTTATTCACATATAAATGATGACTGAAACTTTCAAATATGTTGAATTATAATTATTTATTTCAACATAAATGATGACTGGAAATTTAAAATGTTGTTGATGTCACAACACAAAAAAGTATAATAAGCAATATTACAATAAAACTATAATGAAAAGACACGAACAGCACAGTAACAACAATAACATTCATTTCTATAACACATTTATAAACAAATGATGTAGAACAAAGTGGCTTACAAAATATCAAAGATGCTCTTAAGTGCAATGAAAAACAACTTAAGTAATACTAGGTAAGAATAATAATGTATAAATAGTATAAAAAAATTGCACACTTACATAAGATATATACTGTAATTAACAGAAACAGAGTCTCTAAATAACAGTTTAATGATAAAGTCATATAAAGGAATATAAATGAATTTTTCTACTTACAGTAAACATAAGTTGACAACCACCAAGGATGTAATCCAGAAAAGAGTAGTCTCTTGAAATCTGTGGAAATACAGCATAAAGACTGCACTAAATGTCTCAAAAGCCACATGAATAAGGGTCAAAATAAGCAATAAAATACTGTAGACAAACGCAATAGGTAAAACAACTTAGGAAACATGTGAACTCTAGGTAAATCTAAAAATTAAATAATTATCTTTAAAAAACAAACTGGAATTACTGCTGTAATTTACATGTAATTATTATGTGCCATGAATAATCAATGCCAGCATTTAGATATGAACATGCAGAAATTGATGATACACCATGTTACCGAAAATAAACCATCCTTTAAAGAGCTAAAGCAGGAACACAGAGTGTAGAACTGGAACTATTTTATAGATCAAAAATATCTTAACACATAATGGTGACAGGTTCCACAATACAGGAAGACCTTGGAGTAGCACCATTGTGTTTCCAAATTGAGAGGAGAAGTGGAGAGGGTTTGAGGAATGAAGTTAAGATGCCCTGTTTGCACCTCTTTCACAACTGTATGGTTCACTGAGAAAATAAAAGGGGTCAGTATAACCTGTTGTAGAGATTGTATCCCTTGGCCAGTTTGGGCTCACATTTGAGCAGCTAAAGGCTTATTTTTCAAAATGAATAAATATATAATTTTTACATGCATTGAATTTTCCTTGCTAATCTTAGGCAAAATAAGGGTTTAAGACAATAGTAAAGTCATTGTATGCCGTTTATTTTGAAAATAGGGAGGTAGTACTTGTTATTGCAAGGTTATCATTAAACATTAAAGCTTTTGGCTTTAGTTTTTTATTACTTATGTGTTAGATACTACAATTGCCCAAACAGCAGATTTAACCACAGGTGGGAAAAAAGTTTTGTTGCTTAGAATGACATACTTGAGCTATGACTTTAATTATATTCCAAGAGCTAATTTATGTTAGAGTTATTAAATTTGTTTAAAATAGTTTTTTTTTTGTTTCATACTGGAAGGATTTCAAGTTAACCTTGCTAATTTCAAATGAAATGTACAGTTTTAAAGGTGCAGTTGCAACATCTTACCCAACAAGATTTTACAATGATAATTCCAGAGTTCCTGTAGCTTTTCTTTTTCTTTTGCTTCTTTGGATTAAGGCACTCAAACTCTAACTGAAAAAAATAATATGGAATAGTAAATGTAGAGAACAACTTCACATTTTCTAACATATATACTGCTCAAAAGAATTAAAGGAACACTTTTTAATCAGAGTATAGCATAAAGTCAATGAAACTTATGGGATATTAATCTGGTCAGTTAAGTAGCAGAGGGGGTTGTTAATCAGTTTCAGCTGCTGTGGTGTTAATGAAATTAACAACATATGCACTAGAGGGGCAACAATGAGATGACCCCCAAAACAGGAATGGTTTAACAGGTGGAGGCCACTGACATTTTTCCCTTCTCATCTTTTCTGACTGTTTCTTCACTAGTTTTGCATTTGGCTACAGTCAGTGTCACTACTGGTAGCATGAGGCGATACCTGGACCCTACAGAGGTTGCACAGGTAGTCCAACTTCTCCAGGATGGCACATCAATACGTGTCATTGCCAGAAGGTTTGCTGTGTCTCCCTGCACAGTCTCAAGGGCATGGAGGAGATTCTAGGAGACAAGCAGTTACTCTAGGAGAGCTGGAGAGGGCCATAGAAGGTCCATAACCCATCAGCAGGACCAGTATCTGCTCTTTTGGGCAAGGAGGAACAGGATGAGCACTGCCAGAGCCCTACAAAATGACCTCCAGCAGGCCACTGGTGTGAATGTCTCTGACCAAACAACCAGAAAGACTTCATGAGGGTGACCCAAGGGCTCCATGTCCTCTAATGAGCCCTGAGCTCACTTCCCAGGAGCATGCAGCTCGATTGGCATTCGCCATAGAATACCAGAATTGGCAGATGCACCACTGGTACCCTGTGCTTTTTACAGATGAGAGCAGGTTTACCCTGAGCACGTGACAGAAGTGAAAGGGTCTGGAGAAGCCATGGAGAGCATTATGCTGCCTGTAACATCATTCAGCATGAGCAGTTTGGTGGTGGGTTAATGATTGTCTGGGGAGGCATATCCATGGAGGGTCACACAGACCGCTACAGGCTTGACAAAGGCACCTTGGCTGCCATTAGGTATCAGGATGAAATCCTTGGACCCATTGTCAGACCCTATGCTGGTACAGTGGCTCCTGGTGCACGACAATTCCTGGCCTCATGTGGTGAGAGTATGCAGGCAGTTCCTGGAGGATGAATGAATTGATACCATTGACTGGCCACCACACTTTCCTGACCTAAATCCAATAGAACACCTCTGGGACATTATGTTTCGGTCCATCCAAGGCCACCAGGTTGCACCTCAGACTGTCCAGGAGCTCAGTGATGCCCTGGTCCAGATCTGGGAGGAGATCCCCCACAACACCATCTGTCATCTCATTAGAAGCATGCACCGATGTTGTCAGGCATGTATACAAGAACACAGGGGCCATACAAAGTTCTGCGTATAATTTTGAGTTGCTGCAATTAAATTTTGGCAAAATGGACTAGCCTGCCACATAATTTTTTCACTCTGATTTTTGGGGCGTCTTTGAATTCAGGGCTCTGTAGGTTGATCATTTTCATTTCCATCAAACGATGTGGCATCCTTTCGTTCCTAACACATTACCCAGTCTATATCAGTATAGATATCCAGGATGATTTCTTTTTCCCATTGAGATCTGATGTGTTTTCAAAGTGTTCCTTTAATTTTTTTGAGCAGTTTATTTTCCTTGAATATGGCTAAGAAATTGTTTTCACATGTGTTCTCACAATTCATATCATCATTATTAGTTGTTAAACAAAAGTCAAATAGGTTAAACAGGATTGTAAAAATTGCAGTGGAAGGTGTTTTTGTGAAAATATGTATTGAAGAGTATCTTCAGCCCTGTGAGGAACAATAATAAACATAAATCAAGAAATCAACTAAATGGAGCCTTTATGACTAATTAAAAAGTGCTTCATTCCACAGCTGACTGAAAAAGAAAGGGAACAAGGAGGTTGAGTTCCCATCATAGCCAGCCACCAGGTAACCAACCACCCGGTAACCAACCACCCAGAAGCATGGAGATGAAAAGCCAATCCCTGATACTGGGGCCAGATGCTTTGTTTATTGTCAGTGTAATAAGTTCAAGAAGAGTTAAGTTATATAAAGGTTTCCAAGAGATAACAGAAGCAGAAAAGGGGTATTTCCAGCAAGAGACCTGTGCCAGTTTGGCAGTAATGATATCAATCTCTGGATCGGACTGAGAGAGAGTGTGGAAAGGTCCCGGCTAAGGAAAATATGAGGGGAGAGAGCAATTTGGACAGTGAGGATAGGAGAGGGAATTTGAAACACCAATCCAATAGAGAGAGACAGTGGGACAGACCCAAAACATGAGAAGGATGATACTGGGAACATTTATGGAGAAGAAGTGACAAAGAGGATTAGTGGATAAACCCCCTGAAGCAATGCACAAAATTAAACTGAGTATGCTGATGATTGGGGTTCTAGGAGGACAGAGTAATATTCTTAAAGGCGTCTTGTCTTGTCTTTCATTATGATCCAATGGAAGATGGGAGAGCACGTTGCCACATTGAGTACAAGGACAAGGACTTCTAGGAGGCTTTGCAGAGTGCAGCAAATAGGAGTTGCAACTGGTTTTTTATGTGATGAGTGGGGAAAGAGGAGGAAATTGACGCACCACAATCCTTAAGAACAGACATCGGCTGAAGATAAAAGAAAAAGAAGAGGAAGGAATGGAAAACCTGGATCTGAAGTGCCTGAAACATCTGCAGTCCTGTGTCAAAAACATTTGTCAGTGTGATAATACCTTAAACAGACCAGTTCAGAAAAAAAAGCTTAATCAATTAATGAAGAAAGCTTAATTTAAAATGGGGGTATTTGAGTGTCCAATGAGACAGTAAGCTAAACGCTTATCTATATCATGCCAAGACTCAAAGCATAAAGAAAAAAGTACCAAAGTTAGAAATAATGGACTTTAGCTTTAAGGACAGGAAAGCGAGAGTATGAAAAGTATGGCTGGAAATAAGCCAGTGTATGATGGAAAACTAAGATGGGGGATTGGCAGGAGTGTCAAAACAGTTCCAGACAGGAATTAGGATTTAAGACCAATGATAAAGTTCCGAATTAGGATTTAAGACCAATGATAAAGTTCCAAATCAGCACGTGAAACCCCACCATCTGTTTTGGACAAGGGCAGAATGTTTAATATGAAGTCCTTTGCTGTTCCAAATAAATTTGAAGGGAGGGGTTCAAAGGAAGCTTTGACCTAACAAAGTTCATACTGTATGAGGAACAATATTTACTTTAATATCAACCAAGGGAGAACAGAAAGATACAGGAATATGTGCCCAGACAGAGAAGTCTTTAATGCTTTAAAGGGTAAGGTTATAATTGAAGGCGACTGGAGGGCTGAATCTATTCTTATCAGAGATACTCTCTTGGTTCTGTTGTTCAACTTTTATTTTAAATGTACCTATTTTTAATACCCGCAGAACACCATTGCTTTAAAGTAGTATACCTGGGAGCTTATTTGCCTCTGTTTAAAGCAATGAAATCAGGGGACATTATTTCAGCATGAACCTAACTTAGAAACTGAAATTTCAAAAGATTTACAGCGATCAGCTATAACATTAAAACCAGTAAAGGGAATAACATTTGATTATTTCATTACACCTGTCAAGGTATGTAATATATTGGGCAGCAAATGAACAGGTGATGTGGTGGAAAAATAAGCAAACATAAGAATCTGAGAAACTTTGTTAAGGGCCAAATTGTTATGGCTAGACAACAGGGTCAGAGCATAGGGGTGTTCCCAATATGCAGTGATAAGTACCTACCAAAAGTGGCCTTGGAAGGACAACCGGTAAACCAGAAATAGGGTCACGGAAGCTGAAGGCTCATTGATAAGCTTAGGAAATGAAGGTTAGCCTATCTAGTCCAATCCCACAGAAGAGCTACTGTAGCACAAATTTTTGGAAAACTTAATGCTGACCATAAGAGAAATGTGTCAGAACACACAGCGCTTGCTTGCTGTGCATGGAGCTACCATCGACAGGTCGGAGTGCCCATGCTGACCCCGTCCACTGCCAAATGGGCACATGAGCTTCAGAAGTGGACCATGGAGCAATAGAAGAAGGTTACCTGGGTCCTCATGCATAACACCATGCGTAGAATTCACACTAAAACGGACAAAAGTGGAACTGTGGAAAGGCACAAAAAAATTCAGATGCACAAAACCGTGCATAAGCCAACTTCCATGCACTTCTGCTCCATAAATCCCGGTCAGCGTGAAAAGTAACGCACATACACGTGTCTGCTGTTACACCCTAACTCCTCCTATAATTTTGCATATTTTAACATGCAAATCAATATAA
Source organism: Polypterus senegalus (assembly GCF_016835505.1). Classification (NCBI taxonomy): domain Eukaryota; kingdom Metazoa; phylum Chordata; class Cladistia; order Polypteriformes; family Polypteridae; genus Polypterus; species Polypterus senegalus. The sequence continues at coordinate 41,235,877 of NC_053162.1, forward strand.
CTCACATTTAGTATTTGGTTAAAAGACAATTGCAAAAGCATAAGAATAAAAGAACTTTAACGAATGCGAATTGGAGGCAAGGAAAAACATACTATTTGTTGGCTTAAGCAGTGGTATAAACAACAAAAGGAAGTTGATCGAGTGATATAGTGGTGGAGAAACTAGAAAGTTCAAGTTTGGAAAGTCGCACAGTACCCGAAATAAAAAAGAAGTGGTCAGATATCAAAGTCACTGTGAAAAGGAGAGTCATAGTCCATCATCTGAGTCTCATACAGAAGCATATTAGAGTACAGAGAATACCATTATATTGTTACAGGTTGATTGCATTCAGATGCCTTAAATTTATTTTCTTTATTTTTTTAAAAGCATTTTATTAATTTTATTAAAATCAAATAACATTCCATACAAACAAGTAAAGTTTAACAAAAGTAGGTTCGAAACAAATCAACCACCACCCATGAGAAAGAGAGCTAGGTCAGCAGAGTAAATCTTCTTATATAATATGCTTACTGTGGCTATCCATTTGTCTGTACAGGGTTTTAAATTACCTGTAGCTCGCAAACCGTTTGACCTATTGACCTGAAATTTGGTTCACATATACTACGTGACATCTACTATCTGCTTTTGGGGTGATGATTGACCTCCAAGGTTATTCCTCTTTTTATTTTAATTTTATTTTATTGTACAGGGTGGGCTATTTATATGGATACACCTTAATAAAATGGGAATGGTTGGTGATATTAACTTCCTGTTTGTGGCACATTAGTATATGTGAGGGGGGGAAACTTTTCAAGATGGGTGGTGACCATGGTGGCCATTTTGAAGTCGGCCATTTTGGATCCAACTTTTGTTATTTCAATAGGAAGAGGGTCATGTGTCACATCAAACTTATTGGGAATTTCACAAGAAAAACAATGGTGTGCTTGGTTTTAGTGTAACTTTATTCTTTCATGAGTTATTTACAAGTTTCTGACCACTTATAAAATGTGTTCAATGTGCTGCCCATTGTGTTGGATTGTCAATGCAACCCTCTTCTCCCACTCTTCACACACTGATAGCAACACACGGGAGAAATGCTAGCACAGGCTTCCAGTATCCGTAGTTTCAGGTGCTGCACATCTCGTATCTTCACAGCATAGACAATTGCCTTCAGATGACCCCAAAGATAAAAGTCTAAGGGGGTCAGATCGGGAGACCTTGGGGGCCATTCAACTGGCCCACGATGACCAATCCACTTTCCAGGAAACTGTTCATCTAGGAATGCTCGGACCTGACACCCATAATGTGGTGGTGCACCATCTTGCTGGAAAAACTCAGGGAACGTGCCAGCTTCAGTGCATAAAGAGGGAAACACATCATCATGTAGCAATTTCGCATATCCAGTGGCCTTGAGGTTTCCATTGATGAAGAATGGTCCCACTATCTTTGTACCCCATATACCACACCATACCATCAATTTTTTTGTTCCAACAGTCTTGGAGGGATCTATCCAATGTGGGTTAGTGTCAGACCAATAGCAGTGGTTTTGTTTGTTAACTTCACCATTCACATAAAAGTTTGCCTCATCACTGAACAAAATCTTCTGCGTAAACTGAGGGTCCTGTTCCATTTTTGTTTTGCCCATTCTGCAAATTCAGTGCTCCGATCTGGGTCATCCTCGTTGAGATGCTGCAGTAGCTGGAGTTTGTAAGGGTGCCATTTGTGAGTAGCTAATATCCGTCGAAGGGATGTTTGAATAATGCCACTCTCCAGTGACATGCGGCAAGTGCTACGCTGTGGGCTCTTGCTGAATGAAGCTAGGACAGCCACTGATGTTTCTTCATTAGTGACAGTTTTCATGCGTCCACATTTTGGCAAATCCAACACTGAACCAGTTTCACGAAACTTAGCAAGCAGTTTGCTAACTGTAGCATGGGAGATGGGTGGTCTCGTAGGGTGTCTTGCATTGAAATCTGCTGCAATGACCCGGTTACTGCGTTCACCAGACATCAACACAATTTCTATCCGCTCCTCACGTGTTAACCTCCGCGACATGTCACTGGCTGTAAACAAAGAGAAACTTGTAAATAACTCATGAAAGAATAAAGTTATGTTAAAACCAAGCACACCATTGTTTTTCTTGTTAAATTCCCAATAAGTTTGATGTGTCACATGACCCTCTTCCTATTGAAAAAACAAAAGTTGAATCCAAAATGGCCGACTTCAAAATGGCCACCATAGTCACCACCCATCTTGAAAAGTTTCCCCCCTCACATATACTAATGTGCCACAAACAGGAAATTAATATCACCAACCATTCCCATTTTATTAAGGTGTATCCATATAAATGGCCCACCCTGTAGAATCAACTCTCTGCAGTGGCCAGCAGGGCGGCCATGCGGCACCTGCGTACGGGTGCCGTTCTCATCCCTACCATCTTCGACCATCACTTCCCCTTACCTTTTCATATCTTAAATCATTCTTGAGGCAGATTGAAGACTTAAGTGCCAGCTTAAGTAAAAAATTAAGGAAAACGTACTAAGTAATTGCAACACAAACACTGACTTAATCAGTTTTAACGCGAAAGGATGCCGACAAAAGAAGTGAAGAAGCAGCCCGCTAGGGTGGAGAAAAGACAAGCTGCTCAGGAAGCAGCAAGCACAGCAACCTCTGAGCAAACAAATGGTAAACGTACAGAGAAAGAGAACGAAATGTATTCATTGCACGTTATTGTGCAGTGCATTGTTACTGGTCTTTAATAATAGTAAAAATATGTAGATAAATAAATGAATAAAAATGAATAGAATAAAAAAGAGGGGAGAGAATCTGCTTCCTCAATGCTTTAAATGCCTGTTCTAAAATTTTATTGATCAGATCCTGCCAGGTTTTGAAAAAGTTTTGTACAGATCCTCTAAGTGAGAATTAGATTTTTTCCAATTTTAGATAATATATAATATCAGTTATTCACTGACTAAAAAGAGGTGAGTTAGAATTCTTCCAGTTAAGCAAAATAAGCCTATGTACCAATAGTAAAGTAAAGGCAATTACAGTTTGTTTGTCCTTCTCCACTATAAGCCCATCTGGAAGCAGTTTGTTTGTCCTTCTCCACTATAAGCCCATCTGGAAGTACACCAAACACAGCTGTTAGTGGATTAGGAGAGATTGTGACGCCAAGGCTGTCTGAAAGGCATTTAAAGAATTTTGTCCAAAATGATGTTAATTTGGTGCACGCCCAAAACATGTGGCCCAATGAGACTGGAAATTGATTGTAAAGTTTGCAGGTTGGATCTTGCCCTGGAAACATTTTGGACAATTTTAAACGAGGCAGATGTGCTCGATATTTAATTTTAAGTTGAATAATTGTATGCTTTGAGCATATGGAGCTCGAGTGAATTCTGTGCGTTGCTGCCTTCCATTCCCTTTCTAAGATGTTGAGTGAGAGATCCTTTTCCCACTGTACTCTGGGATCTTTGAAAGGAGGCACTTTAAAATGTTTTTATATATTACGGAAATGCTGTCCCCAAGACTGATCAATATTTCTTCCGGAATAGAGGTAAGTGGGAAATGAGGGATATTGGGTAGGTTTTGTTTGACAAAGTTTCTAATTTGAAGGTAGTGAAACAACTGCGTTGCTGTAAAATAAAACTTAAGAGTGTAATTGTTCGTAGGATGCAAAGACTTTGTCTATATACAGATCTCTAAATGATTTAATCAAAATGTTTATTGAGGTACAAAGCAAGGAATATAAAGAAGAACTGCAGGATTTTACTTCTATTGTGGACCAAGCCTGTGACTGTTCATCTATTTGTGTCAATGTCCAGGTTTTTATACCTTGTATATTCACCACCTAGTAATAACATTGAAAGTTAGGTAAACCCATGCCACCTTCTTCCTTAGGTCTTGTGGGGTCGCCCTTTGGATACTTGGAAGTTTTGAATTCCAAATAAATAAGGTTATATTTGAATCTAATTTCTTAAAAAATGTTTTATTGATTATATTGGAATGTTTTGAAATAGAAAGAGAAGCTTAGGAAGGATATTCATTTTGACAATAATAATTCTTCCAGCTAAAGTGAGATGGAGGGTAGACCATCTATGCAAGTCTTGCTTAATTTTTTCCATGTAGACAGCAAAATTTTGTTGATAAAGAGCTTTATATTTATTTGTGATGTTTACGCCTAGGTATTTAAACTGATCTGCAATGATAAAAGGGAAAGTGTCCAATCTAATATTTTGTGCTTGAGAATTCACTGGAAAGAGCATACTTTTTTTTCAAATTAATTCTGAGACCAGAAATCTTTTGAAATTCTGTTAGTGCTGTTAGGACTGCAGTTACAGTATTTTGTGGATCAGATATATACTGTACCATATCATCTGTATATAGAGAAATTTTCTGTTCAAGTCGTTCTCTGATAAACCCTTTTATCTCATAAGCATTTTGACAGTGAACTGCCAGTGGCTCAGGTAGTTCCATTCAACCATATCAAATGCTTTTTCTGCATCCAGCGATAATAATATCTCTGGGATGTTTGACTTTATGGGTGAGTATATCACATTAAACAGGCATAGGAGATTGGACGCTAAGTGTCTGTCTTTAATAAATCCATTTTGGTCTTGTGATATTACCAAAGGAAGCACTTTCTCAATCCTTCTAGCAAGGACTTTGGAGAGTATCTTTACATCATTATTCAAAAGTGAGATTGGTCTGTATCATGTGCATTGTAACAAGTCTTTATTTTGCTTAGGAAAGACGGTAATTAAAGCTTGACAAAAAGTTTGAGGTACAATTTTATTGTCTTTAGCTTCTATAAATGTTGCTAATGAAAGGGGAGCTAGCTTAATTGAGAATATTTTATAAAATTCAGCAGGGGTAGCCATCAGGGCCTACTGTTTTCCAACTATGAAGTGAGTTTACAGCATCTAGTAATTCTGATAGTGCCAGAGGTTTATCCAATTCCTCTGCACTGAGAGTACAGTGGAACCTCGGTTCACGAACGTCCCGGTTCACGTACAACTCGGTTCACAACCACACACTTGGTATACGAACAAGCCAGGTTCCCTTGCCTGCTTGCAAGCTGAGCTGAAAGAGAGAGAGAGAGAGAGCGAGCGAGCACGTGCCTGCTGAGAAGGGGGAGGAGGAGATTGCTTCACGTGTTTGCTGAACAAGCCAGTTTCCCTTGCGTCCTCAGTTGAGAGAGAGAGAGAGAGAGCAAGCGAGAGCAGCGTGCCTGCTGGGAAGGGGAGGAGGAGATTGCTGCACGTGTTTGCCTGCCTATCTGTAGGCTGTAGTGCAAGCGAAACCATCCCCCCTCCCCCCACAGGCAGCCTGAGAGAGAAAGAGAGCTGCCATGCTTTTTCATTTAAGCAAAGCCGCTCCTTGAGCATTGTTTTCAATAAGACGTGCACTCTCTTTGTGCTCTACAGTATTTTGTGTGCTTTTGCAGTTAACTACAGTATGGCTTCTAGGCAAGTGGAGAGTGGTCAAAAGAAAGTTTTGAAGAAAATTGAAATCGAAGTAAAGAAAGAAATTACAAAAGGTGGAAAAACTGTTTACCAGTTTACTCATTTACCAATCGGAGAACCCTCGTGCTTTCAAGCAGCATAATGTAAACAAAGCCAGACTGCCAGTAATGTGGAGGGTCACAAGAACGTTCTTTTTGGAATGGCCGCATGAGGCTTTCACTCCCACCAGCTAAACAGCTAAAAGCACCAGAAACGCAAGAAATCACAAGAGAGAAAACACCTGAAGGAAAACACTTCATGCCAGAACTCGTTTCATGCAAGGTTAGTTTTCTTGGTGGTTTTTGTATTACGGATTTTTCAAAAGTAATTTTTTTAGTTCATAATGCGATTTGTTGCAATGTTATTTTTTTCTTTTTTCAAATGTTCGCTTTTTTCCTTGTGCTTACAACTCATGAAAGGTTTACAGATGGAGTTTTTCATAGCGCGATTAGGTGCGATGTTACATTTCTCTTTTCAAATGTTCGCTTTTTCCTTGTGCTTAAAACTCATTAAAAATTGTTTACATGGAGGACTTCATCGTGTGATTTGTTGCAATGTTACTTTTTTGGTTGCTTGCGAGTTGGTTTTTAAATGAAGTTCGGATTTGTGCAATGTTTTTTTCGGCTGTGCTTAAAACTCATTTTAAAAACATTGTTTACAGCGATCAGGCTTTAGGTTTAATAGCGTGATCTCCTGCAATCTGACTTTTTTGTTTGCTTGTGAGTTGGTTTTTGCAAGCGCTTCGGATTTGTTCCTTTTTTTTCTGCTGTGCTTAAAACTCATTTTAAAAAAAATGCTGCGCGAGCACGTGCTACAGAGAGATTAGAGAGCACTAGCGAGCAAGCGCAGATAGAACTTTTGTTTGCTTGTGAGTTGGTTTTTGCAAGCGCTTCGGATTTGTTACTTTTTTTTCTGCTGTGCTTAAAACTTTTGAACAACACTGTTTACAGCGATCAGGCTTTAGGTTTAATAGCGCGATCTAGGGAGGGAGGCAGGTAGGGAGGGAGGGGCTTTGGTGGTGTGTGTGCTCCAGAGAGAGAGCGCGAGCGAGCCAGCTCGTGTAGCTGATCAGGGAGCCTGGGTGTTTTGTGTCAGTGTTATTCAATGTTTTTACATTAGTTTACTATTACACTGTGGATTCTATGGTGTAATTAACTATATTTGTGCTTAATCTTTACATATTTTTACATATTTACATACAGTTTGTACGGTCTGGAACGGATTAATTGTATTTACATACAATCCTATAGGGAAAACTGCTTCGGTTCACAACCAACTCGGTTTACGACCAAAGTTTTGGAACGAATTATGGTCGTGAACCGAGGTTCCACTGTATATAGTTGTGGTATCTGTAATGCATCCAAAAATCCATTAGGTTGTGTCTTGTCTTTTTTAAACTCAGTAGAATATAAGGACTTGTAGTTGTCTCTAAATGTGTGCATTATATTTTTATGATCAGTGATTTTGTCTCCGTCTGTGTTGGTAATTGCTGTGATTACATTGCGAGCTTCCTGCTTGTGGATTTGTTGAGCTAAAATCTTATTAGCTTTTTCTCCATGTTCATAGTAATGATGTCTTGATTTAAAAATAAGTTGTTCTGTTTCTTTACTTGTCAAGAGGTTGAGTTCTGAATGCAGAGCCTGTCTTTTCCTACAAAGTGCTTCATTTGGACGCATGTCATGTTCTTGATCTATTCTGGTAATTTCACTGATTAATTCCAATTTATTTTTGTGGGAAAGATATGAGATAATCTGTCCTCTTAAGAAAGCCTTCAGAGTTTCCCAGACTATTCCTGCAGAAACCTCTGAGGATATATTTGCCGCTACAAAATAATCAATTTGTTTGTATATAAATTCTGTACAATTCTTGTTTGCTAATAAAAGTGTGTTAAGACACCATCTGCGAGATGAGTATGTGAGGCATAGTGATTTTAGCTCCATGATCAAAGGAGCGTGGTCAGAGATAACAGTAGCTACGAACTTACAAGATTTAATTGTAAGTAAGAAATTATTATCTATAAGAAAATAATCAATTCTTGAGTAGCAGTGATGCACTGGTTGAGTGGAAGGAATGTGCTTTTGTGCTTCAGGGGTTTGATAAGATGTGATCAGTTACAAACTGTGTGATTGTTTTTGCAGTGTTAGGAGCTTGGTAGGTGACCTAGATGCCTTAAATTTAAAAACAATATAAGGTTAATATCAGTGTATTTGATAACGCAATGTCAGGGATGTGAATCTAAAAAAGTAAGGGAGACCACACAGGAACAATAGCACTGCTTTGACGCTGGGCCGGCCAGTTTGCAAAACTGAGCAGAAAACGTACGTACGCAATAGATTATATGTGAATCATATTTTCTTTTAGATCACTAGTGGGCTCCGTCCCCTGCTCGCTTTGCTCGCCCACCCCCGTGTTTGGTTTACTAGATATACAATTTAAAGAGATTGTTAGTTTCATGTGAATTGTTACATATGCATTGTTTTCACTTTTACTTTAAAAACTTTGTTAAAAACAATACTTGTCCTTTCCGGCCCCGTGCGTGGTTACATCTCTTTCTCGCCAGACGTATAATGCTGCTCGCGTTGTGAAGGAGGGTGCGGCTGGACGCATGCTAAGGATATGCCGTCGGATCATCTGCTGTCTTTTTGCTGCTTGTGAGCTGCCTGTTATGCTTGTCGCATGTCATTATTTTAAGAGCTGGGAGTGCATGATGCTTGTCTGCCAAAAGCAATCCAACAACTGCTAGGTTAGATGTCTGATGAGATGTTTTAAATGATGGCTCACTGCCTTGTCTCACGTGACATTGTAAAAACAATACTTGTCCTTTATTTCTGGCCCCGGGCTTGGTCAAATCTCTTTCTTGCAGGACGTATAACGCTGCTCGTGTTGTGAGGGGGGGGCAGCTGCTGTCACGCTGCCCTTCGATCATTTTAAAGCCTGTACAGCCACTTTCCTTTTTGCCACTTTGTGTCTCTGCTGCTCACGTTGTGATCGCTTCTCCGTGATCATAAATATACACCTGACCGAATTGTGTTTTCTTTGAAATTAAACTTGTAGTGGCTTTAACTGTTGCGGGACCACAGATTCTCATATCGTATGGTCCATTATTGTGTAAATCTACGTTTTGTTCATTGAATGATGCGAATGTGAAAGGACTTTGTTTTCTGATCTTTGCCTTTTATTTCTGATCTTGCTTTGTCCTGCTATTTTTTTCAATTACACCTGGTCCTGATGATTAATTTTATTTTGTTTGCACTAATGCGATCTTTTAGTCATCGACGTTTCATTTATAACGTATTGTCCTTTATACGCTTTATATGCACTGAGACCCCTGTATCTGTGTGTGCTGCGTGCCTTTACAGTACTGATTTTTTTTGCTGGCCATGCTCTGATATTGTTTGTAAGTAGGGCGTGTCTTGCAAGAATCTCATGTTCTATATCCCCGCAAGACGCTCTGTGGCCATTCTCTTTCCTCTCATGGGTCTATTATTTGTCTTCCATGATCTTAACACGAAGATCACATATCGTCTCCTAGTCATTCACTCCCACAGGATTTTTTTTTATAATAGAGAGATATGGATAGCCGTGTGCATGTATGTTGCTTTCCTAGGGAAAAGATTGCAGCCGGATGTAAAACGGGAAGAAAGTGAGTCAGCAGAGCCAGTGTTATACTAGGAAACCTTGGGTCTTGGCATTCATTAGGCACCATGTAGCTAAAAATTGTTACAGACCATATACACAACTTCAAAGCAATAGTATACCCTGACGACAGTGTCCTCTTTCAGCAGGATAATGGACCCTGCCACGCTGCAAAAATTGTACAGGAATAGTTTAAGGAAATTCCCCAGATCTCAATCTGATTGACCACCTATGGGATGTGCTTAAAAAACAAGTCTAATCCACTGAGGTCCCACCTTGCAACTTATAGTACTTAAAAGTTCTGCAGCTAACGTCTTGGTGCCCAGTACCACAGAACACCTTTTAAGGTCTTGTGGTGACCATTCATCGATGGGTCAGAGTAATTTGGTGACACAAGGGGGCCTACAGTACACAATACTAGGCAGGTTGTTTTAATGCTGTGGCTGACCTGTGTATGTAAAGTGGGTTAAAAACATATTAAATTTAAAAGATTTATTTTCTGTTAAGTAAAATGAGCGTAACATGGCATAACATTTATAAAATCATTTTAAATTGCCAAAATCATTGACAATAGAAATAACATACTCAAAAGAGCATTCATTTACACAGTATTAACAGACTTGTACCTTCTAACTTGTCTGATCTTTGCAGGTGAAAGCACAATGAAAATGACATGAAACTGTGGTCTCCCAAGCCCATTTTCTTCTCCTCCCATTGTCACTTAGAAAAAGCCTCAGAATTTGCTTAGTTTTGCAGTACTAGTAAGATACTTTATTAGGTACCATATACTATAATTAGCCATGCAGAACTTTAAAATGTGTTTCACTGTGCATAAAATAATTACAGTAGTTCAGTTAAAACTGATAATTATGTATAAGATCTTGGCAATAGACCCTGCAGGTCGCCTACCTTGAATATGCTGCTACTAGAATAGGCTCTGGTTCTTTAAAAGCCTTGAATGTCCTGATATTTTCTAAAACCAGCATTTGTGTACAGCTGAATAGCAGGTCTGGTTTGAGGTGTGATTAGAGTGGAGAGAAAACTGCCTGTGCATAAACAAACTTACCAGATACCAAGTACTACCCACTTAATTCCACACAAATGTGAATTACTTGTTCACATTAAATTTCTTTTGTATGGGTAAATTCTGGCTTAGTGGTCCTCCAGTCATTAATCAAATACCTAATGGTTCTTGGCTTAGAACCATCTTGGAATTTCAGAGGAAGTGCTTAAAAAAGTGACCAAGGATAGGCTGGCCTGCTCTACCCAGCTTAGTATCATCCTATTTGAACCTCTTTAGGAAAGGAGAACTAAAAGTAAAGTGAAGTGAAAAGTAAATTCATGTTTTACAAAGACACACAGCCCTCTCTCACTTTGCTTCAAAGCTGAAATACTGATATCATTTAATAATGAGTTTGGCAAATATGGCGGTAAGACCATCCACAAAGTAAATTAACTAAAAAAGGTAACTGTTCTACAGAATTTAATACAGAAAGGGGACCTAAATATATATACTATGGATGTTTAGATGCCATATGAGCCCTTTTGGGGAAAGCTGGCCTTTGGAGTTGTATGAAAGAATAGACTTCATGCTAGAAATAACACAAAAAACAAACAAAAAACACCTAGGCAAAAGAAGAGAGGCAACTACTTGCCTTCAATAGCATCTCCTGAACATTAGATCTGTTCTAGAAGAGGTTAAGTGTACATTTGTATTTTAGAGTTGATATATGATGGGAACTGACAGCAAAGAACTATTCAGAAAGGTATTACTACTAACAGCCCAAGCTAAGAATAAACAATGTGGTAAAAGGTGTATTTCTTAGTGGGACACTTAATGAGATATTATCAGTATAATTACATTTTCAGTATGTACACAGAATACAGTACTTTATGTGTGTAATAATTAACATTACTGGTACTGAATATTAAACAGGTGGTGTTCTTTATCATGCTGTAGGGATCACTGAAATTAAGGAAATATAAACATTAACATTAAAGACAAAGCACAGAATGGGCAGCACACTGATATCCAGTTGCTCTGAATTTTGATTAAACCCTTTGGCTATATGGATGAGAAATATAAAGTCAGCGTTCACTTTCTTAGGTGCATCTGTTCAGTAGCACAAAAAGAGTTAATCATGTGACTGAAATTCATTGTGCAGCATATAGACATGTTTCAGATGTTTTCATGCATAGGCAAAATACATGATATAAGCAGGCTGTGATGTGATTGTTGGTGCCAGACATGGTGGTTCTAGCATTTCAGAAAAAGATGCTTTTCTGGGCTTTTGACACAGCTATCTCTAGACTTTACATATAATATTGCAATACTCAAAGAAACATCCAGTGGCTGTTCTGAAGGTAAAAGCACATTGTTAAGGAGGAAGATCAGAGTGAAATAGGCAGACTCATGTCAACAGGTGGCATGCATCTATGATTGCAAAATGCAATGTACTTTAGAGTGGCTACATCAGCAAAACACCACACTGGATGCCACATATGGCAGCTAAAATCAGCAAGATAAGACTGCATTGGGCACATTATGACAAAACTGGATTATTGCAAATTGGAAAAATCTCTGAATTTTCTACAAACACATGAAACCTGCCTTGTGTCAACATTATAGGCTAGTGGTAGTATTAAAACTAAATGAGAATGTTTCCTTGGCATACATTAAACCTCAATACCAACTGAGTGTCATTCAAATGCCATACTGTACTTAAAAGTAATTATGATACTTTTTTGGTCTAACTTTTTGTTACTCGAGTACATGTTACTTCTGTATGTTTTCCTTCCAATTGGGAGTTTCGAATTATGCACAAATTAAGTCTTACATCAGTTTTGATTTTTCTGATGTATTTCACATAATTAAAATAATTTAGCTTAATTTCTGATGCCAAATTTTTGTTGTAGCATTACCAGGGTGTGAGTAAATTGCAGAGGGTGACACCATTTATGGAATGGGATAAAAGGGCAGCACTGATGTCCCATCTCATTCCGAGACTGTGCATACATTCTAAAAAGCTTTGTGTGTTGTTCTATTCCTTGTTTCGCAATGGTAAATTATTTTTTGGCCTTTTTTTTAATTTCAGATTTTTGGATTTAGCATTGGGCGTGGTGAAAGACTGGTCTGACTTTTGGTTTAAAAACATTGCATGTAACATTTGACATCTCATTTCTTCAAATTTTTTATTAAAAATATTTTTTCTTTTATCAAGTTATTGCTAGTGACAATGCTTCCCATATGATAACATGCTATGTTACAAAGCACTCATTATCTTAAGCTGGTTCCATGGACATAACATTGATGTCAGTATACTCCAAAGGCGTTCCCAGATCTCAATCCAATAAAACACATTTTGGGATGAGGTAGAACAGGAAATTTGCAGCATGAATGTTTTCCAGTAAAATCTGTTCCTATATATTCTCATCCTGCTGGTGAACCGAAAACAGTCACAAACCAATCTTTGGGCTCTGGGTCTCTTTTTCTCCCTGTTTTTGTCTTGCGCTCCCCTTTTATACACTGGAGATGGTTGCATGTGCGATTGCCTGATTGCTGCCCCAGGATGATAAGACAATCAGACCGGCTTAATGCAACAACAAGACTGCACAGTCTGTTGATTGCTTCGCACCAACCTGGAGACAAGCTGTCTTTTGTGCAGATCACCTACACCTGCTCCACTCCCCAGCATGAGTGTGTCAGTTATTTATTCACTTATATAACAAGTTGCTGACCTCTCGTACCACATACCTTCCCACTCAAAGCTGTCAGTTACACGGAAAGGCTCCACACCTTCACCGACCCAGTGCAACTGGTGGCTCAGGTCTGCAGAGTAGCTCTACACTGCACTAAAACAATAAATAATAATAGCACTAAAACAACCCCTTCTAAAATGAAAACCCAAGCCACCTCTGTAAAACAAGACATTAAAAGAAATATCTTTAAAATGACAATAAAATCAGGATAAATAGTCCATTAAAAGTTCAGCTCTTAAAATGTCCTCCTCTAGCTTGAGTGCCATGGGTTCTTAAAAGTCAGACACTTTTACCTCTTGCCATTTCTCTGTCTGTTCTCCAGTACTCACCACCTTGGCTCATCCCATGGCTGCCAATAAATGTGACGCTGCAGGTTGCTCCACGCTACTGGTTGTATCCCTAGATCCTCTTGAACCCAACACTGCCGATAACATACCTGAGGGATGAGCTAGCAGATGAGGACACATACAGAGCACGGGGTAGGTACATAAAGGTGTAAAAGTGCCTTTATTAACACTAGAATCCCTGAAGCCTACGAAAAAAACTATTAATCTCTGACCACCTTAAATTCCTTCTCAGCTTTCCATCAGCATCTTTTGTTTTGTAAATGTGTCGATCAGCACAAGCAGCAAGCTATCCCATCCCCCTGCCCAATAACACCACCCAACCTTCCATCCCACCCCCCACCTTGACAGAGCTCAACTCAGGCAAATAGTTCTTCCAGCTCAAGCCAAGGCTCCTTATCTGCATGTGAGATGCCTGGAGTTGTACAGGGAAAAATATACAGTACATCGTTATTTGGAATACATGCATTTCATGTGTGTTCGTGTCTACAAAGATCTGGGTAAGTGCAGGATGAAAGGAAATGTGCAAGAAATGCTGAACGCATACCTAAAGCAGAAACTTTTTTGCATGTTATACTAATAATGAAGACTTTAATCCAAATATCAAATAAACATGTGTGCTTTTATTCAAGAATATAACCAAAGAAAAAAAAATCATTCAATCTACCTGTTGCTGTCAATGAGTTGAAAACCCAAGCTTAAATGTCAATTGACAGGAAGCTAATATGTATTCTTGAATGGCACTGAGGTAAGAACTGCTGCCTTATAGCTCAAAGGTACCGGGTTCGAGTCTCGGTGCTCCGAGTATTGAGCTGCTGTTACTATTAAAATAATATAGTAAAAACATAGATTTGATTTGAGTCTGTAAAAACTGGTGTAAATTTTGGATACTTGTAAGCACTTTTTGTTTTTTTAGCATTTAGTTTTATTCTGTCAGTGACATTAACGTCGTACAACAAACTTGCATCTCAATCTCTGAGTTGATGGCATTTATTTCCATTCTTTTCACAGGAGCAGTGATGACCACAGTTGGTGTTGTAGCTGATGCCTACTCAGGACTATTTGTTGTACCGGCAATCAAAGATACAATGTCCCGAGACTGCTATCATCATGTGGCATTTGCACTATGACAACAAAGGCACCCATGCAGAACATGTGAAAAACGACAGATCAACTCAGAAAGGGAGGGGCAAGGTCTTTGTACCATGTGAATGTCACTGACAGTTATAAGGCAGCAGTTCTTACCTCTGCGCCATTCAAGAATACGTATCAGCTTCCTGTCAATTAACATTTGAGCTTGGGTTTTTAACTCATTGACAGCAACATGTAAATCGAATGATTTTTTTTTTCTTTGGTTATATTCTTGAATAAAAGCGCATGTTTATTTGGACTAAAGTCTTCACACATTATACATTTCACATCATTATTAATATAACATGGAAAAAGTTTCTGCTTTAGGTACTGTATGTGATCAGCATTTCTTGCCTCACATTTTCTTTCATCCTACACTTACCCAGATATTTGCAGACATGGAATACACATTTAATGCATGTATTTCAAATACAGTAATCCATCCTCGATCGTGGGGGTTGCGTTCCAGAACCCCCCACGATAGGTTAAATTCCGCGAAGTAGAAACCATATGTTTGTATGGTTATTTTTATATATTTTAAGCTCATAGAAACGCTCCCACACTGTTTATAAATATTCTCCGCACAGTTATACAGTAAACCCTCGTTTATAGCGGTTGATCCGCTCCAGACAGATAAATGAATTTCCAAGAAGTAGGATTCTTTATTTATAAATGTAATATTTTCGCAGTTAGCGTATTGAAAACCTGTTTACGACCTTCTAAGTACGTTTTTAACATTATTAGAGCCCTCTAGACATGAAATAACACCCTTTAGTCAAAAGTTTAAACTGTGCTCCAAAACAAGACAGAAATGACAGTTCTTTCTCACAATTAAAAGAATGCAAACATATCTTCCTCTTCAAGGTGCGCGTCAAGAGCGGAGAATGTCAGAGAGAGAGAATAAAGTAAACAATCAAAAATCGATAGGGCTGTTGCACTTTTAAGTATACAAGCACCGCGATAAAGCGGCGCAATGAAGAGATCAATGTGAAGGTAGCCTTTCAGCATTTTTTTACAGGTACGTTCGTATCTTCTAAGCAAACAGCCAGTGTGCAAACAGCCCCTCTGCTCACACCCCCTCCGTCAGGAGCAGATAATGGGGCCAATCATACGCCTCCCTGATGGTATTGCATGATGGATAAGTATCTGCCTGTATTTCTCAAACAGAGTGAGAGAGACAGAGAAAAGCAAACAATCAAAAATCAATACGGGCTGTTAGAGCTTTTAAGTGTGTGAAGCAGCGCGCAGGAAGCATATCGTATATCATTGAGGAGTTTAATTTAATATGTAATACATGCTCTGATTGGGTAGCTTCTCAGCCATCCGCCAATAGCATCCCTTGTATAAAATCAACTGAGCAAACAAACTGCGGAAGCATGTAACATAAATTGAAATCCGTGAACCAGCGAAAAATCCATGAAATATATTTAGATATGCTTACATTTAAAATCCGCAATGGAGTGAAGCTGCGAAAGTCGAAGCGCGATATAGCGAGGGATCACTCACATGATAAACTGTATTATTTACCCTATGCAACTCCAGGCACGTCACATGCAGATAAGGAGCCTTGGCTTGAGCTGGGAGAACATTACGCCCGAGTTGAGCTCTGTCGTCTGATTCGATAGCAGGCTGCTTGTGCTGATCGACACATTTACAAAAAAAAAAGACAATGATGGAGAGGTGAGAAGGAATTTAAGGTGGGAAAGGATTACAAGTTTTTTCATAGGCTTCAGGGATTCTAGTGTTAAAAACATTCAAAACCAAAGTGCCTAAAAGCGCTGCGCAGAAAATCAAATAAGGAAATGTACTTGTTCCATTTGACAAGCCCAGCACAACTCCCACTTCGTCTCCCCAACTCAACCATTGCTCACTCAGCTGGCAGAGGTACACACTAGCAGCTGTGGTCCTCTCCAAGACCGACCCCATCTTGGCTGCATCGAGAGGCATCGTCCAGACCCCATGGGGTTGGTTGTCCTCCCATCTTCCTTCTTGCTCCCCTGACGTGCCTTGGATCTCTGGGGAAGACTCCACCATGCTCGCGCCAACTCATCTATAAATATTCATTGAGGCAAGCCGCCCCTACAACGCTGATCCGTTGTGCCCATGCTGGACCAACAACAGTGCTGGCTGGCTTGTCCTGCCACTCCACCCAATGCTGCTCAACAGCTTTCTTTCTGTTCTTTCTTCTTGTTCTTTTTTCTCCCTATTCTGTTTTGTACTCCTCTTTTATACACTGGGGAGGGTTGCAGGTGCAATCGCCTGATTGCCGCCCGGATGATAACAAGACAATCAGACCAGCTGAACACACCAACAAGGCAACACACGATTGGCTGACTGCCTCACACCATCCCAGAGATGAGCCATCTTTCCTCCACTCTCCAACGTGAACTCATCATTTATCTGTTTACATACATGCCAGCAAGCCACAGGCATCTCGTACCACAGTATAAGGAGTGATTTGAACACCATGTTTTCAACCATGATGGTTCTGAAGGGAAGAGGAGTACTACATTAAGTGGCCACTGAGAGAAATGAATATGCTGTGCCATTGTGAGTAGTTCAGAATTGCTTTGAGAAGTACCAGGAAATGAAACGTAGTCAGAAAACATAGCACAATGTCTAAACAAAAAAGTAAGCCTATCGTCATCAAACTAAAAAAGAAAACACAGAACCTTCAAAAAGTTGCACCTATGTCATCGGTAGCAACTCTAACTTACATCTTAAGAATAGGAAGTCAAAATGGTGATGAACATGGAAACAAAATAGCTTTGCTACATAAAAAACAAAACAAAGCAATACAAAACTCTAAGAAAATGACCTTACATCAATAAAATAACATAAATCTGGAATCTCTAAGGGGAATAGCCAGAAAAATTTATGGTGGTCAGAAGAAAATAAAAATAGGAAAATAATAATAAAAACACAATATATAAAAAACATGTCTGCTTTAAAAAAGTAAGAAAACTGTGTGATCCCAATGACACTTAAACCCTGGCACAATCTTGATTCCTGAGCATCTAGTAGTTCATATACTGAACTAAAACCAGTAGTGAGTGGAATACACATAGGCACAGCATGAAGTGCAATCAAAAGGTACACGAAGATAATCATCAAAAATCAGTGTCATGCAAATTCAATGAAGCAACGACACATCAAAAATGGTAACTACATAAACTGGCAAAATAAGGACTATTCCAGTTATTTTAAAATTCTTCACCTTCTGAAGCTCTGTGGTAAAAGAAAAAAATGTCCAGAATAAAGTCCAGACAGTTCTTCAAAAAGAAAATCAAAAAGAAAAAAATCAAAAAGGTTATATATGGTTGAATAAGTCCAAAGTTCACCAAGCTCAACACCTCTCCTCTGTATGATTGCCTCCATGCCACTAATTAAATTGGAGGTTTGCACAAAAAGTGCCTTTTGCTAGGCCTGGGCAATATATTTCGAGTGCCAAGACATGAATGATATTTTTCAATACATTGCTGGAAAATTAAACTATTGCAATATATTAATTTAATATTCATTTAATCTGGTAACAGGAATCCATTATGTTACCGAGGCAACTTCAAACAGAGAAATGTGGTGGAAAGCACTGCTGTAGATCTGTGGTGTGTGAGGCAATTAGTTTTGACTTTACTTAATGCTAACATGTCATTTCATATAGCACTTTAAACAAGTACTGTCACAAAAGCAGCTTTAAAAATATGTGTTACATAAAAAAAGAGCAAATGTTATATATAGCATACAGCACGATGCAGTCATAAGTGCCAGCGTCAGCTGCAGCTGGTTAACACTAGAATTACCAGAGCCTACGAAAAAACTCGTAGATCCGGCCCACCTTAAATCCATTCGAACCTCTCCGTCAACGTCTTTTGTCCTGTACATGTGCCGATAAACACAAGCAGCAAGTAGCCTGGTATCCATCCCCCCACCACCGCAGAACGTGCAGAATGTTCTCCCAGCTCATGGCTTGATTGATTATCTGGGAGTGAAGTGCTGGAGTTTTAGAGTGGAAATAATAGATTTTTATTTGGACCACATGCATTTCCGTTTCTATAATAATCTGTGTAAACACATTGTTAAAACAGAAAAGTTTTTCATATTTTAGTAGTAAATAACAAAATGTTGGCATAAACTATATAATGTGTGAAGCCTGAAGTCCAAAGATCAAATAAATACTTTCACAAAAGGTTCAAGGACGATACAACAGTTTCCATGGCATAGCGTTAAGATTTGCTGACTTGTAATCAAAAGTCCCCGGTTCGATCCCCACTGTATCCTATATTTGCCGTTTTCAGTAGTGAGCTGCTCTTATTGTTAATATTATATAGTACACACATACATTTTTTTGTGTCTGTAACAGATGGTGTACATTTATAGGACTTGTAAAAGTTACCATTTTTTTTCCAGTTGTATTCTCTCAGTCTCGATCACGATACATACTACCACCCTAGGGATCTGACACTGTTAGTTTTTATTTGAAACTGGGAGTAACCGCAGATGTGAGTGGTATCTTCAGGCAATGGAACTGGACATTCTCTGATCTGGAGGGATAACAGCTGACACACAAACGCTAATGAATTTGCCATCTTCGTATCTCACTGTCACTTGATTTTTTTTTTTTTATTCAGTTTTATTGAGTGTTCCTGCTCATGCTGAATTAGTATGCACCTTATGGTCTATGATGTCACAAAAAAAAAAAAAAACCATAGGTATATATGATATTTGGAATTATTCATTTTATGACCTGTATAGTACATTTCGGAAAATTAGGGTTAGGGTTAGGATTAGGGTAGGGGTTAGGGTTATCCTGTCATCCTACATTTAAATAGATCATTGTAAACATGGAATACACATGAAATGCATGTGTTCCAAATAATGATATATTATTTACCCTATACAATTCCAGGCACCTCACACCCAGATAAAGAATCTTCAGCTGGGAGAAGTTTTTGCCCAAGGTGAGCTGTAGCAGTGGGGGGATGGGATAGCAGACTGCTTGCTGCTTGTGCTGATTGACACATTTACAAAACAAAAGACGCAAATGGAGATGTGCAAAAGAATTTAGTGTGGCCTGGGATTACAAGTTTTTTGTAGGTTTCAGGGATTCTAGTGTGAATATTTAAAAATACTACAGCCTTTTATAATGACAGAGTACCTAATAGAGTTGAAAAAGGTATAATGATGGTCAAAAAACCCACAACAAACTGACAAGTGATCCCAGAGATGTGCTGTTTCTGCAGCACCCCTGACTGCAGCTCTACTCCCTTAGACAGCAAAATAGGGAAACATACTTAGGATGTAGGGAATTACAAGCAGTCATTAGATCGCGGCGGTGCCTGAGTCATGATACCACTTGGCAAAACAAAGTTAGCATATCTGAATGTGCTGCCAGTTACATTCAGTTGCAGATGCACATGAAAGCACAAAAACAAAGTTTGTACTATGTACTACTATTCCTCACAGATAGTAAAAGCTGCTACATATACATCCACACCAAATTAGTTTGCTTTGTCATCGGTAAATGGAAGTCATTGAATCAAAACTAATACAAATTAACTTGAAAAGAAGAATTTAAGGGATTTATGTGCTCACTCATATATATAGAACTGCCTTAACCCGAGACCTGCCTATATATATAATTCTATGTTTATGTTGCTTATTTTTTGTGTTCAATATTGAGTGTTTTGTTTTAGTGTATGACAGCCTGGTATCACCCATTTTGCTTTGGCACACGCACATGCACACAAACATAAGTCATTTGCTTACGAAGCAGCCACCAGACCCTCTTTCACTGACATTTAATTTCAGCTCAAGTGTTAGTTCTCATATGGCCTCTCTTTGGAATGCAGTTACTGGGTCTCATCTGATAAGACTGATCCATTAAAAGCAAAGACATCCAGAGATATTTCCACGATGCACCATTTAAACACTTGGCCAGCAAATAAAAAGCCATAACTTAATAACTGGCAAACCTGATAGAGAAAACTTTGCACTAATTGTCAATCTAAAGTTTGGACTTACGTGCACCCATGAAACCAATGGCAAAACATCAACTCTTTCCTTTATAGCCCATTGTAAGCACTAGATCTGGGCGCTCTATATGCTCAGTGCTCTCTGCCTGGCTGTAACTCTGCTCCATAGAAGGACAACTGTTGCCTAGGCTGTGATGGCAACAAAGGCTGGAGAGATCTCTTTTACCTCAAAGTTGAACCTGGTGATGGACTAGAAGAGTGGTACAGGTATACCATCTGTAATGGAGTTGGATTAGGGTGTGTGGTACCCAGATGGGGGGTCCATGGTCACACCCGGAAGTGCTGGGGGGAAGAGCAGGGACACCTTTAGTGCTTCCGGGGATGCAGCCGGCACTTCCGCCACACTGGGGCTTGTCAGTGGGGGGTTGCCGGAACACACCTGGAGCACATCTGGGAGATCATAAAAGGGGCCGCCTCCCTTCATTCAGGGCTGGAGTCGGGTGAGGAGAAGGACAGAGCTTGGTGGAGGAGGCAAGAGGAGGCAGCCTAAAGGCAGTGAGGCATTGTGAAGAGGCCAGGACTTTGGGGACTTGTGGGGTTTGTGTGGCACTTATGGACTTGTAAATAGTGTAAATAAACGTGTTGTGGGTGAAATGAACGTGTCTGCCTGTCTGTGTCTGGGCTAGTCGCCACATGTGCCACAAGTCAAAACCTTGTTAATGTAAAGGAAGGTGTACAAGCAAGAAAGACTGTATGTAAAGTCATGGATTCATCTCTCTATTATAAAAAAAATCTTGGGGAGGGAGACTTGGGAGACGAAACGTGATCTTCTTGGAAGACAATTTGAAGTCCCGCAAGAGACACTTTAACTTGCTCCCAGCTTTTAAAAAATGGCAAGCGACAAGCACAACACGAAACACAGCAGCAGTAGAAAGCCAGTAGATGATCCGACCGCTTCTCCTTGCATGCATTCAGCCAACCTAAACCCCCAGACCCCCAGCTGCACAGTCTTTAAAATGATCGGCGGGCAGCACAACAGCAGCAGCAGAAAAACAGCAGATGATCGACGGCATCTCCTTAGGATTTGTTCAGCCGCACCCCCTTCACAACGCGTGCAGCGTTATACGTCCTGCGAGAAAGAGATTTAACCATGCCCTGGGCCGGAAACAAAGGACAAGCATTGTTTTTACAACGTCACGCAAGACAAGGTCAAGGACATCTAACCTAGCAATTGTTGGATTGCTTTTGGCAGACACACTTCATGTGCTCCCAGCTCTTAAAACAACGACAAGTGACAAACAAAACACACAGCTCGCCAGCAGCAGAAAGCAGGCAGATGATCAGACTGCTTCTCCTTAGCGTGCGTTCAGCCACCCTAAGCACCCCCCATCCCCTCCGCACTTTACAATGCAAGTAGCAGAGACATGAGGTGGCAAAAGGACAGCTGCTGTACAGGCTTTGAAATGATCGGGCAATGAGACAAACAGAACTGGCAGCTCGCCAGCAGCAGAAAGACAGCAGGTAATCTGACGGCATCTCCTTAGCGTGCAGCATTATACGTCCTGTGAGAAAGAGAAAGAGATCTAACCACGCCCGGGGCCGGAAATAAAGGACAAGTATTGTTTTTACAAAAGTTTTAAAGTAAAAGTGAAAATAATGCATATATAACAATTCCCATGAAAATAAAAATCTCTTTAAATTGTATATCCGGTAAACCAAACCCGGGGGTGGACAAGCAAAGGGAGCAGGGGGCGGAGCCCCTTAGTCTTTTTAAAGATGGGAGTTAACTGATCACCGACTACCCAGCAGACATAAATTTTAAGCTAGCAAACAAGCACCACTGTATGTGAAACCTCAAAACAAATTGCAGTACCACATGCACTTACAAAAAGGAGGGAGAAGAGCAGCTGAACAAAGAAAAAAAATGTGCGGAAAATTTTTTCATCTGTGTTGAAGAAAGCTGACTCAGAAGAATTGGAAAAATGCATTTCTTCCATGTGTGCCGAAAAAAGCTGACTAGAAAGAATTGGAACAAAGGGAACAAACAATTGCCTAAACCCAGAGTTAACAAGAACCAATCAATTGATTGTAATTTTGTATTTTGGATAAAGTCATCTAATGTATTCTGGTTATTGGTGTCAGTGTAACAGAAAAATGATAACCTCATTGAAAAACAGGCTTACAGTTGTTATAAGTTTCTCTCCTCAAATTCAGTAGCAAATCCAGGGAAACATCTCACATAAGCTTATACACACAGTGAAGCTATGTTTGTTGACGGGTAAATTGGTGCTCTGGGCTCTCTGATACAATGTCTTACTTGTATATTTGCATATCTGTATAGGTATGTAGTAACCTTTTCAAGCTAAATGAGGAAAAACACTAAGCTCTTTTTTGATGTTTTGCACTTTCACCACCTGACCGAGGCACTGGGTAACCGCCTATGATGCTCAAATGACAGCAAATACCCTAGCTGTCCACAAGACCTACTGCATTGAATCCTCTGGGGCAAAGCCTAGAAACAATGAGGAATGACTTAAGAACATGTATGATACACAGAATGCCAGTGTGGGGTTGGATGGTCTTTTGGCCTTGGAATAGCAGTATGATTTTGTTTTTCTCCAGCTTAACGGTAGTTTTTTTGTATTTTCTGTCCTAACAGCCATATGACCTCATCATCAGACTCATCTTTAGAGACTTACAATATTATATATAAAGACTAATATTAATTTTTTGTTACTTATTAATTATTATTCTTACCTAGTTTAATTGTTTATTCCTTTCTTGTAACTATTTCTTTGACATCTTGTACAGTACTTTGAGATATCCTGTGTATGAAAATGTGCTATAGAAATAAACATTGTTGTTGTTATGTCTTCTTCAATAGGAGAGAAAAAGATCAAACTAAGCTAGCGCAGATTTATGTTTTATGTTGTTTGTAAATGTCCTTTGTCTGTATATACTTGCACATATTTATATTTTATTATCCTTGTGTTATAAATAAATTGCATTATTTGGTTTATTACAGCTAGCACGTTTGGGGTATTTGTTGAAATATAGTTAATCACCACATCTGAACCATAAACAGAAAAAGTGAGTTTTGTAATGTGAACGTTTATCAATTTATGGACTTCATTCATAAATTATACAAATCTCTTCATAGCTCTGGCCTCCCGGCTGACAGATAAAACACATACCACTTTATTCCTCTTTAGTTTGTGCAGAAATTTTAATTATGCTGTATTTGTACTAGTATGAAACATTGAGCATATAAATGGTAGTGTACACTCTGAGAGCAAAAATATCAGAAACAAAATAAATGTGTAGAATGAACATTTTACCTCAATGGCATTTTGTGCTTCACACATCTTTGCCACAGTTGTCTGAAACTCCCCAATGAAATCATGACCTCCATCATTATCATAGTCATAACACATAATCTAAAAAAAAAAGAATATTGTTTGAATTATATAAATTTACATAGGGCTAGAAACAGACTAACTTTTTAGTAGACAACAGAAAGATATTTACTGTACACATAAAATCACAGTGCAAAATTTGATAATCAAACTACTGGATTAAGTACTCATGATTTAATAATTACATAATCAAATAACCATTTAATAATCAGATTATCATGCTGAACAGCTTCTGATGAATTTAAGCACAAAAGAGTTTGTCTGGGTGATAGGAAAGTATAACAAAACTGTTTCCTGAAAACACTTAATTATATAAGGCCACAACCATGATATCAACACTTCTACCTGTTTAAAATGTTTTTTTCCAGCCTAGATCAGTTGTATTTTAAATTTTCTGCTACAGTAGTATTTATCTGCTAAAGGAAACACACACAAATTACATCCATCCTCTTCCGCTTATCCGAGGTCGGGTCGCGGGGGCAGCAGCTTGAGCAGAGATGCCCAGACTTACATCTCCCCGGCCACTTCTTCTAGCTCTTCTGGTTGAATCCCGAGGCGTTCCCAGGCCAGACGAGAGACATAGTCT
This sequence comes from Polypterus senegalus, assembly GCF_016835505.1. Lineage (NCBI taxonomy): Eukaryota > Metazoa > Chordata > Cladistia > Polypteriformes > Polypteridae > Polypterus > Polypterus senegalus. The sequence continues at coordinate 41,260,201 of NC_053162.1, forward strand.
CTCCAGCGTGTCCTTGGTCTTCCCCGGGGCTTTTTCCCGGTTAGGCGTGCCCGGAACACCTCACCAGGGAGGGGTCCAGGAGGCATCCTGATCAGATGCCCGAGCAACCTCATTTGACTCCTCTTGATGCGGAGGAGCAGCGGCTCTACTCTGAGCCCTTCCTAGATGACTGAGCTTCTCACCCTATCTTTAAGGGAAAGCCCAGACACCCTGCAGAGAAAACTCATTTCAGCCGCTTATATTTGCGATCTCTCTCTTTCGGTCACTACCCATAGCTCATGACCACAGGTAAGGGTAGGAACATAGATTGACTGGTAAATTAAGAGCTTTACCTTACGGCTCAGCTCCTTTTTCACCACGACAGACCGATGCAGAGCCTGCATCACTGCGGACGCCGCACTGATCTGCCTGTCGATCCATTCTTCCCTCACTCGTGAACAAGACCCCGAGATACTTGAACTCCTCCACTTGGGGCAGGATAACTCCTCAAACTGCCATCTTATCGTGGTGGAGGGGTTTGCATGTCTCAATGATCCTAGGAGGTCTGTTGTCCAGGGCTTTAAGCCCCTGGTAGGGCCACCCAAGGCAAACTGGTCCTAGGTGGGGGATGAGACAAAGAGCGATTCAACTAAACGTCCTATGAAGAATAAAAAATTTGGACGGCGTTTTCCGCATTTTCTCTGGAGTCAGGCCTGGAGGTGGGGCTCAATGCCGAGCGCTTGGTGGCCGGGCCTGTACCCATGGGGCTCGGCCGGGCACAGCCTGAAGAGGCAATGTGGGCCCCCCTTCCCATGGACTCGGAGGTCGGGTGCAATGTGAGTTGGGTGGTGGCCGAAGGTGGGGACCTTGGCGGTTTGATCCTTGGCTACAGAAGATGGCTCTTGGGATTATGGAATTATGCCTTCTTTGTCCAAAATTTATAAAGAGAACCTGAGCATAACATGATAGGAACATGTAATATCAAGGCATAATAAAAACTGATGCAATGCAACTTTCAGAATAGGGGTACCAAAAAGTTTGCTTTATCCAACTGTAAAACATAATGGACATCATATACTGAAATGGACATGAGCACTGACAGGATGTAAAAGCAAAAGACAACTTAAAAGATATATTTATAAAATAACAATCCCTTCTCAACATTACTAACAGTGATATGTTTTACATATAGTGGAATATAATGAAATCTGAACCAGAGGGGCAATTGGGAAGGCTTATGAGTAGGTTAGTCGAGGTTTGTTTAAACTAGGGTATGGGGAGCAGGGAGCTTAGGACAGACCAGGTTTGTAAAACAGTAGTGTAAAAATAAAAATGTATAGTAAAGTAAATTTTAACCCAACATTTAAATGCAAAAGTAAAATGAATAGCACATTAAAAATAGCTTTCCTTAAAGAAAGAATTATCAAAAATAAAACACGTGAGTTGGAGTTGTATGTAGTGGAGCATAATTATGATAGATACACATTTTTTAGGAAGGATAGACAGAACAGAACATGAGCGTGGGGTTGTTTCTTATTACAAACAGAATTTAAACAGAAGTCCTTATCAATTGAACAATAAGCCCCATCTTAATGAGGACATCTATTTTAGAAGTGTGTTATAGACAACCCAATGCAGACAGTAATTTAAATGCACATGTTTTTAGTAATATCCATCCATTATCCAACCCGCTATATCCTAACTACAGGGTCACGGGGGTCTGCTGGAGCCAATCCCAGTCAACACAGGACGCAAGGCAGGAAACAACCCCTGGGCAGGGCGCCAGCCCACCACAGTTTAGTAGTATTAAAAATGCAAATTTAGAGGGGGATATTAGGACTTTAACTATGTGAATATTAACTGGAATAACCTTGGAAATAGCAGAGCACAACAGCAGGAGTTTTTAGAAGTAATCAGTGACTGTGTATGAACACAGTATGTTAAAGCACCAATGTGAGGGTAAGCCTGCCTAGGTCTAATATTTTGTAATATTCAGGATAGAATCGAGGGTGTAGAGGTCATTGAACCATTAGGGTCAAGTGACCATAATAAAATGCAACTTTCAATGTTTTCAAAGAGTGTGGACACAAAGACTAAAAACTGTTAAGTTTAACTCTGGTAGGGCAAAGTTTGAGCAGATGCAGCAAAAAATAAGAAGGATTGACTGGGATAAGCTTTTAAGTGTGGAAACTGTCAAGGAGCAGTGGAACAGGTTTAAAAATGTTTTACACATAATGCAGCACAAGTATACATACTAAAAGGAAATGTAAAAAAAAAACAGTGGGTTAATAAAGAGTTGGAAAACAAGGTAAAAAGAAAGAAACAGCTATATAGGGTTTATAAAAATAATAACTCCAATGTGAATCGCAGACCATATAAGAACATGAGGGCAGTCATTAAGAATGATATTAGGGAGGCTAAAAGGCAGTTAGAGGGGAATATGGCAGATAAGGCAAAAGATGACCCAAACAGATTCTTTCATTATTTTAGTTGTAAAAGAACAGTCAAGGAGGAGGTTAAGTGCATAAGGAACAGCAAAGGTGAATTAAGAACACAGACAGTGAAACAGCAGATGCTCTAAACTTGCATTCTTCTGAGGTCTTCACATGTGAGGAAGCAAATAACTTGCCAGCGGTAAAAGGAGGAACTGATGGATTTGGAAATTGTAGTTGCATACTAGGGAAATTCCGGAGGACTGGAAGATGGCAAATATTATCCCACTATAAAAAAAAGTATGACCAGGTAGATCCAGGCAAATATAATATAATAGTAAGCTTAATGTGAAACACAGTTTATTTAATGGAAAAAATTATTAAGGGAAAGATGGGATAACACATGGCAAGAACAGTAGTTTCACTGAACAGTCAGCATAGGTTCAGATGAGGAAGGTCATGTTTTACCAAAATCTGTGCGGAAGCAACAAAAGAATATGATCAAAGTGAATCACATGATATTATTTATCTTGACTTTCAGAAAGTATTTGATAAGGTACCACATGAAAGGTTGGGCATCAAACTAAAAGAAAAGGGAGTTCAGGGTGAAGTTTGTAGATACATGCAAAATTGACTCAGACACAGAAAATAGAGGGTGATGGTGTGAGAAACCCTATGAAAATTAGCTGATGTTAAGAGTGATGTTCCACAGGGGTCAGTGCTAGGGCCATAGCTATTTTTAATATATATAAATGATCTGGATAGGAATATAAGTAACAAACTAGTTAAGTTTGCAGGTGATACCAAGTGTAAGAGCCAATCTTAGAAAGTTAATGCCTTAAGTTAAATTCATATTATTGCTTGCTTAATTTGAATAGAATATAATTCCCTTTCATAGCTATAGATTATGCTAGTCTTTACCCCCTGTAGCTAACCTGAGATAGAACCCTCTTGGATATATCTTTAATACTATGTGTTAATTGAGTCAGTTTTTGGAATTAGTCTCATTGCTAGCATTTGCATTTTGTAAATGGGTAGGCATACAGTTTTCTGACTGTTTAGAAGGGGTTCAACTGTATGAGCAAACTTAGGGAAATGAAACAAGACAAAGCCATAAACGGAATTTTCGTCAAAACAATGACTTTCCTTTACTTTGCAATGCCAACTATTTCTCTATTTTTGTGTAAACTTTTTTACCTTGAATTTTTACTAAAACTTTTAAAAACAAAGGTATTTTGTCTATGGAATCATTTCAGTATGTGACATTAGTGCCAGAATCTCATGAAGCAAACTAAAGCTGCAGAATTTTGGTAATTTTGGGCAAATGCAGCTACACCAAGGTAGGTAGATTATCAGATAATCTAGAATCTGAATAATTTCAGAGGGACTTGGACAGCATACAGGCTTTAGCATATTTGGAGCAGATAAAATCTAAAATTAGCAAGTATTACATGTAGGAAGCAAAAATGTTGGGTTTGAATACACAATGTGAGGTCTTAAAATCGAAAGTACATAGTGGACTCGACACTATCAACTGCCAGACAGTGTTCAGAAGCCATTAAGATGGCTAACATAATTTTAGTTTAAATAGCATGATATGTACAGTACAAGTCCAAGGAGGTTATGCTCAAGCTTTATAATGCACTGGTGAGGCCTCATCTGGAGTGCTGTCTACAGTTTTGGTCTCCAGGCTCCAGAGGACATAGAAGCACTGGAAATAGTCCAGATGAGAGCAACTAGGCAGACTTCAGGGCTACAGGAGATGAATTATGAGGAAAGATTAAAACAGCTGAGCCGTTTCAGTTTAAGCACAAGAAAATAAAGAGGAGACATGATTGAGACTGTTGTTATAAAATGAGTTCATGAATAACGCGGGGACATAGTTCAAAACTTGTTAAGGGTAAATTTCGCACAAACATGAGGAAGTTCTTCTTTACACAGAGATCTACAGACACATGGAATTAGCTACTAAGTAATGTGGTAGACGCAGGACTTCAGGGACTTTCAAAACTAGACTTGATGTTATTTTAGAAGAATTAATTGGATAGCATTGGAAAGCTTTGTTGGGCTGAATGTCCTATTGTTGATTAGATTGTTCTAATGAATGTTTGCTTTTTTAGACTAAGAACTCTTCCAAACAGTTCATCTAAAAATGTCTCTCCTTTTACACTAAGAAACTGATCTGATGAGTTTAAAATGTTTATAATTATTCTGGTGGCCAAAAAGCTAAATATTTCCTTTCTGAAAACATCTCAGTGTATGAATATTCAGTATTTCAATTCAGTCACAGTACACTTGACCTACTGCTTAGCTTGCTTACAGCGCCAATAGATTTACTGTAATCTTTATGTACTTATACAATTATCCTATTTATTGATTTTCATTCAGTAATAAACACAACTGTACCAGACTTTTCCAAAGCAAATTTACACTCAAAAGTATTGTTAATCATGTGCCTGCAAAGAAAATAAATAAATAAGGCTGTATATACTGGATACTTACACTTAAAGAAGTACTATTTCATATGACTGACATGGGATTCTTCACAGCTTCAGGGGCCCAGGTTAGATTTCTGGCTGACAGGCTGTGAGGAACTGGTATTCCCTCCCCACACATTTGTGAGTTTTTCTCCCAACACACAAGTCTTTCCTCTCAAATCCCAGAAATGGACATGTTGGAGAACCAATTTCTCTGATTTGGTTAGGGCTGTATACATTAGTGCCCAGCAATGGACTAGCTTCCATCCAGAGAAAAATTCTTCCTTATGCTCAGTACTTCAAGGACAGGATTAAATTCCCTATTGTCTTGTACTGGACTAAACCAGGTCAGAAAAATTAATTGACTGAAACAGTGTGTATTTTATGACACCTAATAAATAATGCTCACAGCTATTTTTTTAAATCAAATTTGTGAAGTTAACCTAAAAGCCCCTGTACTTACCACTCTACTGAAAATGCACAAGTACAGCAGTTTTCTCAGTATATACAGGAAGCATATGTTAAATAGAAAGATTTAAAATTTATATTTATAAATGAACACTTTAATTATATTACAGTATTTTAGAGCATAGATATGTTTCACTACTTCACAAATTTTAGGACAAAAAATGTTGCAGACTAGTATTTTTAAATGAGTAAGGGAAATGTAATTTTAAAAAATAATAAGGAAAAATTCACTTGTTCTGTGCATTTGAGCTTCTATTAGTTATGTCATTATTAAGCTCATTAAGTCACTAAATCACACTTTGAGATTTGGCACAAGGAGAGCAAGCAGTGCATAATAAAGGTTTGAAAAAGTACATCTAGGGATGTGGAGTTTAAATGCTTCCAGCACAGCCTTTAAAACGTAAAAGATCCAACTTTTCAAATTATATTTATTTTTTTCTGTACTATTTTAATATTTTACCTTTTTCCAACTGTAATGGTGTTTTATTGGTGCTAAGCTCACTTTTAGAGTAGCTTTGAATGTTTTTAAGTACTGCTGACACACTGAAGAATTCAGGTCTTTTAGGTAAACTGCCTACAACATGATGCTGTCTTTCCACTACTTGAATATGTGTATGCAAATCCAGAACCTGGCATGGGATTTTGAACTAGTGTGAGAGAATAATTTAGAGGTAAAACCAGATAAGTATTTTGGTTTGCATTGTGCATTGAAATATATAAGAATTGGGTTTGGAAAATTACTGAGATGGTCAAACAAACAAAGGATGAACCAGAATGAAAGGCTGATGTAATACAAAAAAAGGTACTGAAAGATGACTTAGAAATCAGCAGAAGTCCTGTAGACAACTAAAATGGACAGTTGTTACATGCACAGAAGCTTAAAACGGTGGTGGCTGAACCCAAAGTGTATAAGACAAATAAGAATATAATAAATCAACGAACCAACCAGAATAAAATGTATGCATTGATTGGCACTGTATGTAAATTCAATAGTTTATAAAATGAACCTTTATCCTTTGTTTCTCCAGCCATTCTAATCATGCTGTAACAGACTGCTGTGATGGATGTTCCCTCTAAGGTATTTGCCAAGGAGTAATTAAATGACAAAATGACCAGCTTCACTCCTGCCTGATTGCTGAATCAAGAAAGTTTTATTAAACTTGTCCTGATTGAGAATACGTTTCTTTCTTTAATTAATATGTTTGATTTCTACCACACTAACCTGTACTGTACTAACCTTTACATCTTTCTATTATAAAAGGAAATCCTGCATCGAGACATTCTCTGAGATAATTTAAAGTTCCGCGAGAGATAATTTCAAGTCCCGCGAGACAAGAGATTTTGAAAAGACCTGCCCTCCTCTCAAACATTTACAACGATGCACACGGTACAATCATTTCTCATTCATGTGTATTGTCAGACAGTTCATGTGTTCTCAGCTCCTATAAATGTGAAAAGTCATCAGTTACATCCTTTAAAGAAGCTTTTCTGGGCAGTAATTTTAGATACACAATCTATTTCTTTCCTTCGATGTGGTCCTTTTATGGACAATAATTTTATATGTTCAAGATGACACGTCAAAGACTAAGTGAAAAAGAAGGGGGAGCACGTAGAAAAGAGGCCCAAAAGAGTTGGAGAGAAAAGAATTCAAAAAAGAATCATAATAATCAGTGCAAATTCAGATAATAAAGAAAGTAATAATAAGCCCAGAAGAAGTGGAATTGAAAACCTAGCAGGTCCAAGTGGGGTCGGAAATAAAAGACAAAAAGTAGAAGACAAAGTAGAACATCGTAAAGAGGCAGAGCAGGTTAGAGATTATGAAAATACTAAAATTCAAAAATCTCAAAAAAATGATAGTAAAGATCGCATGAGCGCTAACAAAAGGAAATTATTAATTGGTGAAATAATGGAACAGCAAAAAGAGATCGAATACATGGACATAGGTGATATGACGGAAGTATGTAGATATTGCTCAGAATTAAAGTTTAAGTCGGAGACTGTTAGATCGTCTAATTCGTGTTGCCATCAGGGACAAGTAGTGTTTCTTCCCAATGAAGAGGCATATCCATGAGAATTAAAAGAAATCCACAAACACCACAGGCAAAATATCTGAATCTACAATAATCTGTTTGCATTCTCATCATTCAATGCTCAGAACGTAGATTTGCATGATTCAAGACCATACACAATGAGAATCTGTAGTCCCACAACAATTAAAGCTACTACAAGTTTAATTTCAAAGAAATCACAATTCGGTCAGGTTTATACAGTGGTACCTCAGTATACGTCCTTAATCCGTTCCAGATCCTTTGACTTATACCAAACAGGACGTATACCAAACAAATTTTTCCCATAAGAAATAAAGGGAAAATGATTAATCCATTCCCATTAAAAAAATCCTATTGTTATTGGCATATTATACATTGATGGGGTTGTATAAAATAATTTAAAAACGGTTTAATGCTAAAATAAATAAATACAGAAGCAATTAGATGAAATAAGTGAAAATTTAACCTTACTTTACTTTTTAATAACGTCTTTGCTTTTCACAGTCGTAGATACCGTCGTTCTCGGCATACGGTATGCAGCAGCCAAGTCCCGGATACGCTTGACACCTTCATACTTTTCAACAATCAATTAAAATTTATGCAAAAAAACACAAAATCACATGAAAATTCACAGAGTTATAGCGCGTACTGACGCTCATGGGCAATCGTGGCTTTGTCTCGAGAGAGGTAAACAAGGGTAGCACGTGGGTTGTTCACTGAATGCTAGCAACTGGCATACTGACACTTGTGGGCAGTCATGGCTTTGTCTCAAGAGAGGTAAACAAAGGTAGCACACGGTGTTCTAGCACGCGAGTCGTATTCCAAACAAAGGTCGTATACCAAGCAAAATTTTTCATGTCCACGCAGGACGCATACCAAGTTGGACTTATTCCAAAGCGGATGTACCAAGGTACTACTGTATTTATGATCACGGAGAAGCAATGCAACATAGAATCAAAAGAGTTAAACAATCGGACATATTCGAAATTCTACAGCCAATAATAGATACAAATCCATACATCCAAAAGTATCACACTTTACACAAAATTGATCTGTAAAACACGGACAAAGAAGATTTCTTGGATTTTGGATGTGTTGTTTGGTGAAAGTGAAACCTACATACGCAAGCGGCAGAGATGCGAAGTGGCTGGTGCGTAGCCCATGCAGGGGGGTTGGCAAGCGAAGCAAGTTCGCCCCTTGTTATTAAATAGAAAAATAATTATGGCTGCAATATACAGTATGACTGGTGTGCACAATTGCTTTCTTAATAATGCTACATGCTACAGGAAAAAAAAATTTTCTTAAAAAAATATTAACTCCCTGGAATTACTACTTAGAGGCTTTTGAAAATGGTTGGAAAAACATGTCCTATACTATGAAGCATTAAAGTGATGGTATCACCAAATTATGCAAAGTTAGACATTCATAAGTGTATAATGACTATCACTGTGAATGCTCTTTAACAGACAGTACATTAATGGTATTGCATTTAAAACATGCAAGTTTTAAATGTAATATATTCTTCACAATGACTATGTGTACTGTTTTGTAATAGTTTTAACACATTTATTTGAAAATACCAATAGGTATTTCACTTTCTGAAATTAATCTGTAAAATGATAGCTTTTACTTTACTGATTTCACAAGTATTTACTGTACAAAATAGTATTGACAGTGTGCTTTCCACTTGGACCACCAGACTACCAAACATCTGAACTTTCACTCAAAAATACACTTTTTTTCTTTATTCTATTCAGGCCTTGGACAGTTTTAAACTGATCCGCTTTATTAGTATTCAAAACTTGTTACATTTAGCCCGCAATGACAGTCAGATTTTCTTTAACATGTGTTTCATATATAGATTTTTTTCTATATATAATTTACATTTACACCTGGTATTAAAATGTGTCTCCAGTGTTCGCTCGCTTTTATCTGCACACCACAGATGTTGTGATGGAAACTGGCTACTTGTAATGACCAACTCTGTACGCAATCTGTGTGCTCCACCACCAGCATGTTTACTCTGTTTTTTTGTTTTTTTTTTAAATACAGTTAACTACCATCTGATCATGTTCTTCTACTTCATTCTAGGTACAGTACAAATACAGCCTGGGTCCAGACAGCCACTCTTACTTAACTTTATGCTGTGACTTAAAGTTTTTATTCATTTCTAATTTCTTTTCTGTGGCCGCAGTTAGCTTTACTAACTTGCTTCAGTGTCCAATAAAGAAAAGCTGTTAAACAGGGAGGACAGTTTCTGAAGATACACGAAGCAGAATATACGATTCTGATGAGCCGTGAGGTACCCATTTGTCTTGGTCATAAAGAAAACATAGCAAGAAGTGTTTGTTGATATATTCCAGCCTGTGCTAGGTATATAAGGTGTTATGTTTGGCCCTTTTGACTTCCCTGTTTTAGGCAATGTCCTGCTAATGGTTCCTTAAAAGGATAAAGAGAATAAAATGTGTTTGGTGGGTAAGGATGGCACTATTCTATCCAGAAACATTTGCATAAAAATAATTTCCCATTTACTTACAGTTATTTCTGACAAGTGTGTACGTGTGCAGTTATTGTAGTAGTTTTAAAAATCACACTTAGCTTTTGCATGCATGCACAGAGTTTAAATAATACTTGGAAACACTCTGTCATCAGTGTCATTGTGCAATGTAGATGGATGAGGAGCAAGAAAACAAAAAAGGACAATTTTGTACATTTATCAATTTCAACACCAAGCAAACAAACATGCAATTATAATTACAATTAGAAATTAAAAAATATTTTTGTTCATTCCTTCTTCTTTCTTTGAATTTATTTTGAACAATATTATACCAACCTGCACTATAGCAATCCTTACATTTCCCCAATTTACACCCAATGCTGGCTGAATAGCCTTCAGCCCCTCATATCCCTGAATTGATTTAACCAGGTTTGAGTAAGTTTTTAACAGAAAGTTATAGGGGACCTATAATAACTTGACTAATATTTTACTTTTTAAAAACATAGCTTCTATAAATAAAACCAGAACAAAAAAGGATAAAACATTTTTTAGACATTATAAAACATTAAGTTATTTGCAGATTACGCAAATGGTACATGTTCTTAATTCTGTACTTCATGCTTGTTGAAAAAAAACTAAAATAAAATAAAAAACACAATTTGTCACTTAATGCGATTACATTATCTGTGAAAGCTGCTCTATCTCACGATTAAGCACCCTCAAGAGTATTTGTTCACCTAACCTTTTTTTAGATAATTTTATGTTAATTATAAAAACTAAACTGTATATTTTGGAAGGGTATAAAGCCAACAAAAGTTTAATCAACACCTGCTAATCATGTTAACATATCTGCATATAAACCCTAAAAATCAAGAGATTTACCTTAACTGGTTTCTCCACATCTCCATCACAGAGTGAGACAAGAGGCATGCTGAATGGTTTCCACACAGGATCCAAAGTATTCTTTATGACCTATTCAAATAAAATACAAACATATTATGGTAAATGATGTAGTTGTGATTATTTAACCAGTCTGTTTAACTATTATTTGGCCATTTTTGAAATGCTTAAATTCTTTTTCACATTCATATACTGTATGTTAGGGCTGCATGTTATTGGAAAAAACTAACATTGCAATACAGTATATATTGCAGTTTTTTCTGCAATATATATTGTGATATTAACAAATCGAAGAATTTTCACCAGGTGACCTGAATAGCTCCATTTTCAAAGAATAAATTATTCAAGAATGTTTGGGGTAATCTTGGAAGGTGAATGCATCTGCTGTGTAGAAAATAAACATAATTTAAAAAATGAAAAATGACTCTTGAAACCTTTTGAGGGTGTAACCTTCCTGTTTTAACCTCTAATGCTATATATCTTGCATATTCGGAAAATACAGCAAATACTTCACAAAACTTAATTTGCCCATTACTACCCATCTGACAATTAAGCAGGATGTTGTCTAGAAGGGACAAAGAAGATTACAGGGGTTACATATCTGTACTCCTGGTTAAAATAGAGCATTAAACTAAGTAATAAGGAAGCCTCACTTTCACTAAGTGAATTAACATGAGTAATAAAATATGCCACTTAACATTTTATTTCAAAATTAGACCTCTTTTCTTGGTAAACAGCAAAATAATAAACATTTTAAGTAAAATTATTAAAATACAATAGCAGCTATACACCTGTCTCCTTAAAATTAAAATAAATACAATTTACAAAACAACTTTTACAATACAATAACTTTTAAAAGATTAAACTGAACTAATAGATAACAATATCAGTTTGTAATAAATAATAAAACACCAACACAGACCCATTTTGTCATACACCTGGAACCACCCACAAGACACAAGGCACATAAAACAATCATAGAAAATGAAGCAGATAATGAATAAAAGTAACATTAACATAAATAAATTACATTAAAATTACCAAAAAGAACATAAAACAAGGATTGATTTCAACCCCAGCCAGGGGAGGAACCCTCGCTGAAACATAAACAGACTTATTAGTCTTTAAATAGATTATTAAAAAATTCTAAAATTCTTTTATTAGCCATTATGATGTAACCCTTTTGTGATATAAACAACATTTTTCCTCCAAAGTTGTGGAGCATTTCTTTTGTTATTCATTTTATTTTATTTTTGTTTTATTTTTGTATTTTTTATTTGTAGTTATTTTTTTTACATGATGTGACTTTAGAACATGTATAAACTGACACTGTCATGGTAAGAGTGGTGGCTATGAGGTTAGGGATCTGCACCTGTTTTGAATCCCGTAAATGCCAAAAGGGACTCTGCTCTGATGGGCCCTTGAGCAAGGCCCTTAACCTGCAATTGCTGAGCGCCTTGAGTACTGAGAAAAGCGCTATATAAATGCAAAGAATTAAGAACATTAATTACCTATATTTATATTGTACAGAACAGGGTTAAATCAAGCTGGCCAAAATATTCAAACAGCAAACTCTCATTATCCCTTTAAAAAAGACTGATTTCAATAGAGAGCAAAACTTTTTGACGCCTGAAGTTTTTCATTACTTTACACACCAAAAGATGACAGCAGTGGGAAATATCAGTGACTATTTTTCCTTTCTAACTATCATCTACAGTATTAAGAGGATTTATTGTGGAAAAAAATAACAGAGCAGAAAAATCAGACAAAGGTAAATATTTTTTCATGACATTTTATGAAAGCAACATGTCTTAGTTATACATATCCATCCATCCGTCCATTATCCAACCCGCTATATCCTAACCACAGGGTCACGGGGGTCTGCTGGAGCCAATCCCAGCCAACACAGGGTGCAAGGCAGGAAACAAACTCCGGGAAGGGCGCCAGCCCACCGCAGGGCACGCACACACACACCCACCACACACTAGGGACAATTTAGAATCGCCAATGCACCTAACCTGCATGTCTTTGGACATGGAGAGGAAACCCACGCAGACACGGGTTAGAACATGCAAACTCCACGCAGGGAAGCGAACCCGGGTCTCCTAACTGTGAGGCAGCAGCGCTACCCACTGCACCACCGTGCCCCCCCGTTTACAATATCTGTAAACTAAAAAGGCGCATATTAATAGAATGAGCATGTTTGCTTTTTTTTCTGAACCCACTTATTCTATTGCAATGTTGTGGGCTGCTGGAGTCCAACCCAGCAGCATCAGCTTCAAGGAAGGAACCAATTAATCTATTACACTTTCATACACACACACACGCACCCACACACACACAAAAGGACAATTTAGAATTACCATCAATCTAACATGGCTGTAGACTGGAGTAAAGCAGGGTAGACCCTGAACAAAATCCATGCTTTCGAAAGGGGAATGTGCAAACTGTGCATGGACAATAACCAGGCAAGGATTCTAACCCAGTTCTCTGAAACTATAAGGCAGCAGCAAAAATCACTGTGCCATCACAGAACCAAAAATGAGACAGAATAAAATTCAGCTAAATATATAGTATCATTAAACTATTTTATTATTTTTTTTAAAGAAGTACACAAAGCAGTGGAGATCTTTCAACGTGGGTAAAGGATGTAATGAGATGGCGTGAAGTCCTTATGGTATCAGCTGACTACAAATATACATTTATTAGAAAAAGAAGAATCTTAACTTGCCATGTTGCATTAACAACTTGTTTGTAGCCATTGTTGAAGAATAATTATGCAATCTCATAAATCTGAACTCAATACACAAAAATGGCAGTCAGGAAAGAAAAGCATATAGAATTCTAATACTGCACCTCAGTTCTGTGTACGAGCATCCATTTGCCATCGTCACCTTGTTTGTGAAACTCTAAATATGGATCTGATTTTCCAAAGAAATCCTGCAAGTGGAAACAAGTAACAGGCATTTTAAGATAGATAGATAGATAGATAGATAGATAGATAGATAGATAGATAGATAGATAGATAGATAGATAGATAGATAGATAGATAGATAGATAGATAGATACTTTATTAATCCCAAGGGGAAATTCACTTACTCCAGCAGCAGCATACTGATAAAAAAGCAATATTAAATTAATGAGTGATAAAAATGCAGGTATAACAGACAATAACTTTGTATAATTTTAACGTTTACCCCACCCCACCCCTCGCATAGTGTGGGGGAGGAACAATCTCAACAGTCTGTCAGTGGAATCGGACAGTGACAGCAGTCTGTCGCTGAAGCTGCTCCTCTGTCTGGAGAGGATACTGTTTAGTGGATGCAGTGGATTCTCCATGATTGACAGGAGCCTGCTCAGAGCCCGTCACTCTGCCACAGATGTCAAACTGTCCAGCTCCGTACCTACAATAGAGCCTGCCTTCCTCACCAGTTTGTCCAGGCGTGAGGCGTCCCTCTTTTTATGCTGCATCCCCAGCACACCACAACATAGAAGAGGGTGCTCACCATAACCGTCAGATAGAACACCTGCAGCATCTTATTGCAGATGTTGAAAGACGCCAGCCTTCTGAGGAAGTATAATCGGCTCTGTCCTCTCTTGCACAGAGCATCATTGTTGGCAGTCCAGTCCAATTTATCATCCAGCTGCACTCCCAGGTATTTATAGGTCTGCACCCTCTGCACACAGTCAGCTCTGATGATCCCGGGGTCCATGAGGGGCCTGGGCCTCCTAAAATCCACCAAGAGCTCCTTGGTTTTGTTGGTCTTCAGTTGTAGCTGGTTTGAGTCGCACCAATATACATGACATAAATACATTCTGTGATCACATCATTATCATCCTTATCCAGTTTCACACTCTTTATTGTGTGTGTGTCTAGTAAAAGGCTTGCCAATACTCAATTGTCTTCAGTATCTGTTATAAAGACCACTTTTTTCCATGATTCATTTGCTCTTTTTATCTCAGTGTCTGAACCCCAGGCTTGATTTTTTTATTTGCTTGATTATTGCACTCTCAGTATTTAACTTCATTTAAGTTCAGCAGAGTCAGTAATATCCAAAGATGTATACAGTAATCCCTCCTTGATTGCGGGGATTGCGTTCCAGAACCCCCGTGATAGATGAAAATCCGCGAAGTAGAAACCATATGTTTGTATGGTTATTTTATATATTTTAAGCCCTTATAAACTCTCCCACACTGTTAACATTATTAGAGCCCTCTAGACATGAAATAACATCCTTTAGTCAAAAGTTTAAACTATGCTCCATGACAACACAGAGATGACAGTTCTTTCTCACAATTAAAAGAATGCAAACATATCCTCCTCTTCAAAGAATGTGTGTCAGGAGCAGAGAATGTCAAAGAGAGAGCGAGAGAGAAAAGCAAACAATCAAAAAATCAATACGTGCTTTTAAGTATGCCGAAGCACCACGATACAGCAGCATTTTTTAGAGGAGCGTCCGTATCCTCTTGGCAAACAGCCTCTGAGCAAACAGCCCCTCTGCTCACACCCCCTCCGGCAGGCAGAGAGAGTGAGAGAGACAGAGAAAATTCAAACAATCAAGCACCACGCGGGAAGCACATTGTATATCATTGAGGAGTTTTATTTAATATGTAATATGTGCTCTGATTGCATAGCTTCTCAGCCATCTGCCAATAGCGTCCTTTGTATGAAATCAACTGGGCAAACCAACTGAGGAAGCATGTAGCATAAATTAAAAGACCCAATGTCCGCAGAAATCCGCGAACCAGTGCCGCGAAAGTCGAAGCGCAATATAGCGAGGCACCACTGTATTTAGTACTTCTAATAAATATTGCAGACATCAGTATTTCTATTCACATTATTATGCAATGTTTTTTCTCTTTTAATTTCTCAATATGATTGGGATTGTTTTATAATTTGTTAAGAACAACAGCAACTCGTAACTTTTACTGATAATGCCAGAAGACTACATGTGAGAAAGCCTGGCATCTGTTTAATGATTAACTGTCTAATTAATTTTAAAATATATTTTTTTTATTATCAAGTTAAATGTTAGTTAACTGCTTACATATACCACATTATTCATTGGAGAACTATAAGCTTTCCTATTTCAACTTATTTTTTCAGATGTAGCAGAAATAAAAGGGACTTACCTTTTTATCAAGTTTTCTTCCCATCATGGTAAGGCTTATTACTCTGTTATCAGAAAGTTCCTGCGCTGTTATCTGCAGAGAAAATATATTTTAGATCCTATGTATCTTTGTGTAAATAAATATGCAGCATCCTTTGTTTTGGAGTGTAATAGTACACAGCCAGTGTATTCTACTGGTTAAGGCACTAGACTATAAACCACAAGACTATCAGTTCAGTCACTGTCTTTAACTTAAAATGTTTGTGACTCAGTGCAAGTCAACTAACAGAGAAAAAAGTTACACATCTGTCCATTACCTTTGCTTGCTTATGCAATTACATCTTTTGGAAATCAACTCTAGTTGTTATGCCAGTCCATCACAACCCAGACAGATGCTCATATGCATCCTGTTTTACGCTGTCAATTAACCTGTCAAGTATGTTTTTGGGATGTTGGAGGAGAACCAGAGTATATATGTATAATTTTGCTTTTCTGAAGATCTGTAGTTGTAAAATATGTTGGGAAGTTCTTTACAGAAAGTCAATCTATAAAGTAAACATTGTTAGTAAGGTATGACAAATTATTTCTGAAATGATATTTTAGGTAGCAATTAAGTTCAAGCAATATTAAATATATCACTCTGACTTATTCATTCAATATGCTTTGCACTTGTATCTACAACTTGCTTATAAAATAGTATTCTTCCAAATATAACATTTCTACCACGAGGTATGATGTGAAAGTTCTCTGTTCCCAGCGATTTATAGCAAAAAGGATAAATCTTCTAGTTAAATACTGTACTATTTAGTTTATTGTACCAAAACAGTATTATCTTAAAAGTTGCAAAAAGTGTTACCACACCCTGGAACTTAAAAACCTCAATATCACTGAACTCCAGACATGATGGTGCACTTTTTCAGCTGACCTGCTGAACTTTGAAACTTTTTTGACGCCTTGTATAACCATAAACAATCCAGATTTTGCATGTTGCACCTGAAGGAGGTTATAGTTGCTGCACCAAATATATTTCAGCTAATTGCTACATTAATCTCTGTCAACTTTCCAGTGGTTTTGCCTAACAGAGCTGTACGTGGATAATATGCTGAATGAATCTTTAATATAAGTTAAATACAAAATAACTATATAAGTTGTAAACATTTTTTGTTTTTGTTGTGGTGGTTACTTTAATACAGTTGTGGCTAACTTTCCACAGTGCCTTTCCCAGTACTGAACCTATCATTCATGGTTCTTACTCTGCCTCCTGGACTTATATATGATTCCTTCAGGTTATACATATTGTGCAGTAGATCACCAAGATATATTTACTTATCACTATTCATTGTGAGGAGTCAACATTTACATTCAGATTTAGTAAAATTTTAAATAACAGAAAAATACAAAGAAAGGGAGGATTAGTGTAAAGTATAATGAGTACCTGCTGACTTTAGCCTAATTGGAGTGTTTATAACTAATCAACTTACAGATCTATTAAAAAGAGCACCACAGTTATATGTGCAAAGAAAGAAACCCTTTGATATATTCTGCATACCCCTCCCTTTGTTTTCTGAAATAGTTTATTCCATCAAAGCATCTGACATATTCTGCATACTCCTCCCTTTGTTTTCTGAAATAAGTTTATTCTATTAAAGCATCACAGATGTTCCAAAGTCTAACTAAAGTAGCAGCATAGTGTACCCTCACTCTTACCTTGGAATTTTAGAGCTGCAAGTCATTTTAACCTACATATACAGTATTTGTGATGAGGGGAAAGGCTACAGAATCTGGAGATAGCCCACAAAAACACAGAGAAAAGTGCAGACTCTACACAGACATTGATCAAGGTGGGTGTTGAAGCTACAAGATGTAAGGCAATAGTATTAATTAATAAGCCACTGCACTAACTCATTTGATAATTGTAATATAGTCTAAAAACTATATTCTGCTCTAAAAGCTTTGTTACTTTTTCAGTCTATATACACAGGTGATTCAGACATATCTGAAATTAAAACTTTTACACAAGATAGACAGACTTTTTCTGAAATAATGGAATTAAGTATTAGATAAATGATAAATATTACTTTATTTCACTTTACTTTCACTCCACTTATCCCAGTTAATTTTGTGAAGACAACATTCTGCTCTGGATAAAGCAAGCTATCCTATCTTTGGTAATGTCTTCTAACTCCTTCTGGGTTCTTCCACCACACACCAGTCAGTGAGTCTTGGGTCTTTCCAAGTCAACTACCAATTTGATTAAAAACCTATAATCACATGCATTCATTTTTTCATACTAGGAATAAGTTCAAAACTAATTTTTAGAAATCTGTTAATCATGCTGTCCATAGGCAGTAAATCAATAAACCCAATGTTCTTCTTGCAAAATTAATCTATTGGCTGGTCTAGAGGGGGCACCGCATCAATATGACTGCAAAAGGTACTGTGCACATAATTAGTACCTTCAAAAGAAAGTAGTGGTTAGCTGTGCTGGTGGACCTGGCAACCTGTTTCAAACAACACCAAGTAAATAAGCAAAAAGAGCATGAAGCTGAGATTTTTTACCAGGTATGCTGCCTAGCTCTGCAGGAAGGAAATTTGAATTGAGCTGTAATACTCTATAATGTAAACTTGTGCACTTGGACATATCATTAATGATAAACTGAGGGCTTCTGTTTATGTGAAGTATATGACATATGTTAACACAGGCAGGCAGGCACGCAGGAAGGCAGGCAGATACTTTATTAATCCCCAAGGGGAAATTCACACACTCCATCAGCAGCATACTGCTAAAAGCAATATTAATTAAAGAGTGATAAAAACGCAATGTAAGTTAAAAAATGCAAGGAGAGAGTGCAAGGCGGGTATAACAGTTTATAATCTTGTATAGTGTTAACGTTTACCCCCCAGGTGGAATTGAAGAGTTGCATAGTGAGGGGGAGGAACGCTCTCCTCAGTCTGTCAGTGGAGCAGGACAGTGACAGCAGTCTGTCGTTAAAGCTGCTCCTCTGTCTGGAGATGATACTGTTCAGTGGATGAGATGGATTCTCCATGATTGACAGAAGCCTGCTCAGCATCCGTTGCTTTGCCACAGATGTCAAACTGTCCAGCTCCGTGCCTACAATAGAACCTGTCTTCCTCACCAGTTTGTCCAGGCGTGAGGCGTCCCTCTTCTTTATGCTGCCTCCCCAGTACCCCACCGCGTAGAAGAGGGTGCTCGCCACAACTGTCTGATAGAACATCTGTGGCATCTTATTGCAGATGTTGAAGGATGCCAGCCTTTTTTGAAGTATAGTCAGCTCTGTCCTCTCTTGCATTAGTATTGGCAGTCCAGTCCAGTGTATCATCCAGCTGTACTCCCAGGTATTTATAGGTCTGTACCCTCTGCACACAGTCACCTCTGATGATCACGGTGTCCGGGAGGGGCCTGGGCCTCCTAAAATCCAAAACCAGCTCCTTGGTTTTGTTGGTGTTCAGGTGTAGGTGGTTTAACAAAGTCCTTGACTAGGTTCCTCTTTTCATCCTCCTGCCCACTCCTGATCCAGCCCACGATAGCAGTGTCGTCAGCGAACCTTTGCACGTGGCAGGACTCCAAGTTGTATTGGAAGTCCCATGTATATAGGCTGAACAGGACCGGAGAAAGCACAGTCCTCTGCGGCGCTCCTGTGCTGCTGACCACAATGTCAGACCTGCAGTTCCCGAGACGCACATACTGAGGTCTGTCTATAAGATAGTCCACGATCCATGCCACCAGGTATGAATCTACTCCCATCTCTGTCAGCTTTTCCCTAAGGAGCAGAGGTTGGATGGTGTTGAAGGCACTACAGAAGTCCAGAAACATAATTCTTACTGCACCACTGCCTCTGTCCAAGTGGGAGAGGGATCGATGTAGCATGTAGATGATGGCATCATCCGCTCCCACCTTCTCCTGGTATGCAAACTGCAGAGGGTCGAGGGCATGGCGAACCTGTGGCCTCAGGGGGTAAAGCAGCAGCCGCTCCATGGTCTTCATCACATGTGACATCAGAGCGACAGGCCGGAAGTCATTCAGCTCACCAGGACGTGATACCTTTGGGACTGGGATGATGCAAGATGTTTTCCAAAGCCTTGGGACTCTCCCCTGTTCCAGGCTCAGGTTGAAGATGCACTCTGCAGGACACCCCAGCTCCAATGCATAGGCCTTCAACAGTCGTGGCGATACACCATCTGGACCCACTGCTTTGCTGGCACAATGTCTCCTCAGCTCTCTGCTTACCTTGGCTGCTGTAATTGTGGGTGGGGGATACTCTCTCATATGCTGGTATCAGCAGAAGGATGGGTGGAGGATGCAGTACTCTGAGGTGAGAGTGTGCTAGGGTGGCCAAACCTGTTAAAGAAGTTGTTCATCAGGTTTGCTCTCTCCACGTCTCTCTCGATGGTGGCACCCTGCTTCGAGCTGCAGCCAGTGATGATCTTCATCCCATCCCACACTACCTTCACACTGTTATTCTGCAACTTCTGCTCCAGCTTTTTCCTCCTGTACTGCTCTTTCACCACCCTGAGCTGGACTCAAGAGTTCCTTCTGCACGTGCTTGAGCTCATGTTGATCACCGCCTTTAAAAGCCCTTTTTTTCTGGTTGAAAAGGCCCTTGATGTCACTTGTAATCCATGGCTTGTTGTTAGTATAGCAGCATTCTGTTCTTACTGGAACTACAATGTCCATACAGAAGTTATTGTAGTCAGTAGTGCAGTCAACAACCTCCTCAATGTTCTCACCATGTGACCCCTGCAGGATACCCAGTCCGTAGTTCCAAAGCAGTTTTTAAGAGTCTGCTCTGCCTCAGGGGACCACTTCCTGAATGAGCGTGTGGTTGTAGGTAGCTCGCTCACTCTTGGTTTGTAGTGAAGCTGAGCCAGAACCAGGTTATGATCTGCTTTCCCAAGTGCAAGTAGCGGGGTGGCGCTGTATGCGTCTTTAACATTTGCATACAGTAGGTCAATAGTCCTATTTCCCCGGGTGTTACAATCCACATACTGGTAGAAGGCAGGTAATGTTTAGTCCAGCGTCACATGGTTGAAGTTTCCAGAGATTAGCACAAGCGCCTGGGGGGCTGTGTTTGTACTTTAGCAACAGCAGCGTGGATAACGTCACACGCTATCTCCACATCCACCCGAGGAGGGATGTAAACAATAACAACAATGACGTTTCCAAACTCTCTGGGCAAGTAGTAGGGATGCAGACTTATGGCCAACATTTACATGTCCAGGGTTGCATCACCTTGTATTCACCGCTTCCTGCAGGTATTTGCATCTCTGTCCGCTCTAACTGTGCTAAACCCGGGTAGCTCCAAGATAGCATCTGGGATGCTAGTTGTTAGCCACATTTCACAAAAACACAACAAACTGCATTCTCTGTAGGTCCTGACATTTTTCACCAGCGCCACCAGTTCGTTGATCTTATTTGGTAGTGAGTTCACATTTCCCACGATCACAGAAGGCACCGAAAGCTTGTATCGCCACTTCCTCGCTAGCCGCTTAGCCTTTAGCTTAGCGCCGGGTCTGCTGCCACGATACCGCCTTCTTACCTCGTCAGGTAAATAGGGAACCACACTGGCATGGGCCTTTCTTCTCAGCGATAGAAGTTGACTACCTGAATAGATAAGTCTCGGCGTGTAAAAATGCATATCCAGGTAGTAAAAAGTGTCCAGGAAATGAATCCACATAAACGAAAGTGGTAGGAGTGATTAGAGAGATAGAGAAAAAGGTAGAAATATAAAGTCGTACACGGAGCTGCTGGAAAGGCTGCCACTCACAGCGGCACATAACTGACTGACTGAGTATGGGTATAGTATGCAGTTAAATAAAATATTTGTTACTTTAAAAAAGTTTCTAATTATGAATCATATTTGAATTGTGATCTCTTAAATGTACTGTACAATACCTTAAATATGCACATAAACATTGTGCTTACAGTGGTTAGCAGTGCTGCCTCACACTTCTAACATACTAGATGTTAGTTTTAGATTAAAGTCCTATCACTGTCTGATTGCAGCTCTCACTACTGTATGTCTGTTGGGTTTTTCTTTGTGGACTCGGGTGCATACCAAATTTGTGTGTATCATTTTGACTGGCAACTCTAAATTCACTAAGCATCATTAAGTAAAAGAATTTATGTGAATTTCATCTATGATAGACTTCAATTTGCCTGATGCTGCTGTTGTAGGCTCCAAAACCCCATAACAAAGAAATTAAATTAGTGAGTTGAAAAGATGGATAAATGAGCTGGGTTGAAAACATATGATTTCTAAGAATTGTCATTTTGTAGTATGTCATCCAATTTGAACCCATTTGACCAGAAACAGGTTTTGTTTGTGTCTCTCCAATACTTAATAAAAATTACAGGTTCATGCCTTAGTAAAGACCCAGGAATAACAATCAGAATCAATGGAAACAAATTATGCAACTGCCTATTGCTTTCACATTTCATTATATTCAGAAAATATGACAATTCACATTTGTGCTACATTTCCAAGATTATGCATTTTATGTGTATACAATTCAAAGATCCAAGTTACCAAGGAACTTGTTATTGACCTTTGCAGCACCAAACAGCATCTACACCCAGTCACTATTCAGGTAGTGGATGTGAAGGTGATGCACTGCTAGAAGTACTTGCCGTTCCACATCTCTGGCAGACTGGAATGGTCTTGTAGCACAGAGGATATTTATAAGGAAGGGGAGAGCAGATATTTTTTTCTCAGTAGACTGCATTCCTTCAATATGACTAATGACATCCTTTACATATTCTATGTCTGTGATAGCCAGTGTGATTTTCTATACTGTTGTGTGCTGGGCAGGTAACATCACTTCAAGAGAGAAGCACTGAAAACAGTAAGCTGTTAAAGAAGGTAGGCTCAGGTATGAGAAGCACTTTCAACCGCTGAAAGTAACAATGAAGTATAGAATGAAGATACAACAAAGCTGTCCATCTTCTCTCTGACACACTAATATCAAGTACCTTTGGACAATGAATTACAGTGGTGCTTGAAAGTTTGTGAACCCTTTAGAATTTTCTATATTTCTGTATAAATATGACCTAAAACATCATCATATTTTCACTCAAGTCCTAAAAGTAGATAAAGAGAAACCAGTTAAACAAATGAGACAAACATATTATACTTGGTCATTTATTTATTAAGGACAATGATCAAATATTACATATTTGTCAGTGGCAAAAGTATGTGAACCTTTGCTTTCAGTATCTGGTGTGACCCCCCTTTGCTGCAGTAACTGCAATTAAACACTTCCGGTAACTTCTGATCATTCCTGCAGACCGGCTTGGAGGAATTTTAGCCCATTCCTCCGTACAGAACAGCTTCAACTCTGGGATGTTGGTGGGTTTCCTCACATTAACTGCTCGCTTCAGGTCCTTCCACAACATTTCGATTGAATTAAGGTCAGGAATTTGACTTGGCCATTCCAAAACATTAACTTTATTCTTCTTTAACCATTCTTTGGTAGAGCTACTTGTGTGCTTAGGGTCATTGTCTTGCTGCATGACCCAACTTCTCTTGAGATTCAGTTCATGGATAGATGTCCTGACATTTTCCTTTAGAATTCTCTGATATAATTCAGAATTCATTGTTCCATCAATGAAGGCAAGCTGTCCTGGCCCAGATACAGTAAAACAGGCCCAAACCATAATACTACCACCACCATGTTTCACAGATGGGATAAGGTTCTTATGCTGGAATGCAGTGTTTTCCTTTATCCAAACATAACGCTTTTCATTTAAACCAAAACGTTCTATTTTGGTCTCATCTGTCCACAAAACATTCTTCCAATAGCCTTCTGGTTTGTCCATGTGATCTTTAGCAATCAGCAGACGAGCAGCAATGTTTTTTTTGGAAAGCAGTGGCTTTCTCCTTGCAACCCTGCCATGCACACCATTGTTGTTCAGTGTTCTTCTGATGGTGGACTCATGAACATGAACATTAGCCAATGTGAGATAGGCCTTCAATTGCTTAGAAGTTACCCTGGGGTCCTTTGTGACCTCGCCAACTATTACACGCCTTTCTCTTGGAGTGATCTTTGTTGGTCGACCACTCCTGGGAAGGGTAACAATGGTCTTGAATTTCCTCCATTTGTACACAATCTGTGGATTGGTGGAGTCCAAACTCTTTAGAGATGGTTTTGTAACCTTTTCCAGCCTGATGAGCATCAACAACTCTTTTTCTGAGGTCCTCAGAAATCTCCTTTGTTCATGCCATGATACACTTCCACAAACATGTGTTGTGAAGAGCAAACTTTGATAGATCCCTGTTCTTTAAATAACACCGGGTGCCCACTCACACCTGATTGTCATCCCATTGATTAAAAACACCTGACTCTAATTTCACCTTCAAACTAACTGCTAATCCTAGAGGTTCACATACGTTAGCCACTCACAAATATGTAATATTCAATCATTTTCCTCAATAAATAAATGACCAAGTATAATATTTTTGTCTCATTTGCTTAACTGGTTTCTCTCTATCTACTTTTAAGACTTGAGTGAAAATCTGATGATGTTTTAGGTCATATTTATGTAGAAAAGTAGAGAATTCTAAAGGGTTCACAAACTTTCAAGCACAACTATATTTAGCAGAGGTTTGTCAAGAAACGCTACTGATGCTCCTCTATATATCTATAGAAATATGTCTTTATATTACTTCATTATGACTGCTGTATATATCTTTAGCCAAGGCAGATTTGCTCCTTTTTAGTAACTTAGGTGGTACGTTTTGTTGTGATATATATTTATTTATTGAGCTTCTGTAAAAAGCCAAATTTGTTCTTTGGGACAAATTTAGTACTGTCTATTTGTCTGTCTATCTACTTCACAGAAACAAAATTTGGCCCTCATGACACAAAAACCATGCCTTAACACCAACGACCAAATGAATGTTAGAATTAGGAAGATGTGGGAAATTGGAGTTTCAATGCAAGCTGTTATCAGCTAAAGTGTACCGAAAGACAAAAAACAAAGGGAAATTCAATTTATCTAGCTATTGTATAAAAAAATCTTGGGACAAGACAAGACTTTTTCAGAGAGACGAGACGTGACTTTCTCAGAGAGACACTTTCATGTCCCACGAGACAAAGAGTAGATGACAAAGTAGAACGTCGTAAAGAATTCAAAAAGGTTGGTGTGACAAGCAAAGCGAGAAGGAGCCCCCCTAGTTGTTATTAAGTATATTTTCACTGACAAATCCAGCACAACAGACAGTTCTAAAAATACAGTTAAAATTACAGAAAATATTGTTTTTTTTAACATTTCGTACTGTGAATAACCACCAGGCTGCCAAGAAGTTATTAAGGCACAAAAATCACCAATATGGAAAAGAAAGGGTGAAATCTCAGAGAAGACCACAAAGACAGAGAGACAACCATTCTGCAGCAGCAGCTAATGTCTTGAATATGCCAATGCGAGTGCACAGATGTATGTTGTGTATGATGTATGCCCTTGAAGAGCATCAGACAGAACATTAATATTAGTTTGGGAGAGAAAAAGAAAAGAAGCCTACATACAATACTCCCCCAAACATACACTACTCCGCCAACATGCTAGCTGGTAGGGATTTCTGGCCCTCTGTTGAGTGAGAGAGAGAGAGAGAGAGAGAGACACAAGAAGAGGAACAACAGAGGTGGAAAGAGTTGTACACTATATGACACAAAGAGTCTTAGATATAAGTATAGGGATCATCGCTGTCCTAGAAATAGGGGTAGAGGAAGTGACTAAAGAAGTAAATGGCTCATAGGTACAATGACACCAGGGGCTGTTGCCCAAGCCTCTCTGATTCTGGGATGGGTTTTAAATATACGTCACCGCTGGAGGCTAATGGATTGCCTAATCACAGTTGTTGATAAAGGACCAAATGGCAGGAGAAAGAGAGGAAAAGAGGAGCTGTGCTTTCGTAGGGTTTCCCACTGGCTAGCCAGGGGATTAAATCTAGTGTAGGTAGGCATTGAGTGTCAGCAGGACTGTTTCCCTTTTCTTCATTTTTGCTTCAATTTACTTAATTTCTTGCTGTGCCATCTCTTGTCTATTGATATTTTTTGTACTTTTGCTATTTATCTGGGTATAGTGGGCAGCATTCTGTCAAAATACAAATATATGTAAAAACATTTTATTATGACCAACGCATTGTGATGGTATTAAAAATGAGAGAGCATTTTATTTTTATTATTATCAAGCTTTCACTTATTTCCAACTGACATGATAGGCTCCACTCACACATACATGGCAAAACTAATACTTTGCTTAAAGAAAAAAATGAAAGATTTGAATGTTTATTCTATGGGCTTGGGCTTTCTAAATGTTTCTTGATTTTGAAAAGTACAAAGAACACATTTGAGCTGCTTCAGTTTGTTTTGACCCTGTTGAAGTAATGTCAGTCTACATTTTGTAAAGTTCTTCTGGAAGTGAGGTAACTCTAATTGAAGGTTACATATTTTTAAACTTTTGCCTTTCATACATTGGTACTGTGTGTATCATTGCAGTGGAACCAGGTGTAGGTACACAAACCAAGTGGCTCATTTTGATCTCATAATGCATCTACAAAGCCTAATTGCCCTATTTATCCTTTGCATACTTCTGCTTTGTTCTTTGTTTCCTATTTCAAAATGCCAGTGCATTGTAACAATTCTTCTCATTGTAAGTGTATTTCTGCTGCTAGGCTTCTACTGGGTGATTCAAGGGGTAGCAGTGGAGTCACACAGAGCAGTATATCAGATCTCCTGGTTTCAAACCTCCATAATTTAAATGTTTGACTCTTACAGAAGACACTCCTTTTTTTAAAAAAGGCACTATTAATAATTACAACTTTTACATAATTTCCTATTTAAAACAATGATTTCATGTGTTTATTATATATGTACTAACGACAAGTCAAGCAAAATGACACTTTTTATTGGCTAACTAAAAAGATTACAATATGCAAGCTTTTGATGCAACTCAGGCCCCTTCTTCAGGCAAGATATCCACCTATTTGTTTGAATCATTTACCTTTTTCAAGAACACAGACACGGGGATCCAATGTCGATCCTGGCAGCATTAGGTGAAAGATAGGATATACACATATCTGACCAATTTAGAGTCAACAATTAACTTGACACACTCAAGTGGGTTACAAGAAGAAAACTGATGTATTCCAGAGAGATGAAGAATGTCATGTATAATCAGTATTCTGTTTTTCTACTTAAGGGTTAGAGGCATGGATCAGGATAGAAACACCTGACTTAATCGATCCTTAAACCCAAAAACTTTACCAATGTTCTTACTATAGGATGACAAAGTTTAGGCAATGAATATTGTGAAATGTAACACCGACTTGACAACTACTATCTGCATCCCTTAACAGGATTAAGCAGGTTAACTAGGATAAATGAATGTGTGACAAGTGCTTCTACTGTATATACAGTATGTATAGGTTTGTCAAAGCATATTTAAACATAGAAATTAAGAGAAAATTACTGATTAGAGTGGACAAAAGCATTAATAAAGATCAATGTGGCAAGAACTCGAATGAGAGGGCAAAAAAAAATACTTCAGGGAAAAAAATGTGCTTATGACATATGTGATTCATGTGATTTCTTTCAGAGCAAGACCATGACAGGAATGCATGCAATTAATACTGCCTTATGATATAAATGGTATAAAAAGACTTCTCATTTCTACTACTGGTGAGGTCTTGTAGCAACACATTTTGGGGCTTATCTAAAATTATAGTTTTAAACCCATCTCTCATCTAAGTAAAATGTAGAGTCTTGTGAATTATGGAGTCTCTTCCTTACACTTTACCATTAGTCACACAAGAGTGTGAATGTATACATTCCTTCTCAAAGGCGGCTTCTGTTAAGCTCATGGCATTGTGTCTGGCACTGTTGGCCTTGGGCTGTAAATGCAGTCCGCTGAAATATTAACTTGCCAAAAGAACAAGAATATGGAACTATATGGTATATTACTCTTTGTCTATCCAAAATGTTAAAGTTTTTTACATATTATATGGAAAAATGTGACAACTCCAAGTACAGTACATAATAAAAACAAAGGACATGCAGGTACAAAGACTTACTGCTTTATAATAACTATATTAGCACAAACAAAATGTTTAATAACATTTGAACAAATAGATGAGATAGCACAAAATCAAGGATAAGCAAAAGGGTTCTAGAGACATTTGAAGCTAAGGGCAGGCACAGTATGGTGGCTAACATACACAGGCAAATGTAAACACAGAACATGCCTACAAGAAGTTTGCTACAGTTCCGTTCCGTTCCGTAGGTTTGCTAATACTCACAATGAGGTAAGTATAATAATTTCACTTTAGCCCTATCATAAATTAACAGACACTGATTGTCTCACTAGCTAATCAGTCTTCCTCTGTTATCTTTGCAAAGTCTTCCTCTGTTATCTTTGCAAGGTCAGTGGAAAAACTGTTTTAAAACTAATTAACTTATTAGGTAATTCTATCAATTTTCAACATTTTCCAGCAGACCTACAGTAAATAAAAAATTGAATATAAAGTTTTTAATGACATGATAGTCTATCATGGCTGATATAATACTTTAATTTTCAGTGTGTGTAATTAGGATATCACCTACCACCCTCAAACAGGATCTGGCAACTCGGAAAATGGTTTTTCGCTCAAACTGGTCAATGTAAACAGTACAAGCTTGCCCAGTGTTTTATATTTCTTAAGCAATGATATGCCAGATAAGGATTGTTTTAATGAATTTTCATTGAGCACTTGCACTGGGGATAACTGTACAAGAAAATGGAAGCGGATTTCACATCCAATAATTTGCAGTCTTATTTTTCCTTAGGATGAAGTTAAAACTCTACTCTTGTAAGGATACTACATTACAACATATGACACATTTTGACATCATACCCTGACATAACTAATGTATCTGGTAACAGACAGCAAGACGGTAACTGTATGACCACTTTGGAAAAAGAACACGGGTTAAGATCACTAAGCACCTGGGAAGGAGTGCAAAATCCATATAGGAAGTCAATGTGTACCTCTAGTAAGATATGCATATGTCATAAGTAAACTCCCCAAGGGTACCAATGCCCCTGCAAGAATCTTTCAGTATACTAGGAAACAACAGAGAAATCACACTAGGAGCATAAGGAACCTTCTTGTCACAAAGATAAAACTTGTCAAGAGAGGAGGAGAGAAGGATATCTAGACACTGCCTTAGATACTCATACATTCAAAAGCTGTTAAAGTCTCAATAGTACATGACCACCAAGGACTACAAGAAAATGCTCTGACCTGGTGGTCCTAAAGTTTCAAGGACATTACTTTGACATCAGAAGTGATTTTTGACGAGAAGCAACCCTAGGATGGGGTTTCAAGACTGCTCACTGGCTGACACTGAGATTCCAGGGAGAATGTGAGCAAAACCTTATTGAAGGGTATAATATGAATCTAGGATGAGGAAATAGATTAGATGTAATCCACAAGGTGGGAGAAGGTAGGAAAGCCACCTGACTAGTCACTATATAGTTAGGCCCAGTGGAGCAGCTAGATTTGGCTATTTTTGTCTATGAAATGGAAGACTCACAGTATTCTCTTTATAATCACATACACTTGCTTGTTCTGTTTTAAAATACATGGTTTTGCATACATTTATTATCTACACTGGAATTATTTCAGTTGAGGGGAGTCATTTATTCATTCATTTTCTGCCTGTAGACAGGCCCTTGTCATGAAATGGCAACTGCAACTTTTCAGGTAGTCTAACTTTTCACACTCTGGTATTTTCTATTCTCTTCAATACTCGTAGAACCATTACCTGTCTTCCAAATGATTTTTCTCCTCTAATCTCCCTTCAAATGATCTCTATTAGCAGTCCATCATGCCTTAGTGCATGTCCCAGTCATATCCTCTGTCATATTTGATTTGTTCAAATCAATGTCCTTTCCTCTACTGCTTTTTTCAGTTACTTGCTTATTACTTGTCCCTTCTGTCCAGCCTATCCTTTGCACTCTTCTCCAAATCTACATCTCAATATGTTAAATATCATCTTTCCTTAGCATGTAATTTATTGCTCAATAAAGCAAGACACTCCACACTAGTGCTTTTACCATTCACCTTTCTCAGTACTCTATTCAACTCACTCATTAATTCTTTTGTTTTGATCTTTAAAAATGATTACTTTCTTTGCACTATAACCATCTCTAATGATTTAACTGTCAAGATTTTCAATCTGACACAAATGTTCTACTAAATTCTACTTAATTCTTATGTGCAATTCATTATATAATTTCCTTCTAATCTTCATACCTTTTGTCTTGTTTATGCTAAATTTTAAAGTTTTCCACTGTGATATTCACATTCAACAAAATTTGTAGCTTATTTCTACTCCTTACTATTATGCCTTGTTTATCTGGTGGTTCTGAGGCTAGGGATCTGCACTGGCAATTGGAAGGTTGCTGGTTCAAATCCCGTAAATGTCAATAGGGACTCTGCTCTGTTGGGCCCTTGAGCAAGGTCCTGAACCTGCAATTGCTGAGCGCTTTGAGTAGTGAGAAAAGCACTATATAAATGCAAAGAATTATTTCTGTTTTAATTTTCCCTTGGGGACAAATAAATGATGTATGTACAATATGTATCTATTTTAATACCACCATTTATTCCTATATCCATATTCTCTAGCTCTTCTCTCTTAATTGGCTCTGCATCAACATTAAACAATGGTGGTGAGATAAGACAACCTTGCCTTAGTCCTCCTCCAATTATAAAAAAGTATGCTGTTTCCTTACCGAGTTTCACTGTTACTGTCTGTCACGTAGCAGAGTTGATGTAAATCTTTGATATTTTCAATCTAATCCTATACACTCGAAGAGATACATCAGTTTGATCAAATTTACTATGTCAAACGTCTTCTCGGAAAACAGGCAAAGACATACTACCCATGCTCAATGCCTCAATTACTAATTATTCTCAGCATTCATTATTGCATGTCTTGCTCCTGTACCTCCTTATTCCTGTACCTGAATATGAATTGGTCTCCACTAATGTATTCTTCTACTTTCTTCTCTATTATGTTGTTTTTACATTTAGTGGAGCTTCTAAGGTATTAGATATTAAGATGATGGAGAGAGAGTGATGGTGATGCTTGATCTCATTTTGTTTCTTTTCCAAAAGTATTATGTTTTCCAAAAATTCATCAGGCCATTTTTGTTTAGTGCATATATTTTTATACAGGGTCACTAGTTCATACTCCTATTCCTATCATTTTCAGCATTTCAGATGCTTCTGACTTTCCTTCCTTCAAATGCTTTAGAGCTTCAGTTGCGTCTTCAAGTAACAATATGCTTTCACAATTTTTTCATAATTGCAATTTTTTGCAACCAGATAAAGTAGGTTGGATAATGGAGTGATGGATGGATTTTTACTGAAGCAATTACATGAAATACATAAAGAAACAAGAATGAATATGAATAATAAGATAACTCCAGTCACAACTCTGAGGAACAGTAATATACAAAAGAGAGATAATGCATGTGTGATAAAACAGAGATGGCAGCAAAACTCTGCTGGACTGAAAAAGAAAATGCCACAAGGACGAAAGAACCCATTGCTACTAACTACCAACAGACATCTGGTCACCCACCAGACTGGTGACCAAGAACCATTTCCTGCTATTAAAAAGAGATTTTCCATTGATCCTCACTGCCAAGAGCTCAACAATAATCAATTTATATAAAGAAGATTTCCAAGAATCAGCACAGAAAGAAAAAGGATTTTACAGATAGAGGCAAATGTCAACTTTGTGGCAATGGTATAAAAAACAATAACCTCTGCTGTGTTGGATTAAGAGAGAACACGGAAAAGCCCAGGAGGAGAAACATGAGGGGTTAGAGTGAATTTGGACAAAGAAGATCAATGAGGGAGAGTCTGAGTCAAAAGTCTAATAGGGAGCGACAGAGGGGCAGTCCCGAAACATGTGGGGAAAGGTTAAGTGGTCAGTGGATAACTCTACTGTAAAATGTTTACAAAGAATAAGATATAAGTGATGGACAAAATTACACTGACTATGCTGATGACTGGGCTTCCTAGAGAAAATAGTGATATTCTTTACTATTGAATGCTAGGACAACTTGATGGAGGATCGGAGATCATGTTGCCACATTATATAAAAAGTCAAGTGCTAATAGGATTCTATGTGCAATAGAGCAACTGTTCTTTTTTGAGAAAATGCAAAAGATGAGGTAGAAGAGCTGCAAAAAGCAACACTCCACATATCCTAAAACTGATCTCAACTAAAGAAAAAAAGAGGAAAAGATGGAGAGCCTGAAGTCCTGAATCCTTAAAAACATGACCAAGGACAAAACCACTGATACGCAAAGCTTCATTATAAAAAATGGGGTATGTAAATATCAGGTGGGGTGGAATTTAAATGCTTCCCTACCTGGTGGCAAGTTTTCAAAGCATAAGTAATAAATGGATCTGTGTTACAAAGAAGACTCTTTAGTCTTAGGGTGGTAAAGGAAACAATGTTTGTGGGAATGGAGGAAAGCAAGCTTGTGTTCAATAGGAAGCCTAGTAGAATTAACAAGGGTGTCAAGCTAAAGACAGACCTAAGGGTACAGGTCGAGATAACATTTAATACAAGGTCTTTTGATCTTCCAATGAAATCGAGATAGTAGTGATCTGACTTTGGAAAAATATTTGTTAAGAGAGAGAGAGGGGGGCATTAAGCCAGCAGTTAATAATGGGAACTATATTCATTTTAACAATAGCTAAAAGGAGAGCAGAAATATAAAGTAATGGCAGACAGGTAATCTTTGATGTTTTAAGGGCACAGTGATAAGTGGAGACAACTACATTCTACACCAAATAATAAATGTCAAAGTTGAGATATTAGAATGAAAATGTCACTGGGATGAAATAATGGAGAAGGGAGTGTTGACATAGACGGTTTAAAGGGAGAAGAACAGATTTGGACCAGTTAATTTTGTGCCACAAAACGGTCATTATCGGCACTGAATAAATCAAGTACATGTCAAAATGCTCAAGGGAGAGATTAAAAAGGAAAGGGAATAAGGACATCCTTTAGGTCCTCAGTGAATTTGAAATGGTTGAAATATGTCTGAAATCATACAGATTATTGCATAAAGGGATGAATAAAGAGTTTTAATTAAATTAATAAACTCGGCACAAGTCCAGTTCATACAGTAAAAAAGTCAAAAACAATGTCTAAAGAAAGAAGTGTGGCTGGGAGGATAAAGTGGGTTGCTACATCAATTGAACAAAGAAGACAACAGATGTTTTCAGCTGCATGATGTGCTTGAATAAAGCCAATTTGATCAAGGTATACTAGTTTTTGTATGACAGTTTGTGAGCAGAGAAGAAGTTTGGATATTAAGTTGACATCAGAATTTATCGAGAAAATTGGAAGTTAACTCAAACAGTTTAATTGGTCTTTGCCGTATTTAGACAGGAGAATAATCAATATTGTATTGATTGAATAATTCATATGGGCTGAAGAAGTGGCAGACTTCAGAATATGAAAATATGGACTAGATAAATAAACGTTGATAAAACTCCATTTAGGCCTGGCAACTTCCAGGTGCTCATAGAATCTAGGTCTTCCTTAAGCTTTGACATAAACAAAAAACAAACCTAAACAGGAAGCCTTCTACTCGGTTGGCCTAGGTACAATCTGGTCTGTTAAAAAGACATTAATGTTAAATATTAAGGAATGTTAATTTTCCATAGACAACTCAAAATAAAATACAAAAAAAAACACTATTCATGTCACAGGGTTTATTTGTACAAATTTGTGATTTATTTTTAATAGTGGAATAGATGCAAATGAGTAATTTGTCTGAAGCTTGACAGCTAAAAATTTACATGCGGTAGAATATACAGAATATCTAGACCTTGTGTTGGATTTCAAACTTAATTCTTGCACAGCTTGATTTACTAATGACTTATATTGATAATTAATCACAAGAGGGAGCCCGCATGTTCTAAAGAAAACAGGCATGTTTTGCTCACAGCAGTTTTCTTTCTTTTTGAGTGAGCCATGCAGCTAGATAAGAAATGCTGAAACTGCCTAATAGTGCATTGAACAGCTAAGCAAACAAAGGCAGGATCATCCACTGTACTAGAACTAATAGATACAAATCCTTTCATGTGAGCTGCAATTTTCTTGAAAGAAATAAACATTTTAAAGTAAAATGTATTATAGCTCCAATAAGGGATTCAACGATGAAGAAGGGAAAGAATCAAAATGGAAAGAATACATCTGTGGTAACAGAGAGTATTAGATACAGTACAGTACTTCATAACAGCAGAAGAAAGAGAGTAAGAAAATGAAAATGTAATTGAATCTCGATTGGGAGTAATGCCAAGAGAAGTAAAAACTATTCTTTGGTGGAGGGTTTAATTAAATGGAAGGATTCAACTAAATCAAAGAAACATTTGCATAGAGCAAGGGGGAAATAGGGTAAGCAAGGATACAAGGGAAAAGGGTATTTTTCTAAAACAGCATTCATAAAAGCATTAATAATTTAAAATCTTTAAAGCGATGAATTTGATTAATCAACGATATCTTATATGAAAGTTGAAACTGTGTGGAACTATATCTGGAAGATAAAGCTTTATCTTTACCCCTAATCTCAGTGAGAAGACAGCAGAATCTGCAAAAGGAATTTGAACCTAAATTACTACAAGTTTTGCTACACAACAATGATCACACCACATTTGTGAGAGTTTGTCAAGGAGAAAGCCACCATTAATGCTTACTAATTAAGTCAAGGCACAACTTTACTTAAATCTTAAAACTAAAACTTTACGTAAAATTTTAATCCTTGTAAAAAAATCTTTTGTGGCATTATTCCAAGAAAGTCAAGGACAATATAACTTTTGGTATATGAGCTCCTTAGTGATCCTCCTATGAGAATGACAAAGTGATGAATTGATCCTACATAAATCTCTTCATGACGTTACAATAACTTTTTGAGAACATGCCTGGTTCTGGAAATTGCTTTAAAAGTAAACACAGGGTGGAGTTTTGTCCTGGGTTAGAATCATAAACAAATATGCCTTGTGTCACAGTTATATTCTGGGCAACAAAACAAAATTGCTCAACCAACAGTGCAGTCTAAAATTAAAGCTCTTTGCTTCCTTTAAATGAACATATCATAAACATATTAATTATTAGCACATCTTTTGGTTTAATTAGGCTACAGCTTGTTTTTGTAATTCTGTTAAAAAAAATTCATTTTTCATTGACATTTACTGTTAGGTAGCTGGTGACATAAACACAACATTGATTTAGTTCTGGTCAGCATAATTTGTTACTGAAATGCTATTAGCTCAAGCTAATGTAGTGACTTAATACATGGCTCACTTCTTCCAAACCACTATAAGTTGTCCTTTCTGTCAATTAGCTGATACTGAATGATCTGAAAGTACACCAGAAGCATATGAGAAAGAGATCAAACAAACTGTGAAATACACATTCTTGTTATGTTACATTGGTGTCACATTTAAATTTAAAATTGTTAATAATAAAAAATGTTTTTTGCTGGGAGGTCAGCAATGTAGCCTAACCAATCTAAACCATATATTCATGAGTTAGGAAAATAGCTTTGTGACTTTGCAATATTATTCATCATGAAGGTCCATATCTGGAGGTCACAGATACTACTTATGAAACTCTGAAAGCACAGATGGTTGGTGTGTACCTGTAAATATCTTGGACAAGTCTTTGCCTGCCACCAACTTGTCCTGGTATAGGTCCATGTCAAAATGTGTTGAGCTGGGGAGACTGGGCCTGTCAATGCCTAAGAACAGTTTGTACATACATTCTCAGGAATGCCTAAAGGTATTATTATTATATTAGGGGGCTTTGCCCCCTGCTCGTTTCACTCGCCAACCCCTGTGCCTGCGCTACGCGCTAGCCTCTTTGCGGTTTTGTCGCTCATGTATGGGGATGTGGGTGTACAATTTAAACAGATTTTTATTTTCATGGGAATTGTTACTTATGCATAATAGAACTGTTTTACATTACAGCGAGTAATTAATAATATTAAAAAATAGTAAAGTGTAATAATTTGAAAGTAAATTATGTTTCATGTTGCATTAGAGTTATTCGTTGCGTAATACAATTTTGCTCTGTTTGGCTGTGAAATTAAAATGCAAAGACTTTTAAACTTTAGTAAAAACAGTTTTTTGAATAAAATTTTTGTCAATATCACATTGAATTTTGATTCTGTGTTTGGACTTTCATCGTGACAACACAACATATAACTGCCCGTTTTTCTTTCTCTCTATTAAATAAAACGACTTTTTCGAATGTTTGGCTCTGAGAGTTGTTAATTGTCTTTACAAAAGTTATTCTAACTGGAAACTGTTAACGTTTTAATATGAATGGTATATCAAGATCCCTTTTGTTGTGTAATGTTATGACTTGAAAAAATCTCATGGCCATAGTCTCATCCTGTGGGACCCAAAAAAGTCTTGTCTCATCGCAGGATTTTTTTTATATAATAGAGAGATATATTATACTATATACTATATTAATATAATAACACTATTATGGTATTATTATATATTATTATTATTATAGACATTATTTTTTATTGCATGTCCTGGGTCTGTCCCTGTGCGGTATTGTAATTTCATCCTTTTGTAATTCTTATAATACAGTACACCCCCAAAATTCGCAGGAGTTGCGTTCCTAGAACACCCACGAATTGTGAAAAACCATATATTTTGGATGTGGTTAAAAAAAGCCTATTTTTATAGTTTTAACCAGGGGTGCCCAATACGTTGATCGCGATTGACTGGTAGCTGGTAGATTGCTTTGCATTCAAAAAAATTTTTTTTAAAATCATATCATATCATATCATATATCATATATCCTCCCTATGGCATTTGTCACTTGATTGACATACAGGGCGGCCAGTCTGAGATCTCTTTTCTTCTAACACACTGGTCATCCCGCACGTACGATCAAACGTGCGAGTTACTGCAAAACTCTGGTTATCTAAGTGATCTAGTTAGCCTTCCAATTTATATCGACTAAAGAAGGCATTTAAAAAAATATTTGTTGGTTATGAGCTGGATGTGGAATTGGAAGAGGATTTTTTTTCTCTCACAATGTCATAATCGAATGCGTTTGTCTGATCTGTCAATCTATCATTGCTATTTCAAAGGAGGAAAAGGTGGAAAGGCACTTTCGAACTGTACATAAAAACTACGAAACTGACTTACTTCCGAAAAGTGATCTGAGAAAGAGAAAGGAGAGGGAACTAAAATCGCAGTTAATCGGACAGCCGTCATTTTTCATTCGGCTGAATTCAAAAGCAAAGGCAGACACACCAAAGCATTGTTCCAGGTGAGTCACTCGATCATTAAACATAAGAAGTCCTTCCAAGATGGAGAGATGATAAAAGATGCCTTTGTTGAGGCAGCTGGCTAGGGAGAAATTCCTGCTGAGATTTCAAGACCCTTGGCCGGAGAAAAAGGAGTTTCTCCTTGTCATTAAACATGCAGAATACAAGCAACTTAATAACGATCAATTGCCACTAGACATGGCATTTTTTCTGACCAACATGTTGAATGAGCTTAATTTACAGCTGCAAGGAAAATACAAAACCATGGTCAATATGATTAGCTCAGTTAATGCTTTCAAACGAAAAATGCAACATCTGTCCTCAAAGGGTTGATTTGGGGAACATCCAAAACTTCGCGTCAGAGCTGGAGACGCAATGGAAGACATGTGCGCAACTTGACAGCATATGCTACACAGAGCAGATTGAAAATTGTCAGCCAGACTTTATCTAATGGAAAAAAAGTAACGATTCGAGTGTTGCCCAATGTAGTGGAGTAAGAGTAGCGTTTCTTCTTCACAAATGTACTCAAGTAAAAGTAAAAAGTATATTGCAGTAAAACTACTCTTAGAAGTACAATTTTTTTAAGTAAATGTAACTCGTTACTACCCACCTCTGATACTCAGTATATATATATACATACAGTGCTTTTTCCACATTTTGTTATGTTACAGCCTTATTCCAAAATGGATTAAATTTATTTCTTTCCTCAGAATTCTACACACAACACCACATAATGACAATGTGATAAAAGTTTACTTGAGGTTTTTGCAAATTTATTAAAAATAAAAAACTGAGAAATCACATGTACATAAGTATTCACAGCCTTTGCTCAATACTTTGTCGATGCACCTTTGGCAGCAATTACAGCCTCAAGTCTTTTTGAATATGATGCCACAAGCTTGGCACACCTATCCTTGGCCAGTTTCACCCATTCCTCTTTGCAGCACCTCTCAAGCTCCATCAGGTTGGATGGGAAGCGTCGGTGCACAGCCTTTTTAAGGTCTCTTCAGAGATGTTCAATCGGATTCAAGTCTGGGCTCTGGCTGGGCCACTCAAGGACATTCACAGAGTTGTCCTGAAGCCACTCCTTTGATATCTTGGCTGTGTGCTTAGGGTCGTTGTCCTGCTGAAAGATGAACCGTCGCCCCAGTCTGAGGTCAGGAGTGCTCTGGAGCAGGTTTTCATCCAGGATGTCTCTGTACATTACTGCAGTCATCTTTCCCTTTATCCTGACCATTCTCCCAGTTCCTGCCACTGAAAAACATCCTCACAGCATGATGCTGCCACCACCATGCTTCACTGTAGGGATGGTATTGGCCTGGTGATGTGCGGTGCCTGGTTTCCTCCAAACGTGACGCCTGGCATTCACACCAGAGTTCAATCTTTGTTTCATCAGACCAGAGAATTTTCTTTCTCATGGTCTGAGAGTCCTTCAGGTGCCTTTTGGCAAACTCCAGGCGGGCTGCCCTGTGCCTTTTACTAAGGAGTGGCTTCCGTTTGGCCACTCTACCATACAGGCCTGATTGGTGGATTGCTGCAGAGATGGTTGTCCTTCTGGAAGGTTCTCCTCTCTCCATAGAGGACCTCTGGAGCTCTGACAGAGTGACCATCGGGTTTTTGGTCACCTTCCTGAGTAAGGTCCTTCTCCCCCGATCGTTCAGTTTAGATGGCCGGCTAGCTCTAGGAAGAGTCCTGGTGGTTTCAAACTTCTTCCACTTATGGATGATGGAGGCCACTGTGCTCATTGGGACCTTCAAAGCAGCAGAAATGTTTCTGTAACCTTCCCCAGATTTGTGCCTCGAGACAATCCTGTCTCAGAGGTCTACAGACAATTCCTTTGATTTCATGCTTGGTTTGTGCTTTGACATGAACTGTCAACTGTGGGATCTTATACAGACAGATGTGTGCCTTTCCAAATCATGTCCAATCAACTGAATTTACCACAGGTGGACTCCAATTAAGCTGCACAAACATCTCAAGGATGATCAGGGGAAACAGGATGCACCTAAGCTCAATTTTGAGCTTCATGGCAAAGGCTGTGAATACTTATGTACATGTGCTTTCTCAATTTTTTATTTTTAATAAATTTGCAAAAACCTCAAGTAAACTTTTTTCATGTTGTCATTATGGGGTGTTGTGTATAGAATTCTGAGGAAAAAAAATGAATTTAATCCATTTTGGAATAAGGCTGTAACAACAAAATGTGGAAAAAGTGATGCGCTGTGAATACTTTCCGGATGCACAGTATATATATATATATATATATATATATATATATATATATATATATATATATATATATAGCATTTTTAATGTAGGTAGGTCATTTTAAAAGTAGCTCGCAAGCCGGAAAAGTGTGGGCACCCCTGGTTTAAACCCTAAATATGCCCCCAAAACACTAATTTAAGTTCAAACTCAGCTTAATACATTACCTAAAAAAAGAATGTAAAGGTAAACCTCTATACTGTACAGTACTGTACTGATATGTCACCCGCAGTACTAGAATGTAAAATACAGATGTTACCGCTTTATGTACTGTAATTCATGCAAGCATGTTTTCATTGCCAGAAGCCTTAGAAGGTTCAGGGCGTTTTACCGTTTCATACTTGGGGTTAATGTATCCCTGGACGCCAAATACTTTTTTGCTTCACTTTAAGTAAACGTCACAATTCACAAAGAAAAATTGCAATTTTAATGGAACACTTTGTTTATGCAAAGAACATCACAATTACTGCAACACTGATCATTTTACACACTGTTAATGAACTGTAAAATCTATTTTAAAAATTACTGGAACAATATGTACAAAGTGCAACTGACACCATGAATGTAAATCACTGAGCCAACTGCACTTGAACTGGCTGCATGCAAGCACACAGAGGTAAGCGCTGACGCTTGCAGGCTGGTCTAGTCAATCCTAGGGACAGTGAGGCTGCAGGGTGTCATGCTTGGGTCACAGAATTGCGCAGAAACACAGGAGATTGTAGAGACAGGAACTTTATTCAAACACTTCAAACAAACATGTCTCTTTCAGAAGTAAAACAAGCTCAGTATGCAGTTAGTTCTCAATTAAAGAATAGACAAACTTCATTGGGGAGCAGAAACCCCAACAGGAGCAGAGGATGTCTGGGGGAGGAGAGAGAAATAAAGCAATCAGCCAAAAAAGGACAGGTGATGTTCAGGCTTTTAAGTATGCGTAGCATCGCGCGAGAAGCAGCTGCAAGTAAGCCCAGCAAGTAAGGGAGCAATTTGAAAGTAGTCTATCACCGTTTTTTAAGAGGGGATTTTTGAGAAGCGTCCGTGTCTTCTAGAGCTGCGTTCAGCTCCCCTGCTCACGAGGGGCTGGGTGGTCATGAGCTGGCTGCTCAACGAATGTACGGCACTGATCAGCTCCTGCTCGCTCGCAAATGGCACTAGGAAACAACTACTGTATAGCCGGATGTGGCGGTTTAAGGGTTAAGAGGAACAAAACGGAAAACACAAGAACACTTAGCTGGGGATGCATCACAGTCAATCAGCAGCAAGGAGAAATGAATAACGCTGTAGCAGTCCGGTGTCACTAAGATTCACACCATTGAGAAGACGATGATTTATTTACTTTTATGGTGGAGATTCCAGGGACGCACTAAACCTTGGCCCGACCTGCACGCACTCACATACAGAGACAAAAACAAAGCAAACCGGTAATCAAACAGTAAATGCAATCAACAATACCACCCCTGTTGCCCTGGTAATGTAAAGATAGTCCTACCGCTAGTTCCTGAAATGGTGAAGACAGGTGGACGGATTAAGGAGCATTCCTTTCTTTGCAGGATGGCCATGAACACATGCAAATGGCAGACAATTTAGACGCACAAAATGATCCAGGACAAAATGAATAAGTACAGGTAACCCAACAGAAGGCAGTCAGACAGGAACTTCTAACATCCATCCATCCGTTATCCAACCCGCTATAACCTAACTACAGGGTCACAGGGTTCTGCTGGAGCCAATCCCAGCCAACACAGGGCGCAAGGCAGGGAACAAATCCCAGGCAAGGTGCCAGCCCACCGCAGGGCACACAGACTCGCACACACCAAGTATACACTAGAGGCAATTTAGAATCACCAATGCACCCAACCTGCATGTCTTTGGACTGTGGGCGGAAACCCACACAGACACAGGGAGAACATGGAAACTCCACGCTGGGAGGACCCAGGAAGGGAACCCAGGTCTCCTAATTGCAAGGCAGCAGCGCTACCCACTGCGCCACCGTGTCGCCCAACTTCTAACACAAATTACAAACCTTTTTTTTTGCTTTTGGTCACTGGCCCCCTTTTTAAAAGCTGCGCTGACATCCTTTGACCCCAACAACCCCAGCACCCTCAGCTGAAGACCAATCAGAGTCACTGCAAGGATGGCTGGGAGTTGCAGTTTCAAATTCTATTGGCTACTTTCACCATCCCAAGCCGTGTTTTCCACTACACTTGCTTCCTGTTCTCTCAACAGTGCAGTATTGCCACGAAAAAAGGCATAAAAATTGTGGAGGATATTTGCGGTTTCCGCTAACAATTATTAGATAGTGTGAGCTGGGGGGCTGATTGCACCCTCAGAGAATACAGACATTCCTGGGAAAACCCCTGAAAAACGTTGACAGGCTACATTCACATTGCTCCTTAACTTACTTGCGGCTCTGTCGCGTGATAAGCCTCTCGCATGGTGCTCTGCTTACTTAAAAGCCTGTACGGCACCTGTCAGTTTTGGAATTGATTGTTTTGCTTCCCTCT
Source organism: Polypterus senegalus (assembly GCF_016835505.1). NCBI lineage: Eukaryota > Metazoa > Chordata > Cladistia > Polypteriformes > Polypteridae > Polypterus > Polypterus senegalus. The sequence continues at coordinate 41,302,261 of NC_053162.1, forward strand.
CAGACATTTCCTGCTCCTGACGTGTACTCCTTTGAAGAAGAAGATACATTTGCACTCTTTTAATTGAGAGACGGAACTGTCATCTCTGTCCTGTCAAGGACCACGTTTCAACTTTTAAAAAGAAGAGACAAATGTTTGTTTGCAGTGTTTGAATAAAGTTCCTGTCTCTACAACCTCCCCTGTTTCTGGGCAAATCTATGACTCAAGCGTGACAAGTGGTACCAGAAGTGGGGTGGTTGCACAGATGGATGCCAAGGAGTTATTTCAAATTGCTCAGAATGTGCCGCTTCCTCATAATCCAGAGGATGACCCGCCGGTTCCTCCTCTTTCTGAAAATTCGAAGAATGTACTGAGATGGGTCCTTCCGATGACCCAGAGATGTTTCTTTTAGCTTTTGAGCAAATGGCGACTTTGTTGGGATGGGACAAACGACACTGGGCCATTATCATCACCCCTTTTTTGTCTGGGGTTGCCTTACTTTCCTTACAGAATGTGCCTCACAATTAGCTCAGCGATTATGATTTCCTGAAGCGGTAAATTGTTTTACGTAAGACTAAGACCTTTTTGGCTAAAGGTTTTGCACTTAATGACTGGACACTGAACATGGACAGTCCCATCCATATGCAGATACAAGATTTGATTAATAAAGTACATTGCTGGTATGAGGGAGACGAGATGGAATGAATTGTGAAAAAAGTTGTCATGAATATACTACTGGACGGGATACCTGCAGTTCTCCAAGATGAGTTTCTTCGTCATAATGTTGAATCATTAACGATTATGGCCAAACGCTTAGAGGGTACTCAGACCACTTGGAGAAAAGGCGGTGGATTTGGTGCCATGCCTAAGAGAGATCACCCAGGGAATACTCGTCACTCTGACCAGAGGTTAGAAAATCAATGAGCTTCAACAATCGGATGTCGTCAGGAAGGCCTCCGGGGGATCCAGTTGTTAATGTGGTGCTCGTATCTGGAGAGACAGGAGGAGGCCGTGGACGTCGCCGCGGATATTGAGGCATTGGTGCTGAACAAAGATGTTTGTTGTGTGATCAGCCCGGTCACTTGGCGAGGGAATGTCGCCTGTCTCCAGCTCAATCAATGGAAATTGGATTGGCCAAGGTTTGTTGATCCCATATTACCTATTCATCAGAAAAAAAAGATGGCTTATTGATCTCGGTGCAGTTGGGGGCCTGCAAAATCTCGGAATTTTTGGACTCTGGCAGTGACCTATGTGTTGTCAGACGGGACTGTCTTGACGACGGAAGCCTTAGAAACACTGAGACTCTAAAGATACGTTGTGTACATGGATATGTTAAAGACTATCAGATATTGCTTCTTCCTTTGACTTATAAGGGTCATCACTTTAAAATTTGGTCTGCCGTTTTGGACTCCTGCCCCTGGCCATTACTGGTAGGCGGAAGAAATGCCCTTTTTCCTAGACTAAATAAAGAATGTCAGGCACCAGTCGTCGAGTCCCCTGTTGAGCTTGGGGGGGAGAAGAAGAAGAAGAACAACAACTGTTGGCGGTTGGGGGAGATCTAGAGCTCCAATTAGATATTGAACCCGATCTCTCCAGCGAGACTGAGGGAGACACCTCCCCCAATTTCCCAGAGTGGCAGGCAGGCCCATCTACATCTTCTCAGCTTGCAGCATGCTGATAGCTCATTAGAATATGTATTTAAATAGGCTTGCTCTGCTAGTGACTACTATTACCAAGAGCATGAATCTGGGAGCTTGAAAACCCTGCACTTTCTAAAAAAAGATGGTTGCCTTTTTAGAGTGATTTCAGATCATTTAATGGGGGAATTTATTGAACAACTAGTTGTACCTGAAGTACATAGGGAAATGCTTTTGCAACTGGCCCACTCTCACATCTTGGGAGGGCACCTGGTGGCTGATAAGACCAGAGATCGGTTATCAAAACGATTTTACTGACTGAATGTGGGAAAAGATGTCGAACGGTTCTGTACTTCATGTCCTCTCTGTCCTGTCAAGGAGCAAGTTTTAAACTTTTAAAAAGAAGAGACAAATGTTTGTTTGCAATGTTTGAATAAAGTTCCTGTCTCTACAACCTCCTCTGTTTCTGTGCAAATCTGTGACTCAAGCGTGACAATAGGTTCTAAGGAAAAGTCTGCGAATGACTGAGGCCGCAAAAATCTGAACCGTGACTTTGCAGGGGTCTACTGTATACCTTCACCTACTACACTGGGCCTGTGACAATAAATTAGCGTAAAAAGAGTAGCAGGTGTAGTAAATCACAGAGAGACAGACTGAGCCTACTCCAATGCAGGAAGCACCCTCTCAGTTAGAAACCTCCATCAGCCCTTGTAGCAAAAGGATTTCTCCCTTAGCTCCACTAACTGAAAGGGGTGTTCTGTAATCCAAAAGTCCCTCAACAGTGACAACATTAGATTAGAAGCCTTTATTGTCATTATACCATATATAACAAAATTACAGAGCAGCTACTCCTTCAGATGCAATGAAAAAAAAAAAAAATCAATCATTCATATAGTAACTTTAAACTCAGACAGTCAGTCAGTCCGACCCGCTACATCCTAACACAGGGTCACGGGGTTCTGCTGGAGCCAATACCAGTCAACACAGGGCGCAAATCAGGAACAAATCCCCAGGCAGGGCACCAGCCCACTGCAGTAACTTTAAAGTACTTTGTATAAAACTGCTAAATAAAAAGAATATAAAAAATACTACTTAATAGATAACAATGCAGTATTGCTAAGCAACAAATGTGGTATTAATAACAAGAAATATATACTGATCATGCAGGTACTGCACAATGATATGAATATTACAAAAAGAATACTAATAACGTAAAATACTGCACAAAAAAAAACAAAAAAACACTATTGAACTAGACTCTCATTATTACCCAAATAATTATTGAACATCCAAATAAAAGGTGAGTGGGGGAGGGGGGAGAGAGAGAGAGAAAAAAGAGAAAGAGACAGACACAGAGATACATGGTCAGTTCATGATTAGATTCAATGTAGTTATGGCTGTGGGAAAGAAAGCTGTCCCTGAGTCTGTTTGTCCTTAATTTAATGGACCTGTAGCGCCTACCAGAGGGCAACAGGTCAAACAGGTGAAAACCAGGATGTTAGGGGTCCTTCAAAAAGGAAGATAAAGACTGACTGATTAAATGAAAGCCTCTTTCAAGGATATAACTCCAGTTTTACCATTGCATTTCTATGCAACATTTGCACAATTGCCCCAATAGTACCAGTTTGATGGTTATCCTTCATATTGCCACATCATCTTTTTTCACACTTGTGAACAATTAACATGGCTTCAACAGAGGACCACCAAATCAATAATCTAATTAAAAAGACAGCTTTAGTTATGGGATGCACTCTGAACTCTCTGGAGTTAGTAGCGAAAGAGGGATTTAAAACAAAAGTGAGTGCCATTTTGAACAATGCTGTACATCTTTTCTCTGGTAAACTAAGTACTGTACTTTCAGCCAACAAATTATTTAGCAGAAGTGTGTGAAAAAATGCTATTGCGTTTCCTTTATACCAACGGTAATAAGCCTGCATAAAGCCTCACTGTGACTGTAACTCTCAAGTTTGAAGTTTTTTTTTTTTTTAATTTCTTCTTTTTTAGTCATTCTGGTCTGTGTTGCATGGGACTGATTTTTGAAACCTGTGCCCGCCTGCTCCTGCAGTACTCCATCCCATGCCTGCACGCTCTGCATACACTTGGCCTAATTTGTCCTACTCTTGTCCGTACCCTAACGATTTTGTCCTGCCTGCCCACAGAAACACCCTGAAAAAAGTAATGTTTGGTTGATAAGATTGTTTAACATGATCATGTACAAGCAGGTAGCTGAAGTTTTCCCCTCTTTGGCCCAGTTATCCTTTTCATTTTTTTTACGATGATTCTGGTTCATCAGTATTTAATACAGATCTTCCGATGGAACTTGAATAATAATTTCTGAGCATAAGTCTGCATGTCTTTTTCTCAGAAAGGAACAAAAAAGAGCAGTGTAAGCAAGTATTGGAGATATATATTTTTTACAGCTCACAGTACTTTTTGCTTATCAATACAAGCACACTGTACAAGCAAAGCACTGAAAACATACAGCCATCTCCTTGTCTGCTCGCTTACTCTAAGAGGAAAGAGGTTGTTACTAACAGCTGTCCAGTGAACTTCACTGCACTCTTTGATTTAGTGCAGTTACAATAAACCAAAATGATTACAGATTATTACAAATCTCTTCTTGTTCCTGAGCCTTTGCACAGATAAAGAAATACACTCACCTAAAGGATTATTAGGAACACCATACTAATACGGTGTTTGACCCCCTTTCGCCTTCAGAACTGCCTTAATTCTACGTGGCATTGATTCAACAAGGTGCTGAAAGCATTCCTTAGAAATGTTGGCCCATATTGATAGGACAGCATCTTGCAGTTGATGGAGATTTGTGGGATGCACATCCAGGGCACAAAGCTCCCGATCCACCACATCCCAAAGATTCTCTATTGGGTTGAGATCTGGTGACTGTGGGGGCCATTTTAGTACAGTGAACTCATTGTCATGTTCAAGAAACCAATTTGAAATTATTTGAGCTTTGTGACATGGTGCATTATCCTGCTGGAAGTAGCCATCAGAGGATGGGTACATGGTGGTCATGAAAGAATGGACATGGTCAGAAACAATGCTCAGGTAGCCCGTGGCATTTAAACGATGCCCAATTGGCACTAAGGGGCCTAAAGTGTGCCAAGAAAACATCCCCCACACCATTACACCACCACCACCAGCCTGCACAGTGGTAACAAGGCATGATGGATCCATGTTCTCATTCAGTTTACGCCAAATTCTGACTCTACCATTTGAATGTCTCAACAGAAATTGAGACTCATCAGACCAGGCAACATTTTTCCAGTCTTCACCTGTCCAATTTTGGTGAGCTTGTGCAAATTGTAACCTCTTTTTCCTATTTGTAGTGGAGATGAGTGGTACCCGGTGGGGTCTTCTGCTGTTGTAGCCCATCCGCCTCAAGGTTGTGCGTGTTGTGGCTTCACAAATGCTTTGCTGCATACCTCGGTTGTAACGAGTGGTTATTTCAGTCAAAGTTGCTCTTCTATCAGCTTGAATCAGTCGGCCCATTCTCCTCTGACCTCTAGCATCAACAAGGCATTTTCGCCCACAGGACTGCCGCATACTGGATGTTTTTCCCTTTTCACACCATTTTTTGTAAACCCTAGAAATGGTTGTGCGTGAAAATCCCAGTAACTGAGCAGATTGTGAAATACTCAGACCGGCCCGTCTGACACCAACAACCATGCCACGCTCAAAATTGCTTAAATCACCTTTCTTTCCCATTCTGACATTCAGTTTGGATTACAGGAGATTGTCTTGACCAGGAAAACACATTATCTGCGCCAAGAAACTTGCCATCACAGAATGATGACAAGAAACTTGATGCACCAGTAAAAGCTGAAATGGCGGTGTTTCAGAGCAAGCACAGGCATTGTTTAGAACAAGTGTATCAGTATCTGATGACTGTGCCACCTACTTCAGTGGAGCCAGAGCATGCTTTCTCAGCGGCTGGCGTACTCTGCACTCTCGCCTGGACAACTGCACGCTGGACACGTTGTGCTTTTTACGCTCTTATTACTGCAACTAACTAGATTAGGGGTGCTCAATACGTCGATCGCAATTGAACAGTAGATCGGAAAGGTAGTGCAGGAAGATAGCGTTGCATTCAAAAAAAAAATTTTTTTAAATGTAAGTCTATCAAACAGGTCACTAATAGGCGGACCGCGGTCCAGTCTGGACCCAGAATCTGTTCTGTCCGGACCCAGACATATAATTGAGTTTTATTTAGTTTTGGCGGAGATTACATTTTTACCGGCGACTCTTTTCTGACAGTGTTTCTACACCGCTACTCAGTGAAAGGGACCTCCTACGTGTCTCTGAATGGTCAATACTTGTTGCCTTCATGAGTTCGAGTTGGTTGGGTTTAAGCATGATGAGAGTTTAAGACTGATATTGGTCAAAGTGAAGGCAAGAATGTCAGCCAATCACAGGCAGAGTAGAGTGGGCCTTCATTGAATAGAGGAGCGGGAAACCTGCATTCTAAGAGAAAACAGCTGGCACTCTTGTGGCAGTGGCAGTGACATGGAGAGAAAAATATACAGGAGTGAGAAGATAAGAGAGAGAGAAAAGCGACGAAATAGCCAACGTGCCATGGCTTTTGCTAAACGGTGGAAGCTTGACACTGAAAACCAGGCTTTTAATCCGGAAATGGACCGAGGCGTTTATGTTCATACTTCCCATAGGAAGCTTGAAACCGCTGTGTGTCATCTGCTCTGAGACGGTGGCAGTGGTTAAATGTGGGAATGTGAAACCAGCACTACGAAACTAAGCACAAAATTACATTTGAGAAAAGTTACCCACTAAATTCGCTAGTTATGCTACAGAAAACAAGCGATCTTAAAGCCAACTAACGATCAGTCAACAAGGATTTTAACACATTCCTTTACTGGCCAACAACTCGCTAACGATTCTTCCCTCTGAGTTCGTGGATTTTGGGATGTCACAAAAAAACATTCAGTGATGACAATCTTCACACATGCATGAGGATGGTACTGACAGCACTCCAGCCCAGATTTAAATCCTGGCACACCAAGCAAGAGCTCATCTCTCCCTCCGAACAACAGAAAGTAGGCAGTGGGATACGAGGGGAAGATACGTTCAGTTATTTAAAGATGTTCAGATTTACTGTGAAACTGGTAATGCCTGTTCAGTTGTGCACATATTAAAAACTCTTATATATTTTATTTTTATATGAGGCCAAGTCCTTTTTTTTGTTGAAACATTAAAACTTATTATTATTATTATTATTATTATTATTGTTATGAAAGTACTTATTATTTATAATTCTCAGTTGAATGTCAAAGTTACCTTGCTTTTACTTACTTTTACTGTTATTTATTTTTTCTTATTTTATTGTATGTAGCCCTCCAGAGTCCAGAGTTGCACTGAAAATAAATATTGTTGAAATGGCATTGAACTTTCTTCGTTTAATTTGAGTCATTGACTTCACACAGTGCAGATGTTAATACAATGGCAATGCTGCTTCAAAATATATAAATTAATTGTAATGTAAAAATTATAATGCAACTTAAAACACGATAATGCTGCGGACCTGCACATGAGGAAATTTTCTCTATCCGGACCTGCTTAAATCATAATTGACTACCCCTGGTCTATCATATATCCCCCCTATAGCATTTGCCACTTGACTGTCTTACAGGATGGCCAGTCTGAGATCTCTTTTCTTCTAACACACTGGTCATCCCACATGTACCCATACAATCAGACTTTGATTCAGACTATGAATGCCATGAATGTAATTACCCCGATCTACATATTGTCAAATAAACAAACCACACGCCGTGGCTTCACCTCTGACGCTGATGTCCGAGGTTCGAACCTAAAGAGGGGGTGCAGTGAGTGTATACGCCTGAGGAGCCCAGAATTAGGGCGAAACACGAGTCGCGTACTCTTTGCATTATTTGACAGTAAAACTATGCAACATTCTATGATCTGCTTCTCACAACTGAAGAGGGCACCATGGCAGATGTTTGCCGACTTGCAGACAAACCACAAGCGTTACCTGGTAGGTAACCACCCATAAAATCAGATTGTGATTCAGACTATGAATGCCATGAATGTAATTACTCCGATCTACATGCTATCAAATAAACGAACCACACGCCGTGGCTTCACCTCTGACGCTGATGTCCGAGGTTCGAACCTAAAGAGGGGGTGCAGTGAGTGTATACGCCTGAGGAGCCCAGAATTAGGGCGAAACACGAGTCGCGTACTCTTTGCATTATTTGACAGTAAAACTATGCAACATTCTATGATCTGCTTCTCACAACTGAAGAGGGCACCATGGCAGATGTTTGCCGACTTGCAGACAAACCACAAGCGTTACCTGGTAGGTAACCACCCATACAATCAGATTGTGATTCAGACTATGAATGCCATGAATGTAATTACTCCGATCTACATGCTATCAAATAAACGAACCACACGCCGTGGCGCAACGTAAAGAGGCTTCGACGCTGACGTCCGATCCACGAGAGGGGGTGCAGTGAGTGGGAATGCCTGATGAGCCCAGAATTAGGGTGAAACACGTGTCCCGTATTCTTTGCATTATTTGACAGTAAATAAAACTATGCAATATATATATATATATATATATATATATATATATATATATATATATATAGTGGCACACAGCTGGGGGTGGCACCCAGCCAGGACGCCCAGGAAGACAGGAGGAGGGCTCAAACCTCCTGCAGACCACAAGGGGGCGACCGCCCTGGTTCCTTTGGGGGCCACGGGTACAGAGTTGGGAAGCTCAACCCTGTAGGGGCCCGTGGTCACTGCCAGGGGGCGGACCCTGGGGAAGATGGGTGGGGACACCCGGAGTGCTTCCAGGTATGTAGCCGGCACTTCCGCCACACTAGGGCATGTTCGTGGGAGATTGCCGGAACACACCTGGAGCACATCCGGGTACAGATAAAAAGGGGCTACCTCCCTTCATTCAGGGCTGAAGTCGGGTGGAAGACGGACGAGGTTGGTGAAGAGAGAGAAGGAGGTGGTCCGAAGAAGTGGCAGTGTGGTTTGGCCTGGACTTTGGGGAAGATTGGGGATTTCTGGTGCACTTATGGATATTGTAAATACTGTGTAAATAAACGCGTGGTGGTGACTTTAAACATGTCTGCCTGTCTGTGTCCGGGGCTCGTTCCACTATATATATATATATATATATATATATATATATATTGTGGCCCCGCCGGGAGGACGGAGGAGGGCTTGTGCCTCCTCCAGACCGCGAGGGGCGCCCGCCCTGGTTCTGTTGGGGGCCACGGGTTGAGGGCATGGAAGCCCTTCCCTGTAGGGGCCCGTGGTCACCGCCAGGCGGCGCCGATGCCGGTTTATCCCGCGGCGGTTGCCGGTCGGGCTGGAGCCCGCCGGACGCTTGAGGACCGGAGGAGGGCGAGTGCCTCCTCCAGACAGAGTGGGGGCGTCCGTCCTGGTTAGGCAGGGGGCCTCGGGTACAGGGCTTTGAAGCCCAGCCCTGTAGGGACCCGTGGCCACCGCCAGGCGGCGCCCCGGTGCCTAATTATCCCGGGAGCCCGGCACTTCCGCCACACCAGGAAGTGCCGGGGGGAAGACTTATTGTGGCGACCGGAGAGCTGCCGGGAGGACAGCCGGCACTTCCGCCACGCTGGGGCGCGCCAAGAGTGGATGCCGGAAACACCTGGTGCTCATCCGGGAGCACTATATAGGGGCCTCCCTTCAGTCTGGGCGAAGTCGGGTGGAAGAGGACGGAGCTAGCGGGAGGACTGGAGGCGCCAGAGTAAAGAGAGAAAGAGGCATTGTAAGGCCTGGAAAGAGAGACAGAGGCGCTAAGGCCTAGAGTTATTGAATCGGTGCAAGAGGCACTGGGGAGTTGAGCTCGGGACAATCTGTAAATAGTGTAAATAAAACGAGTGTGTGGTGAGCATAACGATGTCTGTCTGCCTGTGTCCTGGGTCAAGTTCACATATATATATATATATATATATATATATATATATGTATGTGTATATATATATATACAGTCGACCCTTGACATACGACCAGCCTGATATGCGGACAACTTGATTTACGACCAAAATTTTTGTTTTAATTTATGACCAACGTCTTGCGTTACAACCCGAATGCGGTAACGTGTATCCGCTTGTGTGATTGTAAACAAACAGCCGAGAGCGTTCGTAAGCGTCAGTTGGAGTCCAGATACATGTGTTTGTGGACATAATTTCGGTCAGTGCAGTGATTTATCTATATGTATAATTCACTAAGACCATGGCAAGCAAGATGCATAATTGCTAAGGAAGGAAGAGAAGGTAACGAAGGTAAAGAAAGCAATCACAATCGAAACGAAGAAGGAAATTGTGCGGAAATATTAGAGTGGTGTTCATGTGACCGATCCCGCTAATACCGTATTTACTCATGTACCACGCACCCTCGTGTAAAACGCGCACCCTAATTTTTACAAAGAAAATTGCGAAAAAAGTTTTCCCCCTTGTACAATGCGCGTTGTGATTGTATAGGAAGCGTTTAGAGAGAGAGCGAGCACTTTCGTGCAAGCGAGCAAGCGAGCAAGAGAGAGAGCGAGAGTGGGCGAGCAAGCGAGCGAGAGAGAGCATGAGTGCGCGAGCAAGCCCAAGCATAAGAAGTTTCCTCATGTATGACGCGCACCTGATTTTCTAATGATAATTTTTGGGAAATAAATATGGTATGTACAGCATGTCGAAATCCACCATCTCAATAATTTTACAAAGAAAAGATTTGCATAAGGAGGCTCCTTCTAAACAATAACCACCTTCCGTTTCATTCTCCTCCTCCTCCCTTCCTGCAGTCCAAAGATGTTAAATTAAATGGTGAGTACAGTATGAAATTGTTGTTTCTGGTAGGCTAGGCACTTTTTATAACTTTTTGGTTAGTACACTAGAAAAATTATTGGTGTTTTGGTAAATTATGCACATTATACAACCCTTTTTTATGAAAAGGTTAAGTAAGTGTTGCAGTGGGAGGTTCGGAATGCATTATGGGTATTTCCATTATTTCTTATGGGAAAAATAGTCTTGATTTACAACCAACTTGAGTTACAAAAAGCCCTCAAGAACGAATTGAGTTCGTAAGTCAAGGGTCCACTATATATATATATGGAAAGTATTCAGACCCCCTTCAATTTTTCACTCTTTGTTATATTGCAGCCATTTGCTAAAACCATTAAAATTATTTTTTTTCCTCATTAATGTACACACAGCACCCCATATTGACAGACAAAAAAAAGAATTTTTGAAATTGTTGCAGATTTATTAAAAAAGAAAAACTGAAATATCACATGGTCCTAAGTATTCAGACCCTTTGCTCAGTATTTAGTAGAGGCACCCTTTTGAGCTAATACAGCCATGAGTCTTCTTGGGAAAGATGCAACAAGTTTTTCACACCTGGATTTGGGGATCCTCTGCCATTCCTCCTTGCAGATCCTCTCCAGTTCTGTCAGGTTGGAGGACAGCCATTTTTAGGTCTCTCCAGAGATGCTCAATTGGGTTTAAGTCAGGGCTCTGGCTGGGCCATTCAAGAACAGTCCCAGAGTTGTTGTGAAGCCACTCCTTCGTTATTTTAGCTGTGTGCTTAGGGTCATTGTCTTGTTGGAAGGTAAACCTTCGGCCCAGTCTGAGGTCCTTAGCACTCTGGAGAAGGTTTTTGTCCAGGATATCCCTGTACTTGGCTGCATTCATCTTTCCCTCAATTGCAACCATTCATCCTGTCCCTGCAGCTGAAAAACACCCCGACAGCATGATGCTGCCACCGCCATGCTTCACTGTGAGGACTGTATTGGACAAGACCTTCACTGCTGATGTAAAAGCACTTTAGACAATCGTGTTAAGAAAAGGGGCATTACATGTAGCAGCACAAGGCAGCGATCGTGTTTGCAGTCAATTCTGAAAACTCTTACATTTTTCAAACAGAAAAGTGTGAATGTTTTCACCTATTTTAATCATGATTGCTTCAATGGTGTAGCAAAAAGCACCTCTGACACAAGACTGTAGCTCTCATTAATACAATGGATGGTAGCATGATATGAAAGAGGTTTTCTCAAACTTTTCGGTGTAAATTTTAGTTGTGACAGCACACCCATAATTATTGACTGCTTCTAGCATGTCATATACAATATCCATTCTCAGTTTTCAGGCTTTTCGTACCACATGCTTCAATACAGTCGTCAGATGGGGCAGACTCTTTAAACTTCAGATTTTCCAATTTTGGCTGCCGTTTGAACCAGGTACTGCTCAAGTTGAATATAGCCCTCACAAGACACTGTGTCATATAGCCATATACTGTATCCTTGCAAACAAAATTTGCACATTTATCTAGTGCTTTGCTTTTAGCATCAGTTGTTACTTTTGACAGGTTTGACAAGAATGTCAGTTTAGTTTGACCCTTCGCTACTGCCCTAGCGTGGCACTTTAAAACCAAGGTGCCTGACTTGTGTCCACTGTATATTAGCTCATTTATTGCAGCAAGCAAATGGCACTTGGTTGCCATCGCCATCAATAACATTTGAAAATGACTGCCAAATATCAGACTTCCCAACTTTTTTAATGCTGTTTCTACTCAGGCTCTGTAATCTTGAGACAGTATATGCATGCATCTTAATTGATAAAATGAATGAATGCATATTCTGTATAAATTTTAATTTCCCAGACTCCAGCTCCTACCCTCGCACAAGTGTCAACTGCCTGCTCTCTGCCTATAACACTGAAAATCATTCCAGTGTCGCAAGCAATTGCACTGGGCCCTGAGAGTAGTGTAGACCTATAGTTGAGACCAAAGTGTGTGTCTATCTGTCTAGCTAGCTATCTATCTAGCTTCTGCAAATAGCCAAATTTCTAAAAGTTCTATGTATCAAAAAGATACTAAGGTACCTGAATACCTCCTCTTACAGAAGGTGCTGCATTCCACCACCCAGAAGGCACTGTAGGCATTAATTCTTCCCTCTACTACTCAATTAGATGCAAACCTCTCCTGTCCAATGGGAAACAGCAGAGATGAAGTACTCTTGTCCTCAAATTGCATATTTTTAAGTTGCTTCTGCATATTGATATCCTGTCTAACACTCATTTTAAACAGATTCCACCTTCTGTAACTCTAAGTATGCAAACACAGCTCTCTGTACACAAATGCTGGGACTAAGTCGCACACAGCAGTCACTTAAAGGATCATACTCTACAAGATACAAAAGTTAAATGATCATAAGTCACTTCTAAATGTACAAATGCTTTTAGATAGGATTTAAAAAATCCAATGGTCCCTTAAAATGTTTGCACAAGAAAAAACAATAGGTCTATTATTTCACAGTGAGAGTCAAATCCACACGCCACTGTACTTGCTATCCACACAAACACAAAAGTAGGATCTCAAATAAAACATGTTTTCACATTTACAGCTGTATCTCAGTCACCGTGCCAGTGAGCTTTTTAACCACTACAGTGATTTCAGCCAGAAATGGACATAGTCTTAACAAGTGCTCCCAGCACTTTTTTTTTTGGTCTCTCATTGATATCCCATAGGAAGTAAAGGCCAACTTCACACCCAAAACTAAGTCTCCATGGCCTCTTCCGCACATGGGCATCATCTTATGTCCATGATAGTAGATGTAAGTACTTAACAGTCAAGGCAGTAGAAACTTTTGTTAACAAGACCTCTTACTTTAGTGTAACACCTTTATCAAATGCACACTTGGCCAATAGAGGACAGGGGGAAAACTTTATAATCATGTATACTTTGATGGACAGTGGGCGTCCCGGCCAGCATGGAGCATGGGCCCTTAACCTGATGGAAGGCCAGATATATTATGCCACGAGAAACAGGTTGAAGATTTTCCTATCTCACTCTGAAGACAGGCAGAACATGCCAACATGATAGTGGGTACACTGGCATCCTGGCTGGGTTGGACCCAGGAACAATACCTGACTGGGAGGCCAGTATACTGGAAGCACAGCGAGAGACCACAGGCTTCCCTGAGACAATGGGAGACAACTTCCTTGGGCGATGTTACCTCTACCCGCAAGGCACTCTGGATATTGTAGTTCCCTATGACAGACTTGTTGGGTTCTGTGGGGGCCACTGGGGGTGCTACAGGGATTCTTAATCCCTGCTTTGTGGGACTTCCACGTGATCAACACACATGTACTGTGCAAGGCATGTACAGGGTTTACTGAGAAAAGAGTGTTCATGGCTCTCCTTGCACAGGAAAATTCTTTCCTCTGCATGTCCTGGAGTCCTGTGCAGACTGGGCAAGATCGGGGAAAAAAAACGCAGTCACTGATCACAAGCGGAAGAAGGTAAGCAAATGAATATGAACAATATTAATAATGTTGAATCCGTGCCACAATGTTTTCTGAAATGTACTATACAAGTCATAAAATAAATAATTCCAAATATCATATATACCTACTGTATGTCTCATTTTTTGTCAGTGCAGCTTTGACATCATTGACCATAAGGCGCATACTAATTTAGCGTAAGCAGGAACACTCAATAAAATTTAATAAAAAAATTCAAGTGACTATGAGATAGGACAAAGGCAGATTCACCAGCATTTGTGTGTCAGCTTTTATCGATCCAGATCAGAGAATTTCCAGTTCAATTGTCTTAAAACACCACTCACATCTATAGGGCCGCCGGAGGTGCTACAGGGATTCTTAATCTCTGCTTTGTGGAACTTCCATGTGATCCGGAAGTATTTCTATTGGCCTATGCCCTTGCACCAGAAGTACTCCTATTTCCTAGATAAAAAAGCCACCTAACCTCATCGGTCGACCTCAGTCGGGGGGAAGTGAACAAACCTTGCTTGGAAGGTGTATACGTTTTGATTAACTGTTAACTGTAAAAAGTCAGCACACTCTGGCAGCAGAGATTTGAAGGCGAGAAAGGTTGTTCGGGCAAGAAGAGTAAGTTGCACTCTCTCCAGTAAGAACTACCTGCTTCTTAACCTTTTTGCCTGGGACTTTACTAAGCTTGTATGGGATCTTTTTAACTAGGCAATGAACAGCTTTTACTGCCTCTTTTACCTTTTCAACAGCAACTGAGAGTGACAGGTAGTGGATCTTACCTGTTTGGATGTTTGTACAATTTCCACAATGTTGCATGAATCAGGCGTATATTCCACGGACACGTAAATTGCAGTGAAGCCACGTCTACCCCCTGGGATCAACAAACCTCCTCCTTCCTCAGGATAAGTGTGCCCGTTTTCTCAATAGGCTTTTAAAAAACACAGGTAAGGCTATAAATAGCTGTACAACTATACTATGACCAGTGATTACTGGTGTGCTGCACCACAAAGACCTCCCTCTCTGCCTTCATTTGGATTGAGAACACATAATCTGTAATTAAAGGAAGTGAGCCACTTAGGTGTTCACCAGCGTCTTGATTTTGCTAATGGGAGTACATGAAGATTTAACCCATCCAGGTTGTATGGTTCCTTGTATCATATTATACTTGTTATTACTGATTTTGATGCAAATTAATATAATTTTTGAGTTAAAGCTTAAAGCCAGTGTCTCTGTCTGACTCCTACTAGCAGGCCGTCAGTTTAGATTGTTAATTCCTTGTTTAACTGTTGTCCTTTAATGACATAAGGGGATGCCTTTGTGAAACCCTCTACTGTTGGTACAAAGGTTTAAAAGTAAAGAGAGACCCAGTCAGTGAGAAGCCTGTTGTAGAGTTCCTGAGGATGAAACACAAGGGATGCAACATGGATAGTAAGACAGGTAAAATTTTATAGGTAAGATTTACATAGCTCATTTTAGTATTTCTTCCTGTCACCCATCTAGAAAAGAACCTAACAGGTTAGATGATATCTTTTGTGTTAAGAGCAATGCAGAGGCAATTTGATAACATGATCAAACAGCCTGGTATATGGACTTATCTACAGAAATTTAGGAATACTGGTTACCAACCAAGAGATGAGGAACTGATAACTCAGCACTTCTCTTTGCACAAATGTACAGAACATAACACCTATGATTAAATGGAAAAACTACCAATAATGCTTTTTTAGGTAATCTGACATCACTTCAAATTTCAAGCAACCTTGTTTTAGGACATGATGTAATTAAAAGACAATTTATGATTATGCAGGCAGTGTGGTGTAGTGGTTAAGGCCTAGGACTTCAATCCCTGAAGCTGTGGGTTTAAGTTCTGCTACTGATACTGCATGACCATGATCAAGTCATTTCACTTGCCTTTGTTCCAACTGGAGAAAAATAAAAAAAATGCAACAAACTATCTTTAAAATGTCAGCCAAGTAATAATGATGACTAATAAAGAAATATGATAACAATTTTCAGGTATGGCATTTATTATTTTATTGTGGTGGCAAACTGCATGATGGCCAGACATGTAAAAGTTCTCCAAGTAATTTCCTACATCCTCAATGAATTTTCACTGACCCACTCTCTAAAAAAGTGATATACTTTGAATGATCAGACACATATCCCAAATTACGATTACATTTTTCCCATCCACAACTTGACGTTGAATTGAGGTGACCTGCTTATCACTTGGTACAAAATTCAACTGTATGACAACTAGTTGAGAGCTTAATGATATCTCCATATCAATCTGGGACCTTTCAGTTGTAGAAGAGAAACCATCCTTTATCACTAAGTTTGGTTCCAGTGTCAGTTCCTTGCATAAAAACAAGCACAACTATGCATAGTGTGGTCTATGACCAGCTTGTCATCGTGGCCAATACCCCCAGGCCACCAGATGGAGCCCTCCCTGCAGCATGGAGGTGCCCCGAAGACCAGCAGGGAATCCTGGACAATGGAGTTTTCATCCACAGCCCTACTGGATACCACAGGGGCCGCTAGATGGAGCTGCAGGGAGAAGCAAAGAATATTATTTGCCCTACACCCCGGAAGTACGTCCGAGTCACATGGACAAGGGGAATGACGTGCTTCCGGGGTGAAGAAAAAAGAAGAGTTTTTGATCTGAGTGCTAAGAAGTCACATGGACTGAGGGTTCAGAAGCACTTCCGGGTCACGGACTATAAAAGGATTGTGGGCACTCCCAGACAATGAGCTGAGCTAGGTGGAAGGGTGACAACGCGTCTGGGAGTGGTGGAGAGTTTATTGATTATTAGTTTTGAGAATTTATGAGTATTGTGGATAGGAGGGTGCTTTGTGTACTGTGCAGTTTGAATAAAGTCAATATTTGGACTTTTACCTCGTGCCTGGCGTCTTGGACAGGGGTTCAAGGGAGCGATAGCGGACCCAATCTGTCACAATAGCTAGCATTTTTCAGCCTCCCCTGAAACTATATGTACTCTGCATAGCTCACATTGAAATTTCATCGGTGGAAATCATTTCAGCAATCTAAATAATTCATATGTTGTGAAACTTACTAACCTTGTGTTGTATGATGAAGCTCAGGGATTATCCTACATTAAGTCAAAAAATATACTGTGTGAGCATGCTCTCTAAAATGTGATGGACTACCGCAAGCTTCTTTCTTTAGTGTCCACAATAAGTGATCTCACCCAGAACAAACATCCCTCAGGTTTATAAGTGACTCACAATTTGTTGTTATGAAGAATTTTGGGAATTATGTACAACATTTTTTGGCTCAGCAAAAATATTGCTGTACAACTATGTGCAGAATGTCGGATCTCCTTTGTGAAACAGACAGTCAAATCTTGTAAAGACAGACTGGTCCACTTTTAAAATTTGAAATTGATCTTTAAAAGCATGAAAACAAGGACTTATGGTCTAGTAAACCAATAATGGTGCAACAGTATCAGATGGATGGCTATATACAATCTCCTTCTCAATGCTGAAAAACAGTCTTTCTTTTATTTTCTGATGTAAAAATAACTTTAATCTCATTTTGGCACAACAATCTTACTTCAAAGTTTGCTCATTTTAGGAAGCCAGATCATCGATCTATAACACTTGAACCCTAATGATCTATATGGATTATGAATCAACACTGAGAACTATAAAATTTACCAGCAAAGACAAAAAAAGAAGAGTGCATACATTTTTATCTGCCTTAATGAAGGAAAATGATAAAAACTTGCCTAAGTACTCATACACCCTAAATACAATTCAAAGAAAAACATCTACCCTAATGTGCCAAAAAAATGGAAAAGATTCAGTTTTGAAGAAAATCATGATGATCCTCATTTTTCTTTTGAGAAAATCAAATGTAAAACATAACATACTGTGATAGTTCCTTTTCCTGCAGGTTTCCCATTTCCAAGAACTAGTGGTCTTGTCAGCTTCTTACTGGAAACAACCTGAGTGGACATTATAGAAATATGTTAAGTCCAGAAGCAACTCGCTTGCAATAAAACTTGACATCATTTATATGCTGCTACACATGAGCGCATGGGAGGCAGCTTAAGGGCTCACATAGAGATAATTCTGTGCCAGACCAGGGGGGTGACAGGGTGCGCTAATCCTTCCTCTTTGTTATTGGCAGACCAACCACGGGAAATTTCGCCTGAACTCAAGGACATCACTTCTGTTTCCTGCCAGGCTGACATCACTTCCCCTGCCCAGCTTTAAAATTGTCATGTTTGCCCATTGTTGTCATTCTATTGTTGGACTGAAGCCTGCTGAGACAAGTCATTTGCTTCCAATCTTTCATTTTGGCAGCCTGATTCAAGTATACGGGTGGCTGTCCCTAAATCTCTTTCGCTGTCTCTTCAATCATTTGACAGTGGCGTAATCGGCAGGATGGTTGCCTCCAAGAAGAAGCAGGTGCAGGACCTGAAGAATGAACTTCAACCTTTCCGGGTCCAGGTGGGAGTGTACCTTACCCGAATGGCCGAGTATGGGGGCAGAGACCTTTGCAATGGTGGGGCAGTCCTGGGTCAGCAGGCAAGGAAGTTATTAAGGTAGAAGTTCAACTACGCCACTGTGAAAGGATTTAATAGACACCGAAAGAGGTTTGGAGGCAGCCACCCTTATACTTCAATTAGGCAGCCAAAATGAAAGATTGGTTCCACATGACTTGTTTCAATAGACTTTAGTTCAACAACAGAACCACAACAATAGGTAAACATAGCGGTTTTAAAGCCAGGCAGGGGAAGTGATGTCAGCCAGGCAGGAACCGGAAGTGTCGTTATCGGGCCCAGAACTGGAAGCGTCATCATCAGGCCTGGAAATGGAAGTGACGTCCTCAAGTCCAGGCGAAATTTCCCGTGGTTGGTCTGTCAATGAAAAAGAGGAACAATTAGTGCACCCTACCATCCCCTGGTCAGGCATGGAATTATCCCTTTGTGAGCCCTTCAGCTGCCTTCCGTGCACACATGTGTAACACAGCCTATAAAACATATTGCTAATACAAATCTTACTTACCACCCCCAGAGTACATGTGAACTCTCCTAGAAAATCATGCTCATAGAGCTGGGAGCTTGACTTGTCCTGGTCAAAGAGTGCAAACTTTAGTTTTTGAATTTCTTCGAAATGGTAATCAATTACAAATTTTCTACCAAAAACTGGGTTTAGGTTATTGATTGCAGTTTCTGTTCTTCCAATCTGTAAAATAACAGAAGGAAAACTGTGAACTATGACCTTGGAAACATACAACACGTTACATTATAAATTGTTAGACAGTAAGAGAATATTTCATACAATAATGACAGCTAATACAACACAGATAAAACACTAGACAACATTAAATTATACAGCTTAACATTGCTTAATTTGCTTCTGTTCCTAATGCAAACATAAAATACTGTATGTTAGAGAAAATTATAATGATTAATGCATTCTGTCAGTCAGTCAGTCATTCTCCAACCCACTATATCCTAACACAGGGTCACGGGGGTCTGATGGAGCTAATCCCAACCAACACAGGGCACAAAGCAGGAACAAATCCCTGGGCAGGGTGCCAGCCCACCATAGTAATGCATTCAGTATAGATTGTAAATGTCAAAAACTAAGACTGTGATGAGAGAACTTAGTTCAGGATCACAATGGTAGTCAGTGACTAATCTTTGATATAAATTGAGAAAATAATTGCACAGATTACCTCATATGAAAAAAGTTTACTATTTAATCCACTCAGAAACCCAAGTAAACACAAAAGACGGAAATTTGAAGAGAGCAGTCCTAGACATTAGGTAGATGATTTTTAGAAAGGGAGACAACTCATAAAAGTAAATGCTAACATTACTCAAAGTTATTGTCTGCTTTTTTTATTTTTATTTTTTTAATTTTTCATTTTTATTACTATTTAATTTAATATTGTTTCTTTGTATCAGTATACTGCTGCTGGATTATGTGAATTTCCCCTTGGGATTAATAAAGCATCTATCTATCTATCTATCTATCTATCTATCTATCTATCTATCTATCTAAGTATGATACTGATAAGCTCCTCACCATATCCTTTATACTTCCTCAAAACAGCTTTTATTTACTGTATATATTACTATAATATTTTAAGTTGTTATTAATTCTTTATTTAAATAAATCACTTTCCATATTCACCACAAAAATAACTTACTTGGCTTGTAACAAAAAAGGGTACATTGACATATTATACTTTGAAGTGCTACACTAATTTTCATATGAAAACCAACATAGCAACCTTCACCTTAAATATACTATTAGTAGGTTAGCATCTGGACTGTAACATAATGAATTCTGTCAATCAATGATTTATTTCCAGCATTGACTTTTGCTTCTTCAAAGTCTTCAGAGGCTACCCCCTCTACAATTCAGTATGTGGAAGATAGAAGTTATTGACGTCACACTTATTCACTCAAACAATCAACTAGATTAATTTATATAAAGTAATAAATAAGTAAATAGAGTCCCCAGGTAAGGGTAAACTGTAAATGAAATTTATCGCAGCATTTTATTGACTCATTATCAGCAGTACTATTTACAGTACTACTACAAGGAATAACTGAATAAATTTAACTAGTATGTAATTTAAATCAGATCAATTTCAACTTCAGTTCTTAAAAAGCCAATTATAACACCATCATACTATAGCCCATTACGCCTGCAAAAAAATGGTAAAATAACAGGCAAAATGTTCATAATAAAGTCATACTATAGTAACATGTTTAAAGGATAAATTCAAAACCTATCACACAAACACCCTTTAAACAGCTTTAAACAGCACCTTTCCAGAGTGAATACTATCCTAAGGAGCTTTACAAATACAGAACAGTTTTATACTGAGCACAAGTACAGTGCAATAGTACAGTACTTATATACATTATACTCTATTTTGTTCAGCAGAGGGAATGTTAGATTACATGATTTGTTTAGTGGCAACGTGTGTCAGAGATTGAAAAGCCCATTTTCTTAGCTAACAGGCAATACTGTCTCCCAGCACTAACATTTTATTAAGGAAGAGAAAAATGACTAATACATAAATATACAGTCTGAGGGAGATGGTGAGAGACAACATTTTTAATCACACCTGAATCGGTGTCAACTTATACTCATTTCTTTCTTACCTCAACCCATTTGCCATTTAGTTCCAGGAATAAAACACAGAACGGATCAGATTTAGATGTGACATCTCTGTCAAGCAGATTCTCTCCACTTACAGACAGCTCTACCTTTGTCACACAGTACTGTGTTCCAATGGGTCCACCAGGCATAGGGCTTAAAGTGTAGGCCATTGAGTCTCTGGATGCTGTTGATAGACAGCCTGTGGGGTACATAAAAATATTGGAAAAGGTATAAGATTCCTAATAAACTTAAAGATAAGAAATCAGAAAAGCATATCTTGATTTTAATAACATAAAAAATATGACTGTATTACCCTCCTACAATAACAAAATAAAATAAACTTCAATTGCTTTTTGCATAAGGCATTTTAAAAGCTTTCCAGGTTTTAAACACCATTTATTCTACAAGTCCTTAAATAAAATCAGCCTCACAAACACATGTCCTAAATGCTAAAAAAACCATGTGAAGGGTTGTCTGGATAACTTTCTGATAATGAAATGAGAGGTTTAGATTTTGAGACATTTACATATTAGTTTACCCATAGAATTCTGAGCCTGCCTTTCTATTACTCTATCCAGGCAACAACTAACAGTAGTTGAAATACTAAGTTAAGATAGCGAAACATTGTAATTACATTTTCTTTAGAAAAAGACCTCTAACTTCATTTAGTTGTTATGTAACTCAAACTCTGCATGGATCCCCTTTAACAAAAAATTCTGCAAGGTCTAATTACTGTGTTAAATTAAGTATCTCTTGCCAAAACCAGAAAGTTTTAACCCGTTTTTCTTTTTCTTGTAAAAAGTATAATACTGGGAAAAGGATACACATTATGTTTCTGTAAAAAGCTTAACCATTAGTAAATGGTTTCTACCATTTATATCAAAGATATAAGTGGACCAGGGCTCATCTAATCATGCAGCATTTAATTGATTACTGATTATGTTATTAACCTTTGCTGGCATTGTTACAAAAATGTTGACAGACCACAGACACAAAAAAATGTAAAATGCCATTTAAGTGATACAGTCGTCTAAAATGTTTTAACTCCTCATCCTTTTTAATGTTGTTTAGCATGGTTTGCTGATTATTAGTTTTGCTATAACTATAGATGCTTGTATATGTAATTTGTGAAGTGCTATATTGAAGCAAAGATCAGTTAGCAAATATCCTAATGCAAAACCCCAATCAGAAAAAAATAAACTATTAATATCTTTCCAGCACAAAAAACAATGTATGAAACTGTGAAAGTTCAAAATAATTAAAATATTTTTAAAAGATCATACCATTTTTCCACATACTGGCAAACACATTATAACTAATATTCCTTACTGAAAGAAATGTTGCTTTCTGTAAAATGTTCAGTTTCCTGAAATACATTCTGACGAACAAACCAGTCTTAAACATAAAGCATGTGATTCATCCAAACATGATATATCTTTAGCAGTGAGCCTCATGTTTCTATCTCAGTGGGTCAGGGTCCATTTAATTATATGCTGAGCATTTCCACATCCTCAGTTGTATATGTATACACTTATATATATTTATATTTATATATATATACAAGCACATTCACACATTGTATAAGGATATATACAGCATTATGCTTTTTTAATATTGTACTAATGCCTAAAGTCCAATGTCCCAAACATACCATTAAATGATACACATTGTTATAGACCAAATATACAACTGTGCCACTTGTCTGAGATGGGATAAAATATAAGTAATCTACATAGACCTCAGCATTAACATTTGCAGTGCACCAAGTATGTTTCTGTTATATGCCATTTGGTATGGGATTCATAAAAGCAGTGTTAATGTTTGTGATGTACCATCTTTTCATATGACAGAGGCATAGCAACTGGACAGACACACAGTCAGACCCTACAGACACATTTTATTTTATTAAGGTGGATGATTCAGATAGATAATAATATAAATTTTTCATGCTGCACTGTAATTCTTCAGTGTTCATCAGAGTCCACACCACATATGTAATTTAGAGTACAGAAGGATTACAGTGCTGGGAATAAAATAGTTACTGAACCTGTTGGTCTTACATCTTGAGAATATAAATCTTATGAATGGCACATTTAAAATTTTTAAATGTGGGAATGATTTCTGTCTTGAAAGAACATGGCTAGCTGCCTTATGCCGGCAGCACATTACGTGATTTCTAGGATGTCTAGTGTATTCAACAAGTAGTATTTTTGTTCTTAATAAGTAAAACTGCCTTTTCTATTTTTTGCCATATTTTTCAATTAGCCTTGTCTGATTTTGTTGATTGATATTTAATCTTTTTTATCTTCTATATTCACTACTTTCCTCTCTATCCTACATAAGACATTTCCAATTGTAGTTCTAGTGACTCACCGGATTTGCTTCTATTTATGCTGACAGGCATAGCAAATGTCTAGCCAAATTTATTTAATTGATTTACCATGACTGTTAAGATGTAAAAAGTTCTTCCCTTGCCTTTGTCAATTTTCAAACATGGAAAAGTGTATATGTATATAATAGACCAAATCTAGGCAGAACTGCATCAAACAGAATAAAGAACAAATACAAAAAGTTGATTAAAATGCAATTGAAAGTCAGGTAGCATAAATCAACTGCTGACTCCAGGCCCAATAGTGAGATTGTTAAACAAAACCACAGGACTTGTTAAACAAAGCAAATACTGCACAAGTTACCTTATTTTTAAATAGTTTATAAGCAAGAAATATATGCTTATAAAGTGTTACCAATGTACTCTAAATTTAGAACTGTTCTGAAAATTCCAAATTCTAAAAAGCAAATCTCTGAATTTACAGACATAGAAAACTAACAAAATTCAAAATGTTGACATCAGCATTTTAGAAACCTACAGCTTAGGCTAAAAATAATGGTTCATGCCATACTTTAAACAACAATTTAATAAAGTCTGAATGCAACAAAATGTATTATAGTTATATCAAATTCAGTGTTGGAATTAAAAATTTAACTTTTGAAAAATAAATTATATATACTATGCTGTATAATGTGACTGTTAGCTTGCTTATTCCAATATTAACAACTGAAGCAGACATTCTGATTGGTTTAACTAAGGTACTTATTTTACATGTTATGTCCATAAAAAAAGACACCAGGATTGTCCTGACAGAAATGGGTCTAAGGATTCTATTGTCCTTTTTAATAAAGGCATCTGATTCTCATACCAACCAAAGAGTGAAGCTTGTTTTTTCCACAGAAAAAAATGATTGTTTTTAGAAAGCACATTTTTGACATTCCACATGCTCTGCAGTAGACATACTAGATAATACTAACACTAACAAGAAAAATATTGATTCTTATTCTAGAGTGGCACAGTGTCCCAATGGGAAGTGCTGCCACCTTATAGATCTAATGTCAGTCAGTCAGTAAGTCATTGTCCAACCTACTATATCCTAACACAGGGTCATAGGGGTTTGCTGGTGCCAATTCCAGCCAGCACAGGGCGCAAGGCAGGAAGAAATCCCGGGCAGGGTGCCAGCCCAACGCAGGGCACACGCACACACACACCAAGCACACACTGGGGACAATTTAGGATCGCCAATGCACCTAACCTGCATGTCTTTGGACCATGGGAGGAAACCAGAGCACCAGGAGGAATCCCACGCAGACAAGGGGAGAACATGCAAAATCCACGCAGTGGGGACCCAGGAAGCAAACCCAGGTCTCCTAGCAGCGATACCACTGCGCCACCGTGCTGCCCAGATTTAATGTCAGTGAGTTCAAATTCCATCCCATTCATCACCTGCTTGCAGTTTTCACTTTCATTTCTGCACAGGTTTTCTGCTGGGTACTTGGGGATTAATCCCACATCACAATACATGCATAGATTAAATTGACTGGTAGTTTAACATTGGTTCAGTGAGACAGTGTGTGACTGGTTCCTGTGATTTACTACTGCAGGGCTATTTCCTGCTTTGTGTTCAATGCTTCCAGGACAATGGTCACTAGTTATTTAAACAATCAATTTTTATTTTACATAAAGCATTCATGATGAATACAAACCTTAAAATGCTTTACAGCATAGCTATGCATGGAAATCAGATTAAGTTACTTTCTAAAGAGTATACACAGTGAAGAAATTACAGGTTCTGAACCTTATGATTTACATTCTAGTTCCTCAGCAACCAGGTAATACATTCATCCATCCATCCATTATCCAACCCGCTATATCCTAACTACAGGGTCACGGGGGTCTGGTGGAGCCAATCCCAGCTAACATAGGGCACAAGGCAGGAAACAAACCCTGGGCAGGGCGCCAGCCCACCGCAAGGCGCACACTCACACACCCACACACCAAGCACACACTAGGGACAATTTTAGATTCGCCAATCCACCTAACCTGCATGTCTTTGGACTGTGGGTGGAAACCGGAGTACCCGGAGGAAACCCACGCAGACACGGGAAGAACATGCAAACTCCACGCAGGGAGGACCCGGGAAGCGAAACCAGGTAATACAGTCTTTGCTAATCTAACCAAAAACTCATGTCTACCAAAAAAACATAGAAACAAAATGTGTTATTTTAGGAAACATTACAAAAGGGATGGGAAAAAGATTTACAGTTTTTTCCAGTTTTCAATACAACCTTCTATCCATCCATTTTTTAAACACACTTACCTGACTAACAGGGATCTCAGCTCTGTCCCGCCAGTAATGAGGACCAAGCATGAATCAATCAGCCTCACCTGTATGTCTTTGAATTGTGGGTAGAAAACTAGAGCAACTAGAGAAATCCTATACAGATATGGACAGAACATGCAAACTCCACATTAACAGTGACTGGGCTGGGATTTGAACAGACAGTAGTCCTAGCCACAGTGCTCCCCTAAATCCAAACAATAATTCTTAATCAATTAATTCCTATTCATTTCCCAATTAAATAAAGTATTGCTGCAGGCATGTTACCTGGCTTTGTGAGATTTTCTCTTTTAAGGTATATTTGAGTCATATTCTTTTACAGAATTTTTTAAATCTTAGGGCTATATTCCTGTTGCTGGTCATTAACAACTAATCTTCTCCTAAAAAACAATTCTAAATAAAAAGCAGAAGGCTGATGTGCGTGAATACGAACATATGCTCCCAAATGCACAAAAAATGCAAAGGTACAAAAAATTTCAAACCAACAAATTTCAAGCTAAAGGAAAAATATTGCTTATCTTTAAACAATTTCGTCTAATGATAGAAGAAGGTACCTATAAAGAAGGAATGGCACTATTAACAAGATATTTTCTTTATTACAGGGAATGATACACAACAGAGGGACACTAAAAGCCAACAATTCAAAAGCATTAGTCAATTGTTAGTTATATTTAAGTTATAAACATATAGCTACGTGCACCTTAAACAGAAACCTTTATCAGCCACTTACTGTACTGCAGGGCCAATTCCTGAACACGATCCTTTTTAAAAGAAGCAATGATATATTTTATAAACATTCAACCAATCTGAATAACAGCTAAAGCCAAACATAAATTAAATTCAGTGCATTGATTACCACTAATCTCTCACTGTGCCGGAATATAGAGCTTAAATCCAAGCTTAAGTACTAAAAGTCAGCATGTTCTTTCCAAATGTCCAAATGAGTTTTCTCCTGATGCTCTGATTTCCTTCCACATTACAAAAATGCACATAATGGTTAACTAGTGTTTTTAAATTAGTGATAGGTGTGTGTTAGACCAGCGCAGTGGTTTGTACTGCTGCCTCAAAGATCCAGCATTCTAGGTTACAATCCCATACCCAGTCACAGAAAATGTAGGGCCTTCACATTCTTTCAAAAACATATGTGAAAGTCTAACTGGTGATTCTAAATTTGCCTCTGTGGGTGTTTTGTGAGGAGACAGTTAAATGATCTGGTGCTCAATCAAGAGTTGGTCCATGCCTTGCTCACGGTGTTGTAAGGATAGTCTGTGACTCTGAATAATAGTGTGACTCTGAATAATAGATGAAAGAGGCCAATGAAACTGGAGGGACAAGGAAACTTGTACTGCACAGCTAGTGGATGAAGCACCAATTCACTGTAGCAAACAGGCATGCACATCCCCATATTCATTTATCCAAATTTGTTCATGAAGTTTACTAAGGCTAACTGGCCTGGATAGATCAAATCATATCAAAGTTCTTCTCACTGCTATACAGACAAAGACAGTGACTGAATGATAATGAGTGTAAAATAACTAAGTAAATTAATAAACAGATATGCTTTTGTAGTGTTAAAAATGTAATAGTGTGAGTAAGCCTACAGGTTCATACTGGACTAAGCTGATGTGGAAAAAGGATAAATGAACAATGGCTGTTATAAAAATAAGCACACCAAGGGTAATGCTGTTGTAGGACCTATAATAACCACATTCAGTGTGATCAAGCCACCTTTCCCTCATTTTTTAACGCAAAAGTCACATTTGTTTTTCTTTAAAATTGTATACTCTAAAGCTGGATGGAAAATAAGAATTAATGTGAACCTATTAATCCTTTTAATAATACTTTCAACATGTTACAAAAATTTCACAATACTGTAATTGAGCAGTGCATCATCTGCTTTTCTGCCAAGTAATAGATGACTGCTTTTAAGAATCAGTGACACAAGGTAAATTCTAAAACTCTAATTTAAGGATGAATTTTTAATTTCATTCCACCAATAAATATTTTGAAAATACAGAAATACATTACATACCACATTTACCTAAGAACATTTAGAACTAGGGCAGCATGATGATACAGTGGTTAGTGCTGCTGCCTTACAGATCCAGCATCTTAGTTTCAAATCCCGTATCTACTTGTCTGTGTCAGTTTTTCTCTGGGTTATTTATGTATACTCAAACATCCCAAAAATAAATATTAGGTTAAATGGTGATTGTAAATTGGACAATGTAGGAGTGTGTGAGTGGGCTTTACATTCAGTTGACACCCTGTCCAGGATTAGTTTCTGTTTTGTGTCTGATGTTGTTAGAACAGGCCCTACAAACCCTTAACTGGATTTAGACAGTTGGAAAATATTATTTTTTGTAATATATTGCACTAATCTAAATATTAAATGTACTGTAAATGTCTGAATACAGCAGTACTGTTGGCATTCTTAATGTTTAATTTTCTTGATCTGATACATGAGCTTTTAATGATTTATTCACTTTCTTATTATACATTATGTCACTTCTTTGGTAGAAAGGATTCAAATGATTACATAATAGATACAATTATGTACACTTTGTCAAAAAATATAAGTTTTCAACTTTAACCAAACATCTGTTCAGTAGTCATGCTAATTTCCATAGCAATTTACATGATCTGTGCCACAGCACAAACCACTTAATCACAAATGGATTAATATGCAACAGAAGTGTTCAGATAAAAAATAACTTTTGCTTTCCGGATGTCTCTGTCTTACAGGAAATCATTCTTTCAAAACATTTCATAAATGGTATATACAGTAATATCAATTAATATTACAAGCTCGGTAAGCAAATATTTTCATACTTGAAGGTCCTAGTTTAAACAGCACATGCACCAAGGAGCCGTGTCAATTCTAAAACACTATATCATGCTGATCTTGCATGTAACTGACATGAAGATGGATAAAGTGGCATACTCACCTTGGATTCCGAAACATTTTTCAGCTCCATATAAAATGTGAATATTTAGTCCCATGTTAGCACGTTTAAGAAACTGCCTAACACAAATTCTACTGCTCAATGCCAAAAGTTTTCTGGTATAAATATGACAGTCTTGAATTTAAGTAGTCCTTGCCTGCTTAATAGCTATGTCCTGTATGACTGCTTTGAAGGACAGACTGTGACGAAATGGAAAACTCAATCTAGACACAACAATGGTATAATCTGCAAAACCATAAGACGCTTGATGGAAAATCTTCGTTGCCCAATTTCATTCTGTAAACACTACTTACCTAGTCACTAAATCTCATTGGATTCTTTTTAATTATAGCTTGACTACGCAGAGGTGCATTTTCAAGCTTTTAGATGGGTGGAAATAATATAATGAAAAACAGTTTCATGTAAGTGATGAGCCCTCTTCTAAAATGTAGGTTTTTCTTTTCGCTACAATTTTTGTAACACAATTTAATGATAAATATCTTTACAAAGTGTATGTAAAATACCAATGCTAAAACATACTGTATATACCAGCAAAGTTTATACACTGGTTCAAAGCACAAAGAAATACACCATTTAATGTTTGAGTGTCAGCCCTAGGCTACTATAAGGACACCTTAAGGATAGAAAATAAGGAAAGGTTTTGTAGCCACTGGGACAAGAAAGAAAAGTAGGAGTCATCTGGACACAAAGTGTAGATAATTTTTGTAATTTCTCAATTTTAATGTCTGTGTATTGTATATTCTGTGAGCCTATCCAAGAACAAACAGCACCAAAAAGCAGTCAAAACTCTGTAAAAAAATAATAATACAGTAAAACCTTGATTATCCGTCACTCAATTAACCGTCAGTCTCCATTAACCTTCAGGGCAAAAAAAACCCAAAAACATTGCACACGCCAGCGTCTACCTATTACTACTGCTGCATGATACGCTGCGAGCTCTGCACATTAGAACAACTCTCCCTTCTGCTAGTGCATAATGCTCTTCCTCAGCACTACGTGTTACTCCACATTTTGAAATCTTCAGCTTTAATAGCATTTCGTAGCTTTTCTCTTTTGTTATAATTAAACTACTATACACTGTTATGGGCGATAAACATAGGCATGTGGGGTTGGAATTGTCACAAAAAACTGAAATTATTAAATGTTTATGAAATGGCAAAAGTACTTCAATTATTGCTTTAGTTCATGGAGTATGAAGAACAACAGAGAACAATATAAAGTGTAATGCCGACAAAATTAAAAAAACGTGTCGAAAATGGAAACCACTGTAATGTTATTCTGTATTAATGTTAATGTCCTTCTACATTGTAATATTCTTTTTAAATTATTTTATATTATGTTTTGTTAATATATTGTGACGTGCAGGCAGCTTGTGAAGAGCTTCTGTTCTGTGTGGGACGGACACGCCTCTAAGATGATGAGTGACAGGAGAAGTTTGGAGAAAAAGGAAGGTGCAGCGGAAGGAGTTTTGAGTAGGAAATCGGGAGACAATAAGCAGGTGTGTTTGCGGTATAGAAAAAGACAGAATGTTAGTGTCAGGAGCTAATTACTGGTAAGGAAAGCTTTCTTTTATTTTTTTGGAGGTGCGCTCTGTAACTCAGATAATGGAGTATAAGGCAGCACCATGTGTTACGGAATGAAGACTCTCAAGTAAAACGTAGAAACCTCCAGTACCTCTGAGTTGTATTTGCTTATTACGCTGGTCATTACAATATTATATTAATTAATTAATTTTGATAATAATCTATTTTGTTAATATAGTTTGTTTTTTGTAAAAAATACGACTATTCACTAAACTAATCTACTATAATGTATATAATTTTTAAAATAGCTGTTCTGTTATCCGTCTTTTCTCTTATTCGTCCCGACCGCTGACAGATAATCAAGGTTTTACTATATATCATTAACAAAAGACACAAGAGAGGGATTATTAAAGAGATGACTCTGAAACAAATAAACTGGGGTCTGCTTACACTGGTTTTTAGCTGCTGTCTAGCAAATGGGATGGTCCTTTTCACATCAAACAAAACCATGGTGACAAAAGAATGTTCTCATCCTTATCTCTCAAACTTTCCCACTCTCTTCTTAGTCTAGCCACACAACCTCTTTTGAATTAGATCATCTTCTAAATCCAAGCTCAATGGGCTACTTGCAGGGAGCTATGTTTACCCCCAGAAAAATTAAACAAAAGGTTACATTTTTTTCAACAAGACAAAATATTATTATGTGTAACAGAAACATACTGTAAATACTAAAATGCCAACATAAATGCAGTAGGAAAGGTATATCTAGTGTCAACTGCTGTACTGATGCACATGTCCTTCGTGTGATATGTTTGAAACAGTGACTAATGCACAGCCCAACATTATAATCAGGATAGTAGAAGAGTGTTTCTTTGCACGTTTTCTTATAATATTTTTCTGCTGCTTGCACATGAATGTTAGGCTGTAGGCTACCACAGTGCAAGGCTTAGTGGCTTACATATTTTATTTCTCCTGAAACGAACATTGGTAGTTGCTGCATTATGAATGGTGCTTATGGTCTAATGTCTTTCTTGTCCTTCTACTTTATCAAAATTATTTAGCCTTTTTTTGCCACAGAGCTACCTGCACGACAGTAAAATTTTGTGGGACTGAATTCAACAGATATATCATGGAAGTTAAAAATATATGGTGTCGTATGCATCAGTTTCACTAATCATATCAACATCTGTTGACCAACTCAGATTGTCATCACTATCGCTTGATTCGGCTAATGGTTTAGATTTTCTAAAACTGGATTTACAATTTCTCGTTTACATGCCATTGTGTTTTGGTTGAAGGCTATACCCCACTCATGAAAATTGATGTGTTACAATAGATATAATGTTATTTCAACTACTAAATACTATCTTGAGCAATATTTGGGCTTAACATTCCAAACCCCATCAAAATCGGTTAACCCAAGTACTACTCGGGACTAACCACATTTACATTTTATTCCTGGAGGTTAAGACATACTTGTCACTTGTCACTCTATTGCCTATTGCTTTGGACCATGTGTCTTACAGGTAATTTGGAGAAAATGTGATTGCAAATGCATGAATTGTAACTCTAATAACTGCAAAATTGAAGTTACAGGAAAAGCAATAATGTTGTGTGCTTAATGGTTTTAGTATATCATTTAAAAGCTTTTATTTTCATGTGGATGGACTCGTTAATTGCAAAACTTTTACTTGATTTTTTGGTGAATATTTTGATACTGATTATTATATTCAGCATTGGTCTTCATTTAGGCCCAGTATATTAGGAATTGTATTATCTCGGTTCTTCATAAAAACATCAAATTAAAAATTTCTCTTGACTATCCCTAAAAACAACACAAGGCAAGTAACAGAAAAAAGAATGATTTTTGGGTGGAGTATTCCTTTAAATAAAATTATAAATAAACAGTCAAATTATTTTGAACTCTACTTAAAATTCTTGCCTTCACAGATTTTCATTTCTCTCTAAATTTGGAAAATCAATGCCATTAAAATCAATTCAAAATACAAGTGTAACGACGAAACTCATGGGACCATAAAAATATTTTGCTGTAACGTAAATTTTGTTATAATGAATATGGGGAAAATACACATAATATTGTGACCAAGGTTGCCCAATCTCTAATGGCACCGGCACAAGGACAGCTCCGCAGCTGCACTGCTGCATCTGGTAAACAATAAATCAAGGGTAAAGTAATTGGTTGTCCTGTGCAGGATCAGGCTGATAACATGCTTGTTGCATAACGTTTAGAACATTTAACATTTTGACCTGCTCTTCCTTGCACTCTCCTGATCTCTCTTCTCCAGATCATGTCTACCACAGAAGTGATTCCAAGCCGCTGGTGTTCTTATGCTATGAAAATGGTAGCTATAGCAGGAAGCTTAGCCATGTCACAGTTCCTAAGTCATATGCGTGAGTGCTGATTGAATTCTTAAGACTGTAACTGCCTACTCTATACAGTAATAAAGTAACTGTATTTTCCTTGAAAACCAGGACTCAACCATTCCTGTCTCTCGTACAACTCTGTGACCCAAGATTGACAATACCTGTATAAAAAACAGTCCCTCTTAAAATGCAAAAAATGTTTTACTTGAAAATGAAATATTATATGTAAATATAAGTATGAATACAGAATGAAAACGAGACATTAGATGTAAACATTCTTTCCAATAGAAATACAAGTATGAATATAGAATGAAAACGAGATGTTAGATGCAACATTTTTTAATAGAAATACTGGTCATTATTTTCTTTTTTCTGGAATCATTTTTTTCCAGGATTGTTCATTTTTCTTTCACTATAAACTGTTGCCATTTCTCACTTTTTTTGTTCATCTCAAAGAAACTTTGAGAAACTCTATGAAACTCGAACAGTACAGTATCCACACACAACACAACTACCCATGCAGACTCTAGGTGGAGCACTGATTCAGAGTTACTCTGTATGTATAATGACGCACGAACTGGACCAAGACTGGAAATTTAGCAACAAACTGCCTCTATTTATTGCGATAGCCTGTTGGAAGGTTTCCTGAGACTTGGCGCTGAAAGTATATGCGCAGCTTTAAATATTTTTTACATTGCATTATTATCTTCATTGGCCATTTTGGTCAATAAAATGTTTAACATGAAGTTGTATGAACATTTGTTTGAGCCAACAAAAATTTTTCATTATTCTGAAAATTGTGTTACTTCAGTTTTCACTATAACAGGATTTGACCTGCATTGGAAAATGTAGTTCTGTTTGTTATAATGGGTAGAGAGCCTTAAAATATTTTTCTGGATATTGTCAATTTCTCACCTGTTTCTTCTGTCTGTCCATTAACATCCTATTATATGTGAACTCGTTTCGCTCAGATTCATACACCCAAGTAATGCTTGTTAAACATTTTATAATAGTGTTTTCTGTACATATAATTCAACTTAGATTGATTACTGTGATATAATAGTTAAAGTCTAATGGCTTCCAGAGCAGTACACAATTGAAAACATAACTGTATGCAGTATGTTGTACACCTTTTTTATACTTAAAAGAGATACAAAAGAATACATTAAACAAGTCTAGCATTATAACCAAAAGAACAACAAAATAAATTAAAGAGCATCTTCCATTCTACTAAACCTGACTTGCAAAACAGGTCATCCAATGTAATATATAACCTATTATGTGCTTTCTCATAAAACATGTTTTGTTGTTTAAGAAAGAACAGGTAATAATCCATCCATTTTCTAACCTGCTGAATCCAAATACAGGGTCATGCTGGAGCCAATCCCAGGGCAGGAACCAATCCTGAGCAGGGTGCCAAACCACCGCAGGACACACACAAACACCAAGCACACACTAGGGCCAATTTAGAATCTACAATCCACCTCACTTGCATGTCTTTGGATTGTGGGAGGAAACTGGAGCGCCTGGAGGAAACCCACGCAGACACGGGGAGAACATGCAAACTCCACGCAGGGAGGACCCGGGAAGCGAACCCGGGTCTCCTAACTGTGAGGCAGCAGCACTACCACTACGCCACCCCAGGTAATAATTGATAGCATAAATATTCTATCAATGATTTTTAAAGTAAATATGTTTTCATATTTGATTGCTCTCAAGGATGTGTCCATAATTGCTTTAAAACATTAAAACATATCTGTACACTATCATGTTTTATATTTGTAATTGATTCCACTGGTTATTTTAAAGCAATTGTATCAGCAGTGTAGAAGCTGTTATTTTACACATCATTAACTTGCCTGTTACAAAGTAATAACTTTAACCTATTTTGAAATCAAAGTTACTCATCCATTTTACAAGTATCAAACAAAAACAAACAAACAAGGATTTCACTCTTGAACATTACCAGGAAAGAGATTAGAAGATAAATTCTAAAGCAGATTATAA
Source organism: Polypterus senegalus (assembly GCF_016835505.1). Lineage (NCBI taxonomy): Eukaryota > Metazoa > Chordata > Cladistia > Polypteriformes > Polypteridae > Polypterus > Polypterus senegalus. The sequence continues at coordinate 41,336,894 of NC_053162.1, forward strand.
TAAGATGTCCACATGCTGCTACTCTCACTTTTAAAACACCCAAGCAATGACAGAATACTACCAAAACATTCCTGACATTACTCCATTAGATTACAACTTGCTACATCTCCTAAAAGAATGTTTTTGTTGTTATTGAAAAAATACAGTCAAAATTAACCTTCAAGCAAAATCAGTAATTTTAAAAGTCACCTTTGCTAATACTGACATAGCTGTGAATAAATGTAACTTGTTCAGTACATATTTAGTATGAAATGATCACACCCACAGATATACACTTTAGAACTTTATTTGCCCCCAAGAGGAAATTTGGCGTTTTACAGAAGCTCTTTAAATAAATAAGTACATAAATAGGAAGAAAATTTTAAAAAGATAGTAAACGAGAGAAACTTGGCTGTCACTGTCACAGTGAGGCATTATACAGGCATATATAACTGTTGGTATTAAGGAGCCCAGGTGACATTTCTTGACACACTTTAGCTGAATAAATTGACTGTTGAAAGTACCCAGTGTTAGTGTGTCTGAGAGACGATGTGCAGCATTGGCACTCAGTTTTGATTTAATTCTCTCCTTTGCTATTACCTATTAGCTTGTTAATTTAGTGGGCCTCTCTTGAAGTGATGTTTCCAGCCTAGCACATCACAGCATAGAAAATTGCGGGTCATCACAGTTGTAGAAGATGTGAAGGGTCTCTCTTTCCACATTAAAGGAACGCAGTCTGCTATGGAATAACCTGCTCTGCCCTTTCTTATATACAGTAATTCCTCTGTGTTCTGAGACTAGTGCAACATGTCATTGATGTGAAATGCCAAGTACTTGTACGAGTGGACCACCTCTACATCCTCTCCCTGAATAGTGACTGGACATATAGGCTCTTAGGTACAGAGAATGTCTATAACCAGTTACTTGTGCAGGAGGAGAACGGGCATCCAAGCCAGATCAGAGGATGTACCATTAAACGGATGGGAGTCCTGAGGGGAACAAATGATGGACTGGCTGGCGGGGCAGAAAGATAACTCTGTGCCCAGGTAGTATAAAATAATGAATGGATCAATGGAAGCTGGAACTAGACAGTGGCTCCATCCCCCATGCATTAGGTGGCAGAGGTCCTTGTTTGAGAACCCAGTCAAGACAATTTTAAGTGTGCTAGGGAAATGGAGTCCAGCAGCTCTGTAGGGGTCCCTTGGGATCAGAAGAGGGGGGGGGGGACCATCCTACTTTGTCTATGAGCTGGAAGTGCTTCCTAGAAAAGACAGAATAGTATCGGAAGAATTCCCGGGTGTAGCATAAAAAGAAGCCTACTGCCACACATAGATGAGTCTGAGTAGGGAGGCAGTGGGTGAAACTTAACGGAGGCAGAGAAGGAGGAAGACTGTTGTTCAGAGAGGATTGAGGAAAAGTGCCTGGAAGGAGAATAAAAATCCATTATTTTATTCGATTAACGTGTGCTGTATTACTGGTTGTGTGGTTTGGGGCTTTCTTGCGCCATTGTGTGGTCACACTTGGTTTTGCTGATATTAAGGTGCAAACAATTCTCTTTGCACAAAAAAAAAAATTTTCTAAATGACTGTAGAATCATCTGAGAATTTCTGCAAATGAAATGACCTAGGGCCTCATGTATAAATGGTGCATCCATCCATCCATCCATCCTCTTCCGCTTATCCGAGGTCGGGTCACGGGGGCAGCAGCTTAAGCAGAGAGGCCCAGACTTCCCTCTCCCCGGCCACTTCTTCCAGCTCTTCCGGGAGAATCCCAAGGTGTTCCCAGGCCAGCCGGGAGACATAGTCCCTCCAGCGTGTCCTGGGTCTTCCCCGGGGCCTCCTCCCGGTTGGACGTGCCCGGAACACCTCACCAGGGAGGTGTCCAGGAGGCATCCTGATCAGATGCCCGAGCCACCTCATCTGACTCCTCTCGATGCGGAGAAGCAGTGGCTCTACTCTGAGCCCCTCCCGGATGACCGAGCTTCTCACCCTATCTTTAAGGGAAAGCCCAGACACCCTGCGGAGGAAACTCATTTCAGCCGCTTGTATTCGCAATCTCGTTCTTTCGGTCACTACCCATAGCTCATGACCATAGGTGAGGTTAGGAGCGTAGATCGACTGGTAAATTGAAAGCTTTGCCTTACGGCTCAGCTCCTTTTTCACCACGACAGACCGATGCAGAGCCCGCATCACTGCGGACGCTGCACCGATCCGCCTGTCGATCTCACGCTCCATTCTTCCCTCACTTGTGAACAAGACCCCGAGATACTTGAACTCCTCCACTTGGGGCAGGATCTCTCCCCCAACCCTGAGAGGGCACTCCACCCTTTTCCGGCTGAGGACCATGCTCGGATTTGAGGTGCTGATTCTCATCCCAGCCGCTTCACACTCAGCTGCGAACCGATCCAGAGAGAGCTGAAGATCACGGCCTGATGAAGCAAACAGGACAACATCATCTGCAAAAAGCAGTGACCCAATCCTGAGTCCACCAAACCGGACCCCTTCAACACCCTGGCTGCGCCTAGAAATTCTGTCCATAAAAGTTATGAACAGAATCGGTGACAAAGGGCAGCCCTGGCGGAGTCCAACTCTCACTGGAAACGGGCTTGACTTACTGCCGGCAATGCGGACCAAGCTCTGACACCGGTTGTACAGAGACCGAACAGCTCTTATCAGGGGGTCCGATACCCCATACTCCCGGAGCACCCCCCACAGGATTCCCCGAGGGACACGGTCGAATGCCTTTTCCAAGTCCACAAAACACATGTAGACCGGTCGGGCAAAAAAAATACACCCAAAAATGTAGCATATGCTTGTTTCCACGCAAACTTTGAGATGTATAAAAACTAAACTTAGCATATGCAAGTTTCTGCTTGGTTTTGTAAACTGGCGGCACCCAGCGTCAGTGCTTCTGTTTCTGTGTAGACTCCCTTTTTTCAAATTCACATCAATGACGTGGGATTTATCAAATATATTGAAAATAACTGCATATCGTTTGCAAATTTAAGGCACTTGACTGTAATCACTCTGTAACAATATAATGGTGCATGCAATGGCCAGACTTTTCCAAATACCATAGCTGCTTTAGCATTGTTACACTGATGTACCACTCACAGTATTTTAACACATTGTATCTGTGTGTGGAATCACAGCTGTACAGCAGCTGATCGGAAAGCCCTGGAGGACATTTATAGCACATGCTGCCTCTGGAAAGCCATCAGCATCTGCATGAATTCCACTCAGCCATGCGCAAAATCTATTTGAACTCCCATCCAGCAAACAATTCAGTTTCATCACAAGAGTTATAAACGCACTCAATAAGTCCATCAAGTGCTCCAGATAGAACTGTTTTTACCTCACTGTAAACTTGCATTACAACTGTAATACTGCACAACCTGAGCCTCTTTATGAACCATTTGCACTATCTGCACTACACCTGCATGGTGGTACTGTGGTAGCGATGAGCTGGTGCCTGTCCAGGGATTGTTCCGGCCTCATGCTATATGCTTGCTGGGACTGGCATGACCCTGGATGGATACAGTAGCTGGATGGCATAATTAAATGTTTACTACAGAGATTTTTCAATGTTCCTTAAAAGTTTTGAAGAATTGGTGTTCTAAGCTTACAATTGGTTTTACATTTATTACAGAGTGTGGAAGCCGGCCCGGACACAGACAGGCGGAGACCGATGGTTCAAGCACCAACACATGTTTAATCATATTTATACAATTTACAGTGCACACACAACCCAGTACCCCTTACCAAACACCCTTAAAGTCCAGGCCTCTATCCAATGCCTCTCTCTTCAGGTCCGCCTCCACTCCTCTCCACTCCTCTCCTCTCCTCCGAGCTCTGTCCTTCTTCCACCCAACTCCGGCCATTGAACAGAGGGAGGTGGCCCCTTTAAAACCCACCAAGACGTGCTCCAGGTGCCTTCCAATGAGCTCCTGCCGGCACTCCCTGGTGTGGCAGAAGTGCCGGCTGTGCACCCGGAAGCACTCCACGTGTTCCTGGTCTTCTTTCCCCCAGCACTTCTGAGTGTAGTGGAAATGCTGAGGGCCAGGGCTCCTCAGACATCTGGGCACCCCCTGGCAGTTAGCATGGGCCCCTATAGGGTTGAGCTTCCATGCTCCTTTCCCGTGGTCCCCAAAGCCACCAGAGCAGTCGCCACCTCGTGGTCTAGAGGAGGCATAATCCCTCCTCTGGTCTTTCTGGGCATCCTGGCTGGGTGCCACCCCCAGCCACTCGCCACAAGAGCTTATATTGTGGTGATTGGTTACGTGGAGAAAGAAAATGGAAGGACAGGAACTGAAAGTTGGTATGTTTGACAGACATAGTACTGCTGCAATAAATTATTTCATTGAGGGTCGAGCGTGGGGGAAGCAAAAACAATCCCTGGAAAGGCACCGGCTCATTGCTTCCGCTGCGCCAACATGCCCCCATGTTTAACAGATGCTTTAATGCATTTCATCATGAAAATGATATCAAGTATACATCTTAGTATTCGACAATCTTCACAGAGCTGTAATATCATGAATGTAATGTACAGTGGTACCTTGGTATACGTCCGCTTTGGAATAAGTCCAACTTGGTATACGTTCTGTTTGGACGTGAAAAATTTTGCTTGGTATACGACCTTTGTTTGGAATACAACTCATGTGCTGCAACACCGCACGCTACCCTTGTTTACCTCTCTCGAGACAAAGCCACGACTACCCATAAGCGTCAGTACGCCAGTTGCTAGCATTCAGTGAACAACCCGCGCGCTACCCTTGTTTACCTCTCTCGAGACAAAGCCACGACTGCCCACGAGTGTCAGTACACCAGTTGCTAGCATTCAGTGAACAACCCACGTGCTACCCTTGTTTACCTCTCTCGAAACAAAGCCATGACTGCCCACGAGCATCAGTACGCGCTATAACTCTGTGAATTTTCACGTGATTTTGTGTTTTTTCGCGTATATTTGAATTGATTTTTGAAAAGTATAAAGGTGGCATGCGTATCCGGGACTTGGCAGCTGCATACCTTATGCTGAGAACGACGGTATCTACGATTGTAAAAAACAAAGACGTTATTAAAAAGTAAGGTGAGGTTAAATTTTCATTTATTTCATCTAATTGCTTTTGTATTTATGTATTTTATTATTAAGCAGTGTTTAAATTATTTTATACAACCCCATCAATATATAATATGCCAATAACAATAGGATTATTTTTCATGGGAACAGATTAATCATTTTCCCTTTATTTCTTATGGGAAAAATTCATTTGGTATACGTCCTGTTTGGTATAAGTCAAATGATCTGGAACAGATTAAGGACGTATACCGAGGTACCACTGTAGTTTGTAAAAACAAAGACCAAGGACCAAAGACCATATTTAGAGAGACCAACAATGGCCAAGACCAAGACACGTTTGACTACAGATATCAAAAAGTTAAAAACAGCAAAAAAATGTCTAAGCACTATACTTAAGTGCTACAGCCCAATTTATTAATAGTCACAGTCTCACACACACACCTTTAGCATTTAATCCATAGAAACACAAACACTGAACAAGGCACAAATTAAATTTGGCTCTGTATCTAAATGTTATCTATAATAAGCTAAAATACTTTTTATAGACTTTTGTTATAAGCCACAACACTCATACAGAATATTTTTCTACTTGCTGTGGAAGAGAAATGCACACGTGGGCAATTTTAACAGTTGCAAGGAAATCATATATCTGAAGAATAATACAATACTTTAATGAAATAATATAATCACAATTGTGAAATAATGTAAAATAAAACTTTTTTCATGGCAAACATAAACTTCCACAAGGATAGAGTGTACAAATAGCCTCTTAAAAAGAACAATGGCAAGATTCTTTACATTAAGTTCATATAAGTTGGCATACTGGTTTTTACAGGATGCAATTCAGCGTCAGGGGGCTTATGTATAAATGGTGCGCATGCACAAAAATGTTGTGTAAGAATGTTTCCACGCTGAAATCGCGATGTATAAAACCTAAACTTGGCGTAAAGCCACGCACATTTCCATGGTAGTTCAATTCCTGGTGTACGCAAGTTCTCCTCTCGGTTTTGTAGACTGGCAGCACACTGCGTCAAAGCAGTGCTACTGTTCCTGTGTGGTTTCCCTTTCTTTTTCAGACCCACATCCCTGACACGGCTTTATAAATACACTGAAATTAACCGCATATTGTTTATTAGTTTAATGCATCTGATTGTAATTAACCAGTAAAAATATAATGGTCCACGGAATGGTCAAGCTATTCTAAATACCATAACTGCTTTAGCATTGTTACTCTCACTGCACCTTCTTTTTCTTCTTCTTCTTCTTTCAGCTGCTCCCGTTAGGGGTTGCCACAGTGGATCATCTTTTACCATATTACTCTCACTGCACCACTCAGAGTTTTTATATCACTGTATCTGAGTGGGGAATCAAAGATCTACAGAAGCTGAGAAAGAGAATTATTGGTATACAGCATCAAGCACACGCTGCCTCAGCCATGCTGTTTATTGAACTGCTCTCTCATGGCAAACATTTCAAAACTTTTCTTGTACAGACCTCGCGTTTCTGAAACAGTTTCATCCCAAGAACTCTAAACGTACTCAATCAGTCCATCAAATGCTCCTTGTAGAAATGTTTGTACTTATAAGTACAATTTCCTCACTGTGAACTTGTACAATTACCTCACTGTGAACTTGTACAACAGTTAATATTGCACAATCTGAGCCACTTTATAAAGCGCATATTTACATATGATGACGATATCATTTTTAAGATGAAATGCAGCAAAATATGTTTATTATATTATACAGATAAAACTTTAACTTCATTTAAATAATCTATATTGTTAATAATTAAACATGCCAGGACACGGTGCCGCAGTGCTAGCTAGGAGCTTGCACTGCGTTCACGGATTGTTCCTACCTTGCGCTGTATTCTTGCTTGTGCTGGTGCGACACTGGAAGGATAGATGGATAGAATAAATAAACACTTACTGCGAAGATATTTCAGTGTTCCTTAAAAGTTTTGAAGAATCGCTGTTCTAAGCTTACAGATGGCTTAACGCCTTTTACAGAGCCGATTGTGTAGTGATTGGGTATTTGAAGAAAGAAAAGTAAGGACAGGAATTGGAGGTTAGTACGTTTGAAAGAAACAGTACTGCTACAATAAAGTATTTCATTGAAGGGTGTGCATGGTGCAGCAAGCATCTTGCGTGAGACATGAACAATCACTGCGCCACCGTGTTCCCAAGTTTAATAACATGCTTTAGCTCCTATCATCATGAAAATATCACGCATACCTCTCAATATTTTAATTATTCAGAGAGCTGTAATATCACGAATGTAATGGATTCTGTGTCCTGTCGGAGGAATAGAATGCCCGGAAGCACGTAGTGATTCACACACATACAGCACATTGAAGATCAAATACAAAACAAAGCATTTAACGTGCTACTTTAGTTATGATGGGATTTGAGAAACTAGTAAGATTTTAAGATGAAGTTTACGATGTTCTACTTTAATGACAAAATAAACTGCGTGATTAAAGTGGAAATTTTGAGATTAAAGTTGACATTTCGTGCTTTTTTCCCACTGTGTGCCTATACTTTTTTTTGTCAGTACCCTGATAAGCATTCATATGACACTCAGACAGTGGGCAACAGCTTGCCTTTTCACTGCGACTTTGATATCTGACAACTTCTTTTTTATTTCGGGCACTGTGCGACTTTGTGAACTTGAGCTTTCAGGTTTCTCCAAAACTCTGTCACTTAATCAACTTCCTTTTGTTGTTTATACCACTGTTTAAACCAACAAATAGTATGTTTTTCCTTGCCTCCACTTGGTATTCGCTGAAATTCTTCTATTTTCCCCCGTTCTTTTCCAATTGTCTTTTCACAGAAGGCTGAGCTTAAGGGCTATTTATATTGATTTGCATATTTAAAGAGGCGTAATTCTGGGAGGAGTTGGGGCGGGACAGCAGGCACATGCACGTGTGTTACTTTTCACACTGATCGGGATTTAGGTAGCAGAGGAACGTGGAAGTTGGCGAAAGCACAGATTTATGCATCTGGATTTTTCTGTGCGTACACACATTTCTGCTTTTGTGCTTATGCCATGTTATAGTGTGAGGCGCCTGGTACTTATTTTTGTAACTGCAAAGACTCCAAAAAAGAACATTTACTAATTAAGAATACTGATCTGGACAATATGCAAAGAGCAGGTAAATTATTGTGAGAACATGTGACATTTCTATTGGTTCAACAACATAAAGGAAATAAAAAAAGAAATAAATTAGTTTCCTGAAAGATGACTTTCCTAAAAATAGACAAAATGCCCAAAACTTTGATAAACTGGGTATTATTATGTCATCTCAAATTTCTTCTGTTTTCAAGAAGTTATTTCCATTTCCATTTTCACCCAAGAGCCTACATTGACTGTTTCCCAACCTCCTGAACTGCATGTCAGCGAGTACACATAGTTAACTTTGTGACATTTAAAGGCAGACTATGTGCAGGTCCCCAGCTACTGAAACAAATGTCTCCTTTTTGCGACTGCATACCCAGATGAATGGACCAGGATAGAAGGATACTGTGTAAATTACACTGTGCTTGATTACCATTACAGAGAAAATCCATTACTATTGTTTTTTTTATACAACATCATTTTACCTTTATCTTAAATCTATAGTTAAGTTACTAGGTAGTCTCAGAGCACTGTCTTCAACAGAATGCAGAGAATGCATCATGTGCAAGTTTCCTTTAAAATAAGAAAATACGTTGAACCTAAAATTACCTATCATTTTAAGATACTGACTTTTAATGACTGAACAAGCAACTTGGTGTGGGAACCTTTGCAGTAGCATACAGTGCTTATAAATTTTATTCATCTGATCAAGCTGAATCTTTACAAAGGCTAAGCTTTAAGACACACATTAAAATTTGTGCTTTACAGCACAGTTGTGCAAAAGCTCACTGCTCTCAGGATAAATGTCCTAAATACTTTTAAGGGCTTAATGCCTTCACTATATTTCTTGTTGATCATGAAAAATTTACTAATGTACTCTGCCTAGGCAAGACATAGGAAACCTGAGAATTTCATAATAATATAATTTCATAATAGTTAGTGTATGCTTCAATGAAACATGCCAAATGATGATGAAGAACTCAGCACTTAATAGAGGCTTACGTATGAAGTAGGTGAAGCCAGTTATGACACTAACATACAAGCCGCAGCTGTGAAGTGGTACCACCGTCTCTCCCGAATCTAGGAAGGATGTTTGTTATCCTTCTCAATTCCACATATATGTTACCTAAACTATAAATAGTTATTTTTATTACAATGGTTCTCCAGCAAAATCACTTCAGATCAGGAAAACAGTAGCCTCTTTCATAAATATCTCTGGAGCAGCATAGTACTCCAACCAACTAGGGGATAAGAGTCTTACCCTATGTATAGGGGATATACATCAAGCCTTGTAAAAATGAATCCAGTAAAATTAAACTTTGGCCTTATCACTTTTATTTGAGATATGTTATACAGTGGAACCTCAGTTCACGAACGTCTCTGAACGTACAAATTGGGTTACGACCAAAAAGTTCACCAAACTTTTGCATCTGTTCATGACCACACACTCGGTATACGAACAAGCCAGTTTCCCTTTCGGTTTGTGCACACTGATGATTTCCGCACGTGTTCAGTCTCTCCCTGTGCAGCGAGCAAGAGAGAGAGAGGGCTGGCCGCATAAGGCCAAGAAGGCAGTTAAAGAATGCACCGGGCTTGTTTTTAAAGAGACAGATTCGGGCATTGTTTTAACCTCGTATTTAATGAAGACTTTTTTCTATTGGATTTTAACCTCCACTTCACTTCTGTTTACAGCGATCGGTTCATAGCGTGCATTGTTGCAATGTTACTTTTCTTGGTGGTTTATTAAATTACGAATTTTTCAAATGATCATTTTTTTCCCTGTGCTTAAAAGTCATTAAAAAAAAAGTGTTTTTAGCGAGCAGTTCGTAGCGCTATAGCGCAAACTCTTGCAGTGTTAGTTTTCTCTGTTGTTCGAAGGTTTTCTCAGTATTATTACGCTGTGCATTCTATGGTATAATTAACTATATTTGTGCTTAAAAATCTTTAAAAATATATATTTACATACAGTTCGTACGGTCTGGAACGGATTAATTGTATTTACATACAATCCTATGGGGGAAATTACTTCGGGTCACGACCAAATCAGGTTACAACCAGAGTTTTGGAACAAATTACAGTGGTGACCCGAGGTTCCACTGTACTCTGATTTTAAAATCCACCTTGAAAGTAAAGAGTAAAAGATAAATGGGATGTTCCAGATGCACATATTCTTAAAGTCCAACAGAGAAAAGTGGACAGTTTCAGCTATGAAATGTAGTTCTTGAATCCAATAATCACAAATCTGATGTGCTGCTCCAATTTCAGTTTTAATAACAGTATAAGCTATGAACATTGCCTAAGTTTTTCCTGACAGAAAGTGACTCTCCATATAATTAAAATTGTGGCACTGATTTTAACAGCTCTACTTCAGACTAGGAGGGATGTGCAAAAAGTGCCTACAAGATAGCAATTAATCCTCACACTATGCTGTGAACACAATTTTACCAAGAAACCCAAAAGTATATAAGTGGGATATCTAAAATGGGGTCAAAAGCATGAACTTATATTAGAAATTAAGGCTATCCTAATGAATATCTACTTTGTATTAGAAAGTTGTTTTACTGATTTGCAGAAACAGTTCTTTGCAAAGGCAATTATATTATGCTATAGCAAAATACCCGCGCTTCGCAGCGGAGAAATAGTGTGTTAAAGAAGTAATGAAAAATTAAAGGAAACATTTTGAAAATAACGTAACATGATTGTCAATGTAATTGTTTTGTCACTGTTATGAGTGTTGCTGTCATATATATATTGTGAACGGCACCCGGGCACAGACAGGCGGACATGTTGTTATCACACCACCACACGTTTATTTACAAAATATTTACAATTATTATGGTCACCAAGACCCCAGTCCATTGGTCACAAAGACCCCAGTTCACTGGTCACAAAGACCCCAGTTCCTTGGTCACAAAGACCCAGTCACGTGCACAAAACCCCAAACACTCAAAAGTCCTGGCCACAATGCCTTTCTTCGGGCCGCCTCCGCTCTCCACTGCTTCGTCCACCTTCCACCCGACTCCAGCTCTGAATGAAGGGAGACGGCCCCTTTTATGGAGGACCCGGATGAGCCCCAGGTGTTCCCGGCAATCTTTTGGCCACGCCCAAGTGTGGCGGAAATGCCGGCTGTCCTCCCGCTGCTCTCCGGGCGCCGTCATAAATCTTCCCCCCAGCACTTCCTGGTGTGGCGGGAGTGCTGGGGAAACAAGTCCCAAAGGCATTGGGGCGCCTCCTGGCGGTGGCCACGGGCCCCTACAGGGAAGAGCTTCCAAGCCCTTGACCCGTGGCTCCCAAAGCAACCCGGAAGGCGAACCCCGTGGTCCAGGCAGGGCTCTGACCCTCTTCCGGTCCCTCCTGGCGTCCCGGCCGGGTCATGGCCCCTGGCATCCCTGACAATATATATATATATATATACACATACATACATACACACACATTATATATACAGTATATATCTATATCTATATATATCTATATCTATATATATATCTATATCTATATCTCTCTCTATATATATACACATACATACTGTACATACATACACACACACACATTATATCTATATCTATATATATATAGCAAAATACCCGCGCTTCGCAGCAGCGAAGGCGAAGTACTGCCTTAAAAGTTTTATTAAGAAGAAAATTAAACCTTTTTAAACTGAGGGAAAATATACCAATAATTATTTGTTAAGGATCTCTTTGTATACCGCATTGTGAGTTCGGCCCTCTGGTTGTAATATGACCAAGCTGTGCACTGAGCTTACTCTTAAGCATGCAACGTACAGTTGGCCATGAGAACAGTAATCTTGTTTCAAATCTCACTGCTTGGATTGCTGCTGTCATAATCGCTTTGAGTTTCATGGTTTGTTTCAATTACGACAGTATTTGTACTACTTGTGTTGAAGTGACATTCGGCATTTGTCAAGCATTTTAAGTATACAACCAGTTTCATCGATAACTTCACATCCAGCTTTTGAGAGTTTAAACATTCATAAACATCAAAGTGTCCACTACTGAAATCGTCACCTGTCAATCTAAGATGTTTAAGAGGCATTGGCGGTTGTCCAAAAGGTGTAAAATATTTGGCCATTTTGGTACACTTGAAAGCGACAACCGAACAATTCAGCGGCAGCCATCAACTCACATGCAGAACCATAGGTGAAGGGCTTAAGCATTTCACTCTTATAGTGCTCCTGTGTAGTATAATTATCTCCTGTACCGTCATCAGTCCACACCTTGAACCTGTCCCAGTCATTCAATACATAAGACACAATGTTTCTCCAGATATCAAGAGTGAGCCTGATATGGCCGTGCAATATGTAACAAAGACAATGGAAAAGGTAGGTGCCATCTCCGGGCATGGAAACCACTCGGTAAGTGACAGTTCTTTGATCGATGGTGATCACCTCGATAAAAATGTTAATGCGGGTACGGTTGGAATGATAAAGGAAATGGGTACCTGAACAATGTAAAGTAAGTCTAAAATACCTACACAATAACTATAATCATAATAAATGAACAATAAAACTGCGGAGAAGCCGTGGATTAAATAAAAAGGCTGTAGTTATCAGCAGGGAGACGTGAATCCCGTGGCGAAGCAAGGAAGGGAATGAAGAGACTGGAGCGACGGATGGCCTTATATAGGCAGGCAGCCAACAACATGGGAGGCGTTGGGATGGGGGACCCAACGCTGCCTCACATGGTGACTGAGCTGCAAGCTATGGACATATATATGTACGTAAGTAGGATTCAGTTAGCGTTGGGAACCCGCGTACCAAATTTCTTTTAGATGGGCCCATAAGTAACAAAGACTGTTGAAAAGTTCAATATGGAGGCCGACAGTGGCATCATACCACCGAAATAAGTACCAAATTTCAGCCTTCTACCTACACGGGAATTTGGAGAATTAGTGACGTTGGAAAGTTCAATATGGCAGCTGACAGTGGCGTCGTACCACCGAAATAAGTATGTACATTGGTTTCGGTTAGCGCAGGGAAGCCACCTACCAAATTTCGTGAAGATGGGGCCATGAATAAGAAAGTTCAACATGGCGGACGTTGTTGACCCTTATGACCGTTATGCGTAGAATTTCGAAATGAAACCTGCCTAACTTTTGTAAGTAAGCCGTAAGGAATGAGCCTTCCAAATTTCAGCCTTCTACCTACACGGGAAGTTGGAGAATTAGTGATGAGTCAGTGAGTGAGTCAGTGAATGAGTGAGTGAGTGAGTGAGTGAGTGAGTGAGTGAGTGAGTGAGTCAGTCAGTCAGTCAGTCAGTCAGTCAGTCAGTCAGTCAGTCAGTCAGTGAGGGCTTTGCCTTTTATTAGTATACAGTGGTGTGAAAAACTATTTGCCCCCTTCCTGATTTCTTATTCTTTTGCATGTTTGTCACACAAAATGTTTCTGATCATCAAACACATTTAACCATTAGTCAAATATAACACAAGTAAACACAAAATGCAGTTTTTAAATGATGGTTTTATTATTTAGGGAGAAAAAATCCAAACCTACATGGCCCTGTGTGAAAAAGTAATTGCCCCTTGTTAAAAATAACCTAACTGTGGTGTATCACACCTGAGTTCAATTTCCGTAGCCACCCCCAGGTCTGATTACTGCCACACCTGTTTCAATCAAGAAATCACTTAAATAGGAGCTGCCTGACACAGAGAAGTAGACCAAAAGCACCTCAAAAGCTAGACATCATGCCAAGATCCAAAGAAATTCAGGAACAAATAAGAACAGAAGTAATTGAGATCTATCAAACTGGTAAAGGTTATAAAGCCATTTCTAAAGCTTTGGGACTCCAGCGAACCACAGTGAGAGCCATTATCCACAAATGGCAAAAACATGGAACAGTGGTGAACCTTCCCAGGAGTGGCTGGCCGACCAAAATTACCCCAAGAGCGCAGAGACGACTCATCCGAGAGGTCACAAAAGACCCCAGGACAACGTCTAAAGAACTGCAGGCCTCACTTGCCTCAATTAAGGTCAGTGTTCGCGACTCCACCATAAGAAAGAGACTGGGCAAAACGGCCTGCATGGCAGATTTCCAAGACGCAAACCACTGTTAAGCAAAAAGAACATTAGGGCTCGTCTCAATTTTGCTAAGAAACATCTCAATGATTGCCAAGACTTTTGGGAAAATACCTTGTGGACTGATGAGTCAAAAGTTGAACTTTTTGGAAGGCAAATGTCCCGTTACATCTAGCGTAAAAGGAACACAGCATTTCAGAAAAAGAACATCATACCAACAGTAAAATATGGTGGTGGTAGTGTGATGGTCTGGGGTTGTTTTGTCGCTTCAGGACCTGGAAGGCTTGCTGTGATAGATGGAACCATGAATTCTACTGTCTACCAAAAAATCCTGAAGGAGAATGTCCGGCCATCTGTTCGCAACTCAAGCTGAAGCGATCTTGGGTGCTGCAACAGGACAATGACCCAAACACACCAGCAAATCCACCTCTGAATGGCTGAAGAAAAACAAAATGAAGACTTTGGAGTGGCCAAGTCAAAGTCCTGACCTGAATCCAATTGAGATGCTATGGCATGACCTTAAAAAGGCGGTTCATGCTAGAAAACCCTCAAATAAAGCTGAATTACAACAATTCTGCAAAGATGAGTGGGCCAAAATTCCTCCAGAGCGCTGTAAAAGACTCATTGCAAATTATCACAAGCGCTTGATTGCAGTTATTGCTGCTAAGGCTGGCCCAACCAGTTATTAGGTTCAGGGGGCAATTACTTTTTCACACATGGCCATGTAGATTCTGATTTTTTTTCTCCCTAAATAATAAAAACCATCATTTAAAAACTGCATTTTGTGTTTACTTGTGTTATATTTGACTAATGGTTAAATGTGTTTGATGATCAGAAACATTTTGTGTGACAAACATGCAAAAGAATAAGAAATCAGGAAGGGGGCAAATAGTTTTTCACACCACTGTAGATTAGGGAACATCTGAACATGGGAGAAAAGCTCTGGTAATGTCACTTTTCAACGAGTAGTCAGAAACAACTGAGAAACAGAAAAAGATTGAGAGCCAGGTTTCAGGTAATTTTCAAACAAGAATTCTAAGAGAGGGGCCACATTTACATATACATTACTAAATGTAAGTATTGTTCTCAGCCACCAAAACTGTACAAGAAATGTAATTCACATTGACCATTAGTTTTGTCCATCCATCTAATAATTTTCTAATTTGCTTATAATATTCAGTATCATAGAGAACATCACTAACCACAAGATAAGAACCCTTTCTGGACAACATACTATTCAATTGTAGCACCACATTATGCTGCCATTCACAGTCACACTAACTTATATTCACACTGACTTGTGTTGGACCAGGTTACTGTTGTCAATTTACCTAACATGTCCATCTTGAAGATGCAGGAGGAAAGCTCTAATATCCAGAAGAAAATCTATAAAGACACATGGAAAATGTGGAGACTCTACATGGTTTCAAGGATGGCATTAGTATCGACCCAATACCAATATGCCACCTTCTTATTTGACCAAGTACAGTTGTGCTTGAAAGATTGTGAACTTTAGAATTTTCTATATTTCTGCATAAATATGACCTGAAACATCATTAGACTTTCACTCAAGTCCTAAAATAGAAACCAGTTAAACAAATGAGACAAAAATATTATACTTGGTCATTTATTTATTAAGGAAAATGATAGAATATTACATATTTGTGAATGGCAAAAGTATGTGAACCTTTGCTTTCAGTATCTGGTGTGACTCCCCTTTGTAGCAATAATTGCAACTAAATATTTCCGGTAACTTTTGATCATTCCTGCACACCGGCTTGGAGGAATTTTAGCCCATTCCTCCATACAGAACAGCTTCAACTCTGGGATGTTGGTGGGTTTCCTCACATTAACTGCTCGCTTCAGGTCCTTCCACAACATTTCGATTGGATTAAGGTTAGGACTTTGACTTGACCATTCCAAAACATTAACTTTATTCTTCTTTAACCATTCTTTGGTAGAACGACTTGTGTGCTTAGGGTCGTTGTCTTGCTGCATGACCCACCTTCTCTTGAGATTCAGTTCATGGACAGAGGTCCTGACATTTTCCTTTAAAATTCTCTGATATAATTCAGAATTCATTGTTCCATCAATGAAGGCAAGCCGTCCTGGCATAGATGCAGCAAAACAGGCCCACCACCACCATGTTTCACAGATGGAATAAGGTTCTTATGCTGGAATGCAGTGTTTTCCTTTATCCAAACATAACTCTTTTCATTTAAACCAAAAAGTTTTATTTTGGTCTCATCTGTCCACAAAACATTCTTTCAATAGCCTTCTGGTTTGTCCATGAGATCTTTAGCAAACTGCAGACGAGCAGCAATATATTTTTTGGAGAGCAGTGGTTTTCTCCTTGCAATCCTGCCATGCACACTATTGTTGTTCAGTGTTCTCTTGATGGTGGACTCATGAGCATGAACATTAGCCAATGTGAGAGAGGCCTTCAGTTGCTTAGAAGTTACCCTGGGGTCCTTTGTGACCTCGCCGACTATTACACGCCTTGCTCTTGGAGTGACCTTTGTTGGTCGACCACTCCTGGGGAGGGTAACAATGGTATTGAATTTCCTCCTTTTGTACACAATCTGTCTGACTGTCTGACCTGATTGTCATCCCATTGATTGAAAACACCTGACTCTAATTTCACCTTCAAACTAACTGCTGATCCTAGAGGTTCACATACTTTTGCCACTCACAAATATGTAATATTCGATCATTTTCTTAAATAAATAAATGATCAAGTATTACATTTTTGTCTCATTTGTTTAACTGTTTCTCTTTATCTGCTTTTAGGACTTGAGTGAAAATCTGATGATGTTTTAGGTTATACTTATGCAGAAATATAGAAAATTCTAAAGGGTTCACAAACTTTCAAGCACAACTGTAAGCTACATTTGAATAAGGTTACATATGGAACAACTACCACACTCTATTTTTGTTATTATTATGATTTAACATCTGGTTTTGGTCTAGATGAATCAACAAGCCATGTAGCTATACTGTATGTACATTTTTTTCTCTAAGCCAAGTCATTTCTAAACATATAAGCAACCAAGAGCTCTGAAAAAGACAAAAGATTTGCCTATGTTCTTGCCTTTACTGTGGCACACCAGAGATGCATTTACTGATGATCATGATAATTAATATTGATTCGCAGAGAACAGGAGCTTACTTAGGCGGCATCAGGCAAAAAGCTGGAATAAGTCCAGGCTGAGCTCCTTCACACTGCTCACACAGGTCTAATTTAAACTTGACAACCTACCCTAACATTCATGAATTTACAATGTTAAACATGAAGAGAATTTAATAATTTAATATCTTCATATAGAGAACCTGATGTATGGTACCAGTGTTATGACAGAAAAATAATAGTTCTGATATCGGTTTAGGAATTATAAAAAAAATACAAATTGAAGTACTGTGGGTTGTAAATTGGAAGATTTCATTGACTTTATTCATAAGCTTTTCTTGGATCTGGACAAAATGCGTAGAATTGGTGAATACTTTGCCATTTAATTTTTTTTTCTGTGATGCAATGATCTTTTAAGATAACATCAGTACAACACAAGCCTTGTTATACTGTAGGACTTGGTGCGGCTATTAACTTTCTGACTTACACAAGAAGGCTTCAGTATACTTAATTTATTTAGTTATTTATACAACTGGAGAGATACTGTATATCAGTTAATACATTCAATATATCAATGCTTCTTTTAATAAAGATGTTCTTAATCTGATATTTACAGGGTCTAGCATTCCACTTAACCTTTTCGTAACATTTCACCTCTTCATATTATTTGTATCTAGTGACCTAGGCATGGCTTCATTTAAGCAGCTACAGTTTCCTTTGAACTTCCTTTGTAATTTTACAATTTTTCCTTTCATCTTTCATTTCGTGATTTTATTTTCAACACACAGTTAATCAAAAATCTATCACTAATTGTTTTATACTAGATTTTTCTTGAAGTTTTGAAAAGAGACATAGTCAAAACAGAAGAAAGGTCAAAATAAGAATAAGAAACTCACAGTCGGAAAATTTCAGAGCTAAAGGTCAAAACCAGAAGGACTAAAAAATTCATTCTTTTCAAAAGAACGCATGTCAAAAAGGAATTTTGTATCCACAAACTCAGATAAAATATGGCCACTGAAGCTTACCTTTAATCCCTTGACCTAACAAGGCAAAGATCATTATTTCAGTGAACATGTCCACTATAACAAGAGGATCAATCATAGCAATAGGATCTACAAAATGATGGAGCCTGAGAGAAACAAATTTGTTGCAAAAACAGTCCAAAGTTATTTATAGAAACAAAAGACTGCGGATTTTAAAAAAGACAATATAATTAAATTCCAGGACTATATATATATTTATATATATATAGATATATAGGGAAGAGAAGGTCTGTGATACGGTTTGCATATTTGCAGCTGGAGATCCACAAAGGGAGAAAAAATTAATCACGTATCATAAAGTAGTTTTTATTCCTGAGCTTTCAACCCCTGCCAGGGGTCTTCATCAGAGGATAATGCTTACACTTACAAGAATCAAAGGCAATATATAGCAAAAATTATGTTGGGGCAGGGAGGTGGCTAAGTCAGTGTGATCAGAAAGGACTCACGATCATTGATCTATACACACACTAAATCAACAGGACATACATTTAACTGGGACAATGTACAATTAAAATTTAAAGCCAGTACTAAAAGTTCCAGAGAGCTGGCTGAATCTTGGCTATTAAATGAAAACGCCATCAACAGACACTCAGACATAAATCCAGCATATGTAAACTTAAGAAGAACATGTTTGTAATAAACAAAACTTTACACCCAATAAACCCCCCTCTTCCTGATCACACTGACTATATATATATATATATATATATATATATATTGTGAGCTGGAGGGCTGATCGCACCCCAAATAGAGACAAACGCCCCTGGGAAAACCACAAAGCCTGAAACACTGACTACCCTCACATTGCTCCTTATCCTTGCACTGTAACGCGTAATACAAGCCTCGCGCGGTACTCCACCGACTTATAAGCCTCGCGCAGCACCTGTCAGTTTGGAATTGATTGTTTGCTTTTATCTCTCTCTGCTCCTAGCGGAACTGTCATCTCTGACTTGTCATGGAGCACGTTTAAGCTCATGTGTTTGCAGTGTTTGAATAAAAATCCTTCTTGTTTCTACGACCTCATGTGTCTTTGTGCAAATCTGTGACCCAAGTGTGACAAGTGGTACCAGAAGTGGTTGCACAGATGGATGCCGCCGAAGACTTATTTCAGAGGTCTAAAACTTATGCACTTAAAGACTGGAAACTAAACATGGATGACCCAATCCGTGCGCAAATTCAAGATTTGATACATAAAGTGCACTGCTGGTTTGAAGGAGACGCGATGGAAACAGTTGTCGTGAATATATTACTGGCCGGCATACCTGAAGTTCTTCGAGATGAATTTCTACGCCATGATATTAAATCATTAACGATTATGTCCAGACGATTAGAGGGTTCACAGTCCATTGGAGAAAGAGCGGTGGATTTCTGCTGCTTCGCAACCTGTGAACGAACGTCCAGGACATTCTCGTCGCTTCGATCGACAAGCTGCAGGAGCTGATAATCTAATGGGGTCAGGTAGGACCCGGAAATCCAGTCTAGATGAGACGCCTGTTTCTGGGGAGACAGCGGCAACAGCGGGCCGAGGAAACCGTGGACACTACAGAACACGTCGACGTGGACGCCGCAGAGGATATTTCGAAGTGGAGCCGACCGTAGATGTTTCCGTGTGATCAACTCGCCATTTGGCAAGAGAATGTCGCTTGTCTCCAGCTCATTCAATGGAGATTGGACTGGCGAGATTTGTTGCTCAACTATTACATATCCGGATGGAAAAGATGGCTTGTTGATCCAGGTGAAATTGGGGGCAGAGAAATCTCAGCATTGTTAGACTTGGGAAGTGACCTTTGTATTGTGAGACGAGACTGTCTTAATGAACAATGCCTTAGAGACTGTGAGACTGTAAAAATACGCTGTGTACATGGTGATGTTAAAGATTATCAGACTTTACTTCTTCCTTTAACTTATAGGGTCGCCACTTTAAGGTTTGGTCTGCCATTTCAGACTCGTGCCCTTGGCCATTACTCATAGGACGGAGAAATGCCCTTTTTCCGAAACTGATTAATAAATGTAAGGGACCAGTAGTCCAGTCCACTAATGAACTTGGTGGGGGAGAAAAAGAAGAAACCAAGACGAAGAACTGGTAGCGGCCGGGAAAATCTAGAGCCCAACTTAGATATTGAACCCGATCTCTCCAGCGAGACGGAGGAGGTCACCCCCGACAATCTTCCAGAATGGGCTGGTCCTTCTACATCTTCCCAGATTGCAAACGCCTCGAACACAAACCGAGCGTTAACGAACAATCAGATTTTGTGCGTTTGCAGCATACTGATAGCTCATTAGAATATGCATTTAAACAGGCTCGCCCTGCTAATGACTCTTATTACCAAGAGCGTAATTCCGGGGGTGTGAAAACCCCACACTTTATAGAAAAGGACGGTTGCCTTTTCAGAGTGATCTCAGATCATTTGGAGGGGGAATTTATTGAACAACTGGTGGTACCTGAAGCACATAGGGAAACTGTTTTGCATCTGGCACATTCACACATCTTGGGGGGGCACCTCGGTGCCGACAAAACTAGAGACCGGTTATCAAAACGATTTTATTGGCTTAATATGGGAAAAGATGTTGAATGGTTTTGTACTTCATGTCCAGACTGCCAGATCGTCTCTGCTTATAAGCCTCCTCGGGCTCCCCTTTGTCCTATGCCCATATTGGAAGTTCCCTTTCAGCGGGTGGGATTAGATATTGTGGGACCATTACCTAAGACTAAGGATGGGTACCAATATTTGCTGGTGTTGGTTGATTATGCGACACGATATCCAGAAATGATTGCGCTGAAAAGGCCAACTCTTCAACTGTAGCCAAAGCACTATGTGAAACTTTTACTCGTATTGGTATCCCTAGAGAAATCTTAACTGATCAAGGCACACCTTTCACTTCTCGCGTGATGAAACAATTGTGTGACAGCTTTGCTATTAAGAAATTGAGTACTACTGTTTACCATCCTCAAACGAATGGTTTAACCGAGCGATTTAACAAAACATTGAAACAGATGATCAGGCGAGTTGCTCATAATGATCCCACAACATGGAACACTGTCCTACCTTTTGTTTTGTACGCGTGCAGAATCACCACAGGCGTCCACTGGCTTGAGTCCCTTCGAGTTGTTATTGGCAGGCGGCGCGGCATCCTGGATGTGGTGCGTGAGGAATGGATAGGGAAACGAGAGAGCAGCTAAAGGTCCAAGCTTTGCAGATCGACTAATTTCGTTGCAAGACAGAATTTCTATGCTTTCCTCTATTGCTGTGGAACACCAACAACGAGAACAGGAAACTCAGAAGCGTCTTTACGATAGGCAGTAAGCTCCGTGAGTTCAAACCTGGCGATCGTGTTTTGGTACTGGTTCCCTCGGATCCACACAAATTCTTAGCTAAATGGCAGGGCCCGCCATTATTGAGGAGCGTATGAGTCCGTAAATTACAAGGTTAGAATACCAGGCGCGCAAACCATTCCAGATTTTACACATTAACCTCTTGAAGGAATGGCACAACCGACAAGAGGTTAACACTTCCTTGGCTGCTGTTTCTCAGACCGATGTTACCATTGGTAACGATCTTACTGACACGCAAAAGACAGAACTGTTATCTTTGATAGAACGGAACACTGATGTCTTTTCAGATTTACCAGGCAAGACTAACATTACAAAACATAAAATTACCACTGAACCTGATGTTCGCAGTACAGATGCGCCGTTCCAGATACCGGAAGCGGGCGAAATATTGTGCGCGAAGAGGTAAAAAAGATGCTGACACTGGGTGTAATTCGTGAAAGTAGAAGTGACTGGTGCAGCCCAGTCGTATTAGTCCCAAAGCAAGACGGTTCGGTTCGGTTCTGTATCGATTTCAGACGCTTGAATAAGGTCTCTAAATTCGATGCTTATCCCATGCCCCGTGTCGATGAACTGTTGGAAAAACTGGGTCAGGCGAGCTATATCTCCACGCTAGATCTCACGAAAGGCTATTGGCAGGTGCCTTTAGAGGCTAGCAGTTGTGAGAAAACGGCATTTGCGACTCCTGACGGACTCTATGAATTTACAAGACTCCCGTTTGGTCTTCACGGGGCACCTCTGATTTTTCAACGCATATCTTGACAATGTCGTGATTTTCAGCAATGATTGGCTTAACACACTTAGAGCGCTTCAAGCCGTTCTTGGAAGCTTGAAACAGGCTGGCCTTACTGCTAACCCAAAAAAATGTAAACTGGGCATGTCTGAGACACATTACCTAGGCTATTCTATGGGCAAGGGTTTACTCAGGCCACAATTAAGGAAAATAGAAGAAATGCTTGCTTATCCGAGACCTGGGACACAGAAGCAGGTGCGCGCTTTTCTAGGGCTTGCTGGTTACTACAGAAGATTCATCCCAAATTTTGCACATACAGCTGCTCCCCTTACAGAACTTATCTTGTGGACAGAAAATTGCGAACGTTCTTTCAGCGATTTAAAAAAAGCATTGTCTTCTTACCCGGTTGTAAGAAGAGTAATTTGCTGTTCATCCTGATCAATGTGTTAATGTAAATAGGAAGAGAACACAGAGATTAGCTATTTCTTGTGCTGTGGTGTTGGAGGACTGATTAAGTGAGAAAGAAGCTGTACTTTTTATTATCACAAAAGAATTGAAGATCTTCCAATGAAATCCATTTCTGTAACAGAGCATTAAGAAATATTCTGGTCAATTGATATATATTATTTGTTAAGAAATGCTTTTCTGTCTAAACACTATGTACTATTTGATCTTACTGAAATCTACCAAAAATCATCAGAATTTTTATTTATTCTGTCGTACGGCTCTTTGCCATTACCCTCCACTCCTATAAGTAACAAAAGGTCATTACTTATTTATACATTGGTGATGCATCTTTTCACCTCCACAGTGTCATCCCTGGTTGTAGGACTGGATGCAGATTAACATCATACCCAGGATGAAGAAGTTGTAGGTTAAGGGCCTTGCTCAAGGGCCCAACAGAGTAGAGTTACTTGTATTTATGGGATTCTAACCGGCAACCTTCCAATTGCCAGGAGAGATCCCTAGCCTCAGAGCCACCACAGAAGATACTTTTATTCGCATTACACCTTAAATCTACTGTACATATTACCTACAGCATGGTTTCTGGTTCTAATGTAAGGTGTATCTCAGCTTCTTTGATATGTCTTGAGTTTGCCAAACTCAAGAGTACTGAAGACAATTTATAAAATGTGGAAACAGCCCTCCATTGGCACACTCTCTCAACCTACCCCAATCCCTTCCCCTAAGCCCTGTGGTGAAAAAGAAAAAAAAATAATAGTCATATTATAGAAGGTACTTGAGCAAACTGTGAGAAATGATTGCAGCCTGTGGCAGACAGCTGACTCCTTATAATTAAAAAGACTGAGCTTAATCAGTGTATGTTTTTAGCTACTGAAATATTTGGAGCAGTGTGTTTTAGATGGAGTTTTTTTCCATAACTTGCTTAGGTGATCCAAAATTAGTTGATACAGTGGGTCTATTTTCCACTTGTTATGCTTTTCCTTCCTCTTTGTGGCCTGATTTTAAATATACTCTTTTTTTGGTCCTCTGAGCCTGCCTATATACTGTCATCCTTCAAGTTGGTAGTGCTTTAAGGACAAGGATTAACCACATAGGTCTCTTCTGAGGGAGCACATTAGCTTTTCCCTGGTGACCTAAGGGTCAGGTTTTGGTAGGGTTACATCATGTGCCATTTGGCTCTGAATTCTGTCACTGCAAATAAACTGCAGCAGCACAGCTTTATTTCTTTTTGCCGGCTGATTCTTAACAGCTGATGCTTTTATGCAAGGCAGCTTACAGTTGGATCACAGAATGGTTAAGTGACTTGCTCAGTTTCACACAGTGAATTGAAGGCAGGAACTACACTAGTAAACGTTTGATTTAAGTTCAGTTTCCCTAGGCAGTAAATTGCACTACCTGACTGTTTTAATTAACATTTTTTCCCTTTTACACTGAAGAAACACAGGGTAGGTGCTTTATTTCTAAAGTCTTGGTATAGACAAGGTAGTTTATATAAACCCAGCATGGTTTAAAAGTCTTATTCTATTTGCTGAAACTTTCAAGCAAACTTTTTTTTTAACCAGGAACAGTGTAAAGCAATTTCAATGACGACTGTGAAGAAAATCCATGCAGATCAATGAACACCCATCATTTCATATTAAGTACTTCACTGCAAAGTACAAAAAGGTAAATTAAATTAAAATTCAAATTGTCTTTGTGTTTTATTTTCACCAGTTTCACCAATCTGATTGAAATTGTCAATGTGAAATTTGTGAGGGGAAGAAGGTCCAAAAATCAACAAACTGATTTTGAAATTACATACTTTTTTGTAAAAGATCTCAGATAACAAAACAGTTCATAAAAAATGTAACTCAAAAATACACATAAATAATAATTATGGGAGACACATGACACATCTCCCAGTGTTCTGTTTCCTGGCATGCTTAATGCTGATAACTGCATTATGGTCAAGTAATAAGTAATGCTTATTATAAACTGCTCAAAAAAATTAAAGGAACACTTCGAAAACACATCAGATCTCAATGGGAAAAAGAAATCCTCCTGGATATCTATACTGATATAGACTGGGTAATGTGTTAGGAACGAAAGGATGCCACATCGTTTGATGGAAATGAAAATGATTAACCTACAGAGCCCTGAATTCAAAGACGCCCCAAAAATCAGAGTGAAAAAATTATGTGGCAGGCTAGTCCATTTTGCCAAAATTTAATTGCAGCAACTCAAAATTGCACGCAGCACTTTGTGTGGCCCCTGTGTTCTTGTATACATGCCTGACAACATCGGTGCATGCTTCTAATGAGATGAAAGATGGTGTTGTGGGGGATCTCCTCCCAGATCTGGACCAGGGCATCACTGAGCTCCTGGACAGTCTGAGGTGCAACCTGGTGGCATTGGATGGACCAAAACATAATGTCCCAAAGGTGTTCTATTGGATTTAGGTCAGGAAAGTGTGGTGGCCAGTCAATGGTATCAATTCCTTCATCCTCCAGGAACTGCCTGCATACTCTCACCACATGAAGCCAGGAATTGTCGTGCACCAGGAGCCACTGTACCAGCATAGGGTCTGACAATGGGTCCAAGGATTTCATCCTGATACCTAATGGCAGCCAAGGTGCCTTTGTCAAGCCTGTAGCGGTCTGTGTGACCCTCCATGGATATGCCTCCCCAGACAATCATTAACCCACCACCAAACTGCTCATGCTGAATGATGTTACAGGCAGCATAATGTTCTCCATGGCTTCTCCAGACCCTTTCACTTCTGTCACGTGCTCAGGGTGAACCTGCTCTCATCTGTAAAAAGCACAGGGCACCAGTGGTGCATCTGCCAATTCTGGTATTCTATGGTAAATGCCAATCGAGCTGCATGCTGCTGGGCAGTGAGCTCAGGGCCCATTAGAGGACATGAGGCCCTTGGGTCACCCTCATGAAGTCTTTCTGGTTGTTTGGTCAGAGACATTCACACCAGTGGCCTGCTGGAGGTCATTTTGTAGGGCTCTGGCAGTGCTCATCCTGTTCCTCCTTGTCCAAAGGAGCAGATACTGGTCCTGCTGATGGGTTATGGACCTTCTATGGCCCTCTCCAGCTCTCCTAGAGTAACTGCTTGTTGCTTTTGTAGCCAAATGCAAAACTAGTGAAGAAACAGTCAGAAAAGATGAGGAGGGGAAAATGTCAGTGACCTCCACCTGTTAAACCATTCCTGTTTTGGGGGTCATCTCATTGTTGCCCCTCTAGTGCATCTGTTGTTAATTTCATTAACACCACAGCAGCTGAAACTGATTAACAACCCCCTCTGCTACTTAACTGACCAGATTAATATCCCATAAGTGTCATTGACTTTATGCTATACTCTGATTAAAAAGTGTTCCTTTAATTCTTTTGAGCAGTATATTTATACAGTTGTGCTTGAAAGTCAGTGAACCCTTTAGAATTTTCTATATTTCTGCATAAATATGACCTAAAACATCATCAGATTATTACTCAAGTCCTAAAAGTAGATAAAGAGAAACCAGTTAAACAAATGAAACAAAAATATTATACTTCATCATTTATTTATTGAAGAAAATGATAGAATATTACATATTTGTGAGTGGAAAAAGTATGTAAACCTCTAGGATTAGCAGTTAGTTTGAAGGTGAAATTAGAGTCAGGTGTTTTCAATCAATGGGATGACAATCAGGTGTGAGTGGGCACCCTGTGTTATTTAAAGAACAGGAATCTATCAAAGTCTGCTCTTCACAACACGTTTGTGAAAGTGTATCATGGCACGAACAAAGGAGATTACTGAGGATCTCAGAAAAAGAGTTGTCGATGCTCATCAGGCTGGAAAAGGTTACAAAACCATCTCTAAAGAGTTTAGACTCCACCAATCCACAGTCAGACAGACTGTGTACAAATGGAGGAAATTCAAGACCATTGTTACCTCCCAGGCAAGGCGTAATAGTCGGCGAGGTCACAAAGGACCCCTGGGTAACTTCTAAGCAACGGAAGGCCTTTCTCACATTGGCTAATGTTCATGTTCATAAGTCCACCATCAAGAGAACACTGAACAACAATAGTGTGCATGGAAGGTTGCAAGGAGAAAGCTACTGCGCTCCAAAAAAAATATTGCTGCTCGTCTGCAGTTTGCTAAAGATCACGTGAAACATGGTGGTGGTAGTATCATGGTTTGGGCCTGTTTTGCTGCATCTGGGCCAGAACGGCTTTCCTTCATTGATGGAACAATGAATTCTGAATTATATCAGAGAATTCTAAAGGAAAATGTCAGGACCTCTGTCCATGAACTGAATCTCAAGAGAAGGTGGGTCATGCAGCAAGACAACGACCCTAAGCACACAAGTCGTTCTACCAAAGAATGGTTAAAGAAGAATAAAGTTAATGTTTTGGAATGGCCAAGTCAAAGTCCTGACCTTAATCCAATTGAAATGTTGTGGAAGGACCTGAAGTGAGCAGTTAATGTGAGGAAACGCGCCAACATCCCAGAGTTCAAGCTGTTCTGTACGGAGGAATGGGCTAAAATTCTTCCAAGCCGTTGTGCAGGAATGATCAAAAGTTACCGGAAACATTTAGCTGCAGTTATTGCTGCAAAGGGGGTCACACCAGATACTGAAAGCAAAGGTTCACATACTTTTGCCACTCACAAATATGTAATATTCTGTCATTTTCCTTAATAAATAAATGACCAAGTATAATATTTTTGTCTCATTTGTTTAACTGGTTTCTCTTTATCTATTTTAGGACCTGAGTGAAAATCTAATGATGTTTTAGTTCATATTTATGCAGAAATATAGAAAATTCTAAAGTTCACAAACTTTCAAGCACAACTGTAAACTCAACAGAGATTCAATTTTATTAATTTGCCAATTGTGTGGCAGGGCAGGGGGGCTGCTGTGAGACAAGATGAGAGGTGTGAGGATTTATCCATTAAATGTTTTTGTTCTGGTACTGAGTTCTGAAAGGTGGTATCAATACCAAAGTCAAAATGTTAGTACCAATTCAAAGCTACAAGGCATGCAACAGCCTTGGATTAGATTTAATTTTCTTAGTATGGCATGTTTTCAGAGATGCAAACTATCTAAACTCTCCAAAAGTTACTATGAAGGCAATATTGTAAACATTATGCATGTAACTGAACACGTCTCTGCACTGGGAGCAAGGAATGTTTGAGTTATGTGAAAGCATTCTAAAATTAAATGTCACATTCAAAACATCTTGATAATACTTTTTCACAAATTCATGACAAGAAGTTTTTTTTAATTCTTTTAAATTTTATGTGAGTGTGAACTCACAAATGTAGAGATAATGCAGATAAGTGGGTGGCTTCCAGTCTCTTATGCATGTATATTCTGCACTGCATAGTCAGTGGAAAAACCTTAATGGGCTTAGCTATTTTTTAAAAGTACACATGAAAGAAAAACGTCATAGTTTTACTGCAGTTTTATTTGAGAAAAATATTAACAAATAATTTTTTTTACTAGGAAATGACACTCAAATAATCAATTTCAGAGTCACAAGGAGCTGGGGCCTATGCCATTAATATCAGGTTAAGGGTCACAAGTAACTGAAGCCTATGTCAGTAACATCAGATTCAAATCTAGAGACAGCTCTGAACAGAGAACTATTCTATCATAAGACTCACTCACATACAGTATGTACACAAGGCTAATTAACCAAACACATTCATGTATGACAAAAAAAACAGAGGCAATGAGTTATTAAGGAGACAGATAATTTCTCTCTATTATAAAAGAAAATCGTGACACAAGACTATTGCCAAGAGATTTTTTTCAAGTCCCGCATCCTTCTCAACCATTTTCAACTACGGCCACGGTCCTTTCACCTCTCATTCGTGTGAATGCTTTTGTCAGACACAGTTTCTGCGCTGTCAGCTTTTATAAATGTTTACGTTTTCCTCTCTTTAAGCTCCCCATAAAAAAAGACTTATTATGTCCAAATCTTATTGAAGAATTTCATCCCATAGGGTTATCAACAGAAAAAATGACTACATGGGCAATCCTACAACCGAGAAACGATGAAGCCAAACGAATTAACGTGGAAATTGTCAATCGTTTACATGACAAATTGGTTAAATGCGTATTAACAGACTATGCCAAAACAGTTAGTGGTGATGGTGCGGAAGATACTTACAATATCCTGTAGAATATCTACAACTGTTAACACCCTCCGGTCTTCCAATTACTGCTCAAATTACTGTTGAAGGAAGGATGTATCGTAATGTTATTGCATAATTTATGTCTGAGTGATGGGCTATGCAATAGGACAAGATTAGTTGTATTCAAAATTGGTCAAACAATTCTGACATGTAAAATTTTAACAGGTGACAAGAAAGGTAATGTAGTACATCTCCTGCGGATAACATTAGAAACCGAAGGAGATCTTGATATGCCAGTCGTATTAGAACATTTAAAGTTTTCCGTTAGAATAACTTTTGCTATGACAATTAACAAATCACAGGGACAAACATTCGAAAAAGTCGGTTTATTTATTTATTTTTATTTATTAGAGAGAAATAAACTATATTCACTCATGGGCAGTTATACGTTGCATTGTAATGATGTAAGTCCAAACACGGAATCAAAATTCAATGTGATACTGAAGAAAAGTTAATTAAAAAATTGTTCTTACTGAAGCTTTAGAGTAAAAATTGAAGTTTTAAAAAGTATTTGTATGTTAATTTCAAAGACAACAGAACGAAAACATATAACGCAACAAATACTTTCTTTCAATTTATTATGTTTTACTATTTTTTACTATGGTTAATTATTCACTGTAATGCAAAATAGTTAGTTCTATTATACATATGTAAAAATTCCCATGAAAATAACAATATGTTTAAATTGTACATCCGCTTCCCCATACGTGAGCAGCAGAGCAGTGAAGTGGCTAGCGCATAGCACCCGCCTGGGGGATGGCAAGCAAAGTGAGCGGAGGCATAGCCCCCTATTTACTAACATGTAATTTACTTGTGGCTACTTTCTCCTTAAAAATCTGTAAAATACATCAAAAATTCAGAATCAATGTCTCCACGATGGGACAGAACTTTGCGAGCTGGAATGTTAAAGGCCTGAATCATGAATTAAAGAGAAAGAAAGTAGTCTCTCACCTAACAGGTTTAAACGCTAAAATAGTATTTTTACAGGAGACCAACTTACTAAGCAAGGATCAGTTCTGGCTGCAAAAGGACTGAACTGGCCAAACGTTCCATTCTAGCTTTACAAAGAAAACTAGAGGTGTGGGAATTCTCATACATAGAATAGTCTCCTTTGTAGCATCAGATGTAGTAATGGATCCTGAAGGGAGATATGTGATGGTCATGGGTAACCTATCTAACTGTAAAATGATTTTGATAAATGATTATGCACCTAATGTTGATGATAAGGAATTTATACAAAATTTATTTGCATCCATTCCCAATCTGAACACTCATAAAATTATAATGGCTGGGGACTTTAATTGTGTTTTAAATCCACTTAGATAGGACATCTATCACATGGGGGACGACATCTAACACTGCAAAGATAATTACAAAGTTTATAACTGATCACAACTTATCAGACCCTGGAGGCTTTTAAACCCAAACTCAAGAACATATTCTTTCTACTCACTAGTACATCATTGCTACTCAAGAATTGATTATTTCTTTATAGATAATAATTTCTTGCCTATAATCTTGCAAATACGATGCTATTGTTGTTTCTGACCATGCACCTCTGATCTTGGAGCTAAAGTTACTATGCCCCACACACTCACCTCGCAGATGGCGTCTCAACCCTTCTATTAGCAGACGAAATTGTACAGAATTTATATCCAAACAAATCAGTTTCTTCCTAGAGACAAATACATCCTCAGAGATTTCTGCAGGAATACTCTGGGAAACTCTTAAGGCCTTCTTAAGAGGACAGATTATCTCATATCTTTCCCACAGAAATAAATTAGAAACCAAGAAAGTAGCAGAGCTAAAAAGCAAATTACTAGAATAGATGAAGAACATGCCAGGCTTCCAAGCGAGGCTCTACATAGGAAAAGGCAGGCTCTGCATTCAGAACTAAACCTCTTGACAACTAAAGAAACTGAACAACTAATTTATAAATCCAGACATCATTACTATGAACATGGAGAGAAAGCTAATAAGCTTTTAGCTCAACAAATTTACAAGCCAGAAGTCCGCAAATGCAATCCCAGTAATCACCAACACGAACGGAGACAAAATCATCGACACAAAAATATAATGCACACATTTAGAGACTACTATAAATCCTTATATCTACTGAGTTTAAAGAAGACAATACACAATCTAATGCATTTCTGGATACATTACAGATACCACAAATAGACACTTTTAGTGTGGAGGAACTGATAAACCTCTGGCTTATCAGAATTACTAGATGCTATAAAGTCACTTCAAGGCGGAAAGCAGCAGGCCCTGATGGCTACCCTGCAGAATTTTATAAGAAATTCTCCGCTCAGCTAGCTCCCCTCCTATTAGCAACATTTACAGAAGCCAGAGACAATCAAACTCTTCCTCAAACTTTTCGCCAAGCATTAATCACTTTTTCCAAAACAAAATAAGGACTTATTACAATGTGCATCATACAGACCAATTTCACTTTGAATAATGACGTTAAAATACTCTCAAAATCATAGCTAGAAGGATGGAGAAAGTGCTCCTCGTAATATCACAAGATCAAACTGGATTTATCAAGGGTGACACTTATCTTCAAATCTTCACGCCTGTTTAATGTAATATACTCACCAACTAAATCAAACACCCCAGAAATATTATTATCATTGGATGCAGAAAAAGCATTTGACATGATTGAATGGAAATACCTTTTTACTACATTGGAGAAATTTGGGTTTGGCCCAACATTTGTGCATGGATCAAACTACTGTATACCAATCCAGAAGCTTCAGTTTGTATCAACAACATTTGTTCAGACTACTTTAAACTAGAACGTGGTACCAGACAAGGATGCCCTTGTCACCGCTGCTGTTTGCAATTGCCATTGAACCACTGGCAATACACTGTCAAAATGCTCATCAGATAAAGGGGATTATCAGAGAAGGACTGGAACAGAAAATTCTCTATATGCAGATGATATGGTACTGTATATATCAGACCCACAAAATTCTGTGCCTGCAGTCTTAACAGCACTCACAGAATTTCAAAAGATCTCTGGTCTCAGAATTAATCTGAATAAAAGTGTACTCTTTCCAGTGAATTCTCAAGCATATAATATTAGATTAGACACCCTACCTTTTATCATTGCAGAACAGTTTAAATACCTAGGGTAAACATCACAAGTAAACATAAAGCTCTTTATCAACAAAATTTCGCCGTCTGCATGGAAAAAATTAAGCAAGACTTGCATAGATGGTCAACCCTTCATCTCACTCTAGCTGGAAGAATTAACACTGTTAAGATGAATATTCTTCCTAAGCTCCTTTTTTTATTTCAAAACATTCCAATATACATCAATAAATCATTTTTAAGCAATTAGATTCAACAATAACCTCATTTATTTGGAACTCAAAACATCCACGTATCCAAAGAGCGACCCTACAAAGACAAAAGGCAGAAGGTGGCATGGCTCTACCTAACTTCCAGTTTTATTACTGGGCAGCAAATATACAAGCTATAAAACCTGGACACAAATAGATGAACATACACAGGCTGGTCCACAATAGAAGTAAAATCCTGCAGTACTTCTTTATATTCCTGCTCTGTGCCCCAATAAATGCAAGTTATCGGCAATATACTAATAACCCAATTGTGCTTCACTCACTTAGAATATGGAACCAATGTAGAAAGCATTTTAAGATGGAGAAGCTTTTATCTGTGGCACCTCTGCAAGAGAACCACCTCTTTCAACCTTCACAAACATATGCAGTTTTAATATCTGGAAAAATTTGGGATTAACTTGCTTAGAGATCTTTATATAGACAACGTCTTTGCATCCTATGAACAATTACATTCCAAATTTAACATTCCAGCTACACATTTCTTTCACTATCTTCAAATTAGGAACTTTGTTAAACAGAACCTTCCGATTTTCCTCATCTTGCACCCTCGTCCATGCTGGAAAAAATATTGCTCAATTTCAAGGACTCAGACACCATCTCTGCAATATATAAAATTATTTTACAGTCCCTCCCTTTCAAAGATCCAAGAGGACACTGGGAAAAAGATCTCTCAATTAATATATCAGAAAAGGAGTGGAAAGTAGCAATGCAGAGAATTCACTCGAGCTCCATATGCGCAAAGCATACAATTATTCAACTCAAAATTATATATCGAGCACATCTGTCTCGCCTAAAACTCTCCAAAATATTTCCAGGGCAAGATCCAACCTGCGAAAGCTGCAATCAAGTCCCAGCCTCACTGGGTCACATGTTTTGGGCCTGCACCAAATTAACATCATTCTGGACCAAAATTTTTAATTACCTTTCAGACAGCCTTGGTCTCACAATCCCTCCTAACCCATTAACAGCTGTGTTTGGGGTTCTTCCAGATGGGATTAAAGTGGAGAAGGACAAACAAACTGTGATTGCATTTACTACATCTTTGGCACACAGACTTATTTTGCTAAACTGGAAGAATCTTAACTCTCCTCTTTTAAGTCAGTGGGAAACCAATGTTTTATACTACAGTAATCCCTCCTTGATCGCGGGGGTTGCGTTCCAGAACCCCCCGCGATAGGTGAAAATCCGCGAAGTAGAAACCATATGTTTGTATGGTTATTTTTATATATTTTAAACCCTTAGAAACTCTCCCACGCTGTTTATAATTATTCTCCCCACAGTTATACAGTAAACCCTTGTTTATCGCGGTTAATCCGCTCCAGGCAGATAAATGAATTTCCACGAAGTAGGATTCTTTATGTATAAATCTAATATTTTCGCAGTTAAGAGCATTGAAAACCTGTTTACAACCTTCTAAATACGTTTTTTAACATTATTAGAGCCCTCTAGACATGAAATAACACACTATAGTCAAAAGTTTAAACTGTGCTCCATGACAAGACAGAGATGACAGTTCTTTCTCACAGTTACAAGAATGCAAACATATCTTCCTCTTCAAGGTGCGCGTCAAGAGCGGAGAATGTCAGAGAGAGAGAATAAAGTAAACAATCAAAAATCAATATGTCTTGTTAGAGCTTTTAAGTATGCAAAGCACCGCACGGGAAGCTTATCGTATATCATTGAGGAGTTTTATTTAATGCGTAATACATGCTCTGATTGGGTAGCTTCTCAGTCCCTTCTATGAAATCAACTGGGCAAACAAACTGAGGAAGCATGTACCATAAATTAAAAGACCCATTGTCCGCAGAAATCCGCGAACCAGCGAAAAATCTGTGATATATATTTAGATATGCTTACATTTAAAATCCGTGATGGAGTGAAGCCGCGAAAGTCGAAGCACGATATAGCGAGGGATCACTGTATTTGAAATTGGAAAAAAATCAAACACTCAGTTAGTGGATCTGTACAGAGTTTTTTCAAAACAAGGCAGGATCTAATCAGTAATATTTTAGAATAAGCTCTTAAAGCACAGATGAAGCAATTATTTCTGTATTTCTTTTTCTTCTCCATTCATCTCTATTGGCTTATCAAACTCATCAATTTAGGTATGTTTACAAGCCTTAAGTTTTACTCTGTTGGCCATGCTCTCTCTCTCAGGGGTGGGGGTCAACTTGTTCTCAATCCCACTTTTTGTAAAAATTGATTGATTTGTATGGAATGACTGCAATAAAATTAATAAAATTAAAAAAAAAAATGTAAAATACATATACACAAAACTGCAAATACACAGCAACTAGGCACAGCATTACAGCCAATGGACTATGGAGGTGTGAGGCAGCAGTGCTAACCACAGTACCACCAAGTTTTAAAAACACACAATGTTAAAAAGAAGGAATAACAGGTGGATTGCTGTCATTAACCAGCTTTATTTTTTTATCTCCATAATGGTCATCCTTATTGCTTAACTAAAGATGGACTTTGGAAATAAATGGAGGTGAAATAATTTATCCAGTGAGGTGACACAAATGCTTTTACATTAATTTAAAAGAAGGATTTATTGGAGTAATTCTGACATATGGGAAATGAAGAGACACAGTCAAGTAATAAGCATGGAGACAAAATTGTTGTCCCAAGGTCAAAATCTTAAAACTAATGAAAACCACAAACAATAGGACAAGGCAAGAGTTGAGAATGACTAGAAAATTGACCAGGTGACCAGGGTCCACCATGTTGTAAATAGCCTTCTAAAATAATACCACTATTAAGTATGAATAGATGTTGGTGATACCAGATCGCTGAACCAAAAATGTTAGGTAGCAAGAGTGAGGAAGTACAGTCCATGGTTGGATAAATGCAAATGCAAATGCAAATAGAGAAATCAAATTAATTGATATGTCTGATGATGTGGTCAACAAGGATGTCTGACAGCACACTGCTTATACAGAAATCATACAGTGAAAAATCAAGTTTTCTCTCCACGTTTTCTTTTAAAGTGTCCTTCAAAACTGTTGTAAAGGAAAGAAAAAAAATTGCTGCACATACAAGGCACATATACGGCACATATAGTACTGCGAAATCATTTTAATCTGTTAGTATGTGTCTTCTTAAATGATCCACAAACAACCAAAGCATAAGCAATGACATTAATAGCGGAATGTGAATGTTTTAAAGCTTTTATTTGTTAACATTGGAGAGTGAGAAATGTGAACCACATGCAGTATGTGCTCAGGGTGAAAGACAAGAATGTGAGGTTTAGTTGTAAATGACATTTGCTTAAAAATCTTTTATGTGAAAGCAAACTATTTAACCAAACATTTGAAGGGCCAAAACATAAATCAATACAAAGAATTTTGAGAGACAGGTATCTTAAATTATGGAAACATTAATCAGAATACAACTGTACACTGTTGTTTTTAAAGTAGAGATGTGACACTTGTTTTTTTCTACAGGTTAAAAAGTATTTTGTAGTCAATTAACCGCTTAACACATTAAGAAGGGTTTGCAATTATTTTTATCTGTGGGCCAGTTTTTTTCTGTGATGTTCATTCAGTTGTAACACTCTTTACCACTAGGGGCTACATGGTTCCCTTTATTTTTATACCCCAATTACAAAGTATACTACTGTACTGCGTTGCTTTCTTTTATTTGAGTACTAGCAAAATACCCGCGCTTCGCAGTGGCGAAGTACTACCTTAAAAGTTTTATTAAGAAGAAAAGTAAACCTTTTTAAACTGAGGGAAAATATACCAATAATTATTTGTTTAGGATCTCTTTGTATACCACGTTGTCAGTTTGGCCCTCCGGTTGTAATATGACCAAGCTGTGTGCTGAGTTTACTCTTGAGCATGCAACGTACAGCTGGCCATGCGAAAAGCAATCTTGCCTCAAATCAATGCCAACCTTTTGTAGGGTCTGTCCCTGAGACTTATTTTTTGTCACTGCAAAGCAGAGCCTTACTGGAAATTGGAGGCGTTTGAAGTGAAATGGGAGCTCAGAGGGTATAACGGGGATGCGAGGAATAAAAACTGTCTCCCCTGAGCCACTGCCAGTAAAAATAGTTGCCTCAATTAGGTTCTTTTGCAGACACGTGACCTGAAGTCTCGTGCCGTTACAAAGTTTCAGTGGCTGTAAGTTTCTCAGTAAAATTATTGGTGCCCCAACCTTCAAAATTAGATTATGCTCAGGAGTGCCTGGAGGATTCAGAGTGTGGAGAAACTCTACCGGCTAGTGCACCGCGTCTTCCACTTCTACAACTGAATCCACAGACTGATATGTTTTCGGTTGTGAAGGTAGTTCTTGAAGTAAAATGTGGTTTATAGTCGTAGTCATGTCATTTCTTGGTGTCAGGATAGTTCTCTCCCTTAACCATGACACATCGTTTTCGTTGGAAAGTTCAATATGGCGGCTGACAGTGGCGTCATACCACCGAAATAAGTACTTACATCGGTTTCGGTTAGCGTAGGGAAGCCCCCTACCAAATTTCGTGGAGATGGGGCCATACATAAAAAAGTTTAACATTGCAGACGTTGTCGACTGTTATGACCGTTACACGTAGAATTTCGAAATGAAACCTGCTTAACTTTTGTAAGTAAGCTGTAAGGAATGAGCCTGCCAAATTTCAGCCTTCTACCTACATGGGAAGTTGGAGAATTAGTGATGAGTGAGTCAGTGAAGTCAGTGAGGGCTTTGCCTTTTATTAGTATAGATATGTGATTTTAAAATTATATTTAATATCATTTAGTATATAATGCAAACTGCTACTACTTTTCAGTGCTTCCGGGTGTTTATTTAGTAAATCAAGGCTCATTTGCAGCTCAACAAGAGCATACCTCACAGAAAAGCATGTTGATATGCTAGTCTCCCTTGCAAAAAATGTATAAGTTATAAAGACATCATAGACTAGATACAGAAAAATGCAATGTGCACTGTTTGCATTTATGCACATCCTTCAAGTGTTTTAGTGGTCTGTTTTTGTGTTATTTTTCTGAACAATTGCACTACCTTGTTTCCATTAATATAATGTCTATTTATTGTTTACAAAAGACCACATTAATATTCCTTTTACTTAATTTTTATTACATTTTTGTTTTAATAATTTTCTGTATACTGTTTACAAAAGACTGCAATTTGTTGAAAGTTACTTGTCCATCTCACAGGAAGTGAAAGTGTCTCTCTTCAAAAGATCACGTCTCTTCACAGGAAAAAAAAGTCTCGTATCGTTGCAAGATATTTTTTTTATAATAGAGAGATTTGGCATTTTTCACTCTCTGATACAGATCAATAGAGGGCTAGATTCCTGTAAAGAATCAAAAATCAAAAACTGCATCACATAATAACTGAACTTGAAGTAGTCTAAAACAATAACCCACATGCTTATTATGTTTGAAATATGTCAATTTACCTTCTGGGAGTGGTTCTTAGAAGTCTAGGGCCACCAGTAAAGAATCAAATATAAAAATATCATCATATTTGTGATCAACAACCTTGAAATAGCATAAAATTACCTCCTGCCCAGTTATTGATCCCCATTTTTCAAAATTAACTTTGACCCCACAAATCCCATTAGGGGTGAACCCTTGGAGTTGGCTGATATGGCATACACAACTTCAAGTCCTTCTGATCATTTTTCCTGAAGACACCTATTGGTTTACTTTTTATCATAAGCATGTCATTTCCTGCTGCACAGAATATATGGTCCAAGTATAGCCTAAAACCAGGTTTTTTTTTTTGGGACTAGAGGAGCAAAAATTTAGAGGAACCCCAAAAAGCTCAAAGTCTTATATAACTAGACATCAAGAAGCATCAAATGGTATATCATATATGGGGGTTTTCTAGTACCGAGAGGTCGGGAGGCACTGGACAAAGAAAACTAAAGTGGTTTCAAAGCATTCAAAAGTAATTAATTGAGCACACAAATGGCAAATGTATTTGTTTAATTAAAGCTGCAACACAATAAAATGTGCAGAAAGAAGTCTGAATATCTTCTGAATCCAAAGTGGAATATGGATAGTTTCCCCAATCTTCCTCTTCTTTTTGCCCCACTTTTAAAGTTCCTAAATTATCTAAAGCTACCCTATTTTAAGCCTCCTTCATACCACAGTCAAGGATATGAATAGAATCTAGCATGTAGTGCAGCCCTTAGCTGCACTAGATAATGTTAACAAAAAAAACAATTGGTCAGGCTAGATGATGCTCATAGTGAATTTCAGAAAAGATGTCCATTTTTTAATTTGTACAAGAAGACCTGTAAAAGAATGCACCTAATAATACACATGCTGAAAATAAAATTATCAATGGAGAAATACAAATAAATACGAACTTTAACACTGCTTTTAATGCTTACGACTAAGCAAAATTCAAAGAGGAAAGATTGGCTTGAATGCACAAATATATAACACTTTTTCTAATCTGTGAGTCTATCTGTTCTTTAATTTTCCACCATCAATGAAAACATGAAATTTAAATTAAGTATGGAATGTGTGAAATTTTTAAGCCTTACATGTGAAGCATTTCAGAATAAAGAACCAGAATGTGTGATTTATTTGTAAATTCGATTTAGTTAAAAATCTCTTCCATGAAAGAAAACTAAATAAACTAATTAAACAAAAAAGTCAAAAATGCAATCATACCTACATACACACCAAAACATCTGAACAAAGTGTAAGTTTTTGTATAGAGATAATTAGAAAAGGAGACATCTTGACAAGGACTAACATAAGTGAGATCTATGACAATAGAGGTTTCTGTGCTACTTTGTGTAGGCAGACAAATTTTACAAAAAACCTGAAGCCAATAAAACTTTCAGAAATTACTGAACATGCACTTTTTAATGAGATAGATGGGTTTGCCACATATAGCTGATGATCTA
Organism: Polypterus senegalus; assembly: GCF_016835505.1. NCBI lineage: Eukaryota > Metazoa > Chordata > Cladistia > Polypteriformes > Polypteridae > Polypterus > Polypterus senegalus. Next base: position 41,376,209 of record NC_053162.1, read on the forward strand.
CACATAACATTAATGACCCTAAGGCATATTAATTAAGTAATGAAACAAAAGTAGTAGCAGGGAAATCTCTAGGTATTAATTTGGGCAAAACCTCACCTCATACAGTTGCTAACTAGTCTAAGATAGAGTAAGATAACTTTTAATCATTTTTAAAATAGTCTTATTTTTATCTGAAAATCTATTTTCTAACTCACCTATCCAATTAGGGGGCCTATCCATCAGCAATGGGCGTGTTCATATACTCCCACACTCTCTGTCAATTTGGAGTTATTGATCCAGGACAGCACTAATGGTTGTTCTAGTCTATATCATACAGATTTTTAGACAATTTCTGTTTTGTATAATATTGAATACTGCAGTGGGCTGGCACCTTGCCCGTGGTTTGTTTCCTGCCTTGTGCCCTGTGTTGGCTGAGATTGGCTCCAGCAGACCCTCGTGACCCTGTAGGTAGGATATAGCAGGTCCGATAATGGATGGATGAATAATATTGAATACTCAATTGTACACACATGTATATATGTAAACATATATACACACAATCACGCTGCAAAGTATGCAACCAACAATTCACTCACAGCATGAACAGTAACCCTTGTGTCAAAAAACAGGTTATGAGGAGTAATTGGCTTTTTTTGCATGCAGAAGGCAAATGCAGGCATTTTTATACACATGCCAATGTGTGTATTTCCTCTAAGAGGAAGAATGGATGCTACAACGGCAATGTGACTACAAACTCCAAATTTCTACTCAGGCCGGCTCTACGAACAATCCCCAAAGGCCTATTAAAAATGCCTCCAATTAATTAGGAAAAACATTAGAAAGTAAACAGGGAACCTAACTGAATAGTTCATTTCAATGTTTACTAAAATAAATGTTTTAAATGGAATTACAAAAGGCTGATTTTTGAAATTTTTATTTCCTCATATATTTCATGGTTTAATTTTTTCCAATTTTGCAGTGAAATACTTCTCTGAAATCTCTCTAGCTGTATCAGTCTAGTATAAGAACTAATATCCTGCTCATTTGCTCTCTCTTTACTAAGATGCCTCCCTTGGTAATTGCTAGAATGTTCTTTTTCAGTCCATTCTGACATTTACATCACCTATAAATTAATACCTTATATAAGATTACTTCTAAAAGAAATCTTGAATGATCAAAACCAGCAGAGCAAAAATGAACAAATCATTTTATCTATGAATTTACTTCTGTGCATTCTATGGGAAGTGTTTATTCCACACACATACAGTATATACATTACACATCAGCCAAAACCCCAATAAGAAGAACAGTACAGTATGTCTACTGTAGCTGTAAACCAAAAAAGCAAACTCCCATATAACAGTATGTGGCTAATGCCCAGCTGGGTATTTTAACAGAACTTCAACAAAGCAAACACTATTCCTATCCTTATATTCATATATTACTGTATATATCTGCATATATTTAAAGTGGTCTTATAATAGGTAGTACAGTGACATGTTTCATCCCACTATAACTTACAGTATATAGAGCTTGGTTGGCTTCACAAATAAAGCACCCAAATTATCTAAAGTTACCCTATGTTAAACCTCTTTCATGCTACAGTCAACATTAACAGAATGGTAGCATTGAGTGCAGTGTTAATTATTTTTTTTCCAACATTCCATTTAATTTCATGCAAGTGTGGTGTGTTTGTTTGCTCACAGAGGACACACAGGTTAACACAAAGAAACCCATTCAGAACAACCTCTGGATCAAGATGAAAAAAAGTTACCCTTCCTGGCCTGGGATGTTAAGTCTTTTCCATCTACTGAGTGACTTAGTCACTGTTTGGGAATAAAGCTTCATTATTAAATGAATAAAAAGAAAAATCATGAGGAACAAATTAAAAGGCATTTTTCTATTTATTCCAACATCCATTCATCCATCCATTATCCAACCCGCTATATCCTAACTACAGGGTCACGGGGGTCTGCTGGAGCCAATTCCAACATTTGCTAATTTGATTTTAAGTGTTGTTTGTTAATGACAATAATTTTCTTTTAAAAATTATTCAGCACAACAAAAAAAATATTTTCCTCTAATTATAAAAAATATGATAATATAATGATAAGCAGGCATCACTACCTATCTATTAAAACATATAAAACTATGTCGCTAGTACTGACTAGCAATATTTTACTAATGGATTAACAATAAACACATGACAATAAAAATGAATTTATGTAAAATGTGCCAGTTATACAAAGGCCTAGTGTACCAGCAATTGCTGTTTTATAATAGTCAATGAAAAGTTTTGTTTTGCATCCATCCATCCATTATCCAACCCGCTATATCCTAACTACAGGGTCATGGGGTCTGCTGGAGCCAATCCCAGCCAACACAGGGTGCAAGGCAGGAAACAAACACTCTTCAGGGTGCCAGCCCACCACAGGGCACACACACACAGACCAAGCACACACTGGGGACAGGGACAACTTAGAGTTGCCAATGCACCTAACCTGCATATCTTTGGACTGTGGGAGGAAACCGGAGTACCTGGAGGAAACCCACACAGACACAGGGAGAACATGCAAACTCATCCTGTAATGCTTTTTAGTTAACCACCAACTCTACTTTATCCAGTCATCCACCACAGAAAAAAAAAATATTCAGTCATTGGTCCTCTCCAAAGATGAAACATAAAACATTCCCAATCCAATTCAAGGTTCTAGTGGGTTGGAGCCCACCGTGGAAGCTGTAATCAATGTTGGCCAATGCATCAACAGGCCAATTCATAAACATACCCACACTAGCACCATTTAGATCAGTAAACTAGCCTAAAACATACTGTATATCTTCAAAGAAAAGGCCTGGGGGAAGGAAATCTATGCAGACATGGGAAGAACAAGGAGTAATCCTCAGGCGTTACATCATAATTTTGAAATTAAATACAAATATAATTGGGAATTAAATTAGGCTACAATCGTGGAATCATACCTTGACCCAATTAAGGTCACACATTTTACATGCACTGTTTTAGGCTATGATTTTTTTTCCAAAGCACCCACATGAAAGAGTCAGTCAGTCATTATCCAACACTGGGTCATGGAGGTCTGCTGGAGCCAATCCCAGCCAGCACAAGGCGCAAGGCAGGAACAAACCCGGGCAGGGCGCCAGCCCACCGCAGGGTACATACACCAAGCACACACTTGGGACAATTTAGGATCGCCAATGCGCGTAACCTGCATGTCTTTGCACTGCGGGAGGAAACTGGAGCACCCGAAGGAAACCCACACAGACACAGGGAGAACATACAAACTCCATGCAGGGAGGACCCGGGACGTGAACCCAGGTCTCCTACTACTACTGCACCACTGTGCTACCCACATGAAACAGTATATTTACTTATTAACAGGTAGAAAAACCTGACTGTTTCCATTTAAAGTAAAATAGATTTTGTGTAGTATGTTCCTAATTGTACAATAATGGGCTAACCTATCCTTTTACAGTTCCTACAGGTACTCAGGCCTGCTAATACATCTAGAAGAAATGCATGTTGGCCTTGTATTAGTGAGTATGTGTGAATGTGCACTGAGGTGGACTGGTGTACAATCCACGTAAGATGACTGTTTGAGCCTGATTCTTTCAGGATAGGCTTCGCCATTTTGCAACCTCGTAACAGACAATGTTGGGTCAGAAAATGGTTGCATGGAAATAAAGCAAAGATAAAATGTGAATCTATTTTAATGCAAATAAAACTAACACATATATCATTCAGGACAGCTTCTACATGTCTCATGGAGCCTGTGCAGTGGTTTTCATACTACTTTAACTGGACTAACATGTCCTTTCATAATACAGCCCCTCCTCTATACCAGAGAAAAGCAATTTTTCACAATAACAGCTCTTGTTTCTTTCATACCACAAATTCAATGACCTTTTTTTTTAACTATAAGGTACATTTCAACAACACGCTTCTTGAAAAATTTTGAAATCCGAACCAAACTATGGCCGCTTAGCTGTGTGATGCAGTCCAATCATGTGCAGAAACTCTCTGTCTCTCAGTTGTCTTTGATCTAACATACTGAAATAATGTTTATTTGTAATTTTAATAAAGCTAATATATTAGTTATATTTAATGCAACATAAATACATAATTTAACCAAAAGCATAATATCAAAAACTATTTCCTCAGAGTATTAACTGACTAATAGTCCAAGCATGCATGGGAGCAGAGGAGCAGGAAGGGAGCACAGCCTGATATTACACACATTGAAGCATACTGTTTGCAGCTTAAAATCTATCCCATCTGAAGAGCTGGGAGAGACTTCTTTGTATTTTTCAGGAAGATATTCAAGTTTCTATGTAATTCAAAGGTTCTTGGTTTCCTATTGTCGGGCAGCACCTAGTCAAGATACCACAGAAACAATTGCTAAAAAATAAAGCACTTAGTTCATAACAGGATGGCACTCTAGGCCAATTAAGAATTTCCAATATACTACTGTCTGGGTAAGCTTCTGAAAAACTGGAACACCCAGAGGAAACCTACATAGAAACAGCCAAATTCCAAATGGACAACATTTAGACAGCAACTGAATGCAAGATATGAACTTAGGAAATAGGTATTCATGAAGCAGCAGCGCTAACAATTTCACAAAAGTGCTGTCAAAAATAATAATAATTACATTTTATTTCATAACAAAATTTTCTTTAAAGCAGTGGTTCTTCGTTTTTTTTGCAACCCAATTTTGAATAATGAATGTTGGTCAATCAACATCCTGTTCCTTTTTGGAGAATCAGCGTCGGCTTCTTCCATTGGGAGAATTGCTGTTGTCTGGTGGGGAGTCCACCTTGGAAAATGTCCCTTAATTGTCATCCTCTCCCATTGGGAGAATCACCTCCGACTATCTTTTCTGGCCCTTGGAGAATAGCTGCCACTCATTGGGGCTTTGTTTCAGCAACGCAAGTGGTGATCCATCACAACACTTTACTTCTCTGTATTCATCTGTTCACCTGCAGTGGTTGCATACAATTAACACTGAAGCTTGTCTGCCATGTTTTCCCATGCATTTGGCACATGCAATAGTTCATCCTGAACTCCTCTTGACTTTTAACTTTCTCTCTTGTTATTTCACGTGCTTAAAGATGACACTTCCTCTGTTCACTTGCACTTTAATATGAACACAGCTGTTAATAATCTAAATTAAAACAAAATAATAAGTTTGCCCTTTGTTCCAGCTACACATACTTGTTTAAACTGCCAACTAAATTTCTTGTTGGCAAGCTGCACACAATTATAAGTACATCAATACATCCCACTCAGTCAGGGTTAATTTGGTCCACACTTGAATTAGATAATATGCACAGGCAGCTTTAACCATAAAAGATTTTATTTTTTTTATGGAGAGTAATGAATGATATGGGTTTCTTTGATGATCTTCTGCATTTTCACTCAGCTATAATTTTAACAAATTCTGCAGTGTCTTCAGTTTTCCAGTTCAAAATTGCACCAAATAAGGGCTTCACTAAAGTATCCATCCATCCATTTTCCAACCCGCTGAATCCGAACACAGGGTCACGGGGGTCTGCTGGAGCCAATCCCAGCCAACAGAGGGCACAAGGCAGGAAACAATCCTGGACAGGGTGCCAACCCACCGCAGACTAAAATATTTATAGTGTTTACATTATTCTACAATAATTTACACAATTAACTGTATTAACAATTAGATGTTTACAGAAAATTAATTATCAAAATATTGTACCTTCTTAGTAACACCTTTAATCCAGTTCAAGATCATGGGGTGGATGTGTATCCTGGCAGCACTGTGCACTCACTCATACCAATGAACTTACAATTAGGTCCATAAATATTTGTACAGAGACAACATTTTTCTACTTTTGGTTCTGTACATTACCACAATGAATTTTAAATGAAACAACTCAGATGCAGTTGAAGTGCAGACTTTCAGCTTTAATTCAGTGGGTTGAACAAACTCAAAGGCTATTGAGCAGGTGTGGGCAAGTCCGTCGTTATGTCATTATCAATTAAGCAGATAAAAGGCCTGGAGTTGATTTGAGGTGTGGTGCTCGCATGTGGAAGATTTTGCTGTGAACAGACAACATGCGGTCAAAGGAGCTCTCCATGCAGGTGAAAGAAGCCATCCTTAAGCTGCGAAAACAGAAAAAACCCATCCAATATTACGAGTGGCAAAATCTATAGCTTGGTACATCCTGAGAAAGAAAGCAAGCACTGGTGAACTCAACGCAAAAAGACCTGGACGTCCACGGACGACAACAGTGGTGGATGATAGCAGAATCATTTCCATGGTGAAGAGAAACCCCTTCACAACAGCCAACCAAGTGAACAACACTCTCCAGGGGGTAGGCGTATCGATATCCAAGTCGGCATACGCCTCATAATCAGGCCGCTTTTTAAATGATTTTTAAGCACAGAGGAAAAAATAAACATTTCAAAAATACGTAATTTAATAAACCACCAAGAAAAGTAACATTGCAACAATGCACGCTATGAACCAACATACAATTGTCCGTGACTGAAAACCGGAGGAGCGCCGTCGCGCTTTCTCCTTTCAAATCGATGGACGGGGTTGAACGGTGCTCGTTCAGTACGCACTGCCCTCTTATGTGCCCGCCCCCAACTCCCTACCTGAGTCGCTGCCTGTGTACAGTCCACACGCACCTGTGAGTCACGTTGACTGTTAATTTTCCAAACACCACCTCAGTCGGTTTCCACGTTTGATTTTTCATTGTTCTTTGCGGTTCCGGCTGCTTTTTTTTTTATATATAATCCACCAAGTCACCCGACCATGGGGGGCTTTACAAAGGGTAGGGACGTAATCAGTGTGAGCGTATGACCCGCCGCATTCGGGTTTCTCGTTCATGGGGAACAATTGGAAGCCACGGTCTCCATCACGAATGGGGTTCAACGGCTTAACCACGCCTCCCCGCGCCGGGTAGACACACGTTGATCTATTTAGTGTAGCGGCGTGCAGTACCGGACATACAAGTGCATCACAGACCTGTTAATGCTCAATCTCACGTGGCTGAAAGCCACTTGTCCCTCTAAGAATTTGGACGCCGACCGCTGTTGGGTCGTGTAACTATTTAGCAGGCGGGAGTCTCGCTTCGCTTTGGAAATAACCAGCCAAATCGCTCCACCAACTAAGAACTGCCATGCACCACCACCCACAGAATCGAGAAAGAGCTATCAATCTGTCAATCCTGTCCGTGTCCGGGCCGGGTGAGGTTTCCTGCGTTGAGTCAAATGAAGCGAAAGGCTCCACACCTGGTGGTGCCCTTCCGTCAATTCCTTTAAGTTTCAGCTTTGTAACCATACTCCCCCCTGAACCCAAAGACTTTGGTTATCCGGTTGGCTGCCGGCGGTCATGGGAATGACGCCGCGGATCGCTTGTTGCGGGCCTGCATTGGTGAAGCAGGTGAGACGGTAATGAAACAGAGGCACAGGGCTTATTGGTTTTTAAAGACTGCTTCCTTCATTGGGTTTTAACCAATGCACGGAACGAACCAACACACAATCGTCCGTGCGGCGCTCAGGATGGAACGGGAGGAGAGGAGAAGGACATCCACTCCGCTCCCTCCGTCATGCTAGTCTGCTGATTTCTCATTCAGTATACACTGCCTGCTCATGTGCCCACCTCCAACTCGTCACTCGAGTCTTTGTACAGTCCAGATGCACCTGTGACTCACGTAGACTTTTCATTGCTCTGTGCGGTTTTGGCTGCCTTTCTATATATAATCCACCAAGACACCCGACCACGGTGGGAGGGGGTGTGTACAAAGTGCAGGAGTATCTAAGAAGACACATGTTTGTCGTGGATGCGAATTGCTGTATGTAGCGTGTAAAACAGTTTGCTATAGTGCAGGCGGTCGTGCGTCGTAACCGAAAACTCATTTTTTAAAGACTGCTCACTTCATTGTGTTTTAACCTCAGTTGTTAAGGAACGTTTTAAGGATTCCATGGGATACCCTTCGCAAACAGTTTTACACGCCGCATATGGCGATTCACCTCCACGAGAAACATGCCTCTATTAACAGTCAACGTGGGTCGGAGCTGCATGTGACCTCTACGACAGACGAATATAAATGACGCCGGTTTTTCTGTGTCGTTGCGTCCGAGTTGGTGGGCGTGGCTCTGTGAGTTGTCATCGTATCCAATGGTCTTGGAGTTGGTGGGCGTGGCTCCTTCCTGCGTGCACCATAGGTGTCTCACTTGTCGGGTGGCTTAGTGAATCCACGCCCCTTCCGGCGTGCTTTCCATGGTTGTCTTGCCTTAGTGAATTATATATATAGATACAGAGGGTGCACTGCAAGGTGCAAGCCACTAATAAGCCTCAAGAACAGAAAGGCTAGATTGGACTTTGCTAAAGAACATCTAAAAAAGCCAGCACAGTTCTGGAAAAATATTCTTTGGACAGATGAAACCAATATCAACCTCTACCAGAATGATGGCAAGAAAAAAGTACGGAGAAGGCGTGGAACAACTCATTATCCAAAGCATACCACATGATCTGTAAAACACGGTGGAGGCAGTGTGATGGCTTGGGCGTGCATGGCTGCTAGTGGCACTGGGACACTAGTGTTTATTGATGATGTGACACAGGACAGAAGCAGCCGAATGAATTCTGAGGTGTTCAGAGACATACTGTCTGCTCAAATCCAGCTAAATGCAGTCAAATTGATTGGGCGGAGTTTCATGATACAGATGGACAATGACCCAAAACATAAGGCCAAAGCAACCCAGGAATTTATTAAAGCAAAGAAGTGGAAAATTCTTGAATGGCCAAGTCAGTCACCTGATCTTAACCCAATTGAGCATGCATTTCACTTGTTGAAGACTAAACTTCGGACAGAAAGGCCTACAAACAAACAGCAACTGAAAGCCACTGCAGTAAAGGCCTGGCAGAGCATTAAAAAGGAGAAAACCCAGCATCTGGTGAGGTCCATGAGTTCAAGACTTCAGGCTGTCATTGCCAGCAAAGGGTTTTCAACCAAGTATTAGAAATGAATATGTTATTTCCAGTTATTTAATTTGTCCTTTTTGCGTTGAGTTCACCAGTGCTTGCTTTCTTTCTCAGGATGTACCAAACTATAGATTTTGCCACTCGTAATATTGTAGCAATTTCTCGGATGGGTTTTTTCTGTTTTCGCAGCTTAAGGATGGCTTCTTTCACCTGCATGGAGAGCTCCTTTGACCGCATGTTGTCTGTTCACAGCAAAATCTTCCACATGCGAGCACCACACCTCAAATCAACTCCAGGCCTTTTATCTGCTTAATTGATAATGACATAACAATGGACTTGCCCACACCTGCTCAATAGCCTTTGAGTCAATTGTCCAATTACTTTTGAGCCCCTGAAAAAAAGGGATTGTGTTAAAAAAATGCTTTAGTTGCCTCACATTTTTATGCAATTTTTTTGTTCAACCCACTGAATTAAAGCTGAAAGTCTGCACTTCAACTGCATCTGAGTTGTTTCATTTAAAGTTCATTGTGGTAATGTACAGAACCAAAATTAGAAAAATCTTGTCTCTGTCCAAATATTTATGGACCTAACTGTAACATACACATATTTGGAAAGTGGCAGTAAAACCTAGTATACCCAGAGAAAACTCCACAAAATCCACACTGACAGTAGAAAGGTTTTGATTACATTTCAGTACTCTAGAGCTGTGAGGCAACAGTATTTCGTCACTGTGCCTCTGTGCTGATAATTAAGTCTACCACAATTGCTTAAACGTGTTACTTGAAATGATCTACAAGGTATCTTCCTGTGTCACCTATGCAGATTGCTGGACACTTTCTACAAGAAATGAAGTAAATAAGGTTTTTGGCCAGGCAGTTAGCATGCAGCAAAATATCTAATCTTCAAGTGCGGCCAGATATAACTTTATTGTTGAAGACATACTTATCCTTGCAAGTAATGCAGCAGCTTCTGTTTCATTTGTAAGTATGCAGTGAGGAATGTGGCTCTGTTTTGTGAAAAGGATGCACAGACAAGTTTGCATAGACTGGGATGTCAAGGGAAGTACATAATTGGAGGATTAGGGAAATAAAAGGCCTTTTTTGGTAGGAACAGCCAACTTTAATAGACAAGTTTTGTTTAATGACCAGTTGGAAAGTCCCGGGTTCAACATCTGCTGAACTCAAGTCTAAGGACAATGAGGTATTTTGCGTTGGGGAATGACAGTATACAGAGACATGATATGCATGTCAGAGATGAGAAAGTGAGGGTCCTAAAAGTGAAAACTGTAAAACAACTGCTGAAAATGTTTAGTGTCTTTCTGTTAAGAATGAAGGGTTTTTAACTTTGCAGCATTCAATTTCATGTTTTTTGTGCATACCTGATTAGTAGTGCATGGTACACCAGTAGAAACACAACACCAATAGACATTTGTGAAACAGAAGAAATTTGCATATAACGTTTTAATCACTATTGTTACTTTGTTAAATGTGACACGTGTTGTAGTGTCATGGTGGAGACTTGGGGTTCTGTTAGCTTCTGACACAACACAGCATGTGGCAGTACAATTGTGGAGACAGAAAAAAAAAGGCAACAGACTGCTGGAATGCAGTACAGTGGTGCCTTGTACTTCAAACTTAATTTGTTTTGGGAAACCATTTGAACTCTGAATTGTTCAAAGTCCGAATCAGTTTTCCCCATTAGAAATAATGGAAAGTGTATTAATCCGTTCTCAAACCCTAAACAACACCCATTTCAATAAACTTAAGCAGCAAATACACATATGGTAATTTAAGGTATATATAACATAATTAAATACCCTAAATAATAAATGAAAATATGAAAACAATAAATATGTAAATCTATATATATAAAATTCTTTTCGCGTATGAAATGGAAATTATGTATGACCGTAGAACATATTATAATGCTCTCGTGTTTGAAACAGAAATTACGAATGACCACAACAGTCAGATTACACAGAGAAAGTGAGACAGAAGCAGATTGAGAGAGAAGGCTCGCAGGCTCACTGATCAGCGTATACGGCAATCACAATTGACGGCCTCACAAACACCGAACAACGTGCTGAACAGAATCTAATTTGACAGATGCAGTATTCACAGGCTACCACGTCACACATGCATCAGGGTCTGTATACGGAGGGATTCAATTATAACATTGAAAAAGATTATTGCCTAAATCCAAAAGTTACAACAGAAGAAATGGACATCATGTGTGAGTACTGCCAAGCACAGAGGGTTACATTTGAATCACATGGGATGTGTTGTTCAGACGGCAAGGTGAAATTAACACCTTTAAGCCATCCACCTGAACCGTTATCAATAGCACCTGGTGACCACGATTCTCTTGATTCACTAACACAATGTCTGACTTGTATCTCAGAATGGATGAATAGTAACTTTCTCAAGTTAAATAAAGAGAAAACTGAAATCTTAGTGATTGGCAATAATGGATACAATGAGGCTATTAGAAATAAACTGGATACATTAGAATTAAAAGTCAAGACGGAGGTAAAAAGCTTAGGAGTAATTGTTGACTGTAATCTGAATTTTAAATCGCATATTAATCAGATCACTAGGACAGCATTTTTTCACTTAAGAAACATAGCTAAAGTTAGACCTCCTATACCACTGAAAGATGCTGAGAAATTAGTTTACGCGTTTGTTTTCAGTCGACTAGATTACTGTAACGCACTCCTCTCAGGACTACCCAAAAAAGACATAAATCGTTTGCAACTAGTGCAGAATGCAGCTGCTAGAATCCTAACTAGGAAAAGAAAATCCGAGCACATTTCTCCAGTTTTGATGTCACTACACTAGTTACCTGTGTCATTCAGGATTGACTTTAAAATTCTGTTTATGGTTTATAAAGTCTTAAATAATCTCTCCCCATCTTATATATCGGAATGTCTGACACCTTATATTCCAAATCTTAACCTCAAATCGTCAAATGAGTATCTCCTTAGAATTCCAAGAACAAAACTTAAAAGAAGTGGTGAGGCGGCCTTCTGCTGTTATGCACCTAAAAATCTGGAATAGCCTGCCAATAGGAATTCGCCAGGATAATACAGTAGAGCACTTTAAAACACTGCTGAAAACTCATTACTTTAACATGGCCTTCTCATAACTTCACTTTAACTTAACCCTGATACTCTGTATGTTCAATTCATCATAATAACTATTCATGGTGGCTCTAAAATCCGTACTGACCCCTACTCTCTCTTCTGTTTCTTTTTCCGGTTTCTTTGTGGTGGTGGCGCAGGCTACTCAAAGCATCATGATGCTCCAACAATGATGGATGGATCAAAAGCCAGAAGTCTACGTGACCATCATCATCAAGTCCTTCCGTGAGAACCCTAAATCCAAAGAGGACTGTTTCATTTATGTTAGGTAGAATGCCCAGAGTGGACTGGGCAATCTAATGGTCTGGAATCCCTACAGATTTAATTTTTTTTCTCCTGCCACCTGGAGTTTTTTTTTTGTTTATTCTGTCCACCCTGGCCATTGGACCTTACTCTTATTCTATGTTAATTAATGTTGACTTATTTTATTTTCTTACTGTGTCTTTTATTTTTCTATTCTTCATTATGTAAAGCACTTTGAGCTACTTTTTGCATGAAAATGTGCTATATAAATAAATGTTGTTGTTGTTGTTATTGTCTCATATTTCTGGCGCAAATCCACATTCAACTCATTTTCTACAGAACATTAGGAAATACAATTCCTGTTTTAAGATGACATCGTTTGGCATCACAGATGCTACCGAGGACTCTGGCTTTATGCCAACATTTAAAATGCGGGGGCAAATCTATCATAGAATTGGGTCATTAGTGCAGTTGCCTCATGAGAGCCACAAATGTTTCGCTTCCACTCAGTGAGCGAAGTCACTGGGTAATCTGCTAGTACTGAATAATAAAATGAAACTTACATACCGATAGTGAGCAGTGCTGATGCCCCATGTGGCTGGTGGAGAAGAAGAGAAAGGTTACTGTTTGGAAGGGGGGATAACCTTCCATAAGCATGCTTCGCAATAAGTTCCTATATCATTTCAGTCGTTGATACTACAACCTTCCTCTTAGGCTTTGTTGTTTCCACACTCTTCTTGGATGCCTTATTTAATAGACACAGGTTATACATATAACCAAACACTCCAAAAATAAAGCGAAAAAAAAAACACTGAAAACCCGCAAACATAACAAAGGAGATGCTTTCACAGCAAAAGCGAAAGATAACTTAGGTGCACAACTGATGACATTAATGGCCGCTGTGTAAGCAACATCAGTTGCTACATTTATTTCAATGTAAAGGCAATTCACCCATTGAAGCATTAATTGAACTCTCGGTCAAATTTCTCTCTAATTTAGCATTCGAACTCTGGAACGTTCAAAGTTAGAATTGTTTAAATTATGAGGCACCACTGTATCTGGAGATGAATGAGGTGTCTTTTAGGAAAAAATGACACTGAAATCATGGTAGGTGTACTAAATCACAGACAAAAACACTTGCACATACTGTATGTGGCTAACCAAATGTGAAATGCTGTCTTACTCTCCTTCAGACAACTATGCAATAATTGCAGAAAAAATATGACTTATAATCACTAATATTTTTTCAGTACATGTAATAAAAAAAGATCATAAGCTAATCAGAAAACTATCAACGCTCCAGTTATTTCAGTTACCTAAAAAAAGGTATAAACTCACTTGAAATTGCACTGCAATGTTTTGGCATACTCAGAATACAAAGTACACCATCAGCATCGATTTGTTGTCAGGAAAGCAGAACATGCGAGCTGGCATATTGTGGATTGAGTGAGCTGTGTGTAAAGAACCCGACAATGTTTGGAAATGAAAAATATACAGTGAGCTTTCTTTGTGGACATAGAAGGACCAACAGAATGTGGCACTTGGCCACAAACGATTTGAGTACAGCTATATTGACATGCTGGTGCACATACTGAATCACACACACACAAAGGTGGTTGCATGGCAAAGAAAGCCAACTGCTTATTCTTGCTTTTGAATATGTTGTGCACTTTAATGTTTTCATACACCTTCAAATATAAAATACATGTTTTCTCTTTACATGCAGCATTCTGTAAAAATAGCTTGTTTCCTCCAAAATGTGCTAATGTGCCACCTTGAGTGTTCTTTTTTCCCCATATCAAACTAGTGCTGGCTGTATAATTCTTACTAGCCAACCCGCGGCATAGCATACGCCGCATAATCAGGCCGCTTTTTAAATGATTTTTAAGCACAGAGGAAAAAAATAAACATTTGAAAAATCCGTAATTTAATAAACCACCAAGAAAAGTAACATTGCAACAATGCACGCTACGAACCAACATACAATTGTCCGTGACTGAAAACCGGAGGCGCCGTCACGCTTTCTCCTTCCAAAGCGAAGGACGGGGTTGAACGGCGCTCATTCAGTATGCACTGCCCGCTTATGTGCCCGCCCCCAACTCCCTACCTGAGTCGCTTTCGTCTGTGTACAGTCCACACGCACCTGTGAGTCACGTTGACTGTTAATTTTCTAAACACCGCCTCAGTCGGTTTCCACGTTGAATTTTCATTGTTCTTTGAGGTTTCGGCTGCTTTTTTATATATAATCCACCAAGTCACACGAACATGGGGGTTTACAAAGGGTAGGGGCGTAATCAGTGTGAGCGTATGACCCGCACGTACTGGGAATTCTCGTTCGTGGGGAACAATTGGAAGCCACGGTCTCCATCATGAATGGGGTTCAACGGCTTACCCACGCCGGGTAGACACACGTTGATCCATTCAGTGTATCGCGCATGCAGTACCAGACATACAAGTGCATCACAGACCTGTTAATGCTCAATCTCACGTGCCTGAAAGCCACTTGTCCCTCTAAGAATTTGGACGCCGACCGCTGTTGGGTCGTGTAACTATTTGGCAGGCGGGAGTCTCGTTCGTTTTCGGAAATAACCAGCCAAATCGCTCCACCAACTAAGAACTGCCATGCACCACCACCCACAGAATCGAGAAAGAGCTATCAATCTGTCAATCCTGTGCGTGTCAGGGCCGGGTGAGGTTTCCTGTGTTGAGTCAAATGAAGCGAAAGGCTCCACACCTGCTGGTACCCTTCCGTCAATTCCTTTAAGTTTCAGCTTTGTAACCATACTCCCCCCTGAACCTAAAGACTTTGGTTACCCGGTTGGCTGCCCTGTTGCGGGCCCTGCATTGGTGAAGCAGGTGAGACGGTAATGAAACAGAGGCACAGGGCTCTTTGGTTTTTAAAGACTGCTTCCTTCATTGGGTTTTAACCAATGCACGGAACGAACCAACACACAATCGTCTGTGTGGCGCGGAGGGTGGAACGGGAGGAGAGAAGAAGGACATCCACTCCGCTCCCTCCGTCATGCTAGTCTGCTGATTTCTCGTTCAGAATGCACTGCCTGCTGATGTGGCCACCTTCAACTCGTCACTCGAGTCGTTGTCGTCTTTCTACAGTTCAGATACACCTGTGACTCACGTAGACTTTTCATTGCTCTGTGCTGTTTTGGCTGCCTTTCTATATATAATCCACCAAGACACCCGACCACGGTAGTAGCGAGGTGGCAGGGGGGTGTGTACAAAGTGCAGGAGCATCTAAGAAGATGCATGTTTGTCGCGGATGCAAATTGCTGTATGTAGCGTGTAAAACAGTTTGCTATGGTCACGCGGTCGTGCGTCATAACCGAAAACTCGTTTTTTAAAGACTGCTTACTTCATTGTGTTCTAACCTCAGTTGTAAAGGAATGTTTTAAGGATCCCATGGGATACCCCTCGCAAACAGTTTTACACGCTGCATATGGCGATTCACCTCCGCGAGAAACATGCCTCTATGAACAGTCAGCGTGGGTCGGAGCTGCATGTTGCCTCTACGACAGACGAATATAAATGACACCATTTTTTCCTGTGTCGTCGTGTCTGAGTTGGTGGGCGTGGCTCTGCCAGTTGTCGTCGTATTCAATGGTCTTGGAGTTGGTGGGCGTGGCTCCTTCCTGCGTGCGCCATAGGTGTCTCACTTGTCGGCGGCTTAGTGAATGCACGCCCCTTCCGGCGTGCTTTTCATGGTCGTCTTGCCTTAGTGAATTATATATATAGATAGATACTGATAGCTTTGCTGGTCTCAAGACATTTGATGCTAGCTATGTACTTTATATTCCAAGTTGTGCGTAAACATTACACATGAGGTGGCACATTGTGGGCTTTTTACTTAAGAGATTTTTGCACTGCTGAAAGACAGGCTTGAGGCTTCATTCTAAAAACAGTATTTGGTAAATTTGTTCTCTGTTTGATTTGTTTAATTGCAGTTTAAATGACTGTTAAAATAAAATAAAAATAAATCTTATTAGATCTCAATGTCTAAAAGGCTCCAATAATTGTTATGAAATAAATTAAGTCAGAGTGACTACATATTCAACATTTTTAGATTTTCAGGTCTATACCGTGATTTATGCAGTTACCATCCTAAAGTTTGTAAATATCATGATATATAATTTTGCGTATATCACCCACTTCTATTGCTGATTGTTTTCTACTAGTCATCAATTTTTATCATCCATTACAATGATAGTTAAGTTGGCTGCATGCTAAGCTGAGTGTCCAAGATTTTGGTTTTGTGAGGAACCTTTGTTGCTGCATTAGTTAGATCAAAATTAATTTGTAGATTTTTCTTGCACTTGACTATGACCTTGTTAATCATTTTGGGCTTTGGAGTTTAAGCAACTTAAGACCTTCACATTGATTCCTGCTAGTTCTGATAATGATTTTTATCCTGTTAGATTTTCTGGTCCATTTTAAATATTTCACAATAAACAATAGGTAGAGCACTTTCAAATATGAAGGGATGACTGACTACTGGTCTAATTAAAACGTCAATGAAAGCTGCAATGAGAGCGTGGAATTATTGGATATATTTTTTATATAACTTGTATAAATTATATAAATGATATTGTAGAAATTGGGGGTAAAATGTTTTAATTGTTCCAATATTGGTTATTTTTACTTTATCATTGACAGGTTGATAATTTAGTGAAACAATGGGTATGATTGTGTCTTGCACCAAAGAATGACCATTAATAAATTGACATAGCAGTGTTGTGTTAGAGCTCATGGTTAATCTTAGCTAACTATCCATTTATTTACTAGATAGATGCATGTCTATTCCATTTCAGGGTCTTTGAGGGTTGTTTAGGGTAGCAAAGCCTATCTTGAGAATATTTAAGAGCACTGCTGAGCACATTCACAAACACCCAAATCAAGACAGTTTAGAGACAACAATTTATGTATCATGCACCTTTTTGTATGTGGGAAGAAAACCGTGTAGGGCAACATGGTCATTGCCAAATTTTGCTAGGCTTTCAGTGGCACACAATATCTGTTAATACAGCAGATTGAAAAAAGACACAGAAAGTCAGCTGAATCCTCCACCTGCATTATAAAACACAACTAAAATAAATTTCTAAACTTCAGCTGTACCAACATTTGGTCAGTTTGTCTTCTGAGTTCTACCTTATAACAAAAGGTGTTAATCAAGTATGACCTGACCTACCTACATAGACTGAACTAGACAAGGATTTAAAGGCCCTAAAGGCTATTCCTTTAATACTCGCAACCAAAAGCTGAACTTTGGCTAACTCCTATGGACAATATAACGCACCTATAAGCAGACACTCGACATGTAATTTGAAGGTGCTATAATTGAATTATCAGAGGCTACACCCTCCCTTAAACACTAGCCATATACACTTCATTCTCTTTAGAGCAGGACCCTGAGCCATTCGCTTTGAAGAAAATAGCTGACCCACTCTCTTGGGAGAATGAAAGCACTTTCTTTGAGCCTGGAAACTACAGCAGAACCCCATTATCTGAGGTAATGAGGACTGATAATACCTCAGATAGCTAAAAACTGTTGTAGTGTTGACATTGCACAGAAACATTGGGGGCTGACACAAAGAGAGTCAAGCTAACGTCAGCAGGGAAGTGCACCGTTCACAGTGGTCAAAGATGTGCTCTGTGTAGCTGAAGGATGGAGGTCTCCATTTAACTCAGCTTGTAAAGCACTCACTTTGGAGCCACAGAACGCTGGTTCACAGCTCACCAGCGGCAGTTCACACAGTGCAAATCTGAGTCCATAGCTGTTCAACTGGGGTAAGGGTAGGATTTGCACAGTGGATGAGATGAGTATACTGGCGACGCTGTAAAGAGAAGGTGGGGGTTAACTCGGAGAGAGATCAGCTGATGTCACCCAGTACGCACACCACTCACAGCGGTCAGAGACAGGCTCTGTGTGGCTGACAGATGGATTTGTCCCTTTAGCTACTGCTGCAAAGTGCTTGATTCTGAGCCAGAGAACGCAGAACTTTAAAATGAATAAACACAAAAATCCAAAAGTGAACAAAACACTATAGAATGTGTACATGGTCAATACTGGTGACACACTGACAATAGTTGAGTGGTGCAGTTAGGACGGGGTGAGTGAGTCACATCCTCATTCCCAGAGTCACCAGGGCCCTCATGTATAACATTGTGCATAGAATTCACACTAAAACATGGTGTACGGACAAAAACAGAAATGCGTGTATACCCAAAAAAATCCAGATGCATAAATCTGTATGTACACCGTTCTTCTGCTACATAAATCCTGGTCAGTGTGAAATGTAACGCACGCACCTGCTGCCCCACCCTCCTGCCTGGGCCTCCTCCCAGAATTACGCCTCTTTGAATATGCAAATCAATATAAATAGACCCTTAAGTTCAGCATTGTGTGAAAAGACAATGGCAAAAACATGTGGAAAACAGAATAATTTCAGCAAATACCAAGTGTGGGCAAGGAAAAATGTACTATTTGTTGGTTTAAGTAGTGGTATAAACAACAAAAGGAAGTTGATCAAAGGACATAGAGTGACGGAGAAATTCTAAAGTTCAAGTTTAGAAAGTCGCACAGTGCCCAAAATAAAAAAGAATTGGTCATATATCAAAGTCGCTGTGAAAAGGCGAGTCGTAGCCCACCATCTGAGTGTCATATGAACCCTTATTAGGGTACAGAGAAAAGAAAAAAAAATAGGGGCAGCGTGGAAAAAAAAGCTTGAAATGTCAACTTTGATCTCTAAATTTCCACTTTAATCATGTAGTTTATTTGGTCATTAAAGTAGAACGTCATAAACTTTATCTTAAAATCGTTTAATTTACTAGCTTCTCAAATCCCATCGTAACTAAAGTAACACATTAAATGCTTTCTATTCTATGTGTTATTCAATATGCTCTATGTGTGCTTCTTAAACAGGCTTTCTCTTACGCCGACAGGACACAGAATACATTACATTCATGATAATACAGCTCTCTGAACAATTAAATATTAAGATGTATACTTGATATCATTTTCATGATGACAGGAATTAAAGCATGTATTAAACATGGGGCCATGGTGGCACAGTGGTAGCGACAAGCTAGCGCCCCGTCCAGAGATTGTTCCTGCCTACCGCAAGATGCTTGTTGCACCGTGCGCAACCCTCAATGAAATAATTTATTGCAGCAGTACTGTCTCTTTCAAAAGTAGTAACCACCCAATTCCTGTCCGTCCTTTTCTTTCTTTCCACACAAGATCTGTAATAAATGTCAAGCCATCTGTAAGCTTAGAACGCAGATTCTTCAAAACTTTTAAGGAACACTAAAATATCTTCATAGTACATTTTTAATTATTCCATCCATCTATCCATTCAGAGTTGCAACAGTCCCAGCAAGTATACAGCGCAAGGTAGGCATAATCCCTGGACGAGGCGGTAGCGATGTCCACCGTGTCCATGTTTAATTATTAACATTACACATCATTTAAATTAGGTAAAAAATGTATCTGTATAGTGTAATATATATACTTTAATGCATTTCATCTTAAAAATATCAAGAGCACCAAGAAGATATTGCTTGGAAATCTAAATCGGCTTAGAAGCCAGTCATCATCATCTGTAAATACGCACTCTCTTCTATTGAATTGAATTGAGTTCTTTCAATGTTATTGTATGATACAATGGGATTCAATATGCAAATCCTCCATAAACTTACTTGTCTATAAAATGGTAAAATAACAACAATAATAATAATACAACAGAAAACAAAGAAAAATATACAATATGAAAGCATAAGTTGCTCAGGTTGTACAATATTACAACTCTAGTGTAAGTTGTCAGTGAGGTAATTGTACTTATAAGTGCATTTATAGCTCTTGGGATGAAAATGTTTCTGAACCATGAGGTCCCTACAGGAAAGGCTATGAAGTGTTTGCTGTATGGGAGAAGTTCAAATGGACTGTGCCCATGGTTGAGGCAACGTGTGCTCGAAGCTGTATCCTGGTAATTCTCTCCGCTCTTGACACAATCTACCTTACAGCTTTCCGATCAGCTGCTGTACAGCTGTAATTCCACACTCAGATACAGTAGGTTAAAATACTCTGGGTAGTGCACTGAGAGTAACAACACTAAAACAGCTATGGTATTTGGAACAGTTTGGCTATTCTGTGCACCATTATATGGTTACAGGTTGATTACAATCAGATGCCTTAGATTAATAAACAATATGCGGTTCATTTCAGTGTATTTAATTAAGCCTCATCAGGAATGTGAATCTAAAAAATAAAGGAAAACCACACAGGAACAGTAGCACTGCTTTGATGCTGGGTGACGCCAGTTTGCAAAATCAAGCTGAAATCTTGCATAAGCAATGAATTGAGCTGGCGTGAGCATGTGCATGGCTTTACACCAAGTTTAGTTTTTATACATCGCGATGCTAGCGTGGAATCGGCCGTATGTAACATTTTTGTGCGTACGCAATGCTTACACATGAGGCCCCAACTCCTCAACCACTGACTTGGCACAGTTGATGTTAAAAGTATAGTATTTATATGTATAGTACACACAGCAAAGATTTTATGAATTATAAGAAAAATAGTATATTACACTTACAGGTTCACCTCATATAATGTGGAACCTTGGCAAATCCAGGTGCAGATAATTCCTTACACTTTCCTTAGAGTATAGGAGCTAGAAGTCACAGAACTAGGTCTAAGATCTACTTCTCCAAACTGAAGTTCTGTGCTAATGTTGGGGCTCAAACCTGGAGAAGGCATCATAGTTCAAGAAGGGAATTTCAGCAACTAAGCATAGGTTATTCTACAATGTGGTAAAGCACACAAAAAATAACATAAAACAAGGTGAGGAACACAACATGCCACTACTGACCAAGGACTAGTAATGCAGGTAATTTGGTAATTTGTCTGTTTGTAGATCTCTCTAGCTCTCTGTAATATACAGAATCAAATCTCAACAGAAACTGAACTTATAAAAAGGAAAAAATGCATCAAATTTTATCAAAAGTAGTCTACTGGGAGGTGAGGTGTTTCATATGGGTAAAGACATAGACAGAAATTACAGCAACAGTAGATTTTTTTCATATTCCATGTGAACACATGAAAAACACAAATTTAAGGAGAAAAAGGAGAGAAAGTGACTTTTATTCCTATTTTCATGTGAAAAACATCTGGAGGAAACAACTACTCTCTTCTCTGAGTAGTTCATGCACCATTTTTTGTTGCTAATATATCATTTTTTTACTACTAAATATACTGCATGTAACTTTATAAGCCATGTTGCTCTGCTAACTGTGATTCTACATTAAAGATTTTTTGGTGAAAATATTGTACCATTTATTACCTCTTTATTAATCACAGAAATGCACTATATAGTAGCTTTTAAGAAATATCAGTATTATTTGGAGCAAAATGACAAATTAATAAGCAAAGAGATTAAGAGAAACATCTAATGTTTAAATTTGCTTTGTGGACTGATATAGCCCTGTACAGTTATTGGGTAGATACTCATTGAGGAATTTATTTTTTCCAGTTTCAGTTTGTATGGCACACCTTTAAGGCATCGCAGAGTACAGAGTTGTGTAAGGATTTTACAGTGCAAAATTAGGTACCAAGCGGAATATGCAACAAAGGCAGCTACACAAGACTAATTATTGGAGACTGGTTTTCAATCCTTAATAATTCCAAACAGGGAAATAAGAGAATGATGGTCGAATAACAGGGAAAAAGAAAACATGGCAAAGGAAGCCTTGCAACTGGCAGCATTTTCATTAATAATGGAAATTTTTTGGTAGATTTTAGAAAGCCTGAGTTCCAAACAAATACTGTTCTTTTATAGAGTCTGTACTGAATACCATCCCAAGGCACGTTACTAGCACAGATACATAGTAAAAACTGTGCAGTCAGATCAATTTACTCAGGGTTACACAGTGATTCAAAGTTAAGGACTGAACTGACAATCTTGTGCTTCAAATTCCACATCCTTAGTGCACAATTTTGACTTGTATTAAGTCATTCCCAGCAGAAACTGTGCACTAATATTTTATTTGGTTCCAAATAACGTTATTTGAATACACATGCTTTTTCTTATCTGTAATAGTCTGTATGATGTGTGTAGGTATTTATTTTAAAACTTTCACCAGCATAGTGATTACTGTATTTACAGCCAAATGAGTCACATTTTGCATCTAGTGTTCTTGACAAATTCTTGAGTCCTTATTTCTCTATGGTATATAAAGTTAGTTTACACATTAAGCACCATGCACACATTAATGCATTTGCTGTGGGGGTGAAGGATATCACATTATTGCCTAAAATCAGAGACATATTTACACTGAATTAAATGACTTTTAAAAGAAATTCATGTGTCACATTTTGTTTGTACAATTTCAACACTCCTCAGTCACTGAAGAATGACCCTTTGGCTTTCTCTTTAAATTGCCATTTTAATACAGGACAACTAAGTGGATATTTTAAAACTTTAATGGCAGCATAAGAAAAAAATGTCATGACTTGCAGATTTATCATGTGGTACTGTAACCCACACACATAGAACAGAACAGCCATGTACATGAAGAGTTGTGACATTTGCACAACAATCTATAGGATCTGATATACCTTTAATTGAAAAGGTTAAAACAAAGTATTGCCTTAATAAAGCATGCATCCTAATGTAAGATCTCTGACACAACTCTATGGTTTGACAGTTCGCACCTAAACATTAAATCACAGATTATTTGGACAAAAAAACAATGTTATGCTCAAGTGATAACTATTCTTAATAATTAAAAGCATCTTGACAAAATGACTTTTATCCAAATAAATTAAATATTCAAATTTTGCAAGGCATAAAACAGACATTGTTGTGTCTTGTTGCAGATTATATTATTTGTTAAATCCATATGTTGACTGGTACACTGTGTATTCTGCTATTGCAGTAGTTATATATACTTTTTATTTATTTGTGATTTATTCCTCTTTAATTCATCCTTGTGTAAACTTGATAAAAAATAATTGGAATCATTACGCTACATTAGATCAAAATAAGTGTCGCTGTCACTATTGTGGATGTTTCTCATTTCGAGTATGTGAAATGCCTGTATGGAAAGAAATGATGACGAGAGGTTAGTCGAATCATAGCAGCTTAACTGTAACTCAGTAAGTCAATTCCCAATCATGTAGATAATACAGAAGAGATTATACGTGTCATTCATTATGCATGCAGCTTCTCCTATCAAAATAACCAAATTAATCCAACTGCCATCAAAGCATATAAAATACCTAGTTGGGATTATACTTATACAGAATGTTTCATTGGAGCATACATTTCCCAGTACAGCACAAGCTCTATATAATATTGTAAATATTTTATATACTGCATTATATAGTGATAAATTGTATTATATTGCACATATTGGGAGAGAGGACCCAGGAAGCCCTGGGGAAGACCCAGAACACGCTGGAAGGACTATGTCTCTATGGCCTGGGTACGCCTCGGGATTCTCCCGGAAGAGCTAGAAGAAGTGGCTGGGGAGAGGGAAGTCTGGGCATCTCTGTTGAAGATGCTGCCCTCGCGACCCGACCTCGGATAAGTGGAAGAGGATGGGTAGATGGATGGATGGATGGATGGATATTGGGAGAGATATCACCTCTGAAGGACACCAGCAAAAATTGTTCTGTAAAATTATATTTCAAAGTTGAGCTGTTAATTTAAATGTTTTCCATAGTTATTACAATTTATAAGTGTAATATTTCAATGTTCTTTACAAAATTGTATTTTATGAATGTAGCTCAATTTACTTAAATGGGGGAGCCTTTCATTACTGTGATCGACTGTGTGAGAAGTGCAGGTGAATCTGATGTTATGAAGAATACAATACAGAGAGGAATACTGGCTGTGCCTGGTTCCTGTGCAACTAACCGTCACCACACAACTCCAACATCTTACATCTTACTATACTCCAAAAGAATACGGTATGGAAGAAACTTGCAGCATCTTTCAATGCACACTTTCAGAACCAGTCGTTCAGCAGAATAAATGCAATATATTTCCATACATCGCTTGTATTTCTCTAAGGCATTGATTTAAATGTAGTATATTTAATTCAGCATCATGCTATACTTCAGTCCAAATATGAATATAAAATATGGTTTCCATATTTTTAATGAAATGTAAATGACTTTTTATGCCCGTGACAGTCTATATGATGCATGTGGAATTCATTTTTTAACATTACCCACCGTACTGAATCTGCTCACCAGGTGGTATAAGTTAGTATGCAATGTTGTGCCCCTTCTCTTATTCCAAGAAGCACAGTGAAACTGCATTTAGTCTTAGTCTTGGTCCATTGCTGGTCCACAGCTATGGGGCACACTGCAACAGTTCTAAATTCAAAAGTTAGTCTTGTTACTGTACATACATACTAAGACCAGATCAGGAAGGGATCATCCCAAGCTGACGTCGCACTGCAACTGACCCAGGAAGTCTGGAAAGCCCATGAGCAAATCTTTTTAGAAAACATCCATTAGTTTGTCTTATACTCATTACTCATATATGTTATTAGCTTGGAAATAAGGCTGTGAAATTAAACAAAATACTTATATCAAAAATTAAGATATATCCAAATATATTCAAATATAGATTGCATATTCTATGTGCTAAATATTTGTGGTTTTAATATTTTATTATTATGATTATTATTATTATTACTAGGGGGCTTCACCCCCTGCTCGCTTCGCTCGCCAACCCTTGTGTTTGGTTAATCGGATATACAATTTAAATTTTTTTTTTCTTTGGAATTGTTTCAATTTCATTATTTGCACTTTTATTTTAAAGCTTCATTAAAAACAATATTTTTTGCAGACACATTGTGACAATGCAACGTATAACTGCCTGTGAGTGAATATTGTTCCTGTTTCTCTAATAAATAATCCGACTTTTTCTAATGTTTGTCCCTGTGATTTATTGATTGTCATAGCAAAAGCTATTCTCACAGTAAACTGTAAAAATTTTAATACGAATGGCATAACACAATCTCCTTTGGTGTGTAATGTTATTCGCGGAATATATACATTACCTTTCTTTTTGCCTGTTAACATTTGCATCACTTCTCCGTGATCATAAATATACATACACCTGACCGAATTGTGTATTCTTTGAAATTCAACTTGTCCTTGCTTTAACTGTTGCGGGACAACAGATTCTCATAGCGTATGGTCTATTATTGTGTAAATCCACGTTTTGTGCATAAGAATGATGCAAATGCGAAAAGACGCTACTCTTTGCCTTTTATTTCTGACCTCGATTTGTCCTGCTCTTTTTTCAATTACATCCGGTTCTGATGATTAATCACCCTTTGTTTTGCGGTAATGCGATCTTTTCTATTGTTTCTTTCATACTGCAGCGACTGACATGATAAAATGTCACAAAAGTTTTACTTGAACAATCGCTGACTTCGTAACCCCAAACACAACTTTCTAGCACCCTCTCCAATCCCTCATCCCCAGCGTCTCGCCCCCCTTACCTCATCAATCAATACTCCTCTATCAGTCTTCCATGCTGTACTCCGCCCTCCCTCAATCGGACCGAACAGTCACTTAAAACCAAAAAGGCCACAACCAGGCTGGGACGCAGCAATACTTTCGAATTTTACTGGTTTCATATTCTGTACCTTTCTCTGCATGTGTATCGTGCCATTGCTTATTGGAGCCTTTTGAATTACACTGCTTTCATAATCTGTTATCTGCCTTTTTTTCTTTCCAGCGCCTTAGGGTGTCTATTCTCCGTATTTTCCTTATATGCTTTATATGTGTTGAGAGCACAGGATGTGTGTGCACTACGTGCTTTTACACAACTGACTGTTTTTTGATGGATGTGCTCTTATATTATATCTGTTGTAAGCAGGGCGTGTCTTGCAAGAATCTCATGTTCCACGTCCCCGCCAGACGGCCCTGGGACAGTCTCTTGGCACCAAGTCTCATATTTATGGTCCCCGCGAAATGCTCCATGGCAAGTCTCATTTGTCTAGAGGGTCTTTTAAATGTCTTTCAAGCACTTCAGAGAAAATCACGTATCGTCGCCTTGCTTTTGCATTCCAGGATTTCTTTTTATAATAGAGATTGTTTTTTTATTTTTTTTTAACCTACAAAGCATGAAGTGGATATGACCCATGTACAGTTAAAAGAAGTATGTGAGTATTCAACCCTTCAAACAAATGTAACACTTGAAAACATTGCCCTCCATGAAAACAGGGTTCCCTGGGTGTGCAAAATCACAAAATCAGAAAGAAATCAAAATGAGGTACAGTCTGATCTGCCTTAGTGTAATGTACAGAAATAATCCAGATAAAAATCATTGATGAAACATGTTAATCACATTCATTACTCAACTCTTTTTCTTTTTATAGCTATTAAAAAAATAAACAGGTAGTGGATGATGGATTAGACATGTAGGAGCCAAATTCGGGTTTTGCTGTACAGGATGGTAGTTGAGTGCTATGGGCAGGAACAGATGATTAATGCATAACATACATAGATAAACTAAACTAATTTACTATTTTTGCCCCTTTAAAACTGCAGCAAAACTGTAACTCGGGTGACCATAAGATTTATTTTTAATTGCACCTTATTGTTTTCAGTATTGTGTGTCAAGTCAGCAGCCAAGTAAGGCGCAGACTGTATTTGAAACTGTTTTTTTGGTTGAGCCTGAGGTAAGTAAATGAATACTGCCAACTCTGGAAATGAATTTTTTTTAAAATAATTTTATTGTAATCGTTCCATATAAATCAATCAATTTTTACAAAAAGTAGGATTGAGAACAAGTCAACCCCCACCCCGAGAGAAAGAGCATGGCCAACGGAGTAAAACTTAAGGCAGTGAATTTCTAAAGTTGTTATGATACCAAAAGAACGATAAGAAATATGTTAATTTTGCTCCATTATTATTAATGAGAAAGAAATCTAGATTTTACTTTCTGTGAAGGATGTTTAAAGTTCTAGTAAAAAGCAGAAGTTTAGTCTGAGTTAAAGAAATTACATTTTACTAATGACAAATGTCAGACACGTGAGCCAAGGAAGCACTTTGAAAGCTTGGTCCAGGTAAGAAATTGTGAAAATGATATTGGGGTGACACAGTCATTAACATTGTTTCTGACGTCATTTCCACAAAAAAATTCCAAAAGCCCTGCCTCTTCCGATCCTTCCACTATTTTAGATGCACCTAAGCCAGAAAACTAGTATTCATTAATGGACCTGCTACTTAAGAAGATGAATTAAAATTACTTCATGTGCATATTGTAGATAGTTATATTGCATAATATTAAGCATTGATTACAGTGTAAGGCAAATAAAAAATGTTTCCTCTTAAAGTTAAATTTCTGCTCATACCAGCCCTGTCCTAAGAGGGAACATTGTAGCTCAGTTATGGAGTCTACACCATATGCAGTACAGTTTAGACAAATTGCAGTCTTTGGCATTAAAATGTATGTTTATGGAAGGAAACTGATGACTGTTCTGTGTAATTCTTACTGCTCTGATGATGTTAACCTACATTGTAAAAATTTAGTGTGAGACTTCACTTCACCTGATAGGTTGAACTAACTAATGTGGATACTTGCTACTTTATAGAAACGGTTCAAAACTGAACAAATAAAAACAATTAAATTCAAAGACATTTAAGTTCTTTTGCAATTGCATAGGAAAAGAAGCATTCAATACTTTGCAAAGTTACATTGATGGGAAAAGTGGAAATAAAAATATGGATCCACAAATCAATACAAGAAAAGCAGAAATAGAACAGTCTGATGGAAATCTTAGAGCTTTTTTGTCTCACATATGGGGAATCAGCAAATGGACTTCAGTGTTATTTTAAAGTTATATTACATAAATACAAAAATAAAAATCAAACAAAAAACAGAAAGCTGAGACTGTAGTTTAGTATGGGTAAAAATTACTGTCAATTTCTGAACAATAAAATAACTTCTCATTAAAAACATTAGTGATAGGTTGCTCACAAGCAAATGGCTGTTTTTGAAAGGCTTGTTTTTTTGAATTTAGCAAGCTAGCTTTTATCAGAAAAAGAGAAGTTCTAATAGCACCCGTATTTATGCATTACTGGTTCTTTATGTCTGAAATTATAATTTCTTTAAACACCTTCTATCATCATAATAAATAAATCAATAATTGTTACATTCAGAGTATGATCATCTTCAAGCCACAAATACACCATGGTAATTGCAGAAAATATTCATGTAATATCTGATTCATTCAAGCCAAATTGTTTCAAGAGAATTAGGATATTGGATCTCTACCTCGCAAAGTAGCATATGCCAAATGCATAGTTTTTAATATGGTCATGAGAAACCACTGTAGCTGCTGGTTTTCCTTTGAAACCTTTTATTAACAAATCTTGCTTTTAATGGAACTTGTGGTTTCAATGGACAGTACAGAACTGGCACAATTCTGGTGTAAATTATCAAATATTAATAGGTAGATTCTGGTGTGGTGTTGGCAGCTTTGGGGAGTAATCAGCTGCCATTTCTGGCTCAAACGGCCCAGACTAGGCAGTCATTCCAAATAGACTTGCTTGAGTACTATAGCCATATCTAGGTCATTTGATTAGGATCTGCTTTGAAGAAATTTGCTCAGATGTTTCCTTTTTGTGTATATTTAGATTATCTGAGAAAAAAAATAATAAAGCTTTGCTTGGGCTTGCTTATTGGATAAAACTGTTTCTCTCCTATTCCTTTCAAAATCATTTATTTCAAGCAGCTGCTTAATAATGGACACAGCTAAGTATAAACAGTAAAAGGTTAGTTGTTCCTTTTGGTGAACACCTTAACATTTTAACTTCATTGTTAATTTGGCGATGGTTAATAAAAAAGAAAAATAACAAGTAAATGAACCCAAATGATGCACAAACATAAACTCACAATATTAGTATTTTTGAGTTGGACCAATTAGCAGAAGGACCTGGTTTTAAATTACACATTAGAATAAAGAAAGCATTAGTATAATGAAGAAGATACAATAAACCCTAGTCAGGGTAAAGAGTCAAAGCCAAAACAGCTAATCATACTGTAAATTTTTATGCTGTCAAAATAGGTCAACATCACTAATTTATTGGAAAATCTAACTGGCATTTCATTTTAAAACCAAAGAGGATATACTGTGTGCGAGTCCTCCCTAGCTAAGTGGACCACAGTATATATAAATTTTGCCTACAAAAAAGGCTTTTCTTGGGTGAGACAGTGGAAAAGACTTGTCACCAGAGTTACCTAACTAAGCTGCCATTGCTATTGGGGAAAAAAATAGCTAAGACAAGCTGCTTTATTTTAAGCTAGTCTTGTCTACTTCCTGCTTTCTTAGAGTGAAAAATGATATGCTGTGATCAGCATATAGACAAGTACCAGTTACATATGGTCATGCTTATTTTTAAGCAAAATTTCTTACTCGCCAAAAATAACAATTCAGTAGCCAAGTGACAAAAGGAAATACTAGTTTGCATCCTGTCTCATTAACAGAACATGTTAAAAGGTACAGCGCAATCCACGCAACTCAGACTAAATTCTTGAATGTCTGCAGTGCGTGTGGGTTTTTGTTCCAGGCAATTTCTTAATCAGGAAACAATTCTTGGTGTTACTAGAACTTGCAATTTCTATGACTAAAGTACTATAACATGAAACACTACAAGTTTTACTTCAGCATAAGCTTCATAAAGATAACTTAGCCAGTTTTTAGAGAGCATGGTTTTCTTCAATCACTATGCTTTTTATTTCTCTTTAATTGTAGTTCACTAACTTGTTAAGCATAATATGTCAAAAATGTATTCTGTTTTTTTACAATTTGAGAAACACAAATAATTAGGTAGCCAACTGTTATCCAGATGATTTTGTACATGTGCTGGTTCACCCTAAACCAGATTTCAAACCAAAAAATAAGCTTGTCTTGCTGTTAGAAGGATGCTTCACTTTCATTTTTCCTGATATCTACTACTATGTCAGAAATTACCAGTTTAAATTATCTGTGAAATTTAGAAAGATGTCTGTGGGTGGTCTAGTGGTTAGCACTGTAGCTTCATAGCTTTAGGACACTGAGTTCAAATTCTTGCTTTGTTACCATTTAGTTTACAGTTTAGTTTCTTCCTGTGTTTCTGAAGAATTTTCTGCAGGTCATTTTTTTCTTACTTGCC
This sequence comes from Polypterus senegalus, assembly GCF_016835505.1. Lineage (NCBI taxonomy): Eukaryota > Metazoa > Chordata > Cladistia > Polypteriformes > Polypteridae > Polypterus > Polypterus senegalus. The sequence goes on from NC_053162.1 coordinate 41,406,750, forward strand.
TTAAAAGATGTGTGGTCGATAAGCAATGTTAAATTTGTGAATGTGGCCTTCAATTGACTTCTGCCCCATCCGGTCTTGGGCCTAGTCCTTCCAAGAAAGACTCTTAACATGGTATTTGGAGAAAAGTGATTTGAAAAATGAACTTATGTTACTAATATAATAATTTTTAGTGCACAGTTGCCAAATTAAATTGGCTCAATTCTATACATGCTTAAAATGTCAATTTTTTCCTGTTTAATAAAAAAGGAGAAAAGTAAACACCAAGACAGCCAACAATGTAGAAGTTGATTTGACATCTTTACATCATGTTAATCATAAAACATCTGCTTAAAGGCCCAGAGGGGACAGGGCAGTCTCATGGTCTGGAATCACTGTAGATTTTATTTTTTTCTCCAGCCGTCTGGAGTTTTTTTTTGTTTTTTCTGTCCTCCCTGGCCGGACCTTATTCTTATTCTATGTTAATTAATATTGACTTATTTTATTTTCTTACTGTGTCTACTGTGTCTTTTATTTTTCTATTCTTCATTATGTAAAGCACTTTGAGCTACATTTTTTGTATGAAAATGTGCTATATAAATAAATGTTGTTGTTGTAAATTACAATTTACATACAAATACAAAAGAAAAACAGTACACTAGTAGACATTTCTCACACAGCAGAGTTAGAGCAGGAATATGTCTAATTAAACGTATTAACAACAAGTAAAGGCTTTTGATTAAGAAATGAGTCTGAATGAAAATATACAACCACTGAAGCCGACTATGATCTTGATATCTAATCCTCTGCTGGACTCAATTTTTGGGGTGGGGTGGATACAGTGGTTGCAGGGTTTTCATCCAATTATTTGTTTTAAGTATAGCACGATTATTGTTCTTAATGAAAGATGTAATTCCATCCATCCATTATCCAACCCGCTATATCCTAACTACAGGGTCACGGGGTCTGCTGGAGCCAATCCCAGCCAACACAGGGCGCAAGGCAGGAAACAAACCCCAGGCAGGGCACCAGCCCACCGCAGAAAGATGTAATTTTATTCTATTAATTAGTGTTTTCATTCTGTTCTGTCAGACATTTCTTACATTGAAAGATTTTCCTTTTCTATCATCTCTATAAAACTGTTTTGTGCACTGAAGCTGATTAGTACTTCACCATCCCTCACTTTTTCTTTATTATTTGCTTCCAAATGTTTTATTGCAACAAACACTTTATGATGAACAAGCACAAATGATATCAAGCTGTCTGCTTAGCTATTGGTTTCATTGTTATTTGCATCTAATTGATATTCAAAACTTAGTTAGGAAAAAGCACTTAAAGACTGAGTGTGGCAGTTGAAAAGTAAAAGAAGCAATTAAGGGTTCAGAATCTTAACAAGCAAGTAAATTAACATTAAGCCATTAGTAGAAACAACTCTGTAAAAATTACCTTGTTCAAAAACACACAGAAAATAAAAAATAAGTTTGATACCCATATCCCAAACTATTTGTTTGAATAAGGAATTTAGTTTAGAATTTGTGGAAAAAAGTGAGTAACTGAGAGGTTATTAATTACCGTATCAGCCTGAATTTAACGTGGCCCCGAATTTAACGCGGCCCCCAACTTTTTCATGAAGATTTTAGAAAAAAAAAATCTGAATTTAACACGATCCATTCAATTTTCATAAAAGAATTCAAAGAATTCCGCTGTCATAGTGATAAACCGTTCCGTTTCACCATTCTTTTACACCAACCCATACTTGCTTTAAAGTCCGTTTTAGGGATGTTTAAATAAGCAGCCTGTTCTAACGCTTTAAATTTTATAACTTCACGGGATATTGGGAATCCTTCATTTCGCTTTTCTATTATAAATTTTACCACTCGCTGCTCAACTTCTTTAAACCTTCCTATTTTCGGTCCACTAAAAGGTTTTCTTGAGGAATTTGCATTCATATATTTTGTTAAATCTTATCTCCAGAGACGGACGTTTACTTCTGGAACTCCGTATTTCCTTGAAGCTCTCATGTTGTTCGTTCTCTCTGCCTCATTTGCAACCATAATCTTAAAATTCATATCGTAGGTTCTCCTGGTACCTTTATTTATTTGTCTCTTTGATGAGCCTTTTTTCTCAACACTACTATTATAACTCGCGCTCATTTTTTATGGGCAATAAAGAAACCGCCACTAGAACAAACATGCAAATTACTACTATAACAGTTGCGAGAGACGTGGACTACAATTACCTGTGATTCACAGACACAATAGCCACTTGCTGACGTATGCCAGACAAGCGCCAGAATCGAAATGCTCAAAACCAGCGATTCCACCGGAGCTAGGAACTCTCGTGCAGTCTCGTGTACTCAAACCGATCCGAACTAGACTGAACGCGGTAGCACAACTCGCGCGACCATCACACAGGTCGGTCGGAGGCATAGGCGTACTAATAAGAAGAGTTGTTACATTGAATTGCCTAGTCCTCGAATTTAACGCGAGTCCACTTTTGAACGGGAAATATTTAGTCAAAAAAGGTTGCGTTGTATTCATGCCAATACGGTAATTTGTTTTCAAAACACTTTTTTTTAATTTATCAGAAAGAAAAATAAACCATTGGAAATTTCAGGCTACAGTATAAGCTTATGAATAATTAAGGAACATAAAAAGTAAATACTGTATGGCTATAACAATATTACTTGGTTTGAATCTCACTTATGCAAACTCACACAAATAATACATTAACACAAACATACAGCAACAATAATAATATTTTAACAGCCCTCAAACAACCAATTTAACAAAAAAGACACATATCTCTCTATTATAATAAAAAAAAACTTGTGTCGAGATGTGATCTTCTCAGAAGACACTTTGAAGTCCCGCAAGACTACTTGCACATCACGCCCTACTTACAAACAATTTCTCGGAGACACTTTAACGTCCTGTGAGACAAGGAAGTGAGACAAAAGGACAGCTGCTGTACAGGCAAATAAATGATCGACGCACAGCGTGACATGCAGATCATGCAGCATGGCACAAGCTGCATCTGGCTTAAAGGAGAGCTGCTGTACAGGCTTTTAAATGATCGACGCGCTGCGCATCATACAGATCACGTAGCATGGCACAAGCAGCATCTGGCTTAAAGGAGAGCTGCTGTACAGGCTTTTAAATGATTGATGCACAGCGCGACATGCACATCACGCAGTACGGCACAAGCAGCAGCTGGCTTAAACCCAGGGCAAAGCAGAGCCCCCTAGTTAATCAAATTTATGAAATTAGCATACAAGACTCTTCAGATCATGATATAAAATTCATGCTTCTTGTAGTTTGTTTGTAAGTAATATTATTAATTTTAGAATTTCCCCTTGGGATTAATAAAGTATCTATGTAGTAATCTTGGTCTCAGTAGACTCAAGTAATTTACCAGAGAGCAGAAGAGTAAACAGAATATGAACAGACAGTAAAAGGTATGAAAAGATGTATTAACTTTCTCTTTCAAGTTAAAGTTTAAATTATTATAATAAATACACAATGAAACTGTTACTTGTGAGTTTTCCACAGACTAGTGACAGTAATATCCAGAAAGGAAGAGAGAAAGAGACATGAATAGGTTAAGACGGATTTCTTCAATGACACTGTTGGCCTTTTTGAGGCATTGTGTGTTGTATTTGCCCTGAACAGAAGGAAGCTGTATGCCACTGATGTTCCGTATAGTGCTCTCCTGCTTCCACCAGGATGTTATTATGCAGCCAGTGAGTATAAACTGTACTGTGCACAAGTTTTGAGTATTCTTGGAGACATTCAGACTTTTCTCCCAAATCTGATAAAGAAAAGGCACTGGTGAGTCTTCCTAGCAAAGAAGTGTTGTACCCACTTCAGGTCAACAATGGTGGTGGCTGTGTTTTCTGACATTAAAGAGACAAGACTGTTGTCCTGACAACCACTGTGTCTGAAGAAAATTCTAGAATAACAGAAGGAATCCACAAATGGAAGTGGGCAGCCAATGATTTATACTTTATCAAGCTGCATATCCTGTTCATAGCAGAGAATCTCAAAACACTTTCAATAATGAACCTGTATAAAATGGTTATGGATTTGTGTGACACCCTAAACCTCTTTACCTATGTCCCAAAAAATATGGAGATTCAATTAAGAAATTAGCTGAAATAAAAAACAGCATCCCTCCAGTGCAAGAGTTTAAGAAGAATGATGTGTTCAGGCACTCCCGTGTTTGCTATTTCAGTGTGTGTAAATTACAGCACTTAAGGCAGGTGAAGAGTAACAACTCAAATCATTCCAGTATGCTGGCTGTCCAGGTGTCTCTTCAGTGAAAATAAGTGTATTTTTATGACAATTTCAAATGAGACGTATTCATTCATCATATGTACCTGTTTATTGCAACATTTACACCATGTATCGGCATCAGCGTCAATGATGGAACCAAAAATGGATAGTTTCCAACCTATCTTTGTGCACCATTACACACACAACCACTCTGTCTCCCCTGTGGCACGATGTGGTAGATGTATTTAGCTTTTAAGAGAAGCCAGACTATTATTGTTAATTATCTTTTTTTAATTTGTTTATCATTGTCATATGAACATAAGAAATTTGACAAACGAAAGGCGACCATTTACTTCACCCAGCTTCTTTATTTATCTCATAGCTAAGTTATCCCAATATCTTATCCAGATACTTCTTAAAAGTTATCAAGGTTTCTACTTCTGTACTGTATGTCTCAGTCATTTGTTCCAGATTCTCACAGCTCTTTGTGTAAAGACGTTCTTCAGTCCTAAATGCTCTTTCCCTTAATGTCCACTGGCGTCCTTGAGAACATGATTCATGATTCACCCTTAAGTTAAAAGAATTCTGCTGTATCTACTTCATCAATGCCTCAGGGAATTTGGAAGACCTAGGTAAAGTCCCCGTGTAGTCTCCTCTGCTCAAGACTAAATGACAAGTGACTTCACCTGCATGTATTGCAATTGGAGAAACAAAAGAAATGTGACTGTTGTATTTCAGATGCTGTAAGTTGCCTTAAATAATGATGTCAACCAAATAAGTAAATGTAAGGTAATAAATCTTATACTATTTTAAATGATTGCTTGACACCTAGGCGCTTGTTATCTATACACAAGGTTCCCAAACCAGTCCTGGGGGAGGCCCAAACTGTTCGGGTGTTTGCTTGCTTCAGCGCACCTGTATCTGCCAATCAGTGACAGTATATTAACCCATATGGGCCCCATATGATCCTTGGGTGCACAATCTGATGGATCCCACATGGGAGTCATCTTTTAGTCCATATAAAACACATCTGTGGCCCATATATGCTTGCTATTTGGGAATAAAATGTGTTAATAATTTTCACCGATCTAGTGCCATCCTGGCACCTGAGAACGCTGTTCATGGCAAGTGGGAAAAAAAGACCAGCCGAGTCAGACAAAAATAAAAACTGGGATTTGGGCAACCAAGTCTGTAATACAGACTGCTCAGACAGAAAAAGGCTTACAGTACCGCTAAAGTCACAAGGCGCATTCAGGGGCACGCAAACAACGATTCAAAAAACATTCTCATACCTCCATCAGTGAAAGCGTCGCGCGACAACAAGGTACAACTCGCGCGCTGCACGCGGATAAACACGGTGAACACACCCACCTGAAGTGCCACAAGGCACACACGTGAGCCTTACACGAGCACACACACGGAACTATCAGGCCACTAGCAGAAGTCAAAACGCCGAAACCACACAAGAACGGAGAAGGAGCTGAAGAAAAAAAAACGAAACAAAAGCAAAGTCTCTAATCACCGGTAAACAAACACATAACTGCCTCCTTCCAGTTAGGTGACATATTAAATCAACACCCAAACCTCACTCCGTCCGTCCTCTCAGAGTTCGCGAGCGCAACAACTTTACTCGGGCATAAGACCCACTCATGGGTAACTAGCGCCAGTCACTCACCAGAAATGCTTGCTTTCCAGTCGACTTTTTTCTTCTCTTGTCACTGTAATCCAGCACGTCAAAGAAGTGCGTGCGGTGAAAGCATGACAACCCAAGAGTGTCCTGATATGGCGACAAGCGAGACTCCTCTCGTGCCGATTAGTCGCGGACCATCTTTCAACCACTTACAACACGCCAGTTCCAGCCAGCAGTCAAGGCAGGCACGAAGTGCGAGCGAGTGAGCGAGCGCGCGTGACACGGCAGCCCCGCCCTCGGCCACCGGAGTGTGCCAAGGAAGGCGCGCACTTTCAGTGTGAGCGGGCGGTCTCTCGAAATTCGTTTTCTTCTTACGGATTACACAGACTTGCCTTTTAAGTGAATCTGCGCATCATTTAACTAGTTAGAGGTATGATAGTAATTGAGGTGTTGTTTTACGTAGCATTTCAAATAGACTGTCCCGTATGCTCCCGGAAACAACTTGCGTACGTGCTTCTACATTGATGGACACGGGAATTTAAGGTATTTTTTCCACTTGAGTAACTGGGAGGAGTTAGCAAGTACTGTACAGTTAAACAACATCACACTTTCAATCTTTACATTTCTTAGGTGAGGGCTTATTAATTTAGCAAACAGAACATGTTTATATGAGCTTTTAAAACATCCTTCCAGTTGCTTAACATGTTATTAAATTAGTCAATAAACAAAGTGTGACCGAAATGGTAAAGCATTAGACACACTGCCACACTCAGTTATTAATATGGATACAGTGTGTCCTTTGTAATTAGATTAAGCAGTTTTCTTTATAATATGGAACTAATGTTATCACCCATTGGTCCATTCATTTATTTTCAAAGTTTGTATAATCCAGAACAGGATCACAGACACCTGGAGCCCTGAGCAGTAACATTAGCCACAAGTTGTGGATGTCTTCCCCTCACAGGGCATAATCATTCTTTTTTTTTTTTTCTTTTTTTCCAGTACTGGATCTGGGAAAACCTACCAACCAAGAATACCAGACCAATCCCAAAAAACCATGGATGTCACTTACACTCAAAACTGGCAAATATAGTTTAAACAATTCACCTAACAAATGTCTTTGGCTAGCACAAATGGGGCCGTGGACATCGGTAAAATAACCAATATCCACACTTAAGGCACTTGATATGTACTGCCTTGGAGGCCTATTATCAGCCTTGACCTTGCAAGCAGAGTCAATAAAGTAAGAAAAGTAAGAAAGATATTCAGGTGTTCTTACCAACAGTAGCACCTCCACCTAAGTTTAAAAAACTGTTGTTAATTAAACTGTTTTGCAGTGGGAACAGAGTGCATTATCCTACTGAAAGAGACCATTGCCATCCGGGAATATCGCTGCTATGAAGGTGTGTACATGGTCTGCAACAATTGGGTAGGTGGTACGTATCAAAGTAACAGCAACATGGATGCCAAGACCCAAGGTTTCCCAGCAGAACATTGCCTAGAGCATCAAACTGCCTCCAGCCACTTGCCTCTTTTCTATCATGCATCCGAGTGCCATCTCTTCCCAAGGTATATGATGCACATGTGCCATTCACATGATCTAAAAGATTGCATGATTCATCAGACCAGGCCATCTTTTTCCATTGTTCTGTGGTCAAGTTCTGGTGCTTATGTGCTCATTGTAGGTTCTTTTAGTACTCTTACTGATCTGCGGCTTCACAGCCCCATGTGCAGAAAGCATGTATTGTGTGTTTCTGACATTACTTAACATTTGACTTTTTCAGCAATTTGTGCTACAGTAGCACTTCTGTGGGATCGGACCAGACCCGACAGCCTTTGCTCCCCCGTGCATTAATGAGCCTTGGGTGCCCGCTGGTTCACCAGTTCTCTTTCATCGGACCACTTTTTCAGATACTAACCAGTACATACACCCCACCAGATCTGCTGTTTTGGAGATGCTTTGACCCAGTCATCAAAATTTGGCCCTTGTCAAAACTGCTAAGGTCCTTACACTTTTTCCTGCTAACAACACATCACCTTCAGGAACTGACTGTTCACTTGCTGCCTAATATATCACATCATCTGACAGGTTCAAGATAATCCATGTTATTCACTTCACCTGTCAGTAGCTTTAATATTTTGGCTGATTGGTATAAATATATGTATATGGTGTGTGTGTGTGTGTTCCAGGGGACTGTTCCTTGTTTGCACACTGTGCTTTTAAGGATAGGCTCCAGCCCCCTGCAACCCTGCAGGATAAGGGGCTCAGAAAATGGTGTGGAGTATATATATATATATATATATATATATATATATATATATATATATATATATATATATATGTATATATATATATATGTGTGTGTGTGTATAAAAGGAAGAGCACAGTTATCAACACTGGTTTGTCAGAAGTCCATCGTCATCAGTTCAGATTCCACTGCCTTGTGTTTCTCTGTGTGGAGTTTGCATGTTCTTTTTAAGTCTGTCTATGTTTTCTTCCCAGATCACAAGAGGCGTTCAGGTTAGATTTATAGATGACTCTCAGTGGCACTGTGGGACTTTTGGCATAAGTTGTCCATGTAATGGATCGTACCTTGTTTTGAGATGGTTACTCATTTGTGCCTGAAGCTGCCAGGATAGGCTCTAGCTGCCTGGCTCCCTGAATTGGTTTTATAGTGGTTGTGAATGTTGTGTTAAGCTATATGTTGTTTTTAGATGTTATAAATGAAAACAACTTAAACATTTTCTAAACTCTGAGGGTTTCTTTCAAATATAAGGCATGTTGCCTCTTAATGTCTCTGACTTAATACTCTTCACTATAATCACATAAAAAAGGTATCTGAAGTTACAACATTTATCAATGAATGACAAAGTCACATTTCTCAAACTGTTGATTTCATTCCATTCTTGCTATAATGATGTTTTATTTCAGTTATGTGTATGTTATGTGTATGCTTCAGTTATGTGGCTAGTAGCCAATGCATCTGCATCCTGTCCTGGGTTGGTTCTTCCTGCTCTGATATGCTTTATCTGCAGGCATCCATGTATAAGATAAATCAGGTTCAGAACATAGATAGATGGATGTTATTTTCATAAGATGTATGTTATAATAGTTTAGAAAGTCTTTAAGCAAACAAAGATTAAGAAGAGACATGACTGAAGTATTTAAAATCATGAAGGAAATTAGCGGAGTGGATCAAAACTATTACTTTAAAATGAGTTCATCAAGAAAATAGGGACACGGAAATTTGTTAAGGGTAAATGTCATACAAACGTTAGGCTACCAAGTAGATAGGTGAACAGTAGGACTTTAGGGGCCTTCAAAACTAGACTTGATGTTTATTTAGATGAATTTGGTGGATAGGACAGGGCTGAATGGCTTGTTCTCCTCCTGATTGTTTTAATGTTTTAATGTTTTAAATTGGATTTATTGGATACAAAAAAAATTCTATCTATCTATCTATCTATCTATCTATCTATCTATCTATCTATCTATCTATCTATCTATCTATCTATCTATCTATCTATCTATCTATCTATCTATCTATCTATCTATAATGCCTTACATGTCTGTCTGTGTCAAGCTGTTTATTTTGCAATTATCACATATCAATTTTAGGTATAATTTGTACTAGTTTTGCTTAGATGCAGATAATTAAAATGGCATCATACATCCACCTGTATTTATTCATCAACTGTAACTGTGGAAAATAAACTCCTGGCACTGTGATTATGTAGGAATGAATCATTTGCTACAATTTCTATTTTGAAAACCAAATCAGGATGTATCTATGTACACCAGCTACAATAAATATCCTTATTTTGAGTGTCTGTTAATGACAAATATGTTCTGACATTTTTTTGTAAGGAAGACAAATTTTTTCCGGTTAGGTAGTTATTTCGGGTAATTAAGACAGATGTTTCAGGGTAGGTTAGTTACTGTAAACGCACTAATCGTGGCACCAGAGTGTAGTGTCACACTGCATGTTGATTAAAACATGTAAGTAAGCATTTTGTGTGACAATAATGACCCTTTAAACCTATAAACTCACAGTATATTATCTATCTCTCTCTTTATCTGGAATAACATGCAGATATTTATGGATTAACTAAATAGAAAAGTAAACAGTCAGCAAACAATCAGATGTCTTTTTTTGTGTGGAATGGTGGGATTGGAAAATGGATGCTTGAGGGTATAGTTGATGTCATTGTCTGTCTTGTAACTGTTTAATACATTACTTTGCACCTTGTTGTTGTTTTTTTTTTTGTATACTTTGTTAATCCTTTAGGGGATATTGTCTTTTCACATGAACTTTGGTGGTCAGAGCACAAGGTCAGCCATTGTATAGCGCCCATGGAACAATTTTCACTGAGTAGGATCCCTTCTGGCAGTAAAAGGTTTGAATGGGCAACCTTCTCGATACCTTAGCCACTGAGCCTCCACTCTGCCCTTTTCGTTTTTTGTAAAACTCAGTGGGAGTGTGGTCATCGCATAAGGAAATATAACCTGTGTACAGTGAATACTTCATACAGGCTACTTCTATAATAGAGTATAAATGTGTGTTAGAAAACCATCCACCTCCGATAATTACAATGGCAGATTACTATTAAAAGTACTCTCCCACCTATGATGTCCATGATTACATATAATTTATTTTTTCTATTAACTGGTTATGATGCACAATCCTGACCATTCTGGGATAGGCTGTCTCACCTCTGTGGGTGACAAACAGTTACTATGTGGATATTCTTGGTCTATGAGCTGGCTTCCTGCCCTTTACATTCCTAATTAGAATTGAGAACGACTCCTTATTTAGTTCCTCTTAACAGAGACTCTGAATCTCTCTTTTTAACAATTAGACTAAAGAGGAAACTCTTGCCACAGTGAGGGCATACCGTGTTATTGAGCCAAGCTGCTTCAGAGGACTGGTGTCTGAAAGCAGCAAGCAGTGCAGACTCTTGCATTTTCAGGTGTGCTATCTTGAGGAGTTACTCAAGCACAATATTTCTGAACTATTGTACCAATCAAGAAACAAATTTTGGCTGTTTCTTCTACAGAGATTCCAGTCACAAGGCACTTTTCAATCAACAACAGAAATTCGAATGAGGTTATTTATTTTAAGCATGTGTCTAAAACAACTTACAAATTATAATGGTGGCAACATTTATAAAGTTGGATCATTATCAGGGTCACACCATGAATGCTGTCAGGGTTAAACATGTACTTTGTAATACATAGTCTTGGCCACTAAAACAATGCAAAGCAACTCAAGACTATTGCTCAAGTCTCTTGGTTGGATGGCACAAATGCAATTTGTCTTTGTTTCCTTCCTCTAAGCATTACAATCTAATATTGCTATACATAACCTGAATGCTGAGCTGCACACATTGTACTGCAAATTAACAGAGAAAAGCTCAATTACAAGTCAAGCTTGCCTGTGTGATCATTTTTGCTTGTGCTTCCAGCTGAGTGAGGTAATTACAAATGGCACGCAAAGGAAAGGTTACATGTAAAGAGGAGGAGAAACACACATTTAGCGGCTTCATTAATAAAATAAATCACAACCTGTTCACTATGTGGGCTCGCTTCTGTTGTATGCCTGTCAATAGGGCCTTAAGATCACATGTATTCTGTATTAAAGAAAATATACACAGTGGATACTCTGCAATGTGTGCTGTTCAAACTAAATTACAGCACAATATTAATAAAGCAAGTTAATTGTGCCCTGCAGCTGATACTCTCTGATTTCTGGCTTGGTATAATATTCCGAATGACGTAGTAGCACAGAAAATGCATGAGAAGTGACTGAGTGTTAGGTGTAGCAATTTGTCATTAGTCGCTGGTGTGTACCATCAAAAAGGCACACTGGCATTATCCAGCAATCACGTTACTCATTTACCTTAATGCTCTAAGTATTTATTAGGAATACAAGGAATTTACTGATTAATGCATATACCCCAGTGGGTGAAAGCTGGCAGAGTATTTGCATTTGTAATCTGATAACAGCTTTTAATAAATCCACATCTAAAAAAAGCAGAAGCATAACATTTCCCTTCAGCTCTTCCCTTTAAATGTAATCATTGGCAGACCTCAGCTGTTAAAAGAGTTTTCAAGTGTGCCTTGCTACCATGCTAGAAAATGAAAATGTGAACATCCTGTATTCACCATCTCAGCATTGACTGATTTCATCTATATGTGGTTTAGTCTTGAAAGATCAAACATAAACATGAGGCATTGTTTAAAAAAGGAGACCGCACATGCTATTGAAAATAAAAGAAGAAACAGAACAAAAAGAAGAAAGAAGGTGGGCATAAATTGTCTGGTTTTACACAGGGGGTGTTATGACCAACACTTTCAACTTGTTCCTATGAGAACATTGCAGAAAATGTTAAATGAGCATTTGGAAAGTGTTCATTTAACACCTTAAATGTTAAAGTGTGGAAATACTTACATCAGCTGAGTTTTGCTGGGTGTAAATTCGCACCATGTTTAAAAAAAAAACATAATGTTAGTTTATGCAGTGGCACTTTAAAGTGCAGCTGGTGATGTTAGGTGTGGAAAACAAACATTTTACACAGTGACTTTTTAATAGCTCAGCACTATCCCAAACTGCTTAGGCTCACAGAGACTGAACTCTCTGGATTTCAGTGCAACTGTGGGGACACACCACCTGCCTAAATGGTATCATTTACTGGTGGAGGAGCTGCCATACCACCCAATTCAAGATAGACCACAACCCATTAAAATGAAGCAACTGGCAATCAAACTGGTGTTAATCTGTGAAGAAGTGTAGAAGCATCTTTGAAGTTGAAGTTCCAGGACTATATGAGTCCTCTTGTGGTAGACCACCAGGACCCACTGCAGTTTGTCTATCAAACAGAGATTGGAGTGTAGAATGCAATTATCTATCTGCCCCACAAGGCTTATTCTCGCCTAGGTAAAGTTAGCAGCACTGTGAGAGGATTATGTTTTTTGATTTTTCCAGTGCCTTTAGTACCTTCCAGCCATCGCTGTTAAGGGGTAACCTTAGAGATATGCAAGGTATGAGGCAATGGTGTCCTGGGTAGTGGACTATCTGTCCAGCAAACCGCAGTGTGAGAGACTCAAAGATTGTGTGTCTGTGATACGGACGTGAGCAACACTGGAGCACCACAAGGAACGGTCCTGTCTGCTTTTCTCTTCACTCTGTACACCACCAACTATAAATATAACATCCACGTCATTCACTTGCAGAAATTCTCAGATGATTCGGCACTTATGGGGTGTATTGATAAAGGGAATGCAACAGAAGAGAGGAGTCAGGTGAAGAACTTTGTTTCTTGGGGCAAAAAGAATTGTCTGCATCTTAACATCAACAAAACCAAAAAAGCAGTTATTGACTTTTTCCATAATAAAGATCATCTATGTCTGGTCACTATTCAGGGAGTAGATGTAAAGGTGGTCCACTCCTACAAGTACTTGGGGGTCCACATTAATGACAGGTTGGACTGGTCTTGGAACACTGAGGAAGTATACAAGAAATGGAAGCGCAGTCTCATTTTTCTAGGAGATTGTGTTCCTCAATGTGGGTAGTGACTTCCTTCACATCTTCTACAACTCTTTGGTGGCCGGTGTGATATTCTACACTGTGGTGTGTTGAGCTGGTATCATCACTTCAAGAGAGGCCAACTGAATCAACAAGCTAATTAAAAGGGCAGGTTGAGTTTTGGGGCACAGACTGGTCCCCCTGGAAGTAATAGCGAAGGAAAGAGTTAAAACAAAACTGAGTGCCATTATGAACAATGCTGCACACCCCATCTCTGACACACACTGAGGTCTTTGAATGAATTATTTAGCAGAAGTCTGTCAAGAAATACCACCAGCAATACGTCTGCATAATGTCTCACTGCGGCTGTGACAGCCAAGGCAGAACTTTTCTTTCTTTTTAAATTTTCTTCCTGTTTAGTCATTCTGGTGTGTATATATATATATTTATATTTATATATATATTGTCACGCATGCGCGACTAGGAAACCGCAGATGGATCTTAAAACACATCGAAGGACTTCGCTGGCGGGGAATGGCGGGGTACTAACCTTGTTTCTTTGTTTTCCAGGACTAAAGACGCTCCGCCATAAGACCTTGCCCACAGTATGTTCACTTCCGCCCTTCCTCCGCCATCTTCCCTGACGTTAGCAATCCCATCATCCATCACGCCTCCTTCCCAGCATTCCTGCACTTCTGACTCCTCCCATATAAAAATGGCCACCGACGCCTAGTATGGCGTCGCGCATGAATGTTGTTCTTTTGTGTTTTGACCCTGCATTATTTTGTTGGAAAAGTCTGGAGTGTCGACAATATAAGGGGCCGGAAAACTCCAAACCTTTTTGTTGTCTCCTATTGCATCTTTTACAATATATATTTATTGTGGGGGACTGCCGGCTTCGTGCTCCGGCCCTCACCCCCAGGCCGCCAGGAGGAGCTCTCCCGACAGCAGGATCGTGTCCCGAGTTCCAGCAGGGCCTCATGGACTATGTAGTGTTTTTACACAGCCCTGCTGGATACCTTGGGGACCACCGTGAGTCGCTGTAGGGGGGCTCATTGGCTCTTGTGTGCCCTATAACCCGGGAGTACGTCACGGTCACGTGACGGGAAGGAACAACGTGCTCCCGGGGTGAAGAAAAGGACTGTTTGCCCTGACCCGGAAGGAATAAGGAACTGTGGTCTGATTGGACAGGAACGCCTCCGGGTCAGTGTGGGTCAGTGTGGAGAGTGCTTTGTGCACGTTAACTGAGAGAATAAAGAAGTCTTGGACTTTTACCTGGTGTTTGGAGTCATCCCTGAGGGTTTAAGGGAGCACTAGCACCCCCTACTGCCACTATATATATATATATATATATACAGTATATATATATATATATATATATATATATATATATACATATTTATTTATTGTGTATATATATATATTCATTTATCTATCTACCTATTTATGCATTTACTTATCTATTTAAAGTCCTTCTGTAAAAAGCCAAATTTTTTACTGTGGACAAATAAAGTTCTATCTAAGCAAGGTGTACTGGTACAGATATTTTTCAGTTTTTCTTGCGAATGTGATGTGTCCTTATGGTAATCACACAAACAATTAAAGGCATGATGAGTACATCTCAGTAATTCTAGCAATATGTAAATTATTTTCTATGTGTTTCCCGGTGTTGTTTAAACAGTACAGTTATTAAATACTTGCACAGAGAGTATTATGAAGTTATTGAAGAATTTCATGACCCTTCTCATTTAGTACAGGTGTAAAAAAATGTGATTTTTTTTCTCAGTCAAAGGGGCACTGGAGTTTATGGGACACTGGTGCAGCCATCCCACCTGAGAGTAGAGATCAGGCAATGCACCCAATGCTAAGTGTGTTTAGGCCTGGACAGAACTTGAATGGGAGACCATCTAGGAAAAAGCTTGGGTTGTTGCTGTAGGAAGTGTCGGTGAAGTCAGCAGGGGGCACTTACCTTGTGGTCTGTGTGTGGGTCATGGTGCCCCAGTGCAGTGATTGTGACAGTGTTCTGTAAAAGTTGGCACTGCCCTTGGACAAGACATAAAACAAAGGCCCTGACTCTCTGTGGTTATAAATGATCCAGTGGCATCTTTTGAAAAATGTAGTGTGTGTCCTAATGTCCTGGCTAAGTTGCCCACCTCACCCTGGTCATTCTGGTCCCCTAATCATCCCCTGTCCCTTATCAGCTAACTATCTTTCACACTTTCACCATGTAATAGTTGACTGGTGCAAAAATGACTGCCATCACATAGTCCAGGTGGATGCTATACCCTGGTGGTGGTTGAAGTGGTCCCCCACTGTCTATATGAAGCACTTTGATTAGGTTAGAAAAGAACTACATAAATGTAATTAATTAGTTGTGTTCATAATGGTAATATATCTGTATACTCTTAATTTCACCCACATGTCTAAAAACCAACAAGTAGATGAATTTTGACACTAACTTCACCTCATATGAGGGATGGTTCTGGAGTTAATTCCTGATTTGCATCTGATGCCTCAAAGATAATCTCAGATGCTTATTTTAGAATAATTTATGAATGGTGGTAATTCACTTAGTTATATAACTTAACATGTTTTTGCTGTGTCCAAGAAAACAGAACCTCATGCAATAAGCCCTTCCAGGGTGAGATAACCCCTGAAAGCTAGAGTGGCTCAGCTTATTGACAATCAAACTAAGGTCTGGGTTTGGTGCCCCCCTTTGAGGCGATCGTCTAATTGACAACATAAATGTAATGAATATATAAGAGAAGGTTTTCTGAAGGGAGGGGTGGAGGAGGCTGGCTAATGAATGGTGGACCACAGCGTCACTCCTGCTCCATGTCCCATGTATGTTGGTGTGAGTGATGGATTACACTTAGGCATGTGAGAGAGGAAAAATTAGGAAAAACGAATCAAAAAAAGCTTTAAAGTAGTTTTAACATCCATATTCATAAGTCCAAGACATAGGCCGAGTATAAGGGGGGGTTTCGCGGAGGTTCTTGTCCTCAAATTGATGGACATATTGCTAAAATAAATCTACAAAAAGGAGTTGATTTGTATCTATTTGTTTATCTTAAGGCCACGGCAAAAGTAAAGATGTTCATAATCAGCGCGTACGGTAATTTATTTTTTCTTACGTAAGCAACTCTTCGTTGCACGTCACATGCCCTTTAAACAGCTTAATGTCTCAGATCCAGCTTGAGAGGGGTCAGTTCAACTCGTACATTTCGTATACAGTATTTTCCCCTTTTTCACGCCACACAGTGGCACCCGTCCACAAAACAGATCATCTAGTCACCATTTCAATGACTGAAGCTCTGCTCGCGCGTCTCCGTGTGGCTGCATCTTCTGCTTGAATGTGGCGTCTGTACAAGGAGCGGAGCGCCGCTCTGAGCAAACCGCAACCGCGCGACACACGATTCACTTTGTCAAACAAAGATATCTCTTTGATAAAGTTAATAAAAAGTATAAATGTTCCAATTTTCCACCTATCTAGGACAAGTAACGCAGGGAAGCTTGGAGCCTAATTCAGTGAGCATCGGGGACAAAGCAGAAGCCCATCGCAGGGTGAACACTGGCACGCAGCCGCACACACACACCTAAACAGAAACACACCGTACACGCGCACCAAGGACCAGTTTAGCAGCGCAAATCCACAAAACCTCCATGTCTTTCAACGACTGATCATATATTTTCTAACTTGTTTAAAACATAAACTGTTTACTACAAGTCTAATAGGTAGACGAGGGCACGTTTTCTATCAATATCGTTTCAATAATGATATTTTCCTATAATTTCAAACTTTTAAACGTGTTATTGTTATGTTTAGGTTATAATGTAACTTTGTATTACGTAACTTAAGATATGATGTTAATTTGTATTAGTACGGTTGTGACTCTAAAAAAATGAAATTGTGTTTTATGTGTCATCGGCACACCCCTCTGCGCCTAAATCCACCCATGGTCCAAGAACAAATAACACTCTGTTGCAACAAAGTGTCATTTTTTAACCAGTTTTGACAGCCACTCCAATGTTTTCCACATAGGTCTATGTTTCTCTGTTCCTGTCTATGTTTCTATGTTTTTGTTTCTTTTATTTATTCCAATTAGCATATTTTTTAACAATTTCTTGTGAACATCAATTTGGTTCGCACGTGTTAACGAAAAATGATCAACTCCATCCATCCATCCATCCATTTTCTAACCCGCTGAATCCGAACACAGGGTCACGGGGGTCTGCTGGAGCCAATCCCAGCCAACACAGGGCACAAAGCAGGAACCAATCCTGGGCAGGGTGCCAACCCACCGCAGATGATCAACTCCGCGCATCCTTAAAATATTCTTTGCTTGTCTGTGCGTAAACATTAGTAATTGTGGTTGGTGACATATGCCGTGACGCCACATCCTACAAAATGCTCAGGGAATAGCAAAAGAGTTCGATAAATAACAAGGCGCTTGATGCCACACTGGGATGCCGCCAAGATCTGTCATCGAAAATGTTAAAGATGGACAGTACCATAAACGATATTGTGAGAAATATAGAGACTGGAAAACTACAAATAGGAAAATCAAGTTGAAGTTATTGACTTGAGTGAGGAGGGTGAATCCTGTTTAATGTTCTACTCCTAAACACTGAATTTATCATTTACTGCTTATCGGGAATGTGATTTAGTTTATGGACAGTATGATTTATTTGGCAGACATACGCTGCTGTTGTATTTAACTGGAAAGATCCTCGTGTACCTTATTGTACATGTCTGTGTGTTTTTAGTTGCATGGTGTATGTTTTTCCTAAACTTTTTAGTGGCAACACTGCTTTTAGCCAATCCGCCTTAATGTCAGGATGTGACATCATAAAGGAGGGTCCCTATGGACGGTGTCAAATGATTTCATCCATCCATCATGCTATATCCTAACTACAGGATCACGGGGTGTGCCGGAGCCATTCAAGCCAACACAGGACGCAAGGCAGGAAACAAGCACAATTCAGAATGGCCAATGTCTTGTCTTTATGAAGAAACCCACGCACACACGGGGAGAACATGCAAACTCCACACAGGGAGGACCCGGGAAGTGAACCGGCTCTCCTTACAGAGAGGCAGCAGTGCTACCAATGCACCACCCGCCCCGTCAAATGATTTCAGATTTTTTTTTTAATTACCTGTTTACTTTAGAAATGTGAAATATCACAATTTTTCCTCTGAGTTCCAAAGATTTAATGAATGACAAAAAGTATCTTTTTTGAAATCCTTAATTTTACGTGCAATCTTGCATTTTGATGTCAGAAGTTATCTTCAAAATTGACTGGCTGAAAGTGAATGACTCTGCTGGAAAAACCAATACCTGACAATTAAGTCCACCATTGGTAGGAGAAAAAAGAGACAGTGAAGCTGGAGTTCTGGAATCCGATACGCGGTAGGAAAAGTGCTAGTCTATCAGAATAGCAAACACGAATGGAAGAACTGGCACATGCCAACATCGCGCCGGTTAATAGCTTTGAAATGGGCTGCTTATTACAAAACAGTTTCTTAACCGGAGCGGCTGTACTGCTCCAGCTGTTTACAGTTTTGCATACACTGTAAGAAAACACCAATAGATCCCGCTAGGGACGGGGCGCCACCAAATTTCTGCTCCCCTTGTCGCTCATACAGTCCAAGTCGCAAAAGAGCCACGAGGTTCCGTGCGGGCACGTTTTACATTTTATTTTTTCGGTTCTCGTCTCCCACCTTCTAGGTTACTTGGCCGGGGTGAGTTGGATGGCAACTCGCCTGGACGTTATCTTAGCAGGTCTAAAAGTGAGAGGCTCAGCTCTGAGAACCGTTTTTGTACAGAAGCCCATTTCAGTTAGAATCGGGCGGCAAGGCAGAAATCGGTCTTGAACTGAGCGCTGGGTCAACAATCACATTCAGGCTCGGCAATTTTGGTCGCTGATGACCACCACGCAAATTGTAGTAAACGATCAGGTATTTAAAAGTAATGTTGATTTAACATATATTTAAAATTATACTTTCTATTATCAAATATTCGTGCTCTGCTGCTGCTGCCATTGGCTCCAGCGGCAAGTGACGTATTTAATTTCCGATCAATGTTGTGATTGGTTGAATGATCAGTTTACCAATTAATCAATTTGTATGTGGTGTTTTAACGAACATTTCGCTATTACAAATTAGTTTTTATTGAATAATAATTGATTATGTGCTTTTCATTTTCCTTCGATTGGTTGCCAATGCTGGAATTAGATGATGTGCCGTTTAAAATGGACAGCACGTTTCAAGAGACTCTGAGTTCAACCATTTTTATCATATAATTTAATATTCAAGAGCTCCAAGTGTCATGTGGAATTATGGCGCCATCTTGTGGCCATAAAAGGCAAATTGTTTAAAACTTTGCTACATTCGCTACATTCATTCATAACATTCTCATAGCAGAGTATCCTAAAGAAGTCAATGCAGATACAAGACGCGTGCGAAATTCAAACAAACAACAAACAAGATTTGAGCCCCGAATGCATCTGTGCATTCATTCATTACATTTACAAACGTGTATTTCAACGCAGGATCTTGCAGGGAAGGGAGTCCATCCTGGAAGCGATGGGTACAAAGTAGGATCCAAGCCTCCATTATAAGGAAGAATGAAGCACGTAGCCACACTCTCTCATACAGGACCAGTTTAAAGTTTCAAACAATCTGACCTGTGTATCACTGAAATATGGGGAAATCCCAAACTCAGAGAAATGCTATCTTATATAGTGCCTTTATCTGTTTAAATTGCTCTCATAACAACACAGGACAGGCAGACAGCATCATGGCATGGCTATTAGTGATATACCCGGGTTGAGATGTTAGCCCAGCCGCCTTCGGTGCAGTCTGCACATTCTCATCACACTACTCTGGGTTGCTCTTTAAGGTCTTTAGGTCCCGCTTCCTCCTCATGTCTTCAAAAGACATATGCCCTGCAGGCCTGGACTCCTTCTTAACCCTTGGTCTTACTTGATTCTGATCCAGTTGGAATTGTTTCTACTTAGAAAACAGAGCAAGGGGTTTCAGTTTATGAATGTGGAAACAGAGAAGTAATTTTACTTTCTAATTTCAATTTGTACAAATCCCTCTGGCAAAGATTCTGGTGTCATGCAAATTTCAAATTGGATTATTGGTTATTATTTACTGCATCCTATCACTCTTTTGGGAAGGTTTTATTTATTGTGTTATTGATTGGATTGTGATCCTAAAATTCAAAACTATAATGAAAATGGATTAATTCAGAAAATATGGTAGATGGATGTTAAACAAGTTGGCAGCGCAGTGGTTAGAGTAGGTGCTCAGTGCCTTTAAAAACCCCATCTCACACGCAGGCTTCATATTGTTCCCAAATCTGTAGAAGTTTTTCTCCTGTAATCTGTTTTCCAGCTACATCTCACAGATGTTCTTGTCCAGCAATGGAAAAACATCACATCTATGGCTGATTGTTATGTTGTTTCTGATTCTACCAAAACTGGTTCTGCCACCCGAACACCCTGAAGTGGAAAAGGTGGTTTTGGAAAATACCATAGGTAGGTGTTTAAATTTATACATGAAAAATGGTCAGAGTAGTGATACTTTTGAATTTGAAACTGGCCTGCATAATAAGTACATTCTTGTTGCTTAGGGAATGTATAGAAGTAATTACATTTCTTCAGTTAAAGGTTAAACTGTTAGGTTATACTAAGACAATCATTGCACATAAATTATATATTGAGATGCTGTGGTTGTCTTAGGGGCATAGAAGGAGGTTTTGGTTACCTCACAATACTGTGAAGAAGAACAACCCAGTAGATCTTTGGGCTGAAGGGCATCTCTAGTAGTCTATGGGAATTAAACATTTTTAGTCTTGAGGTGAAAACTAACATGAGAGCCTAATCAAGGTCTTCAGAATTGTCAAAGGCACCAATGAGGTGATCCACCAGATTTCTTTCATTTAGATTGGATTAGATTAGCTAAACTATTAACCCTATGGGGGCAATTCGATGCATTAAAGGAAGCCAGGAAGCACTTCTTCACACAATCCTGGAATAATTTACAGAGTCATGGAGCTGAAGCAGAAACCTCAACGACTTTCAAAAATGATCTGGGTGAGATATCAGAACAACTTATCAATGAGCTGACCAGATAAAACTAAGGGATTGAATGGTCTCCTCTTATTTGTCAAACTCCTGCTCCTGCTCACTGTTGGTTCCTACATTTGTCCTCAAGGCTGCTAGGGTACAGTTTGATTCTTCCCAACCATGACATTTAGTAAATGGGTTGACCTACGAATGACACACCAGTGGCCTAGTGGTTGGTGCTGCTTCCTCAAAGCTTCACAATCAAGTAGACTATGTCCCTGCCACGGCCTGTGTGGGATGTTTTATGTTTTGCCTGTGTCAATATGGGTTCTCTCCAGGTAACACATTTTAATTTCTCATGTCGAAGACATGTCAGGTTAACTGGTCATGTTAAATTGTTTCAGTGCAATTAAAATGTATACGTTAATGGAAAAGACACAAGGTGCAAATGTTTGATGTTTCTATACGGTCAGAGAACATGGAACTTTTAAATTATCCAAGCAGTGAGTGTGTGACATGGTACCTTATGGAGGTAAAGCATTGCTCTCAGTATTATTAATTATATTAGCCAAATTTGGCCTTAATTTCTATATTTAGCAAACTGGTCAAGTGTTTCTAAGGTTTTGCTCCATCTATTTTATATCAAAGTTTAAGTTGGACTTGCCCTACTTGTTTTAAGCATTGTTCTTTTTCAAGATGTGCCGGATTATCTTTAAATATGCTACATATACATAATGTTAAAGGTGGGGAAATATAAAGGTGAGTAATGACATTGCGAGTGTCTCAAGTACTGTATCGGCACCTTCAAGGTGTAGTGCAGCGAGTATTGCTAAGGCATCTTGTTCTTTCTAGTGTACATTGTTATTGAATTTTTGACTCATTTTAATGGATTATGTTTTATAAACTACAATTTGGACATTTTTGACAAATAAGTCTGTGCATTCTCCACATATCTGTGTGGATTTTCCTCCCACCTCCCAAAGAGTTGTAGCTTAGGTTAGCTACATTGCTTCATTGTTAGTGAGCGTACACGTGAATGTGCTTTGTAGTTGGACTGGTGCCTCTTTATGGTTGACTTGCACCCAGTGCTGCTAAGGCTGGCACTGGCCCTCTTATTACTGAACTAGATGAATAAGTTAGGAAATGGATGCACAGAGTTGGGAAGATGCTCTCTGACATTATGAATTGTGGTCATAACTTTCTCACTCTTGATTGATCCAGTTCCAGATCACGTTTTGGCATATCCCCTCGGTCCAAGGCAGGAAATAGCCCTGAATAAGGTGCCAGTCTGTCACAGCCACACACAGACACAGACACAGAGCCACATTAGAGTGGATGGTTGACCCAACCTGCGTGTCTTTCGAGATGTGTGAGAAAAACCCACGCAGAAAAAAGGATGTGCAAATTCCATTTAGACAACAGCTAGAATCAGGATTCGAACCCAGGACCTGTGAAGCAGCAACCATCATCACTGCACTTCTGTGTCATTCAGTTGTGGAAATAATAAAGGGAATTATTCATTATTTTGGTTTATACAAATAACTGAATATTTAATTTTCTGATTTGTGATTCGTGAAAGGCTAAACATTTATTGTATCCTGGTGATACTGGATGAACTTTAGTTTGTTAATAAATAGAATTATTTTTTGCATATAAACAATAAGTAGAATTAGGCAAGGTGCTCAAAGTTGCTGCTGTCTGTCAGAATGACTCCAATGAAAGCTTGATGCCAGGGGGACCATCCAGAACCAAGTTTGTGCCACCCCAGAGACATTAAGCCCTAAACTAGTGCAGTCTCCTCTGATGGTTTCCTTACCTTTGTGAGGATGTTCTCTAATTGCTGCTTATCCAGAAATTGCTGCCAACATCTGCTGGGCAAGGTGTGGGCTACTGCATTACCAGCTTGTTTGTATGATGATGTGTTTGTCAGAGTGGCCTAGTTGGTAATACGGTTGACAGCCCCTAAAGGTGGAGCTGGACTGGCAGGTCATGACCATTTTCAATAAGCACTGCAGTATGAATGAGCCTTTGCTGAACTTCACTCTGTCCCAATCCCTGACATTACGTCCCTCAGCACTTCATTTTGTAAATACTGTAAATGTATAGATGTACAAAAGGGAGACACACTTTCATGTTTCAGACACTGTACATTTTATTTTCACAATCCATAAAAACAGTAAAAACATAAAATACTTTTTTTTACAAAACAATTATGTTGCCATTTTTCCTGAAAATAATATTAAAGTCTGATTATCCAGACCCAATTTTAAATACTGTACCTTTTTGGTAACCTCGCATTCTACATTTGTTAAACTCTGACTCAAAAACAGCTGCCTAATCAGACTATACAGTATGCAGCACACAATAAAGAACATTTTGGATGAAATGGGATGTAACTTATGGCAGAAATATCAAGTTGGAAAACGCCATGAGACTGGTCAGAAAGTTGACGTGACGTTAATCAGTATTTGTCACTTAATGTGGTGTCTGTTAAACAGATGTAACCTGTCTTTTAACAAATAAGTGAGCTGGGAGGACTGAGTGGAGTTAATACACTCTTGATCACAATCAGCACAGAATGAAAAAATGCACCCTGACAGGCAAATGCAGTAAGATGGAAGCAGGAGAATCGGGCTCGAAGTCGCTGTGGCCTGCCAAACTCTGATTATCCACCAGCAGCCCATTAATCCCTTTGCATGATCAGCTGACTTGGGATATTGAATCTTTACTGTATCTTGTAATTCCTGCTGCAGACTCCACCGTCACATGGGACCTCACATCACACCCATGATGATCCGACATATTTGTTATATTACGGTTATTTTTAATTAATTCAGCCTTTGTCAATGAGTTGCTTGAGTCTGATGACCTGTCCCTATGCAGGTTGAGATTTATCAGTAATTAAAAGCTAAATTGTGGTACAATGAAAAAATGAATTTTAGAGAGTTATCTTGGATATATCATATTATATATAAAAGTAAACTTCTGAGCCCAGTAAACATTTTGAAAATACAGTATAATGAACACAAACGCAAAGTGGTACATGTAGATAAAAGTAACATTAATTATCAATACAAGTTGGGTGATGGAAAAACACTATGAAAAGGATTCAGAGATTTATGTTGTCACAGTATGGTCATCCTCCAAAACAATGCACAGAACCAATGAAAATGTAAATCAAATGTTAATTTATATTATAAAAACTGTTCAATGTAAATCCAGAGCGGTTATGCTCAGGTTCTATAGTGCATTAGTTGAGACCACAATGTAAAAAATTGCCAGCTTATAACAGAAATTAACTGGATTTTTTTTTTTTTTACAATAAAATACTGTATTGAAAAATGTCGTGTGTAATCACAGCAGGGCAAAACATCTTCTCTCATGAGACAAAAGAATTGCATTTGGAGTGGTCGACGTTGCATTGTGGGACATTTTAGTTTGTTCATTTTCATACTGTTTCACTTTTATGTGTGGTATGATGGCAGTTAAAAGTGAAATCTTTGCTACAGGAACACTGATGGGCACCTGTGTGATGTTGTACAAATATCAGAAAGCTTTAACTCACCCAGTGATCCACCGGCACAAGGAATAAGTGACCAAATAGTGAGGCGGACAGGAGAAAGACTTTAGGGACCTTCAGAGCACAACACGATGTAAAGTTTGGGGAAAACAGGTGAATACATTCTAGAAAAATCTTGCAAAATGCCTTTCATGAACTTTGTATTTTAACACTCAAAAAACTGTAATACATATAAATGGTTAAAACAATGATTTTGAATAGATAAATGCACAGACGTTTACAGTTAAGCAGTGTTTTAGATTCAAATAGCAATTAACTGTTTCAAAGCGCAAGACTATTCTTAAGAAGTACTGTAAAGTCACAATGGCTCAGAGAATTTGCATAAAGTCAGTGCATTTGCATAAGGAACGCCCCCTTTGCAGCAACACTATAAATTGCTCCTGATGCCTCCCACACTTTTGCACTGTGAGAAACAAAAACTTAAAGATGGCTAGCAAATAATTTTTTCTGTGCCTACTAGTTTTTTTTGTGGACAAGGAATCAGATTTTTTTTTTTTTTTCAATAAACCTTTGAACCTGTACACAACTCGCATCATGAGAGCAACCCTTCCTTTTCCACCAAACAGCACAAACTATGTCCAATAAACATTGAAATAGTATCTGTGAATACAAATGATGATCTATACAGGTTTGAATTTTGGAATAAAATATACTTAAAATATCTCTGATGGTAAAATGCATGGTAGCTGAAATGTTAGTCATTTAACTGTTAGGTTATAGAGTAGTTTTATTTGACAATATCTTCTAACTAAAATGTTTTTAGTAAATTTACAGTAAATTACTGGCCACTATTACAGTTAACATGTAAAAATGGAGGATATTACTGTAACTCAACACCAGCCTACTTCAACATCACACAAGCCATTGTATAGAATTGCACTTTTTTTTTAAATATACAGCAAACGACACAATAGAATCATGCTGTGAAACTAATGCAATTAATAGGCAGTGATTTACTGTAAATTTACTTTCACATTTTTACAGTGCACTAGTATGTAGTATACTGCAATGTTTTCATTAACAATATAGAAGCTGTGAAGAAAAGATAAGTATGAGCTCAAAGGCATTTCCGTATTTGAGTGGCACAGGGATTTGAATCCAAATTGGCAAAGACATCAATAAAATTCATCTAGCAGAATTATTGAAATTGAAATATTAAATAACAGAATTAAGGACATCGGTGAAACTTTCGAGGAAGTGAATAGAAGATGTGCATAACTGAAAAACATTTTTGGATATAAAGGGTTATGAGAGTCTTGGATAAAATAATGATGCCTAGCTTAAATAAACTTCTTAATAACTTTTACAAAGCTAGCTAGAAGATACTGAGACACCATTGTTATTTGCCAGTTTCATGGGTGAGAGGAAGTTAAAGAATGAGCTTCATCATTTTTAAAATTCCTTGTTTTCCCTCTTCAGTGGCAGCACCATCTGTGACCATCCAAGTCAGATGTAATATATTAAAAGGTCTATTGAACCTCAGTTACATTCCATTTCACCCAAACTTTAGGGGATTTTTTTATGTAACATTTTCTTGTCATCAGCTGCTACAATCATACGACTGTCAACAGCCACACGCTTCCTGAGTAAAGCCTGCAAGTAAAAATAAAAAATTCTAGGCCCAGCTCCTTTGGCAGCCCAAGCCAATTCAGTGCTAAATATTGCTGCTTTTGAGACAATTCACCTGCATCAGGTGATCCTTAGATCCTTAAGAAGTATAGCTGCACCTCAAACTGCTTTATAATGTTGTGTACAATGTAATTTCCCTTAACACCTTAACATGGCAACTAATAACCAATCAGCTGTTATATGTTGAGGAACTCAAAGAAAAAATGATTTTTTTAAACTGCAAAAATATGAAAAAACAGGCAAATTGAAAGCAGAATATCCAAAATTCCTACTTATGTTAAGTACTTTCATTTTTGTCTAAATTAACATACAACTTAAAACAAGTGCATCTTTTTGGTATTTTGCCATTAAGCTTAAATATAACAAAACAAAAACCCACACTGGGTACAAATAAACTAGAAACAAATAATTTAGAAATGTTAATTTCTTTAAATAAACATCTTAAAAACAACAGCATTCCTCTCAACTTTACGCAGACATATGTTCTTACAATAATAAATGTAAACATGAAATATCACACATACCATATAAAGTCATGCTAGACGTGAATGCTAATTCTTTTTGTTCATGATCCGCTCTGATAGCATTAGAGAGCATAATATTAAGTTCTAATGCCACAAAGACAGGCAAAATGTTAAAGTATCCTCATTTTTAACTGGCATGCGCAGGGCATACCGTCCATGCACTCATTTTCTAGGTCTGCCTCTTCCCTTCTTGGGAGCTCTAGCCCAGCAGCAGTGAGTCAAAGTAAGAATCTGCTCAGTTCCTGCAGTGCGTATGTGTGCATGATGTATTTTTGTTATGCCAACATGAACCTCAAAATTTTTAGCTCTAAAATCAGGCAACTATCTGTAGTTTGTAATGTAGTGCTGTCATTCTTATGCAAATTCTACTCACAGATCTTTGGCTTTAAGCCTTGTTCTAAGTCTGAAACTAGCCTGTAAGATAATATTGGCCATCTATTCATTTTTTGAATGAAATTATGCGAACAGCACTGCAGGAAGCCAAAACCAAAGCTGCTTTGTTGATTCAAGGTGCATTTAAAGTGAAAAATTGATATTTTTGAAGGAGGACAAACATTTAGCACTACTAGTCCTATAAACAGAAGTTTGTTTGACATTTTAAGGGAATTTTCCATAATAGTGCTCATCAGCTCCAGTAAATTACCACCTACAGGACCACCTAGGGCTCATCTTACTGAGTGCTGCTGGTGGTTCACAATTTTCAAATCGCGGTGCTAATAAGGGCGCAAAATAAGGAATGTGCTCACATTATGGTTAAATATTTTACCATTAACCTTTTAAAGAACCTGCGTTGTATACAGTTTCCTTTGGGACAGAGTTTCTCTCTTGTTTCAACTGACAATAGAGTGTGATTCTACTTTGGTATTGATGGTTAATATCAAAGGAAAAGAGAATGGAATTCTTCATACCCAAAGAACATATTCACACTGATAACCACACTGATAGAAACCATATTTAGTCACAAACTCTACCGTTGAAAAATGTAAAGTTATTCAGTGTGAATATATAATGACTACCCCAAAAACACCCTCATGTACAGACAGACCTATTATAACGTGCATACTCATCTCACATCTTGCACAATTAACACATTTGCCTGAAAGCAGTCAGGGCTGTTCATCAACACACTGCACACAATACCCGTGCAGAAAGTTTTTTCTAAAGTGCTTAGCAGCTGGCAACACCTTTTGAGTTGCAAAATGAAATCTCAATGAGTCAGATTTGGAACTGCAGTCCGAAGCATGAAGAGTCTGCTGACATTTAGAGATCCATTTGGTCACATTCACACAATAACAGAAGAGAAGTTGAGCCTTGGATCTTTATTTTGCAAGGCTTTGGCCATTTCATTTGACATCTGGTTCTTCCATAATCTAAATGCAAAATATATATATATATTATTACTACTCAGCTTATGCCTTTATCCAGGGCAACTTACAACAACTGAGAGATTGAATCGGTTACATTTGTTTTTCTTTTTCCAGTGGAGCACAAGCAGGTGAAGTGACCTGCTCATAGTCGCACAGTGTCAGTAGCAGGCCTAAAGTCTTGACCACTACACCCCACTGCCAGGCTAGTAGTATAGTAACAATTGTAGTGATAACATAAATTCCCTTCAACAAGAATTACTCAGTCTGCTCCTAAAATGCTGGCAAGAAAATACAGTTGTCTGTCCAGTAAACCCACAGATGCTTTGAACTGTTCTTATTGTATTATAACAATAATTGTTTTTAAGTTCATCCATCCATTCTTAGATTTTCATTCATTTTCTGTGTTTTACAAAAATCACAGTAAAATGCAGTTTATTGTCAAGCTTTGTAGTGAGAAGTCAAGCAAAATTACACCTTTTATTCTCTAACTAAAAAGATTACAATATGCAAACTTTTGAGGCAACTCAGGCCCCTTCTTCAAGCAAAAGCTTGCATATTGTCATTTTTCTAGTTAGCCAATAAAAGGTGTCATTTTGCTTGACTTCTCACTACATTCATAATGGCTAACATGGTACAACGCCCTAGTAGTACTCGTCAAGCTTTAGAAAAGAAGAACTGCGTTAGAAATTTTAGAGGTACGGACTTGGTCACTGAGTAAGAAAGCCAGCCAGCCAGCCAGTAGATGAACAGTCCGTGACTGCAGATATATTAATATCTTTAGAAGCACCAGTGGTGGTCAGGGCAGTAATAGACAGTGATTGCAATGAAGACAATGTCTACCGAAGTAGCAGAGGTACTTAGATAATAAATGTGAGAGGTGAAACTGTGAAAGAAGGTGAGAATTCTATTCTGACATTGTTACTGTTTTTGGCAGTGTTAGAAGACGGGACTGGAGTGACATGTGAAGGATGGCAAAGGATTCCTAAAATGGCAAGTTAAAGGTTTACCAGCAGGTCCCTTTTCCAATGTTCTTCTGCATTTACTTCTTCTAATGATACTTTTTCATTACACACACTTTTAATCTATTGTTAGAATCAGGTTTGCTTCCTGCTGCCCTCACATGTAACAGCTGTATTGTTACTGATAATGCTTCGCTGCTTTATACCGCCTAATGTTAATGAAATGTCTATCTTATATCTAGGAGTCTTAAGAGTGTTGTTTCCACTTACCTAATCCATCTCACACCCACTTGTTTGAATCTTACTACTAAGTAGGCTGGATTGTTGCTTCAAAATAGAACTGAAATGGATGCTTCTCACATTATGCACAACTTCCTCCATAATGTTAATGTTGTCTCAGTGCTGTTTCTACATGACCCCACAGCAGCTTTCAGGGCTGGTACCTCTGCCAGTTAATACTGGAGGTGCTAAACTGAACATGATCTCTTGTCCGCAGTTCCACATAGTCAGTTGGCCACTCAGTCTATTCTGAAGTCCAGTTCTCTGCATGCACAAACCTATTGTGTTCCTCATGGTGCAGTCCTGAATTCAGTTTAAAATATGTCTCCAGTGGTGTACCAGATTTATCAACCAGACCCCGGGTCCCATGTGCATGCCAAAATTACTCAACTCTACATGAAGCTAATTCCTGAAAGGACATTTGTTGAAGACAAGCCATATGCCTGACATAATTTTTTCAATGCTTGTATACCACTACCTACAAATGGTTACAGATCAGAGCTGCTTCTAGTGGAATTCACCACACAGTTTAAGAAGCCTGACTCTCCCTCACTCAGGTTTGGATTATGCCAGTTTTTTTCTTTTAATCCTTATTTATGACCATTTGAAAGTAGCCTGTTCTTTGATCTCTCATTTTGGCTATGGTCAGCATTGGGTTTATCCTCCGCAAAACCCTTCATTTTGCCGTCAGTTTTCCTTGAACCTTCTTGTCTATGTTTTACGTTGCAATGCTATGGAAAATAGAGGAAATACAAGCTTCCAAGTGTGATGTCACCAATGGTAATGCTGAAAATTGCCATTGCATCAACATTTATTAAACTGCAGATGGGTGATGGGGGTAGGGAGCGAAGGAAATAAAGAGAAGTCTGTATACAGCTCCTTACTGAATGTGAAATTTCAAAGTTCAGCTTTGTTCCACAGTAACAGATACAGACTGGAGGAGCCAAGGAAAAATGGCAAGCGAAAGGAGGGGCTGGATCTGAGCCCAAACGCAATCCTGACATCCTAACGGTCTAAAGGTCGTTAATGAAGTCAAACTTTGTTGCTTAATCTCCAGTGCAGTCATGTTTTTACTACATCTTAACTGGATTATTGGTGTTTACTTACCCATGCATGTCAAACTCAAAGCATTAGAATTTAAGAGGTTCAAAAGGCATCTTCCAAAGTCATACCAAAATCATACCAAACACAGTGGCCACATTAATATTCTCTTGTCTCAGATACTTTTTGGTTCCATACCGAATCATTTTTAAATCTCTAATACTAGATTACAAAAGTGTAAATTTCAATAATATCTCTTTAGGGAATAAAACACAGCTAAAACTATGGAGAACTCCCAGCCGGATAAATCACACTACCCTCACTTTGGACTGCTTGTTGAACACTAACTCAAATTGTTTAATTTGATTCTCTGAAACCTTTGCCCTCTTACGATTATTGTACTGTTTAAATGGAGACACAAACCCATAGAAAGTTCAATACATTAAAATTAAATTAACTTATGATGCATGTATTTGTACAGGGAAGGTGGCATCCCTTGCAGCATTAGATGAAAGGTAGGAATCAACCCTAGACACAGTGCAATGTCCATCGGGGTGCCCACTTGTGCATGTACAGGGCCAAGTTAGAATCCGCAATTAACCTAACAAGTGTGTGTCTCAGGGATGTGGAGAAAAGCCCTCATAGACACTGGGAGAAGGTACTGTATAAAACTCCAAACCAGAAGTGATCTGGCGTGGGATATGATAGATGAGGCAGCAGTCCCAAAAACAGTTTAACACACTCTGTGAAGGCTGCTATTTAAATACCATGAGAATAAATTTCAGATATAGTATAAACAGCATTGACTTTCTAGTAGATAAAGGGAGACCAGCATGGACAGAAAAAAGGAGACGCATTTAGACTCGAGCATTGAGGCCAGCACCCCTTTTATTTAGCTGAGCACACAAACTCAGATTTATCCAATGTAATAAAATACTCAGTCTCAAAGAATGATCAGTTTCACTGCCCAAAAGTCTCTGCTATCACAGTGGCATATATTTCTACTTTACCAAGATGGCATTATATTCCTTGTGGCTGTACTCTGCCCTCTCACTAGGCAGTGGGTAAAATTAAGAGCTGCATAAAAATGCAATTCATGTTGTGAATACTTTAAAAGTAGTCTTTTGTGATAGACAATTTAACCACTTACCTAATTACTTTAATTGTTGAGCAGTTCTTTAACACTTCAGCTAATTTGGTTGTTCCCATCTCTGTGATTTTATTGCACTCTAAGCTGGAAAAAAGAAATATGGAGGCGTTTAACCTTTAAAAGATATTTTAACTCAGTTCAGATGTTTTCCAATGTGTAAGATCTAAAGTTAAAAAAGTAGGCAGAAATTTTAATTAGGAGGCAAGACAGAATACTTTTCAGAAGCATCTTGCAGAATAATGTGATGAACAATCAGGATTTCCATATCAGCTCTTTTTGTTAAATCAGGAATGCGCTAGCAATCTTGTACTGTAGTATCTCTGATACATTTATTCAAGGTGACTTACACAATGACATATATATAACACAATATACTATGTACATATATTTTGAAGTGCAGGTTGGATAATTGAACTGTTTAGGTTCAAACAGTATTTGTCTGTCAAAACAGAATAGAAACCTTATGTTTTAAAGTCCTCTGCAAACAGCCACTACAGCACACTGCCCAGCTAAGAACTTGGTTGCTCTCTTTGAGGATATTCAGATTATGAGAGTGACGCACTACCTACCACACTAAGAAGATTGATCTCCAAGGGAAATGCTTCCCGCCTTGACTGACATCAGAGAAATTAGAGAAAAGAGAGCAAGAAAGGAAATATCTGCCAATCACATCATTTTTCAGCTGGCTAGCTTTATTCCTATAACTGGAGAAGTGTTAGAAAATTCCCCTCATGTTTACTGGTCACACTGGACAGGTCTACCAGTAGCTCAGACCCCAGTGCGTCATTGACTTTCTTTATAGTTATTAATGTGACTTCATTACAAAAGAAATTGTTAGTAGGTGGTTACTTACTCCAATTTTTTTAAGTTCTTCATTCTAGGAAGAACCTCAGCCAGCTTCTCTGCCACCTCATCACCAATGCCATTCCAGGACAAACTGAAAACATAACCAGACAAGTTACTGTAAATGCATGTAAGTAAAATCAGAAGAAAATCTTTAGAAAAAAAAGCAAAAAGCCAGTAATTTCAAAGATAAGTACATTTCCTACAGAAATACATGGCAGCAGCAGCAGTTCTGAAACTTGGTGTTGTGGACCAAATCTTTTTAATTTGCTAGCCATTTGTCCAGAAATACAATACAACTTCTTTCTTTTGTATGAAATTTAGAAGGATCCCCTTTACTCATTTTCATTCTATAGTAGTTGTGTCTTTAATTATAATGAAATAGCAACAATTAATAAAAATGAGACATAGGTGCAAATGACAATGAATGTTGAAAAAATTAGCCGCTATTTCAGTGCATATTTTTAGGAGCAACATCTTAAATAATCAAAACAGTTAAGTTACAGAAAGAAAGAGGTAAGATTAGAAAAACACTGCTTCTTTAGTAGTGTCTTTTACACTCTCAAAATACATTAGCAGCATGAAGGTTTCATGCATCTTCAGAATTGCCTAAGCCCTCTCTTGCTTATGCCACCTTATGCCAAACACTGTGTCTACACAATAAAGGTTGTACAGCATCCCTTCATCCTGCCTTATGTATTCATTTTTTAAAAGCTGCATAGTGTCTGCCTCATTCAAAAGCTTCATAATGTCTGAATCTATTCAATAGAGATGATTTCTATTATACTGTGGCTTGATCGCTATTTTTAGTAAGTGATATCAGGAACGATCACATGGCTGAGAATTTCCTTTGGTTCTCCTAGCTGTCAAGTTGAAGTTAATTATGAGAGCCAAGTTGAACAAAAGCCCCTATTTCACAATTTATTACAAACATATACACACTGGTTAGCTCATTTGAGCTTATACATGTACATTCTAATAAAGAATACCACTTGTTTTTAAAATTTACTTTACATTTCCACATCCTTCCCAGAATTTTTGTCTCCTTTACATCCCGGAATTCTAAGTATATTGTTATTCTCATTAATTTCCTTTAGCTGATGGTTCAAAAGAAGAAAGGATCTAATGGATCCCTTTTCTAAAATGGTCTCAAACTTGGTTCACAATGTCTTCTAAAAGTTTTACTTCTCTCACTAGGCCTTCAAATAGTTGCCTTCGTTCACAGTTAAGCCTCTCCATCTCCTCCTCCAGTCCCCTCACATTCCTGACAGATGTCATTGCCTATTTATCTGGACTTCCTGTCATATACCTGCATTTTGATTCTCCCAACCTTCTGCTAAACTTCTGTTTAAATGCACACGTTTAAAAGTAGTGCTAGTTTTCCCTAAATTATCTAAATTATCCTTAAATAAAAACACTCAAATTAAATATTATGAGTTTTATTTAAGAAACTAATTAACATTACAATCAAAAAAGCCAAAACAGCTTATATTATTACCTGGGTTAAATTTTAATTCAAGATAGGTGTATGCAATTAAAGCGCATTATTCATATTTATATATATAAACATGTTATCTGACAATGTCAATGATTACATAGACTGCCACAAACTTAAAACTGGTAAAGAATATTAATTTTTGGTACAACTGTCCTGATGGCTATTACATTTAAAGGACATGTCAGGAATGTTACTGTGCATACCTTTAAGTACATATTTAAGGAGCAAAAAGCTAAGTATTGCCGTAAATAAGAGGATTAAAACTGATGAATATTTTGAGAAAAAAAAAGCAACAAAATTGTCAAATTACCATTAAACATTTCAGATGTTCAACGTCAATAGGGGGGATTCTGGGGTTGCTTGAACAGAAGCATTATGATTATGATGAAGATTGACTCTTTCAGATCTCCACAAAAATCCTAGCACAGGTAGAATTGTTGTATTACAATCAGGTTTGTTTTCCTGGCTTGCATTTACTTTTTACTTTATTGCATTTTTGTTGTGTTTGAGTTATTATTTTTCATGCTTTATGCTATCTCTTTGAGTTTTATTGATTATTTGTTTATCATGCACTGTTTCTTTAAAGTGATGTCTATTCTATGTGTTCTCAGGATGGAACCCCAAGACATGTGGCCACCCTGATGTCACTGCTGTTGGGTCCTACCTTTGGCTATTTATGTCAGTCATTTTTAGGAGACATTGTGAGTATAGCTATTTCCTGGGATTTATTAGTTTCTGGGATTTGCATTGTAGATTGTTTACTGGGAATGGTTCATCTTGGATTGCCATTTTAGGCAAATCATTTTTGCTTATTCCTACTGTTTTGGGCATTTTTTTTATATTTTGGATTTATTTCAATAAATATCTTCTTTTAAAAAAATATTGTAGAGCTTGTCTCTACAAGCCACAATTCCTTAGTTTTCTCTCTCTTTAATCATTTTAAGATATATTATGGTACTCTCTTTACTTTTTGAACTTTTGTACTGACTAGCAATGAAAACTCAGTCTGACTTAAATAGAAGGTTCAGGGGAAAAGAAAAACAATTGTCAAAGCCACTAGCGCTAAACCAAAAATCAGTCTTAAAATGGGCAGAATATTAATACCAAACTCCAATAATAAATGTCACTTGTAATCAGTATACAGTATAATAGTCAAATTATGGTAGTCAGGATTGCAGAAAGTCATGTTGATAAATTCACCGTCACACAGTCCAGGTGCATCATGAGATGTCTTACCATGGTAGCGGGCTATGTGAAGCCCTCAGCAAAACAAAAAAGGTGCCAAGATATGGCAAAACATGAAATAAATCGATTTTTAATTAAGCCCGTCAAACGCAAAACTAACATCAGAAATACAATGTTTGGGTTTGCAAACTGCAGAAAAGACATGTAATGGTTTTTCTGAGCTAAAGGGAAAACCAAGAAAAGTTAAATAAAACTGTTAATCACGGCACTTTAAAGCCAGTTCCCCATTTTTAGGGCCTGCTTAGGCTAATGCCTATCGGTGGTAATTGGGGTTGGCTCTCTTGGGAGAATCTCTTCTGAGCAGATCAGTGAATTTTCTGGCCTGCTTTATATGTTTTTGTTTTGAGGCCTCACACCCTTTTCATCAAGTTTTTAGCTCTGTAAAAGAATATGTGCAAGTAAAGTAGTTGACTGCTGAAAAAAGGTTGATAATGGTAATAGTTAAATCTTTAAGCTAGGTTGCTAGCTGTTGTATAATAGGCTGAAAAGATTTCTTTTTAATTTGTTCTCATTAGTTAAATGTTGGATAACAGACTGTGCACTGAAAGGATTTAAACCTTTAACTTTGAAAATTAAGTGGCGGTCTGCTGACTGAGAAAAAGAAGCTCTTATTTAGTTACGTAATTAATACTGGACAGCTGCCTTAGAATTAGAGAAACATTTCAGATAATCAACTACTATCATTCAATGTGTCATTGAGGGTAGTCTGGAGTCAACAAGTAAACAAACGCTAGAAATGTAGTGACATAGTCTTCATTACTGATTTGCTGATTCACTTTTTAAAGACTGCATATTTTGTGCAAAAATGCCTTCCAATAGGGAATTGTTTAATATGTAATTTATTTTTCTGTTCTGGTGGGTAATAACTTTATGATTGGTTTTGAAGTCAATATGAGTTTACACCAGCAGTCTCAATCAGTCAAATCATAAACTGTACAAATATCTTGGTCCTGATTAGCTGAGATAGTCTGGGTTTCAACTAAGCACCTTTGACTTTGTGTATACAGTATGTAAGAAACAGGCCTCTGGTTCAATTGGTACACATACTGTAAGATGGTCTTCCCTTTCAGGATGTCTATACCTGGTTCATAACTGTTGTCTTGGTCTTTATGTACCATCCATCCATAATCCAACCCGCTATATCCTAACACAGGGGCACGGGGGTCTGCTGGAGCCAATCCCAGCCAACACAGGGTGCAATGCAGGAACAAATCCCGGACATTGCGCCAGCCTACTGCAGGCCTTTATGTACCCCTTTATTAAAATCTCTCAATAAAGTTCCTCAATGATAATCCAGAATGTAAAGTAAAAAAAAAATATGGATTAATTTGTTAAGAGGTTGTATGAACTAAAACAAAGGTTTATAGATTTAGAGAAAAGTCTCTGCTATCAGCTGTTCACGCTCACACCTTTTGTACTCCGTTCACATCAAGTTTTCCCAGGAGACCAGACCGGCAAGTATGGAGAAGACGCCTTTTCTGTGTGTGAGTGTTGGGTGGGATTCTGATATTCCCTAACTTCTACTGTGCTCTATCGCCACGTATCAATGATCTTTCAACAACAGATATCTCAAAACTTTGAACTCTGCTCAGTTTTAGCATACCTAGGAATCTCTTGCTTTATTTATTTTTCTAAAGCCTATCCAGTTTAGAGTCTCAGGGCTAAGTGTTCTATTAAAATTTATCAAGGTCAGACGTAGTGTGGTACCTTATGTGTTGATTCATATTTCTAAAAATATTAACACTTTTTATTTAATTGTGCCTTTCTGGACACTCAAGGACACATTACAAGTTAAAACCATAGAACAGTACAATTAAGTCAATAAATAAAATAAATACACTAAATAATACACATTTATATTAAAATGTGCAATAAGATAAGTAATCAAAGTGATTTAAAAGGACAAAATCTATGGCACTGAGAAGGCAATTTTGAAAAGATGAGTTTTATGGTGTTGTTTAAATAAATCCTGAGTCTGGTTTTGGTGAGGGAAGGAGTTCTAGAGGCGAGGAACAGCCTAACTGAAAGTCCGACCTCCTATGGAAGACAAACGGACTGAAGGAACAACAATAAGGCCAAAAGTAGAAGAGTGCAGTGCATAAACTTTAAGATTTAAAAAAGTGGGAGCCAGACCATGGAGTGCTTTGTAAGTGAGGACATGAATCTTAAAGTTGATATGGTACTTAACTGGAAGCCAACAAAGTTTATAAAGAATAGGTGTAATGTGATTATGAGCCTTAGTTTGACTCAATAAGTGTGCAGCAGAAATCTGAACTAACTGCAGATTGTTTATAATTTTAGTTGGGATACAAGACAATAAAAACATTACAGTCTAGCCAAGAATTAGTGTGTCAGCCGCAGAGAAGGACCGTAAGGGATCTGATATATTTCGAAGATGATTAAAGGTAGCATAGGATATACCATTAATGTGAAATTGAAAAGAGAAAGTGCTGTCAAAAACAACACTAAAGCTGTTGACTTGAAGGCGTAAAGAAACAGGGCTGTCATTGATACAGATGTTGACATTTTCAAATTTTGAGAAGGTACCCCTGCTTGCCCACTCAAGACTGCCAGTAAACAGCATTTGATGATGGCACCTCTGCATGGTATCAAGTCTCAATTCAGACTCTTTTCCTGTGTAGTTCCTAGCTAGTGGGAATGAGCTGCCCACCTCCATCCGTACTGCTGACTCCCTCAATGTATTTAAGAAGTAATTGAAGACCAATCTGTTCTGTGAATATCTGTTGAATTGAAAATAACTATGCTCTGTGATATTTTATATTGTTGGTTAATTTGTTGTTCAAGTTTAATTGCCTTACTGATTATAATCTATGATTGTAAATTGTTAGTTACTACATCGCTTCACTTGTGGCAATTAACATTTGTTACCTGTCCTGCTACACGTGTTGAACAAACAGGATTTAGCCTAATGTTACTCGATTACAGTTACCTCTTTTGTAAGTCACTTTGGATAAAAGCGTCTGCCAAGCAAATAAATGTAAATGTAAATGTAGCTTTAGTGCCAGGAAGAAGACTTTCAGACTTGGCACTAATAAGCTTGAGCAGAACATATGCCATCCAAATATTAATATCATGGATGCAACTAACCAACGAGGATAGAAAAAAGCCTAAGATGGTTTAGTAGAAATATACAGCTGGACATCATGGGCATAACAATGGGATTGAACCCCAAAATGATGCATAACTGAGTCAAGGGGGAGGAGATAAGTAAAATAAAATGAAGGAGCCCAGTACTGAATCCTGTGGCACACTACAGTATAGGTAACAGGTGAATTGTGAAAAATGCAGTTATTCAGTTGAATAAATTGAAATCTGTTAGTTAAATAAACTAAAACTAAAACCATAAATAAACAGTACCAGTTTTACCCAGTGAAGACAGGCATCTTTCTATATAAAAGTGGTCGGGATTGTCCTTCCTTCCCGTGAGTGCTACGCAGGCGTGGAGTTTCACACGCCCCGTCCATTTTGCAATGCACGATGGGATTTGTAGTTTCGTTTTTCCAGGTAAAAGATGATTTTCTACTCCAGACTGTGCGATATCTTCTTCTTTCTTACTATATAAAAGCGGTCGGGGTTGTCCTTCCGTCCCGTGAGTGGAAAGCGTAGCGGTATTCCGGTTATCACAGACTTACTACTTGCAGCTTGCGGTACGAAGCGACATGATGTGAGCAGAGTTCTGGTGCTCCCATTGTTCCCTTGCTTTTGTGCGCGATGTGCTGGAAAAATAGACAAAATTATGTCTTTGGAAATAATTAATGTTGATGGAGTACAAATGCCTCACCGCGTAGTAAATAGCAGGGGGTTTCTACATATTGAATTGCCTTAAGAAGTGGTTAACTTTAAAGTCGGTCGCCTTAAAAGGCGGGTCAGCCTAGTTCCATTAATAAGTTGTGATAAATACTGTCAAATGTTGAACTAAGATCAAGAAGGATAAGAATACTTAGTAATCCAGAGTCGGCAGCCAGAAGCAGATCTTTTGTTACTTTACCCCAGGCTGTTTACGAGGGAAGCCAGACTGAAAAGGTTAAAATATTTAAAATATTTAAATGGTCCTGTAGTTGAGAAGCAACAATACATTCTAAAATTTGGTAAGAGAGGAAAAATTATAAATAAGATGAACATTGCTGAAGTTTTTGGGATTACTACCAGTGTTCTTTGTAACAGGGGTGACAGCAGAAATTTTAAGACAAACAGGGACTTTACCAGAGGACTGGAAAGAAATAACCACAGCAGTCAAAACAGGAACAAAGCCTTGACTAAGACATTGGGAACAGGGTTTAGATCTGTTGTGCTGATCAATTTACATATCATTTCTGATATCAAAATATCATTAACTAGATTGAAATCTGAAAAAAAGTTAACTATTTTTGGAGACTCTGATCTGATCTTTTTCTCTGAGACAGCTGCCTTTGACCCCATCCTTATTTATTCTCTTACATACACCAAAGGAGCTTAGCTATTAACATCTTGTCTACAGTCCTCTGTTTTCTTCCATATACGGCAAGACACCCATTAGAAATAATACATTATGTTTAGACCACCCCAAATACTTTACAAAGTACAGTCAACATTATCATTTTATTTTCAGTAGCTGGAAACTAAATCTATTCTTAAATTTTATTCTAGATCTCTATGGTGGTTATCAGTTTTTATTGAAATAAACTTTTAATTAGAGCTCAAACCCATCATTAATTGAACATATTTCATTAGCTTTTGCAATGAACAAGCACCCAATTCAGCGTCCGTTGTGCTTGATGCTGACAGAATTACCACTTGCCTCCACAACCCTGAACTGGATTTAGTTTATTGAATAATGGATGGACAAACCCCATCAGGTAAATCTTTCAAATATTCAGTTTCTACTGTGAGTCACTGCCAACAGTGCATGCTATGCTACTTGTTGAAAATGAAAAAGACTTTTTTGTAGATGAATATCATATATTTTTTATTTTCTTTTGGCTTTCTGAACCCTCAGTCATTTATGTTTGTTGATTTCTTTCTTTTGACCAGCAGCCAGTCAACATTAAACAGGGATACATGCAGATAACTAAGTTAACAGTGGAACGGAGAATTCAGTATCATTTGCACAACATATATATTCATCATAAATAGGCTGCTATCAGAAATGTTTATGAAAAATAAATGAGGAGATGCAATTAACTCATGTGTAGAAAACATACATGTGGATAATATGGGTATTTAAATGGAGCTTCAAAGAAAAAATACACTCCAAGAAATTGTTTTTAACAGACTCAAAACTAGCAGTCACTAGGAGACATTTGGGAATTATAAAAGTACAATACTTGTAACTACAGAGTGAAAAACTATTTGTAAAGCAACACAAAGCATGCTAAAAAAGGGACCATACTCACTTAACCTCTTCAATGGTCAGGCAGTGTCCAAGGCCAGCAGCAAGATGGACCGAGTCCTTGTTTTCAATATTTATCAGCTTCAGACTGGTAAAGAGAATCAAAGATGATGACAATTATCATTATTTTGGAATAGTTATGTACAGAAACTACAATGCAAAAAACAAAACAG
Organism: Polypterus senegalus; assembly: GCF_016835505.1. Taxonomy (NCBI): domain Eukaryota; kingdom Metazoa; phylum Chordata; class Cladistia; order Polypteriformes; family Polypteridae; genus Polypterus; species Polypterus senegalus. Next base: position 41,447,909 of record NC_053162.1, read on the forward strand.
ACATGACAATGAGATATCTCTGTTTATACAGTTGTACACAGCTTTCAAAGTAGCAACTTCCTTTTAATATATGTCATGCCTTATGGAAACAGTAGTATTTCAGCAGTGACATTACGTTTATCGGATTAACAGAAAATATGCAATATGCATCATAACAAAATTAGACAGGTGCATAAATCTGGGCACCCAACAGAGATGCTACATCAATACTTAGTTGAGCCTTCTTTTGCAAATATAACAGCCTCTAGACGCCTCCTATAGCCTATGATGAGTGTCTGGATTCTGGATGGAGGTATTTTTGACCATTCTTCCATACAAAATCTCTCCAGTTCAGTTAAATTTGATGGCTGCCGAGCATGGACAGCCTGCTTCAAATCAGCCCATAGATTTTCGATGATATTCATGTCAGAGGACTATGAAGGCCATTCCAGAACATTGTACTTCTCCCTCTGCATGAATGCCTTTGTAGATTTCAAACTGTTTTTTGGGTCATTGTCTTGTTGGAATATCCAACCCCTGTGTAACTTCAACTTTGTGAATGATGCTTGAACATTATCCTGAAAAATTTGTTGATATTGGGTTGAATTCATCTGACCCTAAACTTTAACAAGAGCCCCAGTCCCTGAACAAGCCACACAGCATGATGGTACCTCCACCAAATTTGACAGTAGGTAGCAGGTGTTTTTCTTGGAATGTGTTGTTCTTCTTCTGCCATACAAAATGATTTTTGTTATGACCAAATACTGTAACAGATTTTTTGTCTCATCAACCCAAAGCACTTTGTTCCAAAATGAATCTGGCTTGTCTAAACGAGCATTTGGATATAACAAGTGACTCTGTTTGTGGCGTGAGTGCAGAAAGGGCTTCTTTCTCTTCACCCTGCCATACAGATGTTTTGTGCAAATTGCGCTGAATTGTAGAACGATGTACAGATACACCATCTGCAGCAAGATGTTCTTGCAGGTCTGGAAGTGATCTGTGGGTTGCCCGTAACCATTCTCACAATCCTGCGCATGATGACGGTCTTGTATTTTTCTTGGCCTGCCAGACCTGAGGTTTAACAGCAACTGTGCCTGTGGCCTTCCATTTCCCCGATTATATTCCTTACAGTTGAAACTGACAGTTGAAACCTCTGAGATAGCTTTTTGTAGCCTTCCCCTAAACCAGGATACTCAACAATCTTTGTTTTCAGATCTTTTGAGCGTTGCTTTGAGGATCCCATGCTGTCACTCTTCAGAGGAGAGTCAAAGGGAAGCACAACTTGCAATTGACCACCTTAAATACTTTTTCTCATGATTGGACACACCTGCCTATGAAGTTCAAGGCTTAACGAGCTAATCCAACCAATTTGATGTTGCAAGTAATCAGTATTGAGCAGTTACTTGCATTCAAATCAGCAAAATTACAAGGGGACCCAAATTTTGGCACAGCCAGTTTTTCACATTTGATTTAATTTCATACAACTAAATACTGCTTCACTAAAAATCTTTGTTTGGAAAACACCCGAGTACTCAGATGTTCCTAGAAAATGAAAGACATACCACTGTTATCTTTCTGGTTGAAAGTAGAGTAAATTATTATGCAGGCTGATTGGGGTTCCCAAACTTTTTCATATGACTGTATATAAAACAAAAAATGGATTTGTAAGTTCTGCATCAAGATAAAAAATTCTGTCACCTGTATGTTATTCTTGACCTAAGAAGTGCTAAAGTTCTATGTGGGCACCTACTAAAATTTACAGCCTGACAAAGAAAGACTTCAATATTATGAACAAAATGGTTTAAGCACATAGTAAATCTGTGTGAAATTTCCCAAACTCATTTTCTAGAATTAGTCCTCATTCCTCTAAGACAACTTACTCTAGTCTCTTCAAAGACTTCATGAGACTCAAGGCTTGAGACAATTTCAGTGCACCTTGACTTCCAAGCTCATTTTCGGATAAGCTGCAAAGAGAAAAAAGGGCAGTTCCCGTGATTTTTAATTCATTTACAGTCTGTTTCACTAGGGTGAAAACAATAAAAGCACTTTTCACCTCACTTCCTCCAGGTGCGGACATAAAGGGAGAACCTCAGCCAGTCGTATACAACCTTCTGAGCTGATTTTGTTTGACTGGAGACTAAAGAGACAAAAAATGCATTCAAGGCAAGTTATTGTCACATTGGCAGTGTTCACTGCACTCTCCATCCAGGGCGACATTTACATGCTCACTCTGGGAGAGAACTACAGTACAACAGACATATTTACTTCATGGCTCCAGGACTGTCTCTAAAATTGCTGGTTTACTTTTCCAAGGTGTCCAGATTCAAGGATGTCACTATCCAACTGATGTGTGAGTGTGTTTGCTCTACATGACTGACTGCCTCACAGATACATTAGGCAGCAACATTCCTTGAAATTCACTCTGCACAGTTCACTATGTAATCCAGCCTCTATAAAACTAGAGGGGCAATTAACCCAATGTCCCCTGTAAATGGCTTTAATGTGTACTGTATAGTTTGTTTCTGTAACAGCTCTTCTTCTGTCTGCTCATCAGGGTCTGCAACACCACTATGACTTGCACAGCCTACCAGCTTTAGTTGGTTTGCTATCTGTCTTCACAGAATGGTGCTCTCATCTTGACACCCAAGCTACAACAACTGAAGCCAACAACTGAAATAGATAGGTGCAGTTAGACATGAACTGCTGGCAAAAGGGATTTCTGTTGACACTTTGTCGGAATGAGCAGCTCAGAAAGCTTCCTTGGAGATTCAGCCCTGAAAGGCTTTGGAAGTACAGTGACTTCAGGAAGTAGGCTATGGGTACTTGTAGTCTGGTGGTCTTATAGCCCAAAAAAAGGACTGCTCTGATCTCAGACTTTGATAGGAAATTGGGACTTTAGGCTGCCTCATAAAAGAGGGTTCATAGAATCTGGAGCTGGAAGGAACGTTTGAGGCAAAGGTTAAATGGTGGAAAGAAGAATACAGCATTTTGTGTGGGTGTATATGTGTGTGTGTGTGCGTCTGTCAGAGGGAGAAAGAGAGAGACAAAAAGTAAGACATACAGGAGGTGAGAAGCAGTGCTTAGGTCATATGAGTTGGGTATGTGGGTAGGCCATCACACCATCTGTGGGAACAAGGCTCTGACAGATTTTTACTTTATCTTTGTCTACTACTCTATTTATTACTAGTTTTAATTCTGCTTTGTGCTTCTCTCTCTTATTCATTGTATTCTAAGATAGTAAGGACATCATTTTTACTTTCGCTTCCTTCTCATAATCTTGGGTACAGAAGGATGGCACAAGAGTGCCCTTTGCTCCTAAATTAGTGTAATCTGCACATTTATGGTCAGCTGTTATCAATGAGTAATGCATTCTCATAATGCATTTGTCATTTTTAACGAATGGCTGACACACTGACTCAATATAGTAGGCTGCGTGCTGGAATGTGCACATTACTGCAATTCTTGGCAAATCATTACTTGCTTAGGGCACAAAGCATTTCAATCAGAATGGAAAAATGCCATTCCTGCCTTATCCGCTCTTATGGCATCACACGCTAAAACTAAACAAAATGTAAAAAATATTTCTTATTTAGCAAACAAACACAGAAGATTTGTTATTTTTATACACATTTAAGCACTTCTCAATTTTAACATCACATCAAAAATGATGTATTTACCCAAAGCTGAAAGAACATCTCACCTTAGAACTCTCAGCTGTGACATTTTGGACAAAACATCTGCCCACGTTGCTGTAGCCTCATCCCCAAAGTTGTTATTTCCTAAACTGCAATTGTTAAGAAAAGATTGGTTACGGTCAGCCCAGTGGTGCACTCTACATATCATAGTTCCTATCATCAGATTTCATTTTTCAAATCCCCTTTTACTTTAATCTACAGGGCTACTAGCTAAGTAAAGCAGCCTGATGACCTGAATGTCTAATCCTAGGAAGCCGTTTTTTGCTTTTAGTACATGTGAATTCTTCATCCATCCTCTCACATTCTAGTCAGCTTGGTCCAGTTCAGTGTAGTGGGAGACAGAGATTTTTCCAAAAACATTGGGAGCAAGGCAAGAACAAAATCTAAAAAGGACTCCAATCCTATGGAAGGTTATTCATGCTAAAATTATTAAATTTAATCCAGCAAATGGTGCATTTCATTTTGGCATGGTTTAATCATGTCATTGTTGATTAACTGAAACGTCCAGAAGTATATTTTAGACCTTGCTGAAAAAGGTTACTCTCATATTACATTTTGTGTTATGTGTTATGTTTGTCTTATATCATATTGTTACATTGTTCATCTGTTAATCCTGACCAGTATGTCAAGATGTTTAGCAACAGCTGGTAATTTCGGCCTCATGTGCTGCTATTTACAAACCCTGTTTTGAGAAGTATTGGTGTAAGGTCACCCCGGTTGATGATCTACATAATCATATGGTGTAGCTCACCTGGACATTAGCTCTTGAATGCATTCTAAGGATGTTACTGTAACAGTTAGAATTTCTTCTCCTCTTACTGTCTCTATTACAATGGCCCTTTCCAGCAACCATCTGATGCATCTGTGAAAGCGGGCCCGGACACACACAGACGGACAACATATTTTTAACCCACACACTGTTTATTTACACTATTTACAATGTTCTGTGCACTCACGAACCCCAGTGCCTTCAGCACCGATTCCCCCAAGTCCAGGCCACACAGTCCTGTGCCTCTTTTCTCCTGGCCGCCTCCAGTCTTTCCTCTCGCTCAGTCCTCTTCTACCCGACTTCCGCGCCTGACTGAAGGGAGGCGGCCCCTTATATAATGCTCCCGGATGAGCCCCAGGTGTTCCCGGCATTCCCTCCTTAGCCACGCCCCAGCGTGGCGGAAGTGTCGGCTGTCCTCCTGGCGCCACATAAAGTCTTCCCCCCAGCACTTCCTGGTGTGGCGGAAGTGCTGGGCTCCAGGGACAATTAGGCACTGGGGCGCCGCCTGGCGGTGGCCACGGGTCCCTACAGGGCTGGGCTTCAAAGCCCCCTACCTGAGGCCTCCTGCATAACCAGGACGGACGCCCCCTCTCGGTCTGGAGGAGGCCCATGCCCTCCTCTGGTCCTCCAAGGCGTCCCGGCCAGGCTCCAGCCCCGGCCAAGGACCACACGGGATAAACCGGCATCGGGGCGCCGCCTGGCGGTGGCCACGGGCCCCTACAGGGCTGGGCTTCCAAGCCCTCCACCCGTGGTCCCCAACAGAACCAGGACGGACGCCCCCTCGCGGTCGGGAGGAGGCAGAACATCTTTCAGCTGTTTAATGATACAGCAGATCCCCTGCTTTATCAACTCCCGTTTTGCAGTCTTTAGCGCTGGGTGTACACACTCATGATTAGAACGCCTCTTACCCCAACTGTTGACGCCACGTGCCCCACCCTTTAAAGCTGATTGGTCATTTGATTACAGTCATTTTTGGCATGATTAATACGTGGCCTTGAATTGAAATGCAATACACTTGGAACAACTGCTAAGTGAAATGCAATATGTTTGTTTTGCTTTCAGTTATGACACGCAATCTGCAGACATGAATTAAAAGGCAATATGCTCTTGTATTGCTTTTTAAACTGACTAAAAAACTGTGTGCCACAGTGAAAAGCAACTGAAACATTCAGAAAAAAAAACCCATGCAGACAAACTGCATAGTGAATGGCCATTATTATTAATCATTTAGATGATTAGTTTATCCAAGGTTACTTACAAGATTAGGAACTGTTACAACTGCCTACAGATTTTTTTTTTAAAGTTGAAGGACGGACAAGTTAAATGACATTTTCAGGATCACACAGTGTGGCAGAGGCAGGAACTGAACCAGCAGCATCATTGCTTCAAGACTGGATTCAAACCCATCCCACAATTCATGCTGTAAGCTGATTACAACACACAAACGGGAATTTCACTATACTTGGTATAAGTGACAAAAACTGACCCTATAAACCTATCAACCAAACCTGCTTAAATCATTTCACAACTGGAGGGAGTCAGACCTGACTTTGGCTGCAATGAGAGAAAACCAAGAACCAAACCATGAATGGAGGAGCAGGTGCAAGTCAGGGACAATTAAGAATTTCAATTAACCTTACATGCATGTCTTTCGGATGAAAACTGGAATACCTCGGGACAACATACTAACTCAACTCAAACAGTGGCAGAGTCATGATTTGAACCCAGACTCTTGAAGCTAAGCAGAAGCGGCACTAACTACTACACCACCCACTGAATCAAGAAACCTTCTAATTTATCATCTCTGTTGGAGTGCAGAGAGCTTCAAAAATGACTATATCTATTGTATACACTAAGATATTATAATTTTTAAAAAATAACTAACTTTGGGCTTATATGATTTCTGTTGTTCTGTGACTAGCAGTAGCTAATCAATTTCACAGAAATTAACATCTAAAGCTTTCAATAACTGGCTGCACCACATCACTGAAATGTCATTTAGAAGAAACAGTTAAAAATAATTGTGTACATAGCATTTAAATCTCTGAGATTATGCAGAAAGATGTTAGCTTTTCCATCTCATTACTCTCCATCAAAAGATCAATACTGACAAAGTTCAGGCAAATAATGAGCCCAATAATGCAGTCTGCATAATACTTTCTTTAAATCTGCTGTTGTCCATTTGTCAATGGCATCCTGGCAAATCTTTCTTACAATACAGGAGTCTCCTGTTAAATTGATGTAAAACTAAATGGATTTCTGCATAGAAGTGGGCACATCAGGAACACCATGTGAAGGTACAGTACACTAACACATGTTCTTCTTTACTTATTATACATTTTGAATAATTAAAAGATAGATGCATGGCTTTGTGGCACAAGGTTTAGCAGTGATGCCTAGCAGTTCCAATGTGCTCTATATGCAGTGTGTTCCTACTCTGGCTCAGGCATGTCAGCGTGGATTTGCCATGTTCTCTCAATGTCCAATGGCTTTTGGTTTGGGTACTCTGGTTTTCTGCCCAAATTACAAGGACATGCAGTTTAAATTAATTAGACAACATAAACTGGGCAGATGTAAGAATGTCCTGTGAGTTGTCTCTTCCAGTGCAGAACCCTTTCTTGCACCTGATTTTGCCAGTTTGCCCATGTTTGCACAACCCTGGATAAAATGGGTACAGATAACAGATGGTAGGATAAAAGTTCTGTTCACTTTTTCACCATTTTTCAGCTTTACAGAACACCTGAAAAAAACTTCACACTTGCTCATACAGGTAAAACTTCTTTTCATCCATCTTCCAACCCGCTGAATCCGAACACAGGGTCATGGGGGTCTGCTGGAGCCAATCCCAGCCAACACAGGGCACAAGGCAGGAACCAATCCCGGGCAGGGTGCCAACCCACCGCAGGACACACACCAACACACCAAGCACACACTCTGGCCAATTTAGAATCACCAGTCCACCTAACCTGCATGTCTTTGGACCATGGGAGGAAACCCACACAGACACGGGGAGACCATGCAAACTCCACGCAGGGAGGACCCGGGAAGTGAATCCAGGTCTCCTAACTGCGAGGCAGCAGTGCTACCACTGCGCCACCGTGCCGCCTGGTAAAACTTCTTTTGACTTTTCTTAACGCCTGGCCCATGCATCAAAAAGTCATGAGATATGTAAACATTAGGTGGTAGCAGCTTAAATTAGTAGCTAATAGACAAATTGGTCTTACTGCCCAAAGATGTTTTTGCCTAAACTGTCTGGCAGTTGTACATTTCCCAATAAGTGTACTCTGAAATGATATATTTTTTTATTTTTCCCAGTTGTATGTAGAGAAATATTTCAAACGTTATGGCTATGGATATATATGAATTTATCTGTCTAACATTACAACACTCTTTTCTTATCAATTAGCAATAAAATCAGCTGGTGCCCAAATATCCAGTCTGTACTTAAAAATTTAAAATAGAGACCAGAGCTATGAAACTAAGAGATAACTAAATCAAAACTCACCTGATTTCTTCGATAAACTTGCAGTTTGTCAAAGTCTTGGCTAAGCACTCGCCTCCAGTTTTCCCAATGCTGTTCTGTGACAGACTAATCCAATCAAATTAATGTTAATACTTCACACAATGAAAAAGCAGAGACGTTTGAACAATTCAACAAAAGCACAAGTTATGAAACCCTATTTTGATTTTAACACAATATAATTAACAATTTAACAAAAATGTCATTAAGTGCATATATGTTGTAAGAAAATGCAGTATTAAACAGATAAAAATAATAAGTGACTTTACTAAACTGTATGAGAAATTAAATGCACATAAGCAGCGATCTAGAGTTCACATTGTTCACATTATTCATGCCTCCTTCTAAATGTGCAAAGCAGTCAAACAGTGCCAGTTTAGCACATATACAGTATGAATGTGCAGGGACATCTTACTTGATTTTTTTGAGCTTCTGCCAGTTTGGAATATGTTCAACAAGTTTCAACACTCCAATATCCCCAATCCGATTGTTACTCAAGCTGGAAAAATAACAAAAAGCCATCAATAATTCATTGGAGTGAAGTGTGGAAGGTAGACAAGAGGATAAATTGTATGGTTTGTGAAACATTTACCATTTTGGCTCTAGCTGCATTTTCAAAATCTATGCTTCAATCATCTCTTCGCATTGATAGTGGACCACCTATACTGGTAAACTCTAAATACAACCGCACTTATACACACACGCACATACAAACCAGAACTCACAATTCAGGCAGCTTGGAATGAGTGACCTGTGTAAGTGGAGAAGATTCACTTCAAAGTCAGTCAGCCCTGGATGTATTCCCTGTAAACTGACACCTGGATATCATACTGCTCCATTTTAGTAATAAAGTTATTTTTATTGATTAAAAATTGAAAAATATAAGAATGTGAGGGGTGCCCAGAATGTTATGAAAAACAATTTTTTTACATTGCTGCTATATTTATTATAGAATCGTTTGAACATACTATAGATAGATTGATAGATACTTTATTGATTCCAAAGGAAATTTAAGATAAAGTGAATGCTAGGGGCACAAACCTGAGGCTCTTGGATGGCAGGTGGCATTGTTTGCTTGCTGCCATGGAATGGCTGTTATCTTAGAATAACAGGATGCATTTTCTCATTTGCTCACTCATTTTTCCACACACCCTCACTCATTTTAAAAGATTTGCACAAGTGAGAACCAACAGAATGTCTGCCTTCTTGTACCAGTCTAAATCCAGCTCTCAGCACTCCTTCTTCAATTCTCCAATAAACTCATCATCACTTTCAAACCACATGGCCTTTTTCATAACCCACAATTCGTGAAGTCTAACAACTAACAATGCTTTAATCAACTGCATTATCCTTGTATGCATTTGTTAACTGCCTATGATCGTTCATAATTCTTTCTCTGCCTTCTAATGTTTAATGAGAGCCTTGAGCTTAAAATAAACACCACTGCATTAAACCATTTTGAAGGCCAACTGAGCATGCACTAGGAAATGGATTATTCAGCGCCACTGCAGTAGCAAATGGAGCATCTCAAATTGACCACAGAACAAGTTGCTGTTAGTTAGGACTGAAGTATTTAAAGACCAAAATCTCACAAAAACATTTTGTGAAAAATATGGAAGAATATTTTTGCCAAAATTAAACTATGTTCAAATGCAATGTAGTACATATGCAATTGGGGCATTTGATTTTGGCATGTTTTTGTCATGTCATAACTAAAGATAAATCATCCAAATCACTGTGTGTATTGAATTTTAATCCTTGTCCATAGATTATATATCATAACTAAAAGCAAAGCAGATGTATTGCATTTCGCATAGCAGCAGCTCTGTGTGTATTGGATTTTAATGCGAGACCATGCTTTAATCGTGTCAAAACTAAAAGTAATCTAATCAGCATCAAAAGATGGGGCAATGGGCATCGACAGTTGTGAAAAGAGGTGGTCCACTTCTAAACGTTTCTGTATTCTGACAGTAAGTATAAGTTTAGTCAGTATAGTCTGTGGAGTGGTTATTGAAAAGGCAAAAAGTATGGTTTAGGTATTGTTGAAAAAGTTAAACTGTCTAAAGTTGTTTTCTTTTTATACATGTCAAATTAAGCAGTGTGGTTTAATTTTCGAGGTATGAGTTGTTCAGCATTTTAACTAAATACTGAACATAGTAAAACATTTGTTCACGTCACTGAGCTTGGTTACTTTGTAGCTTTTTATTCACAGCCTCTGTGATAAACAGATATATAGTTTTTCCCTTCTTTCGAAACGCAAGAAAATGCAATTGTCATTTATATTGCCAGCTTCAATGAGATTGTGAATCTCCTGCTTTATCAACCCTGTTTGTCTTCTTTCCAAGAATAGCACACTCCTGATGGGAACGCCTCTTTCCCTAGATGATGATACACCTTACCCCATAATTTGATGCTGATTGGTCATTTGATTGCTCTTAAAACACAGTCTCAAATTGAAATGCAATACACATGGAGCTGCCACTAAGCAAAATGTAACATGTCTGGTTTGCTTTTAGTTGCAACATACAATGTGTTGCTACAAATAAAAAATGCAACATGTTGTGAAAAGTATTCGATCATTTGAGAAGACTGTTGCTGCAGCCAGGACCTGAATGCCGAGTAGGAGAGAATGTGAGGAACTACAGTGTCAAGTATAAAGGAGTGACTTTATTGTCATACTATCCATGCACAGTATTATAGCATACAGTGGCACAAAATGATGTCCTCTAGAACCATGGTGCAACATATACATAATCAAATAGAACACATACAGTATATGAAAAAGAGCAGGATAAGTGCAGGACAAGTTAAGAAACTGTACTATACTAAAGCTATAGCACATTATACTATCCTTTTTAATTAATTAAATAAATAATGAACCGCGGGCGGCACGGTGGCGCAGTGGTAGCGCTGCTGCCTCGCAGTTAGGAGACCTGGGTTCGCTTCCCAGGTCCTCCCTGCGTGGCGTTGCATGTTCTCCCGTGTCTGCGTGGGTTTCCTCCGGGCGCTCCGGTTTCCTCCCACAGTCCAAAGACATGCAGGTTAGGTGGATTGGCGATTCTAAATTGGCCCTAGTGTGTGCTTGGTGTGTGTTTGTGTGTGTCCTGTGGTGGGTTGGCACCCTGCCCAGGATTGGTTCCTGCCTTGTGCCCTGTGTTGGCTGGGATTGGCTCCAGCAGACCCCTGTGATCCAGTGGTTGGATTCAGCGGGTTGGAAAATGGATGGCTGGATAATGAACCGCTCAAATAATTTCAGATAATTAATTATAGATTAATGATAACAACTGACAATAAGACACAACAGTAACAGATTTATGAGAATGGTATATCACTCAGGTCAAGTACAAGAAACGTCTAGCCGTTTATATATAAGATCATTTACAAGCATAACAGATGTCAAATATTTTCCAAATCTGTTTCCCCAAATCAGAGTTGTGGGAAACCTTGGTAAAACATACCTGATTTCTTCCAATATGGTGCACGATTTTAATGAGTCTAGCAGTTGCACGCTGTCCTCTACGCTGGTGCTGATGTTGTTCAAGCTGAAAAAAAAAGAGATTTGAAACGAATACCACTTATAAACTCAGAATGAAGATTCAGATTGGTTTTGAAGCTTTGTACTACTCAGGGCTCCAGGATACTGTGTCAGCTGCTGTTTGTAATGGGCAGAGAACACGAAGCAAGTTTGATAAACAAAGAGTAATTGTTTAAGTTCAAAAAATACAAGAGACAGTATGTACCCGCTCAGTTACTAAATTTAATAGGTTGCCTGCTGGGCTGGCCATGAGTCAAGTTTTTATCCTTATTGAAACAACATCTGTACCCATATTGATCAAGTGCATCAGGGTTATTCTTAGGAATAGCACAAAAAGCTACACTAAGATAAGAATTTGTCCTACCGCAGAGAAGGACATGAGATGTGGTTATGAAGTGTCCTACACTTACAGTAGTTTCAGCAGGGAGTAGGAGTTCACGTTTGAGAAGGAATTATGTCATGATTTTATAGCATCAAGCCTCAAAGTACTATTCATTGTAGTTTAATAAAACTAATGGTAAGGCTTCACTACAAAGAATAAAAATAATAATAATAATAATAATATTCAAAGAAGAACAAGAAGGAAAACAATAGGGTAGGATACTGTACTAAGCTGAACCTAATTGTTGCCACTTCCTAACAACATCAGAAATAATACAATGGCAAGCACCAAGATACACAAGCCAAATGATAGGAAAGCCCATTAAGGAGCACTTTTATTTAACAAAGAATTGTCCACAACTGTTCTTTTGGTAGAATCAGTTAAATTGAAACTAGCCACAGTGCTGTTTCTGAAGCCGTGTTCACTATTCTAGTGTTCCACTATGTCATGTCGTGTCTCTTTCCATGATCTCCCCTCATCTTCTGTGAGGCTCTATTTATCTAATGTCCCTGGAAGTCTAAGCCTGTCTTCTTGAACCTTTCTGGTCTTGTAAAGTGTAATCTGAAAGTTGTGGAGGGTTCATGGAATGATAAGTTCAGCATACCTGTGTGATATTTCAGCACCAATCACCCATGCGGCCTTGAATATCTTCAGGGTAACATGCTGGATACTATAATCCAGTTTGCACCCATAACCACCTGTATATTGATATTGTAATATCACTTGCGATTCACATATGTGTGCTCATCCACACTTGGAGCAATGATCTTTATGTGTGTGCCAATTTGCACGAATGCAACTTGGTTTAGCATTACCTTACATGGAATGGTAGGAAAATGTAAAATAAATTAGCATATTACCTCATGCGTTGTAAGGGTATTCAAAGTTTGATGCAAAACTTGAGAAATACTTAGTTGTGTCATATCCAAATCATCACTATTCCAAAGTTTCATTTTACATATAACCTTAATTTTGGCAAACATGGCTCCTCCACACTGATGGAACAATTACGTGACATACAAGACTTATTACGAATATTACGCCTACTCTGTCAAATCAGTACAGTATTTTTTATTGCGTTCATTATTCTCCAGCACCTTTTTCAGGATGCACATGCCTGAACTCCATCTTCTGGGAGCTCCAAGCAGGTTACGACAGTTCACAAGCTGGTGAAATTAGGAGTAGATTCCTATACTAGTAAATTGATGAAATGCTTTAACTCCTACACCTAAGAATATGAGCAAATTTGCATCACTCTGAGATTTCTGAGCCACCGTTTTCCTACTGTGAGAGACTTGATAAGTACCTGAAATCGGGGTGAACCAGCTTTGCAAAATCTAAAGGCAGAATGGCAATATACAACTAGACATGTACAGTACATCTCCATTCATTTTTTCCTATTTAAGGCTGGAGACTACTCCAGAAACACTGGCTGCAAGACAGGACAAGATGCTGGTCAAATGGCATTGCAACTAATTAGTTACATTGAAAAATTCTGAGAGTAAATGAATTACATTGGCAAATAAATGACCATTAATACTAGTGGTGCATATTGCAAATTTATATAGAGAGAAAACAAGTAAAACGCCGGCCTTTCTTGCTTTAAAAACATGGCATACTTTGTATCTATTGCACTTACATTAACCTCCTTGCAAGTGACATAGCAGACAGTCCTTTAGCCAGGTGTCCAATGCCTTGACTGTTAAGTGGAATGGAGTCCAAGCTAAATTTGAAAGAAGAAAGACACAATCAATAAAGCTGGAACTACACAGTTAATTGCATCTGGAATGTGTCCTTTTTAAACTGTTTTAAACATTTATGAGATTACCAGAGAAAATACCAGCACATGAAAATCTGCACAGTGCATCACTGCAAAAACAAGATGAAACTTACTTTACGTCTTCTAAGGAAGTGCAACTGGAAAGTCCCTGAATCAGATTTAGACCTCCAACTGGAGTGAGAGAACTGCAGCAAGAGAAACTGCAAGACAACAGGAGACACAGAGATACTCTGAATTCATTATGTAGTGACTTGCATTCATACATCCATTCATTTTCAGAACCTCTCTTGAGTTTCAGGAGTTACATCCTTTTCCAGCAACAATGGGCACAAGGCAAGATCCAGCCCAGGCTACATTGCAGAGCTAATAGCTATACATCTGTGGCTGAAAGGAATAGTGTGGTGTGAATCAAACTGACGTTTGTGTCATATTGCAGTGATTATCCATCCATCCATCCATTTTCCAACCCGCTGAATCCGAACACAGGGTCACGGTGGTCTGCTGGAGCCAATCCCAGCCAACACAGGGCACAAGGCAGGAACCAATCCCGGGCAGGGTGCCAACCCACCGCAGTTGCAGTGATTAATACAAGCGAAATGTCTGCAATGTGAACATTTAACAATCCATTCAAGACTAAGTGTTTAGTATAAAACCTATAGAAGAATTTATTTTAGCATTACTCAGCAGCACGATGATGCAATGATTAGTACAGCTGCTCCTCAGCTTTAATGGTCTGAATTGAAATCCCAGTCCAGTCTCTATCTGTGTGATATTTGTGTGCTGTCCTAGCATTTCTGTTTGCTTTCACTGAGCACTCTGTTTTTCTCCCATTTACAAAGAAGCACTTGAAAAGCCATTTCTTTTGCTCAGCATTTTTGTGTTTTTGTTGCATCTCATTTTGAGTTTTTCGTCTAACTACATGGTATCTGTAATAGTATATAGCAGAGTGAGCTTACAAGTGGAGATGTACTTAGTAAGAACAAACTAAACTGAGTCCGATTAGTTGGAATGTGTTAACTGGCCTGGAATGAGTAAATGTGGAAGTGGGCCTCAGGCTCTTGTGCAATGAATGTTCAACAGCAGGGGTCTCAAGCTTAGTTCATAGAGAGCAGAGGTGCCTTTGGACTCATTCTGGCCATTTTTTTAATTATTACTCAAATACTGCTGCTACATGAACATACATTGCACTAATAACAATAAAATAAAATACATCATTACCAACAACAATTGGTTTCTAATTAGTAAAATGACTGCAATGAAAACTAGTAGCCATTGTGACCACCCAGGTAATGTCTGGTATTTCTAATATTATATATTTTCTTTGTTTGAGATTGTTTGACCTTGAGCAGCTCAGTATTTATTGTTTATGGTTAACTGACATCTGGTTAAGGAAAAAATAAGCAAAATAAGTTTTGGAATCTCATAAAGTAAGTTGAAATCACGGCAACTAATTTGTACCCTTAGCCATAGTAACAGGTTGCTAATTAAGAAAGTGACAGAAACGAAAACCTGCTGCCATTGCAGCTCCTTAGGAAGTGACTTTGAGATCCCTACTCTAAAGCACAAGTTCCCTGAGCACACTACTACACCACCAACTGTGGCTGTTGACTTTTCTTCTAACCAGTTTCATAATCAGGGGACAGACTAATGCTTAAATGTAAACTCTTATTTTTATGTAGAAATCTTGTTGCATCAGAATATGGCATTTATTTAATTGAATCTTTGGCAGTGTACTTGGGAGTCTTTGCAGTGTCTGGATCCCTTACATATTCAATAACGCTTTCACAGCATCCACTTAAGAAATCTGCTTTTTCCAATGTGGTTTTATAGGGAGCTACAGCCTATTTCAGCAGCAATGTTTGCAAGACAAGGACAATCACTGGATGGCATACCAGTCCTTTGTAGAAAAGACTCAAACGAAGACCATTTAGAGCTGACAATACAACACCACATGGAGAAGCAGTTAAAAGTGAAATTCCTGAAAGAATATTCAAAGACTACTAAGAAGGCGGCACATTTTGAAATCAAATTAGGGTCTAAATGAAACAAGACAGGAACACTACTCATCTACACAAGGGCCTGTTCTGTTCCTTATTTTTGCCATTATTTGGGTTTACTTGCTTTCAAAATGCTAGAGCTCAATAGACTCTTTATTATGCTGTGTTGGTTAACACTCCATGGCTTTCATATCCTGGCCAGGTCACCATCTGTGAGAACTTTATAAACATTCTCTCTGTTCCTTTGTAAGGTGTTTTTCTAGTCTTCCATATGGATGAATAAAGTAGACATTCAACAAAAAGTAGCCACAGTGGCAAATAAGTAAGAGAAACATAATATGGGTTAACTCTCAACAAGTGTCTGCTTTCAAAAATAATTATTTTAATAAATAAGAGAGTGAATGTTTCAAGAAGTAGGTTTATAGTACGTATATATTTCTCATTATTAGACACACACATGTTTTTAGATTTTAGATGAAACATATTTGAGTATTTTTCAGTGTAAGTTTAAAACATATAAAAACAATATACTTAATGAGTCTAGGATTCCAGTTCACAGCAGGTATTATTCAATCAGTAACCTTTTCCTTAAAACAATCAAATTCTCATATGCTCCTTTGCAGATAAACACACCCAAGTGTGTTCACTCTGTTTGTCAGGAGCACAGACATACATAGGCAGACGCCGCATTCACTGTGTTGCTCAGTCGACACGATAAGTCAGAGCATCCGCCATATTACGAGTGGCAAAAGTGCCATTTAAACTAATACAGGTAGACGTGGAACCGGGTTTTCTGATGAAAAAACAATAATGTTTAAAACAGTATCGTTCTGTTCTTAACTCTATTTTTCTTTTTTTGAAAAACTTGATTGCTTTGTATGGAGTGCAATAAAATTAATAAAAATAATAAAAAAAAAAACTATTGTTTACATACAACAGATTTTGGTGAATCATTTAAATGCAATTATTTATATCCATTTATACACTAATAATGGCAATAATAATAATACAAAAAATATAATAATAATAATAATAATTATTATTAAAATAATTCCTCCCATATAAGTAATATTTCTCGGACTGCTTCTTCCATCTCTGAAACATTTCTAGACTTCGTCTTGTTCTTACGCAACACAGTACTGAAGTATCGGTTAATGCCCAAGTCACCTCACGTATAGATTATTGTAATGCTATTCTATCTGGCATCCCACAAAAAACGCATCCATCACTTACAACTTCTTCAAAATTCTGCTGCCAGGATAATAACCTCTTCTTAATCCACTGAACATATTCTCTCTCAACTTCACTGGCTCCCTGTTCACTACTGAATACAATACAAAATGGCGCTCTTAACATTTAAAGCTCTCCACAGTTTTGCTCCCCTACCTCACTGATCTCCTACAGACTTACACTCCCTCTCGCTCACTCAGATCCTGTGACTTGAGAGTATTCAGTCTGGCAATATGGTGCAGCCTTAGTTTGTGGAAGATAGGCACAACTAAAGGCATGAGCATAAAATGATGGTTGTCAGTTTCAAACTGTGTTTCCTCAATGTGCTCCTTAAGAAAAAATATCATCTGAACCAATCTCAGCCCGAACAAACTGACTGATCAAAGATACGCTGACAGCTTGCCTTAATATCGAATGTCGGATAACACTCTCAGCTAATTTGACTAATCTGACTGTACCATCAGAAGGAATCATCAAACCTCCTTTGTTTTTTAATGTGAGCTTTGATCATATGATGCCGGTACAGCATCTGTTACCAAACTAGCACAGCACACATCACAGGACAGCTTTCTCCAAATCCCGTCTAAGGGCTGCCTCCCACTGCTTCCTGAAGTGGATTTCTTTGGAAAATCTTCAAAGTTTGAGAAATGTTAACAGCTAACAACAATCTACATAGTTAGTGACTAAATACGTTTAGCCAAAACGTTGTTTGGAGGCTCATTTGAGCACATAAATGCATAGCTTTGCTAGCTTAGCCTGCCTTAGCTAAAGTTAAGATTATAAAACAAGATTTTCTATGGCCAAATATAACCAAAACAATTGTTCAGCCTATGAAATGTAATTCCCCGGGATCTGGTTTGGAGCGTACAGCAGTTTGTACAATCCCAAGCAGCACATACGTGAGGCATCTTTATCCATTACTTCACTCCACAGCAGTGCCACTTGCAATATGGTGGCGACGTTGACGTACGATGCTGCTGGTCATGCGGCGTCTAGTAATTCTATGTCTATGGTCAGGAGTGTTCATATTGCAGCCTTTCACCTGAAATGTTACTTCTGGTCCCTCCTACCAGCACCTGATTTGCTAAGCAACAGCAAATCAGGTAGCATTCCTGGGCATGAAGGGGTGAGGTAAATAAAATGGAATTTGGCAAAGGCCTTTTGCTCTTGCATTGTGCGTTATGCCTCTGTAAAAGCCTCTTGTCAAGATGTCTTCAAGTATTTTTGTATATCTAGTGGCTTCTGATCTTTTCCTGTTTTCGAATTATCATTTTGTCTTCTGATTTTTGGATACTTTTGCATACTTTTGTGCCTTCTTTTTGGCATTTTGCCTTTCACTGAGTTTGCAGATTGGATAATGGATATTAATTAAAGTACATATTTAAGTATTTATTTTTACCTGTTATACTAGGTTTTATCCTACCTGCTCATCCTAGTCTGTACCCTGGTAATGGAGCTAGCTATGCTTTAAACGGGGTGCCCTGCTCTTCTGCAAGCACATCAGGCTGGCACATACCCAACATTGCCCTCTGTCACAAGGAAGACACCATTCTCCTCCAAAGGCCTGAGGCAGTGCTACCTAATGGCTGTGAAACAACAACCACCTGGCAGCACATATGTGAGCTAAACATACTGCAGGTTAACACACATAATGCCTGTAGAAGGTACTGACAGCAATAAGTTCTCTGTATTCTTCCATTTACATGAAATTTGATTTTCTTCTTCATATAAACCTGGGCATTAAAACCTAAAATAATGAGATGATTGCACTACTGGTTCTTTTTTCTTCCACTTGCATATATGAAAAATGTAGTATTTGAATGCTGATCAAATGAACTCCAACTTAGTACCATTAAGAATGAGCATCAAGCTTTGGACATTTCAGACAAAGTGATATAAGCTCAAAGAAGGCTCACAAATATTAACCTATATTTAGAAACCTGGTTATTTCACAAGTTGGAGTGCATTCATGTGAATTATTCAGACCATTAAAACAACTTGTTAAACCACATAAGATGACAGAAAATACAGCATGAGCCTCAGTCAATTTGCACTGCTAATGCTGGACTAAAGGTGTAGCTCCACCTGCATTGATTATCGGAAAAAGATTGCAGAGCTTGTTGAATTGTGAAATAGTTTTGACTGCATTAATCAGAAACAATATGGTTAAATTATTATTTCTTGTACACATTCCATCGTGTGGCATACTTGATTTGTTTCAGCTTGGGCATCAAGGGTAAAATATTTGCCAGTGCTGCTGTTGCTTCATCTTCCATCTTATTGTGTGAAAAACTAGAAAAAAAAGCAAAAGTTAAACCTTAGATATCATATAGTAAAAGTTGTAAAGGACCCCTAATTGCATGGTTTCTCGCTATTTGGTCAAATTTTTTCAAATAAGCAAAAATGTATTAAAATGAAGTTAACAAGGTTGAAGTGAATTTCAGGAACTGGGCAAGTTGAAGACCATTCAAATTATCCATCAATCCATTAATAAATTGTGGGACAAACTTCATTCAATTTCTTTGTTGATTGCAGCCAGAACTTTTCCTAAAAGTAAGCCTGGACAAAATGACACCCCATTGCATGACACACTACCTGCATGCGCTCACTTACCCACAGTGGGCCAGTTTAGAGCCACCAGTCCACTTAATCTGTGAACATTCAGGATCTTGGAGGAACCCATAAAACCAAGGGACCAAAACCCCACAGGGAGTACATGTGAAGACAATGACCAGACAAGTAAATTAACCTGGTGTCCTGGAGCTGCAAAGCAATATGCACTAACCCCTGTGCCTCACACTGAGCAAATATATTTTGAATTCTTATTTTATATAACATTCCTAAACATGCTTAATTCAATTCAGGGGTACAGGGAACCAGAGTCTATGTTGGGAACATTGGGCAGAAGATAAGATAGACCAACACAAGGTCTATTTAAACTTACACACTCACACAAGGCCAACTTAGAATTACCAGTTATCCCAACAACAACATGTTTGGAGTATTTAGAGAAGACTTGTAGTATCTGATGGAAATTTCATGTAGACAATCATCTGGCTAGGTGCAAGGTTTGTACCAAGTATGCTGTTACATGTTCTTACATTTTATTCTTTTAAACATTTCTACATATGAGGATACAATCTTGAAAGACTGTAGAATCTCCAATGTACCTTAAGCTCTCGATGTTCTGCAGCTTAGATAGGCTCCTGGCCAGCTGCACAAGTTCAGTCGCACCTGCCCGCATCGACTCCAAACTGCAAGCAAAGCAGATGAGTACAACTTATTAAAAAATGTTGATCTCGAAAACCACTGCAGATAAAATATGTGTTGCAAGTTAGAGATCATAACAGTCATTGTTCCAGGATACTGAATAGACATGGTACAAGAATCTAAGGACGGACGCTCCATCTTGCTGTGACATCACGTTCTGTGTACAGCATAGAACTGAGAAAGATGAGATAAATGACTGACCCTGTCCTGATATCCCCTGCTGTATTCCTGATGCTTTATGATTTTTTGTAAAATTGAGTACAACTTGAAGAAGAGAAGAAAATGAAGAGAGCAGTCACCTGAGTCTCCTCAATTTTTCTAAAGAAGGCAGAAGTTCAATCAAGATCCGTGCTCCCCTACTTTCAATGGTGTTATTCGACAAACTGTAAAATAAGAAATGACGGAAAAGTTGATTATTATGTTGAATGGTATCCATACACTTCAATTTTATTGAAACTCCCCACAATCTTAACAGGTGTGTATAAACCCGTGGTCTGTTTCAGATGTTTATATTTCATTGTTCTGATTGTATTAGTATGTACTTTGCTTTTTACAATTCTAGAATTTCCCACAGTTCTCAATCAGACAGGAAGATTTTGAACAGCTATGGGTGATTTCAAATGTTCCTTGAAAATATTACACTTATTGCTGCTCACGTGTACTCTTTAGCTTTCCACTATGGCTCCTTTGAAGTATTTGCATTTCACTTCTACCTTTAATATTTTATAGTTAAGTGGGTGTTGTGTCACAGTGACTATTGCTGGTGTTTCATACGTCCAGTAGACTGAATTTGTACCCTCTGTGTGGAGTTTTCATGTTCTTCTTGTGTTCACTTCTGTTTTATTGGGTGGGCCAGTTTCCTAAAGCATCCTAAAGACTCTAATTTAGTCTTGTATTAATGACAATGAGTGGAGCATGCCCAGTGCTGCTAGGATTTTCCTTGGCTTGAAGAAACCACGATAAAATGGGATTAAGAGGAAACGACAGACAGATGAATTCTTTCATTGTGTGGATGAACAATACTTGCTGCACTGGCCTCAAGCTAGGAAACAGTCCTAAACAGAGCACCTGTCCATTGCAGGACCTAGCTAAGAAGTCAGTCAGTCAGTCATTTTCCAACCCGCTATATCCTAACACAGGGTCACGGGGGTCTGCTGGAGCCAATCCCAGCCAGCACAGGGCGTTAGGCAGGAACAAATCCCAGGCAGGGTGCCAGCCCACCGCAGGACACACACACACACACACACTAGGAACAATTTAGGATCACCAATGCACCAAACCTGCATGCCTTTGGACCGTGGGAGGAAATCCACACAGATACAACGAGAACATGCAAATGTCACACAGGGAGGACCTGAGAAGCGAACCCAGGTCTCCTTACTGCGAGGCAGCAGCGCTACCACTGTGCCCCTAGCTAAGAAGTGGATTCATAAAATGGTAATGTTAGTAACCTATTTTTAACTTTTATGGGTTATTGACTTCAGTGTTGGAGCTTTCTAAACTGTGTTTAAAGAGTTTAGAATTCTTTTTCCCTATGAAGGGCTGTTTAGGGTAACCTCACAGACACCTACATATTTAATTGTATTCCGTTTGTATGATTTATCATTCTGAGTTTTACAATCATTTGTAAGATTTCACTGTATCCATCCTATGCCCTTGTATAAAAAAACTTGATTTTGTTTATTATTCTTAATATATATTGTCGGAGATGGCCGGGGTGGTGACCCGGCCGGGACGCCCAGGAGGACAAGAGGAGGACTTGCGCCTTCCCCAGACCAAGTTTACAAGTGAGACTGGTAAGTGGAATCTCCATGACCTCTGGGTACAAGTAAACTGCTTCTTTAGATAATATGTGAGAGTCTACTGTTTATTATGGATGGCCGAATGGCTCTTTGATAGTTACTGGTGAACTACATGAGCATCTGAAGCCACCAGAGGATGTTCTGGCAGGATGTTCCCAGTCTTTCTAGACAGCATTCCCAAGTCCAGAAGCAATGGAGTTATTCCAAAAGTAGCCCTGGTCTAATGGGCACTCTATACCTTGGCTACTTGATTTTAGAATTGAAACCTGAGTAGAATAAAGCACTCTTCTGGTGGCATGTAGAGGCCAAGGTGGAAAAGAAGAGGTGAAGAGCATACGAGGTATGTCTATTAAATAACAAGATTGTGATTCCATTCCTAGTAAACAAAGCAGTCAGAGCCAGTTATAACTGCATGCGTGGTGATCTTGAACATGTCTGAACCTGCATGACAAGCAGCAACACTCTATGACGTTCAGTTGATTGTGAGTCGCTCTTTAGTTTGGTTGTGTTTTCTGTAGTGCACCGAAATAATGTTTAAACATTTAAAAGCTGAACAACACGTCAATTTGAAATTTTAGTAAAATTGCACAAAAAACCAACAGAATGTTTTCAAATGCTTACAGCTTATGGGAATGACTGCCTGTCTCGTGTGCGTGTGTTTGAGTGGCACAAAAGACTCAGCGAGGGACGTGAGAATGTTGAAGATGATGAATGCCCTGGATGACTTTGCACTTCAAGAACTGAAGAAAATGTAGAAAAAAATCAGTCAGATTGTTCAAAAAGACCGCCGACTCTGATAGCTGAATCCATGAACATTGACAAAGACATTGCATGGAAAATTTTGCGCGAGGATCTTAACATGAAAAAAGTTTGTGCAAAGATGGTCCCAAGGGTTTTCAAACTAGAGCAGAAAGAGCGTCACAAGGAATGTTGTGTTGACATTCTGCAGCAACTTGACGCAGATCTAAACCTGCTTCATAAAGTAATCACTTGTGACGAAACCTGGATCAAAGCCATGCTCATTGTGTTTTTCGATATCAAGGGTGTAATTTTGGAAGAATGGGTTCCAGAAGACACAACAGTTAACCAGCATTATTATAAGGAAGTTTTGAGAAAAAGTCAGAAAAAAATGGCTGCAACTTTGGGAAAATGGTTTCATTCTTCACCAGGACAATGCGCCTGCTCACACAGCACTTTCTGTAAAGCAGTTTTTGACCGACAAGCACATTACTACACTTGAACATCCTCCATATTTGCCTGATTTAGCACCGTGTGACTTTTATCTTTTCCAATTGTTAAATCAATGCTTAAAGGTACACATTTTGAGTCAGTTGATGCTGTAAAGAAGACAACCGCGGATGTGTTAAAATAGCTGACAGAAATTGATTTGCTCCATGCCTTCGACCAGTGGAAAACAAGACTGCAGTAATGTATTAGTGCAAATGGGGAGTATATTGAAGGAGACAAGCATTAAATTCGTAATACATATAAATAAAGGTGAGTTATTTAATCAGTCTCATTATTTAATACACACACCTCGTATTATTTGTTGCTGTACAGCCATCCCATCAGGCAGACTTATTTAATATAGAAAAGAAAAGCCACAGGAATATTTGTTTTGTCTGCTTCATTTTCAACTTTTTCTCTTTTGCCTTTTGTTGCTCCCTCCTCAAAGTTTATTTGTTTGAACGTTGAAATAAGAAAGTCATATTGCTCTGTATATGTGAAAGTAATACTACTACTACTACTACTACTTCTACTACTACTAACCATGCAGCTTCTAAATGGGAAATATGATCTGTGAAATTACATTGAGTTGAGCAGAAATTAAACTGAACTGAACATAGTTAATATGTATTTTTACATACAGAGAGCTGTAACAAGGCACAATAAAAGCAAACATAAATGCATGACTATTCTGTGAGCACAGCTCTAGCACCCACTGACTACTTACTCTAATCCTTGCAACTCGCAGCATTGTTCAACAAGGGATTTGAGAAGATGGATGTGCTGATCAACCAGACCACACCTGATAAAGCTGTGAATGGCATCAAGGAAAGAGGTCAGCCTGAAATATCTTTACATATTGATCAATGAGGTCATGATCTACAATTTATGATTGAATAAAATACAATTTATGATTGAATAAATGCTTATAAAAAAGAGGCGAAAGACTATAAAACTTAAAAAAGGCATATACTGGAAATGCATACTGTAAATATGTTGCAGTTTTAATGAAACCTGAAGGCCATGTTATGTTATGCAACTTTTCCAGTGATTTTCAGTCGTAGTTTTCGTTTACATAATTTTATCAAGTTGGAGGTAGTCAGTAGCATGCTCCTGTGAAGCTAGTTGTGTAATGTGAGATGCCCAATGGTTCAGTCCAATAAAATCAAAATCAAACAGGTTTGATTTTGTCTTTAGTCATAGGAGTCAGCTCTGTGTGCATGAAAGTTGACAACTAAGAATGCTTATCCAAAAGTATAATGCATGTAATGCACTGATGAGGAACAAAGAATGCAGGGGCTTTGGACCTCACAAACAGAAGAGAAGCTTGTCTGTCTGATGTCTCATGTGTTATGTACCTTCACAGAATGGAAAAAGAAAAACAAAGTCAGAGATTGTGGCTGAACTCACCATACCTGTTAACCCTTCATAGAGTACCAACTCCGTCACGCACCAATCTATTGGCTGTCAGTAAAAGGTGCTGAAATGTTGGCATGTGACTGATAAAAGTAACATAACTAATTAGTCTAAGAGTCATAGCTACACTATGAGAAATTAAATTTGGCAAGTTATTAAATGCATATAGTGAAATTACAATTTGGCCCCAGGTCAACAGTAATACGCCTGATTGGATTTGGCTAATAGTACCCAGAGGCCTCTTAAATATTGAGCAACAACACTATATAACACATATATATCCTCTTATTTCGTATACTGTATGTAACTCATCACCAATACATGTATGCATGATATGCACTTGCGACTGGGTCAACTGGTATTTCGTTAAGTCTAAAAGCCTGAATTTTATAGCAGAAAAATCCACATTGGTCTCCTCCCAAGTAGGCACTCACAGGTGAACACAAATAGCCGAGCTGTCTTGGCACCCTTGTTGCAAGTTAGATTCAAATAAATGTATAAGTTTGTGGGTTTAATGTTAGTCATCTTAAGAATTATATCTTATGACAGCTTTCAGCCTGCTCATTTCATATAAAGGGTAGCACCTGTGAAGGAGTTTTACCATATTAAGGTCTTGATTGTGTATTAGGTTAAGGGTGATTAGGAAATTGACCAATGAACAGCTGCAATTTTTTGCATAATGCACTAGACTGTGTTGATGAAGTGGCAGCTAAATTCTTAGATTAAGCATTCATTTTACTAGTCATTCTACATCTCCTTTCTCATGTATGGACACAAGTTTCTGGCCAATAACTGAATGTCATCATGAGAACAAGTGACCAAAGTAAGGCTCTGGCACAGGGCCCGGTTGCTGAACTCATAATCTGTGGTTTGGGTGTGTAGTTAAGATGCCCACTGTTAGTAGGTACACCAGGCACAGTTCAGATGAAGAAGACTGAGGGTGCGTCAGAGAGATTATATTCTTGGCATGCACAGTACCCTTTCAATTTGCTGGTTAGGACAGATTGACCAGGACTGGACTTGTTGCTACCACAACCCTCACTAAGAAAAGTAGACAGAAAACGAAGTGAAGTTTTAATTAAAGTTGCTTTCTGTGTAAGCCAAGCCAAGCTGAAATCATTGAGTGGTAAATACACAAATATTTAAAGGATTAAGGGAACAAAACAGGACAGGCCAGGAGCAGAAAACGTAGAAAATCAATAAAGAACATCAGGAGATGAATACAGTATGTGGCATTCAAAAACTTCATAACGAATGACGAGTGCTTTCTCTTAAATAATATGCTAAATTACAAAAACACAAGTAAAATCAAGTTCAGGGTCACTTAGTGAAAATAGCAAAATGCAAAATCAAAACTGGTGTCAACACACCCTCTCAGCATTATAACCAGCCTACCTGATTGATTCAACAGGATATTTGATGGTAAATTCACCAGGAAGCTCCTCTTTATCACTAAAAGGAAAATAGAGAGTTCTGAGTGAAATTTTGACTTTCTGTTGATATTATTCAATATAAACTGGATTTCAACAGGCAAATTGGAGGCCAAGTGTGGATTTCTGGCTCATACCTGATGGGCATGAAATGTGAATTCCCACTGGAAAGGCTATGGTTGCCAAGACTAATGTAAATTGTGTTTTTTTCAACCCTGCAGATGGAGGAGAACAGCTTCCATTAGTTTTACATTACTGTGCTCATTTTGTTGAAAATTTTAAACACATTGCAGCAACACAACATCCTATTAACAGAACAGAACCCCACAGGCTTTATAAAAATTTCATACCAGAAGATTTGTCTTGCTGTGTTACTTACTGAGAGACATTTTGAATTCTTATCAGACACACCTAGTAAATGTGTGGATAACTACTTGCAGCCATGACCCCACGATATTCACTCAGAGAAACATGTTGCTAATTCACTCACATCAAGTTACCTAATTACAGGGTCACAAGGGGACAGTGTCCAGACAGCATTTGGTGCAAAGCAGTATAGTCAAGAGTGCCTAGGACAGGATTTGAACCCAGCTCCCTATTTATATATATATATATAAATATATCTGCGGTGGGTTGGCACCCTGACCAGGATTGGTTCCTGCCTTGTGCCCTGTGTTGGCTGGGATTGGCTCCAGCAGACTCCCGTGACCCTGTGTTTGGATTCAGCATGTTAGAAAATGGATAGATGGATGGATATAAATATATAAAACATATATATATATAAAAATATACTGTATATATATATATATATATATATATATATATACACATGCCCTGTATACATACTGTATACAGTGATGTGGCATTATCATGATATACATAGTATCAGGACATCACTTTGTCCTCAGCCAGTTCTATATTTAGATATATTCAACCTGAGGTGACAAACAAGACACACGAGTTTGCATTATTTATTTAACAAAAAATGGTCCATAAGCCTCACTGTATTTAGGGGAAACTATTTCAAGGAAAATTCAAGGACTGTGCAGGAAGGCACCAAAAGTGCCAGCAGTTAGACACACTAGAGGGGAACCAGAAACCCAGAGAACCCAGGATGGTCCAGCAAGACCCACAAAAAGCATTTTCAGATCACCCCTTCTGGTCCAAACTCTTAAAAGGGAAATTAAAGGCCACAGGCCAAAGTAGATTTTAGGTCAATTGACCTAAGGAACGGGACAGGAACACTGCCTGAAAGTTACTTCCATGCTTCCTTGGAGAGAAAAATTAAAGATCAATCGAGAAGTGAGGAAACAGGGAATTGTAAACTGATGTGCTTTACTATAAAAGAAATCAGATGGAATTCTCATTTATCACAGCTCCAGAATATAGATGGATGAAATTAAATGTAAACAAAAGACATGTATGCATAATTCATTATTAGGTTTTGGGAATTTTTTATTTTTTAAACTCTAACATTATTCGTCCTCCACATATAATCAAATCTATATATTCAGGTTGATGATCTCTGGAGCCATAGCCTATCTGGGCAGCATAGGACAAAATGGAAGAAATAACTCTTAGTAGGACTTGATACGCATTATGTAAATAAAACACTACTCAATAACAACAACAACAACAACATTTATTTATATAGCACATTTTCATACAAACAGTAGCTCAAAGTGCTTTGCATAATAAAGAATAGAAAAATAAAAGACACAATAAGAAAATAAAATAAGTCAACATTAATTAACATAGAATAAGAGTAAGGTCCAATGGCCAGGATGGACAGAAAAAAAAAAAAAAAACTCCAGACGGCTGGAGAAAAAAATAAAATCTGTAGGGATTCCAGACCATTAGGCTGCCCAGTCCCCTCTAAAATAAGGATTTTGAATACTACTGAAGAGACCTTGACAATTCAAAGATGTCACAAATATTGCAGACAGAGGGTATGCTTTAGTAATGATTTCCCTGTTTAGTTCAGTTAAAGTGCACAATTTGCAGCATTTGAAGGTTAAAAAACATTTATTTTATTTAGTAAAAGTAATTTTGCCAGTGCTTTACTATAAAATAAATGACATGGAGTTGGCCTCAATGACTAATGGAAGAGTAGCGTTTCAGGTTCATATAAATTTACCAATATCATAATGTATGAGCGCAAAGGAGAAAGCCTTGTATGCGTGCATAACTGTACCTGAGATGTGACTCCAGTCAAAGTTGATGAACACTAAAACAAGCTCGTAACTCTGCTGATGTGTGTCTCTCAAGTGCCCTCTAGTGGCCACTATAAACCTGCACAGTATATTATATACAGTATGTGCTTATTACTGTACAGTACATTGTTTTGGGTTGGTGTTCATGATTTAAAAAAAAGCTATACAATAATATTACAGCTGGCTGTTTGTTCAACACTGTGATAGACAGAGAGGAACTGCCAATGGACCCCACTATTTCAATGAAATCTAAATTTACATCAGTCACGACAGACACTGCACGCAGAAGTTTCTATTTTTTCTATTTCTGCATAAATGAAAATGATAAGCTTCACACCACAAAATTTCTGATGAAGTAATACTCTTACATTTACTCTTTCCATTTGAAGCTTTACGATTTAAAATACATGTAGAGTGTCAAAAAATCTTTACATAAAAAAATAAGACAAAATATATTCACCTTATTTCTGTTATTGCAACATTTGTAGAAATGCATTCTGATACTAGCATGACTGCATCTTCGCCATGAACCCATGGCTCTTCGATTCTGGTGTAACATATGAAGGAAAAGCTAATCATATAACACCAAAGAAAGAGAATGTTTTTCAAATAGCAAAAATAGCCAGTCAAAATAAATATATTTCTACGGCTGATTATTTCAAATCAGGGTGTGGAGTTTCAGGTTCTGTATCTGTTCACAACAGATTACAGTATTTAGTCAGAATTCAATAAGTATGGCATGGTGTTTCCTAAACCCCAAAGCCTGATGCTGAATCTTGGCTTGGTCACTGTGTACAGATCAAATATTTTCCTATATCCATGTGGATTTTCCTACCATAAGGAGACATTTATACAGACTAAACTGGTGTGGTGTGAGAAAGTGTGCTTATGTGCATGAGTGTATCCTATAATGGAGTATGCTATGTTATGTCCCGGCCTAACCCCTGATGCTGCCATGATAAAATTTAGTCACTTACAAATATGTAATGAATAAAGCAGATCCAGAATATAGATGGATGATTGGCAATTTAATGGAAACTGAAAACATGCATGCCTAGTTCATTATTAGGGTTGGTGAAACAGTTGTCTGTGGTGGGCTGGCGCCCTGCCCGGGGTTTATTCCTGCCTTGCGCCCTCTGTTGGTTGGGATTGGCTCCAGCAGAACGCCGTGACTCTGTATTAGGATTTACCGGGTTGGATAATGGATGGATTAAACAGTTGTACAAATGAACATTTTAATTTTTAAAAACTAACATTATTTATCATATTCATATAGTCAGGCTCAGGATCGCTGGGCCCATGGCCTATCTGGGCAGCAAAGGATGAAAGGCAGGAAACAACTCTTAGTAGGACTTGATAAATATTAAGTAAATAAAACACTACTCATTAAGGATTTTTACCAATTCTAAATACTATTCAACAGACCATGTCTTATTATAAGTGTCATTATTCAAAGATGTCACAGATTTTGCAGAAAGAGGCTATGATTTAATATAGTTTTCCCTGTTTACTTTAATTAAGGTGTACAATTTACAGCATTTGTAGGTTAAAAAATGTTATTTTATTTACTCAAAATAATTTTGCCAGTGCTTGCTAATGGTTTTAGACCAATGACAGTACATAGGATCTCACGCCTGAAATGACTCCAGCACAGTTGTGTGTTAACACATCTAAAAAGCACTGTTTTGTACCTGTGAACAGAGTAGCACTGTCTTTTGATTTAAGGGAATGGCTGCACACATCATACAATTTGATAAAGTACTTTATGCCCCAAGGGCTCTCTACTGTATATGTTGGCAGCATGGCTTAGTGGACTTTAAACCCTAAGGTTGCTGGTTTGTTTATGAACCTCCAAATCAGTGTCTGACCATGAACAAGTGATTCTCTTATATATTTTTAAAAATATAAATGTAAGAAATTGTAGCATTTTCTGAATAAAAATGTCAGTTAAAAATACAACAGAAACAATTTAGAAAATATATCATGAAATCTTAAAATACTAGAGCTTAAAAAAGGAGAATAAATTACAAATCGACTGCTTCGAGAGCATTTTAATTGTGTGGCTACAAGCTGCTATATCAGCTCTTTTCACTTTAAAGGACATTGATTAATAACTAAAAAGGAAGTAGTTTGTGGGTAAACTCACAAGTTGTAGCTATATACCACTCACCTTACATTTAGCACTTCATGGGCGATGCCGAGCTCTTTTATGAGACTTCTGATCTCCACAGCCGTTATGCCATTATCTCTCAATCTGTCAAAACAAGAGGAAAATGACATTTTAAAAGGATACAAAGAAACCACATTTTTCCACTAAGACAGATTTTTTTGCTACTAAACAGATCTTAATGTTTATTTGTTGGTCAAAATATTATAGTGTTGGTGAACTTTTAAGATAAAGAGTGAAAGTAAAAAAATAAAATAAAATCAAGCAAGTGCAGTTCCACTGAGGGACTTGTTTATGTTGTTTGTGTTGCTGCTCTATGGGAGCTAAAAATGGATGGAAAAAAAGGTAGCAATCCACAATTAAGTGTTTTTCCCAATCTTATAGATTTATATAGTTTCTGTTTTTATTTTTACCACTTCTGCATTGTATTAAGGAATACTTCATCACCTGCAAGTTTACTTTCTGGTCCATCTACTTTCCTTGGTAGCATTTCTTCCATTCCCCCATTCATCTACCCATCCATTTCTAAGCCTCTCTTCCAGTTCAGGGTTGCAGAGAGCCAATTACTATTTTAACAAGCATTTTAGGATATCTGAATTTTACTTTTGAGATATTTCAAAATGTAAATTTTGCTTGCTATACCCAATATTACTAGACTAAAGGCTCTGCATGATCTGTCAATCATATTATGCACAGGATGAATTTAGAGTCACCAACTACACTAACATTCATTTTTTTTTAATTTGTGAAGAAAAACAGTAATACCCTGAGAAAAAAAACACCACACAGACACTTTGGGAACATGCAAAGCACACACAGAGAACAATGTACTGGAATGCGAATGCAGGACAGTGGAGCTGTGACACAAAGTCTAGCTACCGTGCCACCATGCTGTCCAGTGGCTCAGTTATCTGCTGCATGAATGACAGCACGTAGGGGTATTTTTATTTAGATCAGCAGGATGATTTCTGGTGTTTTTGGCCTACGTTATGGTGGTAGGAGACTTGTGTTTGAGACAAGATCTCTCCTATTACACTTACTGAGGCATAGTGACTGCTACTGACTGCAACATTCAAGTGAAAAGGTCTTCCAGTGTCAGTTTCCATTGCACAAGATTAACCCACAGCCAGTTATAAGCAGTGACTGAATTGTCTGTGGCCAGTGAATGCAGAATATCTGGGATATCAGTAGAAGCCATGCCAGACTAACAACTGAATAAAGTAAGCAGTGATGGTGGCAAGTGATGGAAAATAATATGTATACTGTGACAGTGAATACCCAGCTTAGGATATAGCAGGTTGGATAAGGACTGACTGACTGTGTCCATTTTAGAATATTGTCATTTTATTACTTGTCCAGTCATCAAACATCAGTAATACTTCATATGATGCATCAGCAGTCACCTATCACTTGTCGCACATCACTACTTACTTGTAGCTCATCATTTATCACTTGTCACTGCCCAGTAGACATTCATCGTGTATCACTATTAATTGTTGCTCATCACATGTCACTTGTCATTGCTCAGTAGTCACTCATAATGCATCACTACTTACTTGTAGCTCATCATTCATCATACAACTCAGTAGTCATTTATTGATTTGTTCTGAACCTAGTTTTGTTAAACTTGATTTGCTTGTATGGAATGTTATTTGATTTTAATATAATCAATAAAATGTAAAAAAAAAATAGTAGTCACTTATCACACGTCCACGAATCACTACTCCGTCATCATTCTGTATTACTTATTATTGGTTACACATCACTTGCTGCAGTCATTTTTCATATTTGCTTTATATAATTATAAAAAATACAGACACATTAAAGAACATTCTTCATTACTCACTTATCGTTTGCCATGCATCACTCTTCACTCTTCAGTTCTAGTTTATCACTCATCATGTCACTCATCAGTACTCATTTGTCCCTCATCATGTGTCACATATCATTTTTCATTTCCATTTGTCACAGAAGTGCATATAGGAAGAATGCTAAAGGGCCTGAAAGAGGGTAATTCCATGCCAGACCAGGGGGTGGCGGAGTGTACTGACCCTTTCTCTCTTTCCAATGCAGACCGACTACGGGAAATTCCAACTGGTCCCGAGATGTCACTTCTAGTTCTGGGTTTAATGAGATCACTTTCTGTTTCTGGCCTTGTTGATGCCACTTCTGGTTCCGACCCTGGTGACGCCACTTTCAGTTCAAGCCCTGATGACATCACTTTCTATCCTTGGCTTTAAAACTGCCATCTTTGCCTCATCAAGAGAGTTCTATTTTGGGATCAAGTCTTTACACATATGTACTCCTTATTCAACTCTTTTGCAGCCAGGAAAAACAATGGGTAGCTGCCCTAAACCTTTTTGCGACTACTTTGTCTCAGTGAGTGGTATGAGCAATGGCAGGGAGCTTGTGGAATGTAGATTAATAACATAAATACAGCCAATCGGTTTTTTGAAATATCACTTTTTTTTCTTTGCTGCAATCATAACTCTAAATGTTACTTTCAGTACTATGCTATTAACATTAAATGATTTAGGCTGGTTGGAAGGGAAAGATACAGTATTTGCAAAATGATGAGGCATTGCTTTTATTGTTTTTATTTTTTGTGTTTTTCCAATGGTAAGATTAGTCAATATCCTTTACTGCCACATAATTTTTCACCTAATTGCTAGTTTTAGCCAAATTCTAAATCATAGTTATGCACATATTAATACAACCTAGCTTGCTTATAATTATTTTTGTATTATGGTGATCCTCACTTATTTAGTTTAAAGGAGCTGGATACATTCCTATTTAGTGTGGATACATATGTCCATGTTTACAAAACCATTTAAAGGAGTATGGGTAAAGCACAAATAATTCAGTTCTTTAATCTGTCTATATTTTTTCATAATTATTTACAACAAATATGACTGCGGCGAGTGATATGTAACCAATGATATATGAGTAATGAAGAATGATGAGTAGTGATGTGTGAAGTGTGATGAGTGACTACTGAGTAATGACAAGTGATGCATGATGAGTTACAAGTGATCCGTGACTATTGTTACATGCTATGGAGTAATAACATGATGTCTGATGAATACGGAAGTGAAAAATGATCATGTCCTGAAATACTGTACAGCAATGGCTAAGAGCTACTTTAGATGCTCATGCTTGCCAACTCTTGTTAACTCTTTAGGCTTCAGATGAATAAATTGGCACACCATGTTCTAGATACTCACATTAACTTCTTAAGGGATTTCAGACCAGCTAATGTTTCCACAAGGGCTTGTAGTCCTCCACTTGGAATTGTGTTGAAGGATAACCTTCAAAAAGAAAACAAGAACTGCATTTTATTTAGGTATTTGACACCCCATATCTGCAATATAACATGGATGTACAGTATACAGTATTCAGAAAGTATTCAGATCGCTTCAACTAGGTACTGAATAAAGGATCTGAATACTTGTGTCAATGTAATATGTCTTTTATTTGTGATATATTCCCAAAAATTTCTAAAATCATTCTAGGGTATTGGGTGTTGTTTGATGAGGAAAATTTAAATGATTTTAGCACAACGTTGCAGCATATCAAAATGTGAAAACAGTGAAGGGGTCTGAATACTTTCTAAATGCACTGTATATGAAAATAATGCAAATACATAGAGTTAAGGCTTTTCAAGGCAGAAAAGAACCCTGGGACTCACACCTTGCCAGTTCAGGAAGGTGAATCAAGCTGGCCTGCACATCCTTAGGAGTACCCGGAGAAAACCCCCATATTGACATGTGAAGAGTGAACAAACTCCACTATCAAAGAAAGCATACGTCTAAAATGAGTCAGAAATAAATCTAAGCAGGTGGGTACATATGACATTCGAGACATGTGGTGGAGTCAGTGGCTTCCTTTATAATAATTATGATGCATAAATAAAAGTAGGTCGCAAGCCACAATGTTTTAAAGTCTATACCGCTCCCCGGGGTTTGGCTTGCAGAATAAACCTGGCAAAAACATAGAATATACTATGTGTACTTTAGTACAAAAGCAAAGAGAGGAATGGTGGATACCAGGCCAGTGGCTAAAAAAGTGTGGATATCTGGCTGAGAAAATCTGCACTTCAGTAATAAAACAAGTAACATGGTAGATCATAGTGATACTGAAAACTAGTTTAACCATCTCAGGAAATTTAGGAATTATCATATCATGATATTCTGGGGAGCAGACAGAGCACTGGCCATTTAACTTTTAAGAACGTGACAAAAACGATATTGCATAGGCTACCTCTTGGGTGTGAATGGGCTAGCTGTCCAAAAAACAATTAACTCTGGTACTGAATGTTGTGCTATCTCCCAAAGCTAATTGTTAAAAATGTAGCTGCTATTATTATCTTAAATAGAGATGGCCAAATTACCTAAACTTTTAATTATGTAATATATATATATATATATATTGAACTAGCCATGTTACCTGTTGAAGATGGGTAATAGAATAAATTTCAAAATATTTGACATTTAAAATCTCTTGGCCAACATCTACCTTCAGTATTCCTTGTATGCCTTTCCTCGGTATCTGTGTGTGCCTGAACCTCTCTTGAGCGTGTTCCCGTAAAGCCCATTTCTTAGACTTTATCATTTTGAAGTGCCTTGCTTGCCTCTTGTCCGCTTTTTTGGTAGACTGGCTTCTATTGCCAGCTGTGAAAATATTATTGGTATTCTTGTGAATACTTGCAGTCTCAGTGTGCCTCCTATACCTTGACTCCTCCTTGTGTGTTATGTTTCAGTCAGGATTCCTTCCCTGTCCGTGGTTCAAATTCATGTTTTATGTCTCTTTGCTTCATTCTTGATTCTTTTATTTATGTTGATTATGTGCAATATTCTTTATTTTTGATTCTATGTATATAAGCTGCCTATGTTATGTTCCAACCCTTACACATTGTCTTGTAGGTTGTGAGCAACCTACAAAACTGATCCACATTGCCATTTCGGGCCAGGCTATGTGGGTTGCTCAATCACCAGGCATGTGGATGCCTGGTTGTAGAAGTGGGTCCCACTAACCCTATTCCAGGCAGGGTACACTAGTTTTTGTCTTGTACCTTCATGAGGGTCATTGTAAACCGTTCTTTACCTGATCTTTCAGGCTAAACTTGCTTGTCAAGAGAGACCCTACCAGAAGCACACAGCTCCAGATGACCTAGCTCCAAGCATCACTAAGGTGCACAAGCCCCACCACCATGTCAAAGTGGTGGCCAGGAGTTTCAAGACAGCCTCAGAGTAGAGTTACTGCTCCTCTGGACCGAGAGGTTGTTTGGGCATCTTGTAAGGACATTCCATAGGCGGCTGCTCATAGAGCTGCTCTGGGCACATCTTTCTTGGGGGAGAGCCTGCGGCAGACCCAGGACACACTAGAGGGATTATACTCTCAGCTGACTTGGGAACACTTGGGAATTCCCTCAGGAGAAGCTGGAATCTGTAGCTGTGGACAGGGAAGTCTGGGCTGACCTGCTTGGCTAACTGCCTTATCAGGAAAAGAGGCTTAGAAGATGAGATGAGACAAAACAATGAACAAAAAATACAAAAGAGAGATTACTAAGGTCAACAGCTGAAAAAAAAATTGAGCCTTATAAAGAAGGGAAGAAGTTTGATGCATACCCATCTTTGACACCGAGACCTTGCTAAACTGCCAACACATTCGTGTTTGGTTGTGGGTGTAGCTAGAATTCAGTTTAGTCATGTTGGGATGTGTATACCGGACTCTGTGGTGTAGTTGTTAAGACTTTGGTCTTCAAACCCCGAGGTTATGGATTCAAATGCTGCTTCTGACACTGTATGACTCTGAGCAAGTGACTTCACCTGCCTTTGTTCCAATTGGGAAAACAAAATAAATGCAACAAATTGTATCTCAAGTGGATAAAGGCTTCAGCCAAATTTGTAAATGTGATGTTTGTTAATCTATATAATAATTTTTAATTAATATGAATTGATAATTGGGCAGGGTAACAAAATGCTTAGTGCTGCTTTGGCAGAGATTCAACACCCTGCATTCAAGCTCCACACCTGGTTATGGTCTAAGTGAAATTTGCTTGTTCTCCCTGGGGTTTTCCTCTAGGTACTCCAGCTTGCCTCCCATATCCCAAAGATGTGCATGCTACATTGATTAGAGATTCTAATTTGTGAATGTGTATGTGAGTGTGCCCTGCAATGGCCTGCCGCTCCATCAAGATTTGGTTCCTGCTTTGCTTCCAGTGTTACCAGTATCGGCTCTGCCCTTCACTCCGTTTAATTGGGTTAACAGGCTTGGCTTGTCAATGTCATATCACGTCATATTATGAAGTAACAAAGGCTCTATTCCTTACGCAGGAGTGCCTCCCTCAAACTGAGCTTACATTGCACCAATCCTTGTGCTGAGATGTCACGTAATCTAAAGCTTATCATTATAAAATTATACAGCACTCACTCAAGCTGGGTTAAGTTCAGGCACTTCTGGAGTTTTGAAGCTAGTAATTCAAGATTTCTCAACGTGAAGCTGCATTCCTTCAATCTGAAAGACAAAACCATTTAAAAGACAGTGACAGAAGTCTCAGTGGCGGACATGAATCTCAAGTGCAAAGATATGAAAATAATCACAGAAAATAAATACAGAGGCGATCTAAATGTAAAATTAAGCCAAACTGAACAAACATTGCTAACAACAGAACACTTCGGTGGTTTAGAATCTCTAACTGTGGAGGCGGTGACTCCTTCTTACTCCATTTTAAACAAAATCCTTAATTTAAGGACACTGTTAGCTGGATGATAGAAAATATTTACTTATGTTATTTACTTTAATGAATGAATGTTCTAAGACAGAGTTTGGCAGTAAAAATTCCAGAGTATAAAATACTTCTTGAAATATAGATGATTTGATAATAATGATTAAAATAATAACAATTTGTCTCTCCCTGGATAAGTCGGTTAAATGGACTGATGAATAGATTGACAGATTGTAAATCACAATTTATTCTCTCCATTACATTTCTCTGGGTATTCCAGCCTTCATACCAAAGACATATGATTAGGTGAATTGGCTTCTGTTGAGTATCCCAATATGGATGTGCACAGGGCTATCTTAACAGCATCATAGGCCTCCAGAAAAAGTAGTGTGCTTGGGCCCCTGTTTTGATAGCAAAACAGAAACAAATATAGGCTTCAGAAACCTTGTGGGCCCCTATGCTCATTGTGTCCATATGTTAAGATGGCCCTGGGTGTGTGTGAGGGTGCCCTGCAACTGACTGCTAATGGATCCGACCCAGCACTGCTAGGATGGGCTCTGAAATGGATAAGTAAGTCAAAAATTCAAAAATGGAGAAGAACAATCACAGCCCATCAGTTTTTTTTTTTAATTTCCAATTTTAGACTTGCGAGGACCTGGAACTATAATAACATTAATAATATTAATGAAAATTATAATAATATGTCTCACCCAGTTATTTTCTCCTTTGTGCCCAGTGTTGCTTGAATACACTGTGGTTCCCATTATTTTGAACATGATTAAGTGGGTTCAAAGTTGGATGGGTTATTTATATACAGTAGTGCTTTCAGAGCCGGCCCTGACCAACATGGTGCCCTAGGCAAGATTTTACCAGGTGCCCCTTACATCGTGGTCAATTTCATCATCAATAATTGTACAGTACTCATACATTCAGACAGAAACTGCACAGGTTTGTCTTTTGAATTTTTCTTTATTTTAAAAACAACAAAAAACTGTATTAAAAGAGAAAAGCGGCATAAAACAAATAAAGTATTTTGTGAACTACCCTATTTATATTTTATTTAAGAAAAAAATGAGTGCAGACATAACAGAACAAAAATGTAATATAAATTAAGGGCATTGCACAAACCTCAGCCCAAGCATTGTTCTGTAGTTTTACCTGTCTTGCATTTCCTCCAGCAAAGTCATCAATAACATCTTCATGAGAAAACTGTTATTAGACTAAATGACGGAAAGTCCTGTGAAGCGTTCTTGTGCCATTGAAGACCTTAAGTATGTTTTAATGAGTTTGAGCTTACAGAAGCTCCTTTCAGTACAAGCCACTGAGACTGGAGATTTTTAGAACAACCCAAATTGGGGTAGATTTCAGTTTTTTGTGTAAAAAGTTCAATATTTGTCATGCCATTAATATCTGGCTGCTCATCATAGGTTTGAGGAGTGCTCAGGGTTTGACAGTGCTCTAGCATTCCAAATGTGTCTCTCACTTCACCAAATCTCTCTTGAAGTGATGACAGTGCTGTATCCACAACCACATTAAAAAAGTGGGTTTCATTTTCTTAAATGCTCCCAGAGGGAGAGAGAGATGTATGTGTATAGTACAATAAAAATATGAAAAAAAACTTTCCTAATAGGCAAGTTTAGGTAGATCATTCGTGAGACAGGCCTAACATTAAAAACAAAGTATCATCTCACGAATGTGCCATCTAAACTGCATCATATTTTTTTTAAATTGTACTATATACCCTCTCTCTTTTTCTCTCTCTCATGCAGTATAATGTCAGCACAACACTCTGCCATCGACACTATGTGTTTAAAAAAATATAACACGGTATATCTTTATATATAATATGCTACCGTGGCTGTTTGTCTGTCTGTCCAGGATTTTAAATCACCTGTAGCTTGCAAACCGTTTGACCTATTGAGCTGAAATTTGGTACACATATACTACGTGACATCTACTATTCGCTTTCGGGGTGATGATTGACATCCAAGGTTGTTCCTCTTTTTATTTTATTGTAGAATCAACTCTTGCCAGCGGCCATCAGGGTGGCTGTGTGGCGCATGCGTATGGGTGCCGTTCTCATCCCTACCACCTTCACCGTCACTTCCCCTAAATCTTCATATCTTAAATCATTCTTGAGGCAGATTGAAGACTTTAGTGCCAGCTTAAGTGAAAAATTAAAGAAAACATACCAATTAATTGCAACACAAACGCGAAAAGATGCGATTAAAGAAGAGATGAAGCGGGCCGCTAGGGTGGAGCAAAGAAGAGCTGCTCAGGAATCAGCAAATGGATCAACCTCTGAGCAAACGAATGCTAAACGTACAGAGAAAGACGATGAAAACTGTGAATGCTCAAGTCAAGTGTATTCACTGCACGTTATTGTGCAGTGCCCCGTTACTGGTTTTCATATAATATAATAATCAACTCATAATTACACCTTTTAAGTAAGGGGAATGCCAAAACAAAATAGAAAAATGGTTTATGACTTTTATTAAGGTATGGAAATGGGAAAAATATTTTAATGTATGAAACTGATAACACTGGATGATCAAATTAATATTAATAAAACTATATGCATTTTTCTTGAAGCATATTATGTATGTTTTTGTGTAGCTCACTTATATGAAACAGAGAGAGAGTGAGCTTGGAAGCATGAACTGATAGGCCTAACTGTATTTCTGAAAACTACACTGCAAGCACTACTTTGTTATTTTCTCCTAAACAGCCAAATAATATGATCATCCAGAGCAAGTTAGTGCTGTGCTTAAAGGGTTAGACACTTACAAATAATTAAACTGTACGTATATTTGTCTTTTTTCCATTTCTCCACCTGTGCTTTTCTTCTTTTTCTTCCCTGTGCACCAGGGAGTTTTAGTTATTTGATATTATTGATATTATTATATATTATTTATTTTAAAATGATGCTTATCATTTACTATCATGTTTGTGGTTCTGCTCCATTCTTTGCCTAACCCCCACAAACAGACAGCAATGGGAAAAACAGGGTGGGACGGGGGAGGAGGCACAGTTGTGCATGGCGAAAATCTGTATTTATATTATATTTGAGCATATTAATTTAATTTACTTTCATTTAACATTATAATGTCTTAGAAAATAATATTGTTCCAATACTATGAGCAAAAAGAAAATTATTCCCTCTTTTCCATCACCCCCTGTGCTAAACAGCACCCCTAGTGGTCGTCTATTCTAATTATGTAACAAGCCGGCTCTGAGTACTCTTGTTATTGACAGACTCACAGTTGCTGATAAGCTCCACTGCAAACCACATAATCAGTAGTAAATGATTTCATTTGGCGACATTAGGTGTATAGGATTGGATATCTTTATTGGGTTGAATGGCCTGCTTTTACTCACAAACCAATAAGCAAGAATTTTATTTGTGTGAAAGTACCCTTCACCATCACAAAAGCTTCCACAGCAATGATTCTGGCTTTGTGCAGTTGGTTGTAAATTCAGGCATATTTGCTTTAATTAGTCTCATGGATTAAGTGGAACAAGGACTAACCTTACTGACTGAGAAGCATGGCAGCTGGTGTGTGATGCTCTCCTTCTTGATGGGCTCCTGGTAAAAAGAAAAAACAACCTGAAAGTTATTACTAACACAGAGAAGACAATGTCACAAATTTTACTCAGCCTTGATATACCAATGTTTCTTAAACTATGTGTTGTAGTTGCAGACACGTTTGTGATGGGTTGCCACATGATTGTTTGGTAAATTTAGTTGAGTTCATCCAAGTGCAAATTTTGGGTTGAGTGATACACCACACTCTATTTACCTTAATATTTATTCCAGTGTGAACTAACACTGATTAACATCCCAGCAATAAGCACACCGGAGTAAACAGCCAGCAAATAGAAATCCTGCACCTTTAACTTCACTTAAACAGACTCTCCTTAAACTTTCAAACTCTTGGGCCCTTTAATCCCAATTCTAAACACTCTTGTGTATATTTTTAATGTCTGCCATTGGCTGATTTTAATCTCTATACCTTTGCTAATAATAATAATAACAATAATATACATTTCATTTATATAGCACCTTTCCCATGCTCAAGGTGCTTATTTAAATGGCAGGGTATATGTAACATTGCATAGAAATATTTTCTGCACAGAACACTAAGCAAAAGCTTTGGAATAGTCTACCTTGTTATATATGGTCAGCACCAACTTTGGTCCCTTTTAAATCCTGCCTGAAAGCCTTAGCATTTTAAACTTGTGTGTAGCATTTTTTTTTGGTGTATTTATTTATAGTATACTCACTCTTTATAGTATACACACTCTTTATTTATAGTATACACAAAACATATAGTATCCAACTCCTACAGATAACCTCGCTTCCGGCAACTTCTGATGGCCTCATAAGAACTTCCTGCCCTACAGCACGCCCTTCCTGCTTTCCCGCATTCA
Organism: Polypterus senegalus; assembly: GCF_016835505.1. Lineage (NCBI taxonomy): Eukaryota > Metazoa > Chordata > Cladistia > Polypteriformes > Polypteridae > Polypterus > Polypterus senegalus. Next base: position 41,489,479 of record NC_053162.1, read on the forward strand.
GTTCACTCATTCAGAAGGGCCAGGATTGCTGACCAATATCAGTCTCTAAAGACTACTCAACCTACAATATACAGGGTGGATCCCCGAATCTTTTTCTTGTGTTTTTGTGCTTTTATAATGGCCATTGTTTATTTGTCTATTTGTGGCTCCAATGTCATTATGATATTATTCTTCTTCTTGAGTTCCAGTATAGAATGATTTTCTGATTTTGGTCCTCAGATTTAAAAAGTTTAATAACCCCTGTCATATACTGAAGATGAGGTAGAAGGTCACCAAAAGAAAAATTGCTTTCCATCAGATGTCACTGTTGCTTTCTGAAGACACTAGGAATATTAAACTGAAATGCACCCTCCACTGCCAAACCCCTAATCACAAAGCAAAGAGTCACTTTCTTTGTCCCACCAAACCAGGAGCACAGTCATCAGTAGACAGAACAAATGAAGTCACCCCACTACGTGAGTCATGGATTTCCTATTACTGACAGCCATACGGTATACAGAAGATGAGTCATTCAGGCAATATGCAAATGTATGAAAATGTAGTTAATGAGCCAGTTCCTCAAGGGATATCCTTTCTGGAATCTGTCTAGACCTTTCAAAGGGTGGCATATATTTTATATGGTATTACAACATGTGTTTTATAGTCCTACCAAACAGACCTGGACTTTCCCTGTGGTTCTGCTGTCCTCTCAGATTCAAGCCTGAATGATTAAACAGAAAGGAAAATGTTCATTACGAAACAATGTCACATCTTACCAACCAACAAGTAAACACCTAAGACTGATACCAAGAAATGGTAAATACTATCCTAAAGCACATAACAATTCTTTTGTAAATATAACAATATGTCTGAAAACAATTTATATGAAAGATAATTTATATTTCCAGTACTTCAAGAATTATAGAACTCAAGTAAGAAAGCACAAAAACACTTCCCTTTTGGTTTACAATTTATTAGAGCATTTACTTGTGATGAAGTGCTCTTTTACGGACAGATCACTTATTATCCAAGTATCTGTAAAGCCACATAATTCACTTTGAAGTAGTTTTGGTGTTCCTTCATTGTTTGAGATTTATTGCATTTCATTTTAAAAATAAACTAGTGAATTGTCTTGAAGGATTCCCTGTCAGCATTAGACCTGATATGGACATTCTTATCCGTGGACTTTAGTTCTCCGAAATATGTGGGGTATCGGGCAGTTCAAATAGTGCTCTCTCGTATTATTAAAAAAAAATCTTACTCTGGTATTTTGGAATATACTAAATTTAATTATGGTGAATGCTATCACTTAGGACAGGGGATTCTCAAACTTTTTATATGCCAAGGCCCCACAAAACATTGTATCATCTGGTCAGGGCCAACCACTATTATATACCCAATGCTGGAAAGTAGAAGATGATCTTGAACCTCAGTTACTACTATCATTAATCACAATGATGATTTTATATAATAGTAGACCTGTTAAGCAAAGTTAAGTGCTTAACTATAGCAGGCTATTGACACAAATGTCATCAAATGTTGTGTGATATGGGTTCTCAACTCTTTTTTCTTATCATACCATCTCCAGGAATTGAATGTTTTGAAATATAATATAATATAATATAATATAATATAATTTTTAGTTAAAGCTTCAATTCAATGTGTCTGACCATTTATTGATTACTTGTGTTGCCAAGTGCTGGACTATCATTCCTTATCTAGCTATGGTCCCTTAAGGGTACAGATGGCAGTTGGTGGATTCCTCTGTTAGTGGTAAACTGGATTGAAGTAAAGGAGTGAAAATAAAAGACCGTGTCAGTCATCAAGGGGCCTAACATTAGAGGTACCTTGGGTTGAATATGTGGGGTACAATACAGTCAGTGAGACAGGTAAAAATTACATAACTTGCTTTGACATTTCTTCCTATCCTCCATTATAAAAAAACCCAAAGCTGTTATACAGATACCATTCATGTTATGTGCATGTCACAGACGTTCTAATAACAATATTTATTCTTATTTTTTATCCTTGTTTAGTCTTTTTCTGTTCCTTTAATTTCATCCGTATTGTGACTTATTTAATTTTTGTCTGTCAATTTTATTGTTTATTTCTTAGGACATTACCTTGTTTAGCTGTGTTTAAATTTCAGGATTTCATCTATTTTTTTCTGTTTAGTTTAACAAATTTCAGTAAACATAATTTTTTTGGTGTGTTATACAAACAGGAATCAGGAAAAATCATAACAGTTTTGTTAAAAAATAATGAGGAAAACGCATGGCTTACTTAATCACGGAAGACACAATTACAAAGTTGCTGATATTTGTATTGGCTAAGTGGCCTGCTGCCATCTGTATCCATTCATCAATTAGTAAGACTGGCTAACTTCTTATAAATTGTGTGCAGTTTTAAAATATTAAGAGTAATGTTCCTGCTTCTCTTAATGTAGTGGTGTTTAATATCGCACTTTAAAAAGCATGACAGATTGAAAGGTTTCCATCACTGATTTTAGTAGTTCTGGATGGTGATATCTGTAACACTGCAGGCAGCCTCTCTACCATCTTAGATAAACTCCATCTACATTAAACAGCTTCTTCATTGAGTCTCTCTGGACCAATCAGAAACCTTACAATGTGTTCTTAAGAAATACAAACCTCTTTTTTTGAAGAATTTTCTATTCCATCACAAAGTCCCTCTTTAATGGACTTTATTTCAAAGTTTACATTCAATGAACTTTTATGATGTCTGAAACTGTGCCTTATGAATTTTTTTTATACTGTTGGATAATAGTGCATTCAATACATGCACCATTAATCTTTATCCAATGAACCCTTTAACATGCTTCACACTGACTCATGCCATCACAAACATGGTACGAGATGGACTCAACAACATAGCAACATATTTAGAAACTCAGTGACAATTCAAGTGTATTTTCCTTTACCTGAGTGTCTCAGCTTTCTCTTCTTCCCAAATAAAACGTATGAGGCATCTCTCATTTGAGCCCAAACTGTGAATAAAGACACAGAATCATTTGGATGGATAATTGCTTCAATAAACAGGACATACATGCACTATAATGAAAAAAAACCTCTGTGGAGTATCTCAAAATGAGGCCTATTGCATTGTGCACCCACAATAGGCCAGCTAGTAAAGTAAACAGGTAAATTATATAAAACCTCCACTGCATCCATATTCAGGACTGACGGACAAATGAACTGCTTGAGAATCTTAAGAGTTGTACTCATTTCACTCCTGGATAGTTAAATCATGTGACAGCCTTTCCCTTTACTTCTCCCTGCTTCCCTTACTCTCTGCTTAACAGTAACAGCTTTACTTTCTATCCTCCTGCTCTTACACTGCACCCATACTCTGGAACTCACTTTCTTGCCACATTTGATAACTGGACTCTATTATAAAATTCAAAACTGCCGTTAAAATTCATCTCTTTGGGTTGGCACATGGACTTTGAAATGGACAATGTTGTTTTATTATGTTTATTTATTTATTTTTTTGTTCTTAATGTTACTGTTTTATATTATTGTTGATTTTATGCTTTGTAAAGTGACTTTGAGTGTCATTAAAGGCATTATCAAATAAAATCCATTATTATAATTGTTATTATAATTATTATTATACCCTCCTAGGCTTTGACTTAAGCTTGTTATTCAGCTGAGGACTCATGTCAGGCCCAGCCGAGGAGTGCGATTTTCTGGATCTCTGTTGTGCTGACTCTACACAGGAGTTTGTCCAGTTGCTTTTGGAACCTGGTCTTGATGGTTCCCAGTGTGCCTACAACTACTGGAGCCACTTTTATCCTCATTTTCCATATGTGTCTAACTTAGATCACTATATCTTTATATTTGATGATCTTCTCTCCCTCCTTGCCTAATCACATTGATGAAGACTCACAACTTGCTGTTTTTGTCATGGAACACGATGTCCAGCCAATTGGTGGTGATGGTGTGGTCTGTGTGAATAATGTTATCCCACATGATGACACAATCTCTGGTGTCAAAGACCACGTCTGGTATATGCTTGTACCACTTGTCCGTCATCGGAACACCCAGCTGTTAACATAATGCCCAGTGCCGGGTCATACTGACCTTTTTGTGACATTCAAGATATTTCTTCTTCTTCTTCTTATTAATTCAAATAGTCAGGTTCAGTAATTGGATCAAGGGATGGATCACAGGTTATACTCATGTACACACTTATCAAAATTTCCAATTAATGTCAAAATATCTTTAGCAAGACCCAGAATGAACATGCAAACCTCCCACAACAGATGGAAACTGAACTAGGGTCCAAGTGCAATGAGGAAGAAACAGTGCCAACTACACTATCATCCACTGCTGATCCTTAATATCCTATGGGCATCTTGAGTTGTGCCCAGAAAAAGATTTCACTAATTTTTATGAGCTAATTCTGTCATGGATCGTTTAATTATTTAATTTGAAAGACCAAATACATTACTTCTTAAACTAAGATGTTATACCCTCAATGGCAGTTACATCCCTGAACTTTATTGTGACAACCTTAATATTCATACCTCACTGTTGAGCTAACAGTTGATTTCATTGGCAGGCATATTGCAGTTACTTTTTGATCTTCTGTTTACCATTCTCTCAAGAGTCCTTAGCTTTTTTCCAAACTGAAAAAATCTTAAAAATATCAGCTGTGTAACTGAATGCTTTGGTAGCATATCTTGAACCATAATAAAAGTAGTTATCCCAGTACCAGAGAATATTACAACATCGGGCGCTCCGGTTTCCTCCCACAATCCAAAGACATGCAGGTTAGGTGGATTGGCGATTCTAAATTGGCCCTAGTATGTGCTTGGTGTGTGGGTGTGTTTGTGTGTGTCCTGCGGTGGGTTGGCACCCTGCCCAGGATTGGTTCCTGCCTTGTGCCCTGTGTTGGCTGCGATTGGCTCCAGCAGACCCCCGTGACCCTGTGTTCGGATTCAGCGGGTTAGAAAATGGTTGGATGGATATTTAGGACTGTTTCTGTCTGAAACCAGACAGAACTTTTCTAACTTTGTGTTTAGATTAAGATTTTCTCCAGAATTTTATAAGATAAAGTTTGTCTGTAAATCAGATTTCTCTATTGATATTATGTTTGTGTTCAGTGTGGGCTATGTAGCTACTTCAACTAAATCTTTCAATTATAATACTGAAATATACTGTCATTAAATTTAAATGCATTAAGCTGGTAAATCCTGTACAGTGGACCATTGCTAGAGCTTTTTAGTGGCCTTAATGGAAATGTAGAGGGTAATGTTAGCTGCTGAAGAGTTTCAGATGTAAAATGATCAGTTTATATTGAAGTGGAAATTATAAATAGTGGGTTGGATAATGGATGGATGGATAGGATTTTCACACTGTGACAGGGAGGAAAATGGTAGATGTAAAATGTGCTAATTGTCATATATGGTTTGAATATAAGGAACTAAAGAGGTTTCATTATTAACATTTTATGTAGAAGAAAATCCCCCAATCAAAATCACTCATCACATTTGGCTACAGTGTTGGCTAAAATTTCCTTGCATGGAATGTAAATCTTGTGTGAACTAAAGTGTAAGGAAGCTTTCTCTTAACACTACAAAAAAAAATGCATTTGATTTATTTTGCAATTGGGAACATGACCTTTACGTAATACACACCTAGGGCCCTGGAGCTTTATGGCTGAGGCACTAAATATTGTGCACCCTTGATGTCATTATTTGCAAGCTTTTGATGCATTTAGAATCTTTAATTATAAGTCTTTTAAGTATACATTTGTCATAACAATTTTCATATTTTAATATCTTTTGATAACTATTACATATTTTGCAAATTAAATTAATTTACAATGACATCAAAACCTAACAGGAATCTTGAGTCAAATTGCAAAGTATTGTAATGCATTGAAAAGTTTATTCATTGATTTCACAAACCTATTTATCTTAATAACAAGTTCACAAGAGAACACAAAACAGGAGCCAGTGCACACCCACACCTGTATTCACTCTGGATTAAATTTACACTCAACAGTTACCTTCTTTCACTGCTTCAATTTCATTATCTGTTGTTTGTGATGTTTTTAATGTAATGGTGGTCAAAGACAAAAGGTTGACACATTTTTTTTATATATATAAAAAATGTATTTCTACAAAACGTTTTGCATCATATACTCTCCATCTTCTTAAATGACCTCTTTAATTTATCTTACACTCTGCTGCTCATACTCTAGGGTTGTGTTAATATAATAAATACTATAGCAACATAAACACTGTATATTTGTTAACTGTTATTGCATTGAATTATTTTGCACATACAGTGATTTGACTGGGCATGTTCTATTGCTTTAATTACCAGCATAAGCTACAAATGAGGGCCCAAAAGACCTGAGTGGCCATTTCTGACTAACCCTAAGCAAGTCAAGCTGCAACCATGTTACAACTGGGCAAATTCAGCTCATAGTGTTCAAGAGAAACTAGCTTTGTCTTACCAAACGTCAGCCTCCGACATTCGACTGCAAGTAGTCATTGTCTCAACCAAATGCAGAACTCCAGCCTGAGAAAGTTGGTTATCATTAAGACTAGAAAAACACAGAAACAGAGGCAGCGTTAAACGTGAATAAGAGTTGACAGTGTTACTGTATATATAATAAATGTTAATGAGGAATCCTCTACTAATGGCAAACCAAAAAATCTATTTATTTACTAATCAGTCTGTTATGCCTCCCTTTCATCAGTGATTTTCAAACAAAATTAGTTGGATGTTTTTAAATGACCCAGACCATTCCTGACACATTTACAGCACTGTTGTGCATGAAACACTACTACCACCGTGTTTATTATGATTTTGTGTTTAAGGCTTTTTGAATCTTCAGTCTTGCTCACGGAGCACACACATACACACGCATTGGTGCTTGCCTTCCTGCACATATAATGGCATCAATGGCAGAGTTGTGGGTGGCACAGTGGTAGCACTGCTGCCTCTCAGTAAGGAGACCCAGGTTCACTTCCCAGGTCCTCCCCACGTGGAGTTTGCATGGTCTCCCTGTGTCTGTGTGGGTTTCCTCCCACAGTCCAAAGATATGCAGGTTAGGTGCACTGGCAATCCTAAATTGTCCTTTGTGTGTGTGTACCCTGTGGTGGGTTGGCACCCTGCCTAGGATTTGTTCCTGCCTTGTGCCTTGTGTTAGCTGGGATTGGCTCCAGCAGACCTCCTGCCCTGTGTTAGGGTATAGCAGGTTGTAAAATGACTGACTGACAGAGTTGTTTGCTACAGTGATTATAAAAAGTATTCACTTCCTTGGGAAGTTTCACATTTTATTGTCATACTGCATTGAATCGCAGTGCATTTAATTTCACATTGATCAACGGAATCAATATTTAGTAGGTGACCCTTTGGCATCCATGACGGCATTAAGTCTGTCTGCTCAGATATGTAACAGCATTGCACATCTGAACACTTCATTTTTTCACATTGTTCTTTTCAAAACTGTTCAAGCTAATGGGGATCCTGAATGGAGAGCATTTTTCAAGTCAATTCTTAATTGTATCTGGACTCTGACTCGGCCATTCTAGAACATGAGATTGTTGTTTTCCAGCCATCCTTATGCAGCTTTCGTTGTTGTCTTGCTGGAAAACAATTTTTCTCCCGAGGCACAGGTGTCTTGCAGACAGCATCGGGTTTTCCAGCAAGATTTTGCTTTCATTTTGCTACATTCATTTTTACCCTCACAAACTTTACAAGACCTCCTGCAAAGAACCATCCCTACACCATGATGCTGGCAACACCAAGCTTCACAGTTGGGATGGTGTGTTTTCATAAGGTGTAGTGTTGCTCTTATGCCAAATATGGCATTTAGTCTGACGCCCAAAAAGCTCAATTTTGGTATCATCAGACCATAGAACATTTTTGTAGCTGACTTCCTATGTGCCTTCTGACAAACTGTAGTCGAGATGCCATGTGTGTTTTTTCCAATATTGGCTTTCTTTTTGACACCCTCCCATACAGCTTGGACTGGTGAAGCACCCTGGCAACACACACACAGTCTCTTGATCTCACTCCTTTGGCGTTTTCAGAGGTCTCTTGGTGGTTTCTCTCTCTTTTATTACTGGCACGATCACTCAGTTTTTGAGGAAGCCCTGCTCTCTAGGTGAATTAACAGCTGTGCCATACTCTTCCATTTCTTAATGACGGATTTATCTGGACTCCAAGGGGTATTCAGTGACTTGGATATTTTTTTGTTATTATCCTCTGATTTGTGCTTTTCAATTCTCTTTTCAGAGAATTGCTTGGAATGTTTCTTTGCCTTCATTGTCTAGATTAGTCCTCTTTATTGACTCACCACAAGATGGAGCTTACACATATAGCAGCATTTATACTACAATTAGTAGTACTAGGGTGTTGTACCGTGTTAGCTATTATGAATGTAGAGAAAAAGCCAAGCAAAATGACACCTTTTATTGGCTAACTAAAAAGATTACAATATGCAAGCTTTCGATGTCTTGCCTGAAGAAGGGGCCTGAGTTGCCTTGAAAGCTTGCATATTGTAATCTTTTTAGTTAGCCAATAAAAGGTGTCATTTTGCTTGGCTTTTCTCTACTACAATTAGTTAAACTACAGACGGTGGTCACCATTGAACTAATTATTTGACCTTTTTATTTTAATGATGTGACCCCATATTAAAAGGGGTGAACACGTATGTGATCAACTATTTTGTGTTTTATACTTGTAAATCATTTAGATCACTTTGCAGAGATATTTTTTCACTTTGACATTAAAGAGGCTTTATCTGTTGATCAGAGTCAAAAAAGTCCAATTAAAACTACTGTGATTCAATGTTGTATAACAACAAAATGGGAAAATGTCCAACAAGGTGGATGCATGTTATAGCTACTGTACATGGGAAGAACAAATGGACCTAATAAAGTTGTCACTCAGTGTAAAATATTATTAAATCACATCTGAGACATAATATTGTAAAACCCACTCATTTCAGTTCAGAGTTATGGGGTTCTGGTGGCCATCCCAGCAGAATCAGGTGCATGTCAAGAACTAAACCTGCACAGGGTGCCAGTCCGTCACAGGGCTCACTCATTCACACAGCCACACTCATGTAGGATCAATTTGGAACTGTCACTTCTTTGGAGATGTAGGAGGACATGGGGAGAGCGCGCAAACACCTTACCAACAAAGATGAAACACAAGATTCAAACCAACTTCATGAAAGTGCAGTGATGTGTGAGGCTGAATATTATATTCACTGTATATAATAAAGCACCTTTTGGGGATACTTTATAAAGTTTTATGTGGTGCAATAATTATACACACATTGCGCAACAACATGCGCAAAAAGGCGCAGTGTTAAGGCAAGAAAATTTCATAATCATTACATCAGATTTAAAGTAGTTGATTACCTGATTTCATTCATTACTCGAAGTCCAGGAACGAACTGCAGGAAACAAGCAACTCCTTCATCTTTTAGAAAATTGCTGGATAAACTGAAATGAAAAGCCAAAGGAATTAGAAAATTAAAACACTTCATATTATGAAGAGTGAGGAATTGACTAAGTGATCGTCATTTTTTATTCAGACAATAGAATACACAAAGCTTTTTTATGTGTGTACTATATGTCTAAGATCCAAGTATCATGATTGATAAACTGTGAAGTCCATTATTCCTGTCTGTGCCCAATTTGGCAGGGATGGTTTGGCAGGTTTTGTAATCCTAAACTTTCATTAAATGTACTGTGTTGAACAATCGACAAACTGAGATGCATTCCATAGGATTGAACGTAACACTCCTGGGTTGAGCTTTAAAAACTTAACTCTCGCTGCTCCACCTGTAATGGATCACCTTAATAGTCTGTCACCAAAATGGATATGGAAATGGACAGCATAATACATCACAGCCAGCATGGATTTATGAGAGGAACTTCCTACCAAACCAGTCTATTAGATTTTGCTTGGGCAGGCTACTGAAAAGGTTGACAAAAGCAAAGAACAGAACATAATTTGCTTAGATTTTCAAAAAGCCTTTGATAGCAGCCCTACACCAAAGATTGATTCTGAAACCAGAAGCTGTTGGCACCAGAGATAACCCACAAAAGTAGTTCTTATGTTGGTTAAACAGCAGGAGACAAAGAGTCCTTTAGTGATCTGTCCTTGGACTGCTGCCTTTTCTTATTTATATTAATAACAAAGAATCTGGTGTGAAATTCACAGTTGATACTAAAATTGGAGGTATAGCAGATACTGAGGAGGCGGAAAAACTTATTGGAAAGGACTTGGACAATCTTCAGAAGTGGGCAAACACTCAGAAAATACAGTTTATCATAAAAAACTGCAAAGGGAGACACCATCCTACAGAAAGCAAGCTTGGAAAAATATTAGTTTAAATTGACACAACATTGTAATCGTCTAGGCAATGTACAGAAGCCATTAAAAAGGCAAAATATTTTTAGTTTGTTAGATTTTACTGAATCTATTAAATGGAAGTAACATTCGATTTAAGCAAGTCAAACTTGACAAAGCTAAATTCAAATTAGCCCCCACTAATGAGGAAGAGTGCAAGGCCCATAGCCAGAGTAAAACTTTAATAGTAGTAAAAAAGGGGAGAGAGTTCTTTTCCCCAATATAAAAGCTTATTCTAAAATGTTATTGATTAGATCCTGCCAGATTTTAAAAATGTTTTCAACAGATCCTCTAAGAATTTGATTTCTTCCAATTTCACATATTATATAACATCTGTTACCTACTGACTTAAAATAGGTGAGTTAAGATTCTTCCAGTTGAGCAAGATAAGTCTACGTGCCAATAGTGTAGTAAAGACAATCACAGTTTGTTTGTTCTTCTCCACTTTAAGCCCATCTGGGAGTCCACCAAACACAGCTATTAGTGTATAGAAGTAGGTGGGAGGTGAGGAAAATTGGGAAGATTTTGTTTAGTAAAGTTTCTAATTTGGAAATAGCGGAAAAATTGTGATGATGGAAAGTTAATTTTGGAGTGTAATTGTTCGTAGAATGCAAAGATGTTGTCTATGTACAGATCTGTACATAATTTAATCCCATATGTTTTCCAAACATTAAAAACTGTGTACGTCCGAGAGGGTGGAAAAAGGTGGTTATTGTGCAGAGGTGCCACAGATAAAATCTCTATCTTGAAGTGCATTCTACATTGGTTCCATATTCTGAGTGAATCAAGCTCAATTGGGTTGTTAGTATATTGACGATAACTTGTATTTACTGGGGCACAAAACAAGGAATATAACGAAGGACTGCAGGATTTTATTTCTATTGTGGGCCAAGCTAGTGTGTGTTCATCTATTTGTGTCAATGTCCAGGTTTTTATAGTTTGTGTATTTGCCGCCCAGGAATAAAACTGAAAGTTAGGTAGAGCCATGCCAACTTCTGCCTTAGGTCTTTGGAGACAAATACAATTTTAGGTTATATCATAAAGACTGTTGAATATAAATCGAGGGACGTTAAGCTTTGACTACTGTATATCATGCATTAATAAGAAAACGTCCGGTTTATTGTATACAGTTCTGGTCACCACACTATAAGAAAGACATTGAAGTTGTGCACAGGAGATCAGCCAAGTGCATCCCAGGACTGAAGGAGATGTCCTATTCTGAGAACCTCAGAGAATTAAATGTTGTTTATTCTCGAGCAGAGAGGCATAGGGGCATAATCCAGGTCTTCATAATTCTCAAAGGCATCAATAAAGTAAATCTAGCCAAATTCTTTCAACTAAAGTGTTTATCACATACTCAAGGACCCCTGGATAAATTAAGGGAAACTTAAGACTGAAGCCAGGAAGCACTTCTTTACTCAAATAGTTGGTTGAATTTGGAACAAACTACAGAGACGTGTAGGTGAAGCAGGAATCTTTTACAATCCTTAAGAAGTATGTGAATGAAATACTGTAGCTAAACAAAACAGTATGATGAACTGAATGGTCTCCTCTTGTTTGTCATATTTATTATGTTCTCAAGTTCTGTGCTTTTATTTGCCAATTTTCTGCCTTTACTTAACTTTTATGGGGCTTCTGAAACACCTTGACAGTTTTAATCAGTGCCAAAATAAAAACAAAAATTAGAAAAACAGGTTGAAAGAACCTATTATATATAGAAAGCTAAAGAAAATTAATTGTTACAATGAAAAGCACTGTATGAAAAGATAACGTGACTTGATAAAATCGCTGTGTCACACACAAACACATGGGTAGGCAGCTAAAGGGCCTGAATGAGAGTAATTCCATGCCAGACCAGGGGGTGGCAGAGTACACTAATTCTTTCTCTCACTTCCCTGCAGACCAGTTATGGGACATTCTACCTGGCCCCTATGATGTCACTTCCGGTTCCAGGCTCAATTACACCACTTCCGGTTCTGGCCCTACTGATGTCACTTCTTCTGCTCTCCCTTAAAGCCGCCATCTTTATGTTATCAAATCAGTTCTGTTGTGGACTCCAGTCTGTACACACCTGTACACTGATAATATCCATTTTGCATGTCAGGTGTGAAGGACAGCCGGGTCCCCAGGGACGCCCCTGCTGCTTATATTCCGGGGGAGCCACCATGGGCACTCCAGTACCTCCCCCCGGATGCTTGGTGGCAGCCTCCCTGGCCGACGGTGATTCCCCAATCGCACGCAGGGCTCCATGTGAGATGGAGTCCTCCACAGCTTGGTTGGGGCCCAGGTGGTGTGGCGTTAGGGCAGTTGTGATGGCCCCTCACGTTTTAAAAAGAAGCGCGAGTCGGTTGTGGAAAAGAAGAACGAGATGAGAAAAGGAAAGATAGGAAAAGAGGACAGAGGTTACAGGGAGCGAGTGTGGAAGCAGGCGGTGCCGGAGAGAGACAGACACGCGGTGCGTGCATGTGGGCAGTTGCGAGGAAGCTGGGTGTTAGGCCGACACCCAGGCGCTTGAGTTGAGGTTGCCCCGCTGAGTGACCAGGTAGCGGAGTGCCTAGAGGAAAGCGACGAGCCGCAGAAGGCCGTGGAAAGGCAGCGAAGTCGGGAGGCTTGGTGGTGGAGCCCCAATGTGTGCGCCCTGGCTATTGGGGTAATCAAGTCTCGGGACTGGGATGAGTGCCAGACCGGCCAGGGATCGGGAGGTCTCCAGTCTCGCGGTGTGTTGTAGGAGGGCAGCTGCAGAGAGCGCCTTGCCTGTTGCCCTAACGGGATAAGCAGGTAAGACACATACAGAAAAGAAGCACCAGGGTGGGCGTTAGGGGGGGCTGTCTGCTTCCCACAGCCCGGCTGGACGAGTCTTCAGCCCCACCCGGAAGTGCAATTAGGACCAGGTGGTTAATCACCTGGAACGCTTCCGGGTGGGCTATAAAAGGGCCCAGCCACCACCACTCGACGAGCCAGAGTTGGGAGGATAGAGACGAAGCTTGTCTGGGAGGAGTGGTGGAGAATTGTGGTGTTTGTGAGTTTTGTGCGTGGGACTGTGTATTGCCTGTGGGTCACGGGGAAGACGTGCGCCCACGGGTTAAGAAAAAAATAAAGCCTGTGTGTTTTATACACGTGCCTCTGCGTGGTCTGTGCCGGGTTCGGGCGCTATATAGCGCCTTTTACACAGGAATGATATATGGGTGGCTGCCCTAAATCTTTTTGTGGATATTTTGTTGTGCTTATGACAGCAGTCAATGGTAAAGTGCTAAATATAAAAGGACAACAACATATAAGCAATATAACATAGCATTACATTCCCAGCTTAGTCCAATTCATGGCCACATGGTCCCAGATCCTATCCCAACCATTCTGGGTGCAAGGCAGGAGATTGTCTTGGTGCCTGGACAACTGCAACATGTGTAAGTTAAGCATTCTTTTATTTCTCATCTTGACATTTTGAATGCCAGCTAAAGACCCCTTCTGTATTGCATGCTTGAATCATTTCTATTTCCAATAACAGATACCGATCAATCCAGTTCAGTGTCAAGGTTGAGGTGGGGGGTCTTTGGGAGGGGCAGAAGATATCCTAGTAGCTTCAAGGCAGAACTCAACCCCTAAAGGGGCAACAAACCATCACTGAGTACACTCACATACTTAGTCACACTCACATTAGAATCAACAGAGAAAAACAAATTCAAGGCCGGGAAATGGAATCCTTGAGGCAGTAGCACTAAGCATGGCACCACCAAAATCTTTAACATGCTTATGTCAGAATCTCAGGGATTTTCCGAATGATAAAAGTGGTATAAAACTTACTCCAGGTAAGTGAGGCGTAGACATTGCTTGAGTATCCGTGACAGCTTTTCTATCATTTTCTTATCAAGAGTATATTCATTAAACCTAAAAAAGAATAAATAAAAAAAACAGCAAGTCTGAAAATTGTATCTGCAAACTCCATACATCACTGTTGTCGGAATCCTCAGCTACATAAAATGAAATTTCTCTGATCTTTTTACCAGCCTGTGCTTTGTCATTATCCTATTCTTTTCAAATATTCCATAGGCACTTATTCATAGTTCAGCATTTCATATTGCATTTATTTTGCTTGAAAGTTTTTTAGGTGTGATCTCTTATTTTCTATGCTGCATTTTTGCGGGCTGATATTTCTGGATAAAAATAGCATAACACTGACGTCCCAAGTCAAAATTTCTGCCATCTTGAGTTACTTTCTTTGCACTACAGTGTGTGTGTTCCACAGTTGGATATTATTTAGAAACCAGTAACGGTGCACTGTACGATAACGTGCAGTGAATACACTTGACATAGTTTTCACTCTTTCTCTGTACGTTTACGTTTGCTTAGAGGTTGGTGTGCTTGCTGCTTCCTGAGCAGCTCATCTTTTCTCCACCCTAGCAGTCCGCTTCTTCTCTTCTTTCGTCGGCATCTTTTCGCATTAAAACTGATTAAGTCAGTGTTTGTGTTGCAATTACTTAGTAGCCTCAAGAATGATTTAAAATATGAAGAGGTAGGGGAAGTGACAGCGAAGGTGGTAGGGATGAGAATGGTGCCCATATGCATGCACCGCATAGCCGCCTTGCTGGCCACTGCCGAGAGTTGATTCTACAATAAATTAAAATAAAAATAAAAAGAGGAATAACTTTGGAGGTCAATCATCACCCTGAAAGCTGATAGTAGACGTCACGTAATATAAGTGTACCAAATTTCAGGTCAATAGGTGGAACGATTTGCAAGCTACAGGTGATTTAAAATCCTGGACAGACAAATGGACAGCCACGGTAGCATATTATATAAGAAGATTGTATAATGGCACATGTTATTAGGGATAACACCTAATTTACAATTGTCCCTTCAGCACAAGTTATTTACCCTCTGGATCATGCAGCCTACTTGAGCTGAAATGTTTCAATAATAATTAAATTTTTTAAATTAAATAATTGTGAATTTCCCCTTTGGAATAAAGTATCTATCTATCTATCTATCTATCTAAATACTACTAGCCAACCACGCCGCATAATCAGGCCGTATTTTTTTAATGATTTTTAAGCACAGGAAGAAAATTAACATTTGAAAAATCGGTAATGTAATAAATCAGCAAGAAAAGCAACATTGTAACAATGCACGGAACGAACCAACACACAATCGTCCATGACTAAAATCTGGCGGACCGCCATCGCTCATGTGCCCACCTCCAACTCGTCACTTGAGGAGTCGTCGTCTTTGCACAGTCCAGATGCACCTGCGACTCATGTGGACTTTCCGTGTTCCTGCAGGAGCATCTAAGAAGACGCACGTTTGTCGCGGATGCGAAATCCTGTATGTAGCGTGAAAAACAGTTTTCTATGGTGCACGCGGTCGTGCGTCGTAACCGAAAACTCGGTTTTTAAAGACTGCTTACTTCATTGTGTTTAAACCTCAGTTGTAAAGGATTGTTTTAAGGATCCCATGAGATACCCCACGCAAACCGTTTTACACACTGCATATGGCGATTCACCTCTGCGAGAAACATGCCTCTATGAACAGTCAACGTGGCTCGGAGGTGCCAGGAGTTGGTGGGCGTGGCTCCTTCCTGCCTGCGCCATAGGTGTCTTACTTGTCCAATTGCTGCTCAGTGAATCCACGCCCCTTCTGGTGTGCTTTCCATGGTTGTATTGCCTTAGTGAATTATATATATAGATTGTGATAAATAGCATGGCTCTGGTCAATGTAGCATGCAACTTTTTAACTGTAATTTATTTTTGGTAGGGCAGAAAATATAGAATCTTGGTGGCTAAAGGACTGGATTGCAAACTGCCAGACTCACTTCAGTCCACAACATTTACTCACTATGCAACCCTGAAGCCTGGTGGTCTTCTAACTATCAAAGCAACAGTGTAGCTTTGTGACTTTCAAAATGATTTGGATAAAATTATCAACTACACAAACATAGTGTAAAGCTAAATTCGTCCTTGTTATTGCCAGATAATTTTCAGATCCTTTATGAAAGTCTTAATTGTAACTGAGATTCATAAGGCAAAGTCTTTCACATGATACTCACTTGCATGTTGTATGTGCAGCTTTCATTTTGACAAATTTTATGAAGGCTTTACCTCTGGGCCTACAGCAATTATACAAAAAATACAAAATGTTAGTGCTACTTCTAGAAAAAAAAAATACAATTTATATATGGATAAGTAGTAATTGTGTCTGTTAAATGATGAATATATGGCAAAACATAATATATAAACATAACCTGAAGTTTAATTTGCAACTGATGATTGAAATGTTTGATTTCATTTTATACTCCAGTTATCCATCAAAATGTTTTGTTATATATCCTAATCGGAGCTGTATTTTTTTATTAGTAATACCATCATCCTCATCATCATAATAATTATTGTAATAGCTATCAACACATGAAATTAGATACTGTACCAGTGTTGCATTGGTACTAAAATGTTTACTTTAGTATCGATATCAGTTTTCGGACCTCAGTACCAGTATGAAAACAGACAGCTCCAAAACCCCTCCTATTACTCCAGCCTCCCCACTGTGCCACACAATTGCACACCACAATGGTATGCCACGCTCTTGTGCCAGATTAATCACCACTTTCCTCTTGCTGTTAAAGAAGTCCGCACAATTGCACACCACACTGGTATGCCACGCTCTTGTGCCAGATTACTCACCACTTTCCTCTTGCTGTTAAAGAAGTCCCATTCTTATTGAAGCAGTAACATGGGGGGATAGAGTGTTGATGTGGGGTTAGGGCTTGGGGGTTTGTCCCTGTGAAGTTCCGGTCAAGTTGAAGAATATATATTTGATTCATGAAGTCTACAAAACAGCCAATTTTCCACAACTGCAATAGTGAGCGGTAAGGCAGGCAGGGGATTGGGAGGAAAGCTGACATCTATTTTGGGTAATGAAGATCCCAAAATGCTGGTACAGTGACATTTTAAAATGTGTATATTTCGGTACTATGTGCAACTCTCTGCGGTGGGCTGGCACCCTGCCCAGGGTTTGTTTCCTGCCTTGCGTCCTGTGTTGGCTGAGATTGGCTCCAGCAGACCTCCATGACCCTGTAGTTAGGATATAGCGAGTTGGATAATGGATGGATGGATGGAACTTTAGTTATTTCGAGAGAGTGTGGAGTTAATATACCTGCATTAATGTACATAATTCATGCGCTCCCTTACACTTTTTCAGGTTTTATTGTGTTGTTCTATGAAATCCTAATGTGTTGAAGTAAGATTGTTCATCATTCATTGATGCAAACAACTGTACAAACTGTACAAGAATATATAAATTAATTTATATGAATTTAAAATTAATAGTGTAAAATCAATTGGATAATATTTTTCAGAGATGCATCTCTAGCAGAAATTCCAAGCAGGACTCTTTCAGGTCAAATCAGTTTTGTTCTTCATATATATGCTGTACACTGAACAAAGTGCTGGGTTTTAAAGGGGACATTATAGAGCTTGTTGTTTTTCTTTTATTTTAGTGGAATCAAATAAATATTTTGCCTGATTTACAGAGAAGATTTTTATTCTCAAAGGTCTCATGTTTCTTTAAGCTTCTAACTAGAATTTCTCCGCACTTTGCTCAATTCATGTTGTCTTTCCTCATCATACTTCACAGCTGGAGTGATGCACTTAGGATGAGGTAAGAGTGCAGTGCTTGTGCCAGGCACAATGTTAAATGTTGAGATCATGAAGTTAAATATTTATATTTTCAGACTATAGATCCATTAACTATGGCAGCAGTCCTCAACCATCAGGCCATGGATCATGTGGTTCCAGGCCACACAGAAAGAATAAAAAACGTTTTTATTTTTATTTTATTTCCATTTAATTGACTATTAGAGTCTGCAGGGTGTTTTATTTTGAAAAATGACCAGATCATCTCTGTAGAACGGTGACAATGTTATGTCGCTTATGTTAATTGATGACCACTGTAGTTAAGGAAGGTGTAGGGGCAAACAATTAACTGTTGATAACTTTCAATAACTGTGACCACTCATCATTTAACAATCCCCCATTCACTTCCATCTGTGGCTCTTTCCCATACTTGTCTCTGTCACAGTTTTGATACCCAATAAATGAACCCCACAAGTTAACCCTACCTAAAATGAGTAAAAAAACAAACATCTCTGGAGATCTTCGTTGAAAACGGGGAAAGACCCAATGATGATACAGAAGAAGACTCTAAGGCTGGCAAGAAAATGAAAGCTACACTTAAATGAAAATAACCAAGAGTTCAAAATTACGGGTTTATTGTGACAGGTTATTTACAAGCTCCAAGCCTGCTCTGTATAATATGTGGTGGCCGGCTGTTCAATGTGGTCATGAAGCCATCAAAACTGCTTCATCACATAGAGACAAAGCACCCTACATTAAAAGACAAGCCACTTTATTATACTTTATTATATGTGCGATGCACTGTCCGTGGAAAAATGTCTTGCATGAAACTGGTCCATGGTGCAAAAAAGGTTGGAGACTGCTGAATTACAGAACTGGCTTTAATGTGACACCCAATCAGCCAAACTGAAGTCAATCCCTAATGTGAGCTTCTTCACTAATGGCTTTAGCATTGTTTTAAGAGAAAGGCAACTGCTCCATTACCCACCTATTAGTCAGTATATTTCCTTCCAACGTTAAACAGACATGTAAATAATTGCTCTTCTATCTCTGTACTAATAAAGCTCTTTGGCATGGCATTCTCCACACATACAGTAAGTGTGCATGCATACACCCACTGAATTTTAATTAATGAACTATCGAATCAAGTTGCTACTTTTTATTTGTGTTTGTTCGTAGCCTTTTTTGTGCTTAACTTTCTAATTTTCTCAAGTTCACTGATAATTCTAGTGTCCCCTGTTCATTGCCAGTGTTTTGCTTTGCTAAGCTTACTCTACTTGTTTCTGCACCGTGTGCTTCTTCTTTTGATTATGTTTCAAATTTTTACTGTCTGGCTTTACAGCTGTTTCAGTTCAGGGTTTGAGGTTTTTCTCATTTATTTTCTTTATTTTTCTATTATGCATTGTTTAGCTGGCAATTTTATATTGCTCCAAGGGAGGTGGTCACAAGAAGCAATAGGTGTGAACAAATTGTCAGTACGTGCAGTCCAGTGGTCTTTCTGGCTATTTTACTCCTACTATAAAGGCAGGTCTACAAAATTTTAATATTGTCAGTTCCTTTGATCATTAAGGAAATGCCTGACTCAATCGGTAACGCTTCTCAGTTATAATGTTTAAAGTTTGGTTTCTTATCTCTTTGCTAACATTTGTTTTATATCTAGTTTTGTTGCTGATGTCACAATGTTAATTCTGTTCCATTGCTGCTATTGGTCTTAACCCTTTTTGCGGCTTCTTCCTTCTTTGCATTTGTTGGTATTTTGTGTTTTGGTAAGCCATTAGTTTTTGTAATGTTTTCAGTTACTTTACACCATCTTCCAGAAGTTTTTCTTAGGTGATTAAAAAACTGGCATAGTCTAGTCAGAAAATTTAAGTTAAGATTGCTCAAACTGACCAACGTGGTTGTTTGCATTACACATTAGAAAAGCACAGAAACAGGAGATCACATCCTGCTCATAGCTGTTGGCTCAAAATTTGCATTTCCTCATCAGCTTAGGTGAGTGGCCATCATTGGAAAGATGTGGAATATTATGTGGGGCTTGTGCGGGATTGGGAGGAGAAGAAAGAAGTTTAGGGGGATTAGAAAAAGTTGTGTTAGTAGTCAAGCAGAAACAAGTGCAGGAGTAATGGGCAAAGGGTGTTGATGGATTGAAAGTGGGAAGAAAATAGATGAAAACTGAAGATGAATAAACAAAGACAACAAAAAGTGTGACCAAGTGAGAGTAGTGGAGTGTCTGAAAAGGAGAGAAGCACAAGATGGATGGACAGGGCTAGAGGTGTCTACGTCAAATGCAAAGGCTGTGATCCCTATCATGTAACAAACATATAAAATCAATTTGTAAAGGACAGCAAAGTTAATAGTTTACATACACAGTGAACATACTTCCTCAATGGCTGTAGGATTAAATTTTACTCCCTTAAGTTCCTATTATTGTTTAAACTTTAGATATATGTGTCTATGTATCTAAAACAGCAAATGTGATACCCATAATTGCAGCTGCTTACCTGAGTGCAATGGCCGTTACTCTGTTCCAGCATATTATTGACTTTAGCAGCAGTAGAGCTCCTTCTGGTGAAATGCCACAGTTACTTATGCTAGAAATGTAAATAAGAAATCAAAAGGAGAAATGAGAAATAAATAATACAACTATCAAATGAAATATCCACACAAACATACTACTGTATATAAAAGACTTTTATGTATATATATATATATATATATATATGTATATATATATATATAGTGATGGGCAGCCTCGAACTTTGCCCACAAGGGTGGAAGGACCAGAGGAGAGAGCATCTGCAGGGCACTGCCTCCCCTAGGACGATAGAGGGTAGCCCTCCTGAGCAGCTCTGGTACCACAGATTCAAGCAGGGCTCGCCAGGCCCTTTTTAGTTTGGTATAGCCCTGTTGGGTTCCGCAGGAGCCGTCAGGGGAAGGTGCAGAGCCATTCAATGGATTTCCACCACACCTGGGAGTGATTCCAGGTAATCCTGATGAACCACCTGGAGCACTCCGTGGTGCTGAATGAAAGGAGCCACCTCACTCCATTCAGGGAGCCAGAGTTGGGAGGAGGCAGACAAAGCTTGCTGGGCAAAGAGTAGAGGCAGCAGAGAAAGAGAGAAGGAAGAAGAGGACTAAGCATTGTGTACTTTGTGCTTGATGTACTGTATTGAGACGGAGAGCAAAGGAAAAGCGCTCTCCTGAGAAATAAACATATTTTGCTTTGGACTTGTGCCTCTGTGCCTATGTGTGTCCAGGTTTGGGGAGCTCTACATGTACAGTATATGCAGATCATACATTTACTTTTTACCCCTTATCTGGTTCAGAGTAATGGGTGTCTGGTGCCTATCCTAACTGTATGCAAGATGGAAACCAATCCTGGAAGCACTAGCTAATCTAATATCACATTTTGCTTTGCCTGCTTGTGAGACTGAGAACGAGAATGCAGGGAGAACCTTAAGGGGAACAATGAGGAATTCTGGATGCATTTTTCTTTAGCAGTGGACCAGAAATCAATGGATGCAGGGACCAGTGAAAAGGAGGGGGTGACACCACATTCTCTAAGATTTCTAGAACTTCAGGAATCACAGCTTGTCATGTTGTCCAAAGTTTAGATAAAACAGAAGACAGAGCAGAGAGTGGGCAGGTCACTTCTGCCTCGAGTAGCCATATTAACTCATGGCGAGAGACATCATCCTATTCCTGTTAACTAGAGCTTAAAAGAGCTGGACTGTGTAGAAAACTGAACAATAATGTAATTTGTCTTCATTGTGTACTGCAATTTAATGCTTTTTTTATATTCCGAGATGAGGCTTCTTGATATTTTTACCTCAATCAAACTTAAAAATTACATTTTTGGTTTCTTTGTGTGCAAACTCCACTGATTCAGATTTAAACCCTGTACACTGGAGCTGTAAGGTAGCAGTTCTAGCCATTGTGTCACCCTGTTTTATATATTGTTTTATATATTTTTATCTATTATATTTTTAAAATTTATAATTTTGCTGTTAATTATGTTGTGCTAAATTGATAATCTATTATTAACACTGATTTATGGTGTCATGATGAAACTAACTTATGAGGAATTCCCCAGGTCTTTGGTTCATAAAGCCTTTTCATATTTACATCAGAGATTAAAAGATGAACATTTCAAATGATGATTCAAATGATAAAATATAAAAAAGTTGTCATTTAAAAAAAGAACTGTAATATTTTGTGTTCCTATTTCATTCATTCATTTTACACTTTCTGGGTCATGGGGGCAACAGTCTTAGCCATGAGGTTTATATGTTCCTTTCCGCAGCCACACTTGCCAGCTCAAACTGTAGGATTCCAATGCATTCCCAGCTGGGAGGTATCAGATGTTTGAACCACCTCAACTGGCTCTTTTTGATGCAGAGGTTCAATGGCTCTACTCTGATCCTCTCCCGGATGTCAGTGCTTCTCACCCTGTCTCTAAGGGACAGCCCAACCACCTGTGGCGAAACTTCAAAGTTCCTATTTCATTTCTTTTTAATACTGAAAATCTGAGGTTAGACAGAAACTGAAACACTCTATGGTATGTACTGCATAAAGATTAATCCTGCCATTTACATTAAGAGGGCACTTTTTCCACATTCATGGGAATCTGAATCCTATACTGAAGGCATGAGGCACATGGCCAAAAATAACAGAGCACAATCATAAGTACACCATAGTCACATATTTAGATACGTCTTACAAATTCCACTTAATCTGAGCTGCAAGTCTTTTGGAAGTGGGAAGATGCTAAAAAACCTACATGAACACATGAAACACAATTGGACTAAAAAGTCCTTAAAACTGACATTCAGCACTGCCAAACTGCATCATATGTGAAGTTCCCCTTGGGATTAATAAAGTATCTATCTATCTATCTATCTATCTATCTATCTATCTATCTATCTATCTATCTATCTATCTATCTATCTATCATGCAGGAAGAATAATATGTTACTGTACATAGAATGTGAAAATAATTTCAAGCATGGAGACAGATTGAGATAAAAAAAATAATCTTACTTCAGTAGATTTAGTGATGAAAGGCGGGATAAGCAGTTGAGGAGTCTGCCAACAGATTCATCACTTAATGTGCTGTCAGAAAAGCTGTGAAGAAAAACTCTTACATATTGATATCAGTCCAATGCATTTATTTTAAATAGTACTTTGCATTAAGGACACTTAAGGATCAAATCATTTTCAGGACCTCTAACTGCCCCACCAAATGCTGAAACCCTTTATTTTATTTTGGACTTTTCAGAGTGATCACTATCAAAATGTTTCTTTGGCTGTTAACAAACACAGAAGAATATAACACAAAATAATACAATCCAAAATAAAATCTCAGACAATGTGAAGGCAATATAAATGGAACGGAAATAGTTAATCCCCTTGATGCCTCAGATCAGAATGCAAAACAATGAATGGTATGTCTTTCAGTGTACTGTAAACTGACAAAGAAAACGTATAGATGGCACAGCAAAGTAACCGTTAGTACAGATGTAAAGCAAAATACAGACAAATGCAGCTCAAAAACAAGAGAAGAAGTGGCTTTTCAGTCAAGATTTTGGCTGATGGAGATTAACGAAGTGACAATGATTAGGGAAAGAGTTCCACAAAACATCAACCTCATTGGTATAGAATATGCGCATGTACCAGATATGACATGATAAGACTTTGGGATTGCTAGTGAGAAAACACTATAAAAGTTCACATCTTTCTGTAGGTTTATACAGGGTAAGCATGTTGACATTCATTTTAGAGATTTTGGAATTTATATCTTTTAAAGTCAATAACAGATGCAAATGACAGGCAGTGCTCCTTAACTAGAATAGCACCAAAGAGGTGGATGACTTGTAAACGTTTACTGTAAGAGGGGAATGGATAAAGGAAAAACACAAATGTAAACAGTGTCACACACGTGTGCATTGGAAGCAGCTGAAGGGCTTAGAGAGGACTGATCATACATCTGCCCGGTTGGGGTACGCTAACGCTCTTTCTGAGTTCTCTACAGGTCTTTCCCGGGAAATCCCACCAGGAGCCGCCACCACGAAGCGGGACACATCAGTTCCAGTCCCGGCCCCGAGGACGACGTCACTTCCGCCCAACGTCCTATAAAGCCTCCCACCTTTGCTCTGGGAGGCAGTTCTGTTTTGGACTCTGTCGTGTAAACTTGCCTTACTTGAATCAATTGCTTTTGCAGCCAGGAAACCGAATTAAATGGGTGGCTGCCCCAAACCTTGCCATGCCTCAAGTCTCTTCTTATTACAACATATAATAAGCAAAACAAAAAACTGTCCTCTCTGAACATATCTTAAGGGGTCTTCCACTCTTATCTACCCTGTATGGTAGCTGATCCACTTGCTCACAAAATATTGCGCACCAAACACTTCTTTCATTACCTCTCTCTGTCCTCCCAGGACTCCACTCGCTCCATTTTACTTCTCATTCAACTGACCATTTGGCAGAGAGTGCAGTTTAAGCCTCAGCCACAGGGCTGTTTTCAGGGCCATTCTGGGAATCATCTATGGGATCAGGAATGCCTTTGGACAATACTAGGATTGACCTCCCAGAGTTCCTTTTAGGTACTGCTGCACTCCTGAGCTGTTATTCACAATTTAATGGCCAGCTTCTCTTCTATGATTAGCTTTGACTTCCTATGTTCAGTGTGATTCACTTTTGGATTTTTTAGCCTTGTTTTTCTTGATGTTTATAATTTTTATAATTTCAACAGAAGTGTTATTACATCACCATTCTGTGTAGCACTCACCATCATTTTGATGCTTGCTTTTCATCGGGGAGGGGTGTGCAGTGGCCATTTTGTTTCTAACAACAAAACCTTTTCCCAATCATCCCATCTATTTAAGATGGGTGTTATGTTTGCTTTAAAAAGGAGGAAAATTTGGAATGATGGAGATGACCGGGAGATTAAAAATACAAGTAAAACGATAACCGAGAACCCATCCATCTGAAATAAAGTCTAGAAATTAACACATTAAAGTTGAAGCCAAAAAGGGTCTAACAACACTAGGAAAGAGCACAACAACAACTGCACAGAGATTTCTCTTAGACAGAGCTTTATTTGTCCACAGGGTGGAATCTGGCTTTTTATAGAAGATGTGTAAATAAATAAATAAACAGATAGATAAATAGTGTAGTGAGTTCAGGGTCCGGACTACAGAGAAACATTCTCATCAGGTGGCAGTGGACTGTCTGAAGGGGTGAGAATAGCTGGATAAGCAGGCTTATAAATCAGCCTATAAACAGCAGGTATGGGGGACACGGACACAGTACTTAAAAGAGCATTTCACTCAGATGTGTCTCCCATCAGCTGAAGCTCATTGGCTTGGAGGTGTTGCTGCCAGCGTGCCCTGGATTAGACCCAGGGCTTGGGTTGGTTTGCAGAGAGCCAGGGGAATAATATGGCATATGTGATGCCTCTGACCCAGGTGAGGTGGAGCTGGGCAGGGTGCATGAAGGGACAAAGGGACAAGCAGTTGGGAGCATGTGGCACCACTGAAGTCCTTAGTGGCGGGCAGAAAGAATAGAAATGCTACAGAAAAAACAGTTCTACAAAATGTCTACATTTCTTCAATGGATGTGAAAATAAAAAAGAAATACATATTTAGATTCAGCATTTTTCCCAAACGCATTCAAAAATACAGCATTAATAATAATATAAAGTAAAATGTTCCTAACAACCTAACCATCTGGTGCTGATCAGAAAAGCAAGATGCTTCCAATGAGCAGGTAGATTGATGAGGTAGATTAGAATGGGAGGTGGGAATCCCCAGTTAACTTTTTGCAGAGGAAAAGGGCCTAGCAGGAGGTGAGAACACAGCCAAACACCCAAAATTCTTGTTGGCAAGTCAGACAGAAACATAGAAATGATGCTGACATCCTCAAGGGGTAAAGAGAAGTATCGCTCAGAGGACACAGAGCCAACATGTTTGAAAACACACAGATATCCTGGTGGTAAATGCAGAAAAAAATGGACTTTTAAAGTTACTACGGGCAGCTGATTTTTCAATTTTGTGTTTTAAGTTCAGTATTTTTCAAGTCAAAGTTTTTTCTACACAAACTTGGTACTGTATACAGCATATTAATGTGTCACATGAAACTGCATTCCAAAATGAAGCCTGCTCTTGCATTTTATAATGGACCTAATGGATATTGTGGTCCCAATGTGAAAAAAGCCTATAGAATATATCAATTTTTCAAGCCAAAAACGTTATCAACTATTGTTCTGCATCTTGGGATCACATATATTACAAATAGTATACCCGTGCTGTTTTAAGAAGGACAAAAATAAAAAATTATATTGTTATGAGATACAGCCATTTTTAAAAGGAGACTGACTGGCTGTGCATTTCACTTTGCTGCTCGTCTTCCTCCAAGACACCATTCCACCCCCAGGTTTGGATTCACCCCAGGAAGTCATTGCCGAGCGCCATTATTCACACTGAATGTTGATGCCCAGATGTGAATTGTTGTCTCGGTTTAGCAGACAACTAAACAATAACAGCTGAAAAAGTCACACTTATGATTGCTTATATTATGTCACTATACAGAAGCCTACTTTATTATTTTAAAAGATTCTGCCTGCTGCCATTGGATTTATAAAGGCAGTGATGGAGAACATGAAGCAGGTGGATAGCTTGCAATCAAGTGACAAGAATTGTACAGATGTTATAGGCATCCATCCATCCATCCATCTTTCTAACCCAATTATCCAAGGCAGGGTCACAGGGCAGCTTCAGCCTATCCTAGAAATCATAGAGCTCAAGGTAGAAACGATCTCTGGACATACAGACAGTCGATCGCAGGGCAAACACACACATGCATACACTCACACTCACACACACACACACACACACACACACACACACACACAAGCACTCACACTCACACACATACACACTAGGGCCACTTAAGCACACCAATTCACCTCAGTGCAATCAGTTTAAAGTTTAGTAAGTTAATTACAGATGTTTAAGCATAGACAGAGTGGTGGCATAGAGCTTTTATTTTTGCCTCATAGTGCCAAATTCTACATGGAGTTTGCATATTCTCTTCATGCATTTATGGACTAACCGGTATTGGTGTGTGTCAGTGAGTTCTCACTCAAAAACATTGTGCTGAGTTCATTTTTTTTTACCATATCTGTAGCAAGAACAACTCCTTGTGCATTAAAAAAAGTCGATAATTGGCTGTAGCACTTCCATTTGCTCTATCATGTGCTCTGCCGTTTTCATTTTCTGAGTGTTTTTTATTGTGAGTGTGCACAGCACACCATGGGTTGTCACAACTCCACCCATGATGACCTCCACAAGCACAGAAGTGAGAAATACATCCATACCTCAAGAAAATAGCACCAAGATTCAGATAAAATGTATTATTTCCAGTTTACTTTTGCTGTCATAAGCATTCCTCAGAAACATGGAAGGCATGTCTTCATAAATCAAAACCTTTGCCACTTCAAAGTGGATGTATCCTGTAAGTTTTAAGGCTTTTCATCACATTGGGATGCCCATACCCATTAGCTCCATTATACTTTTCAAACACAGTTTCATGTGGAAAACTAATAGTATTTGTGAAAAAATAACTTTGATTTGAAAAATACAGAACTTATTCTTTAAATTTAATAGCATTATGTAAATGTCCTACTAAAGACAACTCTGACTCATCATTATCACATTATCTTGGTACCACACCATCATTTGAAAACAATTTGTAACACAGCAGCAGGAGACCGGGTAGGCCAGGCTCTGCTCTGAAGTGTGACCATTAGCTCTTGGCGGGTTATACTACTGTGGCTTTTCAGAACGCTACTAACATTTGGTTTAAAATAAAATGCTTAACTCATGCCATAATATATACGTTACAAAAATACCACAGGCACCATTCTGTATCTGGACTTCAATAAGGCTGCTCAGTTTGATATCTGAGAATTTGAACTTTCTCTTTAGTGAATACTTAATATCCTAATTATAGAAAACTGTAATACTTTAAATGTGTCATATAAAACAACCTAATTGATGCAAAAGATATAACGCTTTTATACTCACTCAAGTTCTGATAATCCATCAAAACACACCAGTCTTTTACATAATTTGTCCATGTCGTCTTGCTTTATATCAGTCTCTTTGAGCCTTTAAGGGAAACAATAATCAATGTAATAATAAAACACATGTATAAGTAAAAGTATTTAACAATATTCATGACCTATCATTTCTCCCTCCTTGTCTTATGCCAGATCTCGACCTCCTGGCCATTCTATCTACACACTTACACGTCATTTTCTTATGGGGCTTTTTATTAAGATGCACTCTGCCTAAGTTATAAGTTTTTTAGCTCAGCTGGACTGCAATGACCTGTAAATGTAGTCTTAAGGAGTGCTTTACACAGAATAATGCTGCTATTGTATGTTATCTGTATCTATTGTGGCGGTCCCAGAAGCAAGGACAGGCATTTTGGCCAGGATAATGGAAGGTTTCATACCCGGTCAGGAGGCCATAATGGAAGGGCAGAAAGAACGTGATCACTGGGAACAGTTTGTTCCCCCTCCACAGCAGGTGGCAGTGTTCCTCAGGGCTAAATGCAGGGTTGCATGGGAAATAAAAGTCTGGAAACACAACACTGTTGGGGTCTTTGGGGTCCGCCAGAGGGTGCTGCTGGGAGAGGACTGCCCTGGTTTTTGCACAACCTAGAACTGCTCAAGACAAATTTGAGAGGAGACCGGAAGCAGTTCCCATGTTGACTTTGAAAGAGAGCCCATTGCCTAATTTGGATGGAGTCAGAGTCGGGACACAGTGGGATACACTCTTGGAGGCGGAAGGTGACTTGTGCTTAGTGTGTTTTTGTTGGTTGTTATTTCTGTGAAGAAGGTGTCGGGCCCAATAAAAAGTCTTTTTTGAGCTTAAAGTGTGTCTGGGGATTATTGTATCTGAGGTTTGGGAGGCTGCAGTGCCCCCCCACTGGTCACATTATAGATAAATACTGAAGAAAGTATGTAAGTGTATAATCCTAGTTTAGAATGACTAGAAAGTTCACAACCTAACAGAAAACAGAACTGGAGACAGCAGAAGATCGCACAGGTAAAGCACCCAGGATCAAAGCTTTCAGGCAGAGCTGTCCATCCCCTGAATAATCTGTGTCACATACAATGTCCAGCAGGGGGCACACTCTTTTTAATAACCATGGCATTATTATTAAGACAATGGTACAAAAGAAAGCAATCATGTTTCTTGAAGGGTGCACTTGAATTTAGGTGTACACATCTAGACTTTTCCAATTGTATTCTATTATAATTTCCTCTGCTGCCATTATTATACGCTTTGCTGTTACATTTCTTGCATATCTTGAGTGATAAAGTAATAAAGTTGATACAGGGCAGCAGGTTTGGGGAGACTGCCACTTTCTTTCTCATAAGATTAGCAGGCTGAGGGTGGTATTCCTAATAGAGAGAATGGAATGGAAGCTTTGCATTGGTGGTTGGTAAGTGGCACTAACCAAGTTGTATCAGCTATCGTGCGTCTACATTATTCTCAGGGACCAAAGCGTGTCAGAATGTAAGTCCAGGACATATCTGGGGACACCTGTGTGTTGTTCATATTGATGCTGGTTAGTTTATGTGTGGCATACTAAGGAGTGACAAGCAGTGCTGCCATCACTCACAAGAAGTACTTAAGTGAATAGGGTCTGTGTTAAATTTGCGGTCCGAGAGCAGAATAGTTCAAAAATGAACTTGGTGAGTTCCAATAGATCCACAATAAGACACACATATAAAGACATACAAAAAAATGAACTACTTGTTAATAAGTGCTCAGAGCTCAAAAATGAGATCTTGAGGTATATAGTGTGTCTTCTTAAAAACACTGACTAAAGTAACAGATGATCACATTTTCATGTCCTTTTGAAATGCAGAAGTCAAATGCAGCCCAATAAATAAAGCACGAGACAAAACCAAGTTACAGAATCCTACAGGTGACACAATGTCAATGGCTGCCCTTTATTTCCAGTTCCCAGGCTTGATGGTAATTTCACTTTGGGCCATGTCCTACTGGGATGGGTACCTAATCAAGGTGTTTACATTTCCAAAAGGCATCAACAAAGGTGATCCAGCAGAATTAAATAACAAATGAAATCCTGAAGGATATTGATTGAATTAAAGGGTAAATGCATTCTATGTGGATACCATGAATCAATTCTTCACATAAAAAGGTGTGAGTATCTCAAGTAAGCTTCCAAGACATGAAGTTGAAGCAGACAAACTGCTAACTTTTAAAAACTAGCTGGATGACTTTTTCAGAAAGGACTAACGTTAACCAACCAAAGAAGCTTCATGGACATTTCATTTCTCTTGCAATGTAATGTTTGCAATACACACCAGAAAAGACTGAATATTAGGGGCACACATCCTCCTGCAGGGCAGTTATGAAATGACAAATGACTCTTTTTGACTCTATGAAGCATGAAAGAGCTACAAAAATACACCCTGAATATTCACAATTAAAAAGCCTACTGGCCTTGAAATGCAATGGTCAGTAGGCCTATTATTAATTACCTGAATACTTTAGTGCATCCCAAGCCATTTTCCTGTCGTTTGCCTGTGTCAACATTTCTTCTACAAAAAGACACAATTTTAAAGCAGTTAGAGACATAAACAGCTTGTATTTAGTTCATTACAATTAATTCATCAAAACACTTGTGGTGTTTGTATAATTGTGAATGAAAACTGACAAATACTGCAAATTTCCATCTTATGATTACCAGGTGATGAATTTGAGGAACAGTTAACAAAAATGATTACAGGTTATCTGTGCAAAGTCAAGTCAATTCAAGCTGGGGAGCATGCACTGGTACAGTGCGTTGCCGCACCCACTACACGATGAAACAAGTCGGGATCCCAGTTTGCAACCCCGCAGGCAGACGCACGGTCCAGTCCCACCCTCCAGAAATGACCCTGTATCTGCCGGAGCCAGGTGTTACGTGGGCGACCCCTTGGGCTGGTCCTGCTACTCAGGTCCCCAACAATGAGGATTTTACGAGCCGGATCACCCTCAGGGAAACGTGCCACATGGCCATAGTGCCGTAACTGACGCTCCCTCACAATGCAGGTAATGTGCCTCATTTGGGAGTCCATGAGCAACTGCTCATTCAACACAAAATCAAACCAACCGTACCCATGGATTTTCCGGAGAGACACAGTACCAAAGGAGTCCAGTCGTCATTTCAGGTCACTGGGTAGCGTCCATGTCTCTAAACCATATAGCAAGACAGGAAGCAGCAGGAATCTAAAGACTTGGACCTTCGTCCTTTTTCATAGATATCGGGAGTGCCACACACCCCTTTCCAGCAACCTCATGACCCCCTATGCTCTCCCAATCCGTCTACTAACTTCACAGGAAGAGTCATCAGAGAGATGAATGTCACTGCCAAGGTAAGTAAACCTCTCAACAAGGTCAACACTCTCTCCGCATACAGACACACTGCTTATGGCTATGCCCAAGAGGTCATTAAAGGCCTGGATCTTGGTTTTTATCCAGGAAATTCGCAAGCCCAGACACTCAGACTCCTCACTCAGTCTCTTGAGCACCACGATCAGAGCCTCCATTCACTCTGTGGCGATCATAGCATCGTCAGGAAAGTCAAGATCCGTGAATCTTTCTTCACCAACAGATGTCCCACAGCCGCTGGACCCCACGACCTTGCCCAACACCCAGTCCATACAAGCATTGAACAGAGTAGGAGCAAAACACACCCCTGACGAACCTCAGAATCAACTGGGAAAAAACGCAGAGGTCCTGCCGCCATGATATCCAGCAACCTTGAGGGGATCCAGCAAACCCTTAGGATGTCCCACAAGGCAGCTCAATTAACTGAGTCGAACGGTTTGCAAAAATCGACAAAGGCTGCAAAGAAAGTCTGCCAATATTCACGCTTGTGCTCCATGAGAACACTCAGTGCCAAGATGCGGTTGATGGTAGAGTTCTTAGGCATAACACCAGACTGTTCCAGTTACTGGTAGGTGAGCAAGTGATCACAGATCCTTTTGAGGATGACCCTAGCAAGGACCCTACCCGCCACCGAGAGCAGTGTTATTCCCCCTGTAGTTGCTGCAATCCAGGCGCTCAGCCTTCCCTTTCCAGATAGGGTGACAAGTCCCATTTTCCAGTGAGTTGAGATGATGCCAGTCTCTCAAATTGAAGCAAAGATTGCTTGCAATGCCAGGAGGACAGCCTTACCACCAGCCTGGAGAAGTTCACCCCGGATACCACAGATCCCTGCGGCCTTTCCCCCTCCTCAGCTGGTTCACCACCTGTGCAATCCCAGTGAGACTGGGTGGTTCACAGCTAATTGGAGGATCAGCCTCAAGAACCGTGCAGAATTTCTGAACCATACAAAACATTCGTCAGACAGTAAAGATCTTATTTCAGACTCTCCCCCAAGTTTGCCAATTAAGACATCATCTTTTATATAAATTGCTTCATCCTGTAAATGTGTCAACCACATGCTAACTAATGAATGGCCGATGTCTGAAATCGAAAAGCACTCATCATACTGCATACTGTAACAGTCATTTCAGCATGCACCCTAACAAATTAGTCTCAGCTCCCATATAGGTGCTCTATGCTATTGAATTTGAGTGATTATTCTTAATTCAAAAATGATACTCCATCTCATTCTAAAATAATTATTATCAATACAAGAAATTTTCATTATTGATAACTGAGGAAGAAATACAATTGGAAACATTAATGAAATTTTGTCCTCAGCTAGGACCTCTTTGAGTCAGGAACCAGGCAGGAGGAAACTTGATCTTTAATTTCTCTTCATGAAGAGGGAGTATCCTATTACAGCAGAATACTAAGGGGCAGTTCCCTGAGCAGAGGTGTCAGCAAATGGTCATAGAGCAAAAACAGAAACTCGTATTTTTTGATATCTGAATTAACATAACAGTGCTGAATTATTCCTGACATTTACTCTAATTGGTTCATTGACTTATATCATCTAAATATTTACTCTGATTGGTTAAAAGACATGTTTTCAGCAAAGAGCATAGCCTGCTTACATACCTAAAATAAAAGTCTCATTCTACTACATTAAGAGCTGAACCTCTTATTTTCAGCTCTTATTGTTTCATGGAAAACTGTGTATGTGACAACTGGCAGGTCTTATTGGGTACAATGACATCGGCCAGTTTCTTAAACCATCAGGCTAGAACATTCTGTCTCTTTACTTAACCCTTTCAGCAGTTCTCTTCATGCTATTTCTAAGACAAATGTTATATATTTAAATTAACACGCACTGCATTCAAAACACTTCATTTAGAAAAAGCTGCAACCCCTTGAATGTTCCCTTTATTCTCTCACGTAATTTATCCATATTAGACAGTGGCTTTACCTGATAGGGCTGGAAGACCAGCTGATTTATTGTTTTGTCTTTTTATTTTAATACTTTGAACTGTTTCTTGTGTTATGTTCTGTATGTTTTAAATGTTGTTAACAACCCTCTTAAATGTAGGTTTTTTGGCCTCTTTAGAAACTTTCCTGGGATGCACAAAGAGCATGTCTTACTGTTGACATCTTACGGACAGCTTGACTATTAGCTAAAAAAAACCAACCTTGATGGACTGAATGCTCTCTTCTAATCTATCAGATTTCTTTTCTTTTTTTGTTCTTATGACAGCTTTTGTCAGCAGCAGTGGGAGCAAAGATGAATTTAATCCTGGAAGGCCACACTCATGCACACATATACAGGACTAATTTGGAGTCAAAAATCATTCTAACACACGCCTTTTTGATGAAGGAGTAAAGCAAGACTACTCAGAAAAAAAGCTTGAAATATAGAGTATACAGGCAGTGAGCATTATAGGGACCCAGTCTTATGGGTACAGCCATTTATTTCCCTTATAGTGCCAGTAAATCAAGCACATAAAATATTGAACTCTATCTTAGAAAAAAAAAACATAAAGCATACATCACCTTTTGCTGGTATTGAATGTCATCATTAAGTTTTTTTCACCCCCGGAGCTAAGGACAAATAATAAATCATTTTAGTGTCACTTGGCACCATGATAATCATCAGTACTATGAGCTATAACTGTTTAAGCAGTACCACACAAAACATTTTAAAATTAGCATCTTAGAGACAGACAGTACATTATACATAATTTGATAGACTGTAAATACAGCAAATAATAAACAACCAAAACATTGCTTCAGTTTACCAAATCCACAATGAAGTTATGTCTTTTAATATATTCTAGTTTATTATTGTGCTGGAGATTGACAGCATGCTGTATGTTGCTCAGACATCCAAGTAAGAATTTCATAGTACTCACAACATGTGACAGTACTGGTGCTACTGATACTTACATTGTAAAATACTGCAGAAACAGTAATTAAAATAACAATAATAAATATTCTGGTTTCATAACAGTCTTTACACTTTTTGTCATCTCACCCTTAAGGAGGCTCAGGTGTCACAGCATGGCTTGCAATAAATTATTCAAAGACCACCCGTCTCTAAGTAAAGCACGCCAACTGGTTCTTTTATGATCCTCATATTTTAATCCATCCGTCAATCCACGTTGACATGCCTACTGCTATATATCTGCCTGTATTTGTTTCCTGGTTTATTGCATAAATATTTTGTGTTTTATTGCTATTTTTTATTGTTTTTGAGTGTTTTGTTTATTTAAGTATGTTCCTTGTATTTTGTGAGTGGAACCCAAAGAGGTTTGGCCATCCTGACGACACTACTGTACGCCATGTATCAGAGGTGGTCCCAGTAGAGGTTCATTGACTGATTGATTGTGAGAAGGAAGGTGTATTTAGGACTTTTTTTTCATTACTTTTCACTTTGTCTTGATTTCTGACTACAGTCATTCGCCGATTTACTGCCGACTGAGTTGATGGCATTCATACTTAAAGCTGAGGGCCTTAGGAAAACAATAGAGCATAATGTTGAAACTGCCCAAACCACCCACAGTAATAAATCTTTTGGTAATTATTATTTTACAGACTGACTCTTGGAGGGTCCATAGTACAAAATGTGCTAAATCAGCATGTGTTTGAGATATGGGATGAAGCTGGAGTACCCACCACAGACACTTTGGATCTGTGGATGTTGGGTGTTTAGGCATGTAGTACATTTTTACCCAGCTAATGTTTTACCAACATTATCAATCAGGCTCCAGCCTTCAGAGAGGAGCTCAAGTGGAAACATAAATGGCAGGTAGAATTCTGGCAGGAAGAAAGAGTGATCAAGATTAAAAAGAGGGATGAAGGTGAGAAGAAGACATGGAAGCGTTTATCAGTCACCTAATGGGATACAGTGAGACTATGGGGTTAGGTCAGTACCATTTCATATACTCCCATTGTGTTCATTATTGCTTGGATGTTTCCAGAAACATTTGATTTTATTAAAAAAAAAAAAAGATTTAGTACTATTATGTTTACCATTATGAATATGAGAAGAGAAAAGCTTCAATAAATATGCCAAATAATTTAAAAATGAAATAAAAACTTACCTTATGTTGACTTCGTGGATATGTTTGCACTTTTTAAAGGAGTCTGTCAGGTAAAGGATACCAGCTATTGTGACACTGTTCCCACTTAAACTAAAGAAAGAAAATCAAATAATACATCAAAATTCATAACAATGTTCCATAGCTCCATTAATCATTCACAACTCCATAGCCGTCACTCCTAAATGGTCATCTCACACAAACAAACACTCACTGTCACTCCTTCACCTCCACTCCTGGCTCTTCAACAGTGAATGGTGTACACAAAACTTACTTTATATGTACTACATCCTGCAGTTCTGGTAAGACTTGGGCAACAATCTTCAGACCTCTGTCCCCCAGTGCATTTTGGGATAAGCTGGAAAATGAAACTGCATTAATGGACAGACAAGAAGTGTTTTTTTTTCCATTTAAACACATCTAATATTTTGCGTCACTTACTCCAGTTCTTCTAGATGAAAGCATTGCTTGACTGTTTCAAAAAGCTCACTCAGCTGTGTGACTTGGATCTGACAGTTAATGAGCCTAAAGCAAAGATAAAGAGCATAACACTTACAAAATGTTAAATGGAGACCAACTGTGGATCCACAGGCAATGCAATTATCCTTTTTCCTTAGCCACTTTTAATAGTAATGGGTCTGCTAGAGCCACCCTATTTAGGAGAGGGCCTCCATAGTTTCTGGAGGTTAATTGAATGTGCTTGGGAATGGAGTGATTTCTTGTGTTTCTGTGCTTTTGCTATTGCAAAATATTGTGATTTTCTGGATTTTGAACCTTTGCTCTGACTTTGCCTCTGGGTTTCATATTGGGACTGTTTTTTTTGTTATTTTGAACCTCTGCTCTGTTTTTTTACCACCATATTTGGATTCTGTTTTGGGACCTTTTTACTGTACTTTTCCATGCAGTTTAGGCAATTTTTTGTGCTCTTTGGAGGTTTGGGCCTGCACAGGCTTCTGTGAATATAAACCTTTTTATTTATTTTACAAAGATTTCTCTTGGCCCTTTGGGTTTCTAGTCTGGGTTTTTGATGGTGTTTCTCCCCTCTAGTAGCTAATTTTGGAAACTGTTTTTGGTATCTGCGCTTTTGGATCTCCCCAGATCACAACACCACTAAGCTGAAGCCAAGGGCACCAGTCGAAATTACAAAAATTGTACAAACATAATGTGAATAGTTTTGGAAGTCTGAAGCAAACCAGAATATCCAGGAAGAATTTGCAAAATCTACACATACAATGATTAAGCCACAAGTTGAACACAGACTGGATGAGCTAATTTGTGGTCCGATATAAATTTATAAAAGTAGTCTTTAGTAAGCCCATCCTCATTTATATTTAACTAGCCAACCCGCGGCGTAGCATACGACGCATAATCAGGCCGCTTTTTAAATGATTTTTAAGCACAGAGGAAAAAATAAACATTTGAAAAATCCGTAATTTAATAAACCACCAAGAAAAGTAACATTGCAACAATGCACGCTACGAACCAACATACAATTGTCCATGACTTAAAACCGGAGGAGCGCCATCGCGCTTTCTCCTTCCAAGCGATGCACGGGGTTGAACGGCGCTCATTCAGTACGCACTGCCCACTTATGTGCCCGCCCCCAACGCCCTACCTGAGTCGCTTTCGTCTGTGTACAGTCCACACGCACCTGTGAGTCACGTTGACTGTTAATTTTCCAAACACCGCCTCAGTCGGTTTCCATGTTGATTTTTCATTGTTCTTTGCGGTTCCGGCTGCTTTTTTTTTTATATATATTCCACCAAGTCACCCGACCATGGGGGGCTTTACAAAGGGCAAGGACGTAATCAGTGCGAGCGTATGACCCGCACGCATGGGAATTTCGTTCGTGGGGAACAATTGGAAGCCACGGTCTCCATCACGAATGGGGTTCAACGGCTTACCCACGCCGGGTAGACACACGTTGATCCATTCAGTGTAGCGCGCGTGCAGTACTGGACATACAAGTGAATCACAGACCTGTTAATGCTCAATCTCACGTGGCTGAAAGCCACTTGTCCCTCTAAAAATTTGGACGCCGACCGCTGTTGGGTCGTGTAACTATTTGAAATAGTTACTATATTGAAAGAGCTATCAATCTGTCAATCCTCTCTGTGTCCGGGCCGGGTGAGGTTTCCTGTGTTCCTGTGAAAGGCTTCACACCTGGTGGTGCCCTTCCGTCAATTCCTTTAAGTTTCAGCTTTGTAACCATACTCCCCCCTGAACCCAAAGACTTTGGTTACCCGGTTGGCTGCGGATCGCCTGTTGCGGGGCCTGCATTGGTGAAGCAGGTGAGACGGTAATGAAACAGAGGCACAGGGCTTATTGGTTTTTAAAGACTGCTTCCTTCATTGGGTTTTAACCAACGCACGGAATGAACCAACACACAATCGTCCGTGCGGCATCCACTCCGCTCCCTCCGTCATGCTAGTCTGCTGATTTCTCGTTCAGTATACACTGCCTGCTCATGTGGCCACATTCAACTCGTCACTCGAGTCGTTGTTGCCTTTGTACAGTCCAGATGCACCTGTGACTCACGTAGACTTTTCATTGCTCTGTGCGGTTTTGGCTGCCTTTCTATATATAATCCACCAAGACACCCGACCACGGTAGTAGCGAGGTGGGAGGGGGGTGTATACAAAGTGCAGGAGTATCTAAGAAGACGCATGTTTGTCGCGGATGCGAATTGCTGTATGTAGCGTGTAAAACAGTTTGCTATAGTGCACGCGGTCGTGCGTCGTAACCGAAAACTTGTTTTTTAAAGACTGCTCACTTCATTGTGTTTTAACCTCAGTTGTAAAGGAACGTTTTAAGGATCTCATGTGATACCCCTCGCAAACAGTTTTACACGCCGCATATGGCGATTCACCTTCGCGAGAAACATGCCTCTATTAACAGTCAACGTGGGTCGGAGCTGCATGTGACCTCTACGACAGACGAATATAGATGACGCCGGCTTTTCTGTGTCGTCGCGTCCGAGTTGGTGGGCGTGGCTCTGTGAGTTGTCGTCGTATCCAATGGTCTTGGAGTTGGTGGGCGTGGCTCCTTCCTGCGTGCGCCATAGGTGTCTCACTTGTTGGCAGCTTAGTGAATCCATGCCCCTTCCGGCGTGCTTTCCATGGTTGTCTTGCCTTAGTGAATTATATATATAGATACGTCCGGCCAGTTAAGCCTATAAAACCCAATGATTAAGTACAATGTGCTGTGTGGTGTAGAGGATATGGAATAGGACTTGTAACCACAAGAGCGCAGTTTTCTTCCCACAGCTAATTTTATCTGCCCCTGTTGCCCCACACCAAATTGTACCTCTAAAAAAAGGATGACTCTGTGCATGTAAACTGCCCAGAAGTTGTGTTCTGCCTTAAAAGACGCTATATCGAATACAGATAGGTTAATGATTGACATTTCCCATTGGCTCCTCTCTCTTATAAGTAAGCAACACTTTTTTATACAATGTCCTAGAGATATGATCATATGGGATAGAGATACGATGTGGGGGGACATCAAGCAAAATGTGAGCCACCAGTCTATGACTTAGAAAGGGATGCAGACAGGAGTCCGTATTGTCAGTATGTGACTTATACTTGAGTTAGGGCTGAAGTATGAAGAGTTAGTGCATGATCCAAAAACAGAAATATATAAAACAAATATGGATCATATGGATCAGTACCTATGTATTTGGAGATATTCATAAAGATCTATGCACCTTGTCGCTCACTCAGGTCTGCTAGTAAACATTGCCTCTATGTTGCATCAAATTTCAGTTTTTTTCACGTGTAACTCCCAGCTGTTACAATGAGCTGCCCACATCCATCTGAGCTGCTGACTCCTGCACTTGACTCTCTTGACCTATGAATACCTTTCTAATTGACAATGACTTCAATGCTAAGTTTGTTGTATCTAAGGCTAAATCCACACTAACTATATTTTCATTTAAAAACAACCCTTTAAAAAAAAATGATATCTGTACATACTACTATATTCACTTAATTTATGAAAGTATCTCTGCCCACGGGCGGCACGGTGGCCCAGTGGGTAGTGCTGCTGCCTCGCAGTTAGGAGACCTGGTTTCGCTTCCCGGGTCCTCCCTGTGTGGAGTTTGCATATTCTCCCTGTGTCTGCATGGGTTTCCTCCAAAGACCTGCAGGTTAGGTGCACTGGCGATTCTAAATTGTCCCTAGTGTGTGTGTGTGCGCGCCTTGCGGTGGGGCGCCCTGCCCGGGGTTTGTTTCCGGCCTTGCGCCCTGTGTTGGATGGGATTGGCTCCTGTGACCCTGTAGTTAGGATATAGCGGGTTGAATAATGGATGGATGGATCTCTGCCCACACTAAAAAGACTAAAAAATCCTTATGACATAAAGGTTCGCCTACACTGGGCATGCATGCATCCTTGAAGGGCTGTTTATCTCAAAACAGTAGCGAACAGAAAAAGTGTATGCCTTTTGCACATGTATGCAGCATTCAAATTGTACAAAATGCATGCGTTAACAACACAAAAAGTAACACAACAATAGCCACTGAAAACAATTCTACTACTATGCCTTCTATGTTGGAATATTGTTTTCATCCATGATGGTGTAAGCAGTCAGGGAGCGACACATTGTAATCAGAAGCATCCAATCAGGGAAGGGCCAAATAATAAACAGAAACTAATCAGAGTGCGATTAGAGTCTTCATTATTGCTCCTCCACATTACAACACTTAGGCAGCATTTCAGATTTTTACAGACTTGGAGAGCATTTTCAGAAGTCTCCACTTCCATGGGTTGAAAATGCTGGTGTAATATGGCCAAAAGGCGAAAAAGGAGACTAATGTCTGCGTTTTTAAACAAACATGTAGTAAAGTGGATGGCGCCTAAGAAATTAGTAGCTAGTCTTGTGTCCTCCTGTTTCATTTAGAGCTCTTTAACTGTGATGGTCAATTTCGTAACCTTGTACTATAACATTTGTTTCAAAACAAGTCCCCAGACTGATGTTTATTAAGTTATGTTCGCCTTTGGATAAAAGTATCTGGTAAGTGAATAAATGATAACAATGTAATAATGTAATTGCAAAAATAAAATTTGTAGCATGAAATACCTCAGCTTTTTTGTAAAGAAGAGTGTTGGTTCTTGCACATGTTTATTGACTGGATCTGTAGAATCACTGAGACAAAAGAGAAAAGACTTTACAAATATTTACAAATTATAAGTTGGTCAGGTAATGTTCCATACTTACACTCCAACACTATAACCAAACTATATATATTAAAAGATTTATTCACCTCATTAAATTAGCTCATTAAAACTACAAGTACATGGAACAGTCATTTGGCGGATTTGTAATCAGGTTACCTTATACAGACATCAGGCTCCACAACCGGTTGCTCCAAAAATCGTATGACAATGTTCTCTGACTGTAGCCTGTAAAAAAAGGATATACTTTATGTGCTTATGTTACACATCATAAAGAACACTTTAACCTCACCTCTATGATTCTATTAAAAATTAAACATCAGACATTAAGGACCAAAAAACAAATTGGGATACAAGAAAAATGTCCATATCTCAACTACACAGAGTTAAACAGCTGCCACCAATTACCACAAAAAAGCCCCCAAGTACTAAATGCAATTTTCCAAAACAACAGGCAATTATAAGCCCACCACCATAAAGCCTTTATACATATTTTACCATATACCCCTCCGGGCTACGTCCTGAAAATACACACTGTTATTCTAATCCTACCTGACTGTTAGGAAGGAGCATCTTAATTTGTTGAGATTATGTTTTGTCTACATTGTGTCTCACACTTATTGTGTACAAATATCATAGTTCTGGAGCGCCATACCATCAGCATGACTTGATAACATCAGATGGTTGCCTCAGCCAGTTACAAGTTATATATCTATAAATAGCCATATGATTGGGTTAAGCCATCACAACATTCTTCATTGTTGACTGCTGGTCTTGTTTGTTCACCAATTTGTTCAAACCTCATAAAACACAAATCCATTGAAAGATGCTGAGAAATTAATTCACGCTTTTGTTTTCAGTCGACTAGATTACTGTAACGCACTCCTCTCAGGACTACCCAAAAAAGACATAAATCATTTGCAATGAGTGCAGAATGCAGTTGCTAGAATCCTAACTGGGAAAAGAAAATCCGAACACATTTCTCCAGTTTTGATGTCACTACAC
Source organism: Polypterus senegalus (assembly GCF_016835505.1). Taxonomy (NCBI): domain Eukaryota; kingdom Metazoa; phylum Chordata; class Cladistia; order Polypteriformes; family Polypteridae; genus Polypterus; species Polypterus senegalus. The sequence goes on from NC_053162.1 coordinate 41,531,217, forward strand.
TGGTTGCCTGTGTCATTCAGGATTGACTTTAAAATACTGCTTATGGTTTATAAAGCCTTAAATAATCTCGCTCCATCTTATATATCGGAATGCCTGACACGTTATATTCCAAATCGTAACCTTAGATCTTCAAATGAGTATCTCCTTAGAATTCCAAGAACAAAACTTAAAAGAAGTGGTGAGGCGGCCTTCTGCTGTTATGCACCTAAAATCTGGAATAGCCTGCCAATAGGAATTCGCCAGGCTAATACAGTAGAGCACTTTAAAACACTGCTGAAAACACATTACTTTAAAATGGCCTTTTTATAACTTCACTTTAACGTAATACTGATACTCTGTATGTTCAATTCATCACAATAACTATTCATAGTGGCTCTAAAATCCGTACTGACCCCTACTCTCTCTTCTGTTTCTTTTTCTGGTTTCTTTGTGGTGGCGCCACCACCACCTACTCAAAGCATCATGATGCTCCAACATTGATGGACTGAAAGCCAGAAGTCTACGTGACCATCATCATCAGGTCCTTCCATGAAAACCCTAAATACAAAGAGGACTGTTTGACTAATGTTAGGTAGATTGCCCAGAGGGGACTGGGCGGTCTTGTGGTCTGGAACCCCTACAGATTTTATTTTTTTTCTCCAGCTTTTGGAGTTTTTTTTTGTTTTTTCTATCCACCCTGGGCATCGGACCTTACTTATTCTATGTTAATTAATGTTGACTTATGTTTATTTTTTATTGTGTCTTCTATTTTTCTATTCATTTTGTAAAGCACTTTGAGCTACATTTTTTGTATGAATATGTGCTATATAAATAAATGTTGATTGATTGATTGATTGATAAGCAATGTCACCTTAGTTCCTACATTCTGTCTATAGTGCATCTAACAAATGACTGAGAATGATCTATTCCACTTATCAAGGCCAATCTAGTCACTTCTCTGTTGCTGTATGTCAACTTGTGGTTTTGCCCCTTTACAGAAGTTAAAAGCACTTGTGAAAAATAACAGCTTAATTACAGGCACGGGTTTAAAACAATTTAAGAAACAACACACACTGAAACTCCTCAGCCTGGCGGTTGAGCCCTGTGATCCTAATCTATACATACAGCCTTTCATCTTTTTTACTTCACTTTTTCACACAGAGCACCACAACACTAAGACCTACCATACTTCAGTGACATTTGAGCAGCTGGCCAGGGCGTGGGACAGGTAGCATGATCCAGTACTAGACACCTGATTATTGTTCAGTCTGTGGGAAGAAATTTTAAAAAAGCTTCAAAATCTGCTTCATGCAACCATAAAAAATAATAACAGAAACATTGCTAAACTCTGACAGTTCTCAGTCTTACCAGCATCAGCACTTGCCTCTTAACATAACTGAGTAAATGGTATGGCAGCAGGAAAATTAGTACATCAGGTGAACTGATTTGTTAAACAAATTTAACTTACATATTTGAATACATTGTTGTACTACAACTAAACATAATTAAGCAAAACAGGTAGCCTGGTATGAGTGAGTATTCCCTCAAATGAGCTAACAGCCCATCCAGTACTGGCTCTTTCCCTACGCTGTACGTTCCACGTGCTCAGGCTCAGAAAGTGGATAAATGAATTAAGTAGACCATTGCATCTAAGACATTGCACGCCTTGTTTGACTGGAAATACTTCTAGTTAAGTCAAGTTCACGCTTAATGTTGTGTGCACATGGTACATATTGGACATAGTACAATGAAACTCTGACTTACATGTCTCCTCAGAACGGTTGACAAAGAAGGATACTCCAAAAAAAAGACATTTTTTACTTTAGCACCAAACAAATGTAAGCTACCAATAAAGCTTGCAAAATGAAACTCAAAAGTTGGCACACCACCTTCATTTAAAAATAACTTCTTTATATAAATTACAAATTACGATTCTTCTTCTTCTTTCGGCTGCTCCAATTAGGGGTTGCCACAGCGGATCATCTTCTTCCATATCTTCCTGTCCTCTGCATCTTGTTCTGTTACACCCATCACCTGCATGTCCTCTCTAACCACATTCATAAACCTTCTCTTAGGCCTTCCTCTTTTCCTCTTGCCTGGCAGTTCTGTCTTTAACATCCTTCTCCCAATATACTCAGCATCTCTCCTCTGTACATGTCCAAACCAACGCAATCTCACCTCTCTGACTTTGTCTCCCAAATGTCCAACTTGAGCTGACCCTCTAATGTACTCATTTCTAATCCTATCCTTCCACGTCACACACAGTGCAAAGCTTAGCATCTTTAACTCTGCTACCTACAGCTCTGTCTCCTGCTTTCTGGTCAGTGCCACTGTCTCCAACCCATATAACATAGCTGGTCTCACTACCGTCCTGTAGACCTTCCCTTTCACTCTTGCTGATACCTATCTGTCACAAATTACTCCTGACACTCTTCTCCACCCATTCCACTCTGCCTGCACTCTTTTTTTTCACCTCTCTTCCACAATACCCGTTACTCTGTACTGTTGATACCAATTAAACTCATCCACCTTCACCAACTCTACTCCTTGCATCCTCACCATTCCACTGACCTCCCTCTCATTTACACACATGTATTCTGTCTTGTTCCTACTGACCTTCATTCCTCTCCTCTCTAGAGCATATCTCTGCCTCTCCAGGGTCTCCAATACATGCATTTAAATAAAAATACTGATATTCATATTCAAATTTGTAGAATTTTTGTGCTAGAGTGATTTCTAATAATGCCTCAGTCTTCAAGCACAGTGGCAGACAGACTAGTTGTTTCTGTTGCCGACAGTGTGGAATTAGGTTCGAGGATCTTCAGGCCGACATCAAAGTGGACGTAAAAGAGGCAGCAATTGTTCAGACCAGAGACACAGTGAGAATGAAGAATCAGAAGAACAGAGAGTGAGGTGGTGAGTGATTGCACTGGAAGCAGTGGAATATAAGTAATAGGTGTTATCATCTTCAAGAAGCACTCGGTGTGGATGGTTTATGACCATTTTATGTGGCTCTTACAACAGGGATTTTTTTTTTGCAACTTTGGAGGTGGAACAGCAGCCTGAATGTTATCAATAAATAAACAAATAAGTTCATAATAGACTAAAACATCATGAGTGATTTAAATATTAGTTTTCATAATAGTATAATTTTGCTGACCACTTGACCTACACTTGCAGATACCACGTTGAGAATCATGGTCCTAAACTACATGTAGCTCCCACAGGCAAACTCTAAGCACTAGAGTTATTTAGTGAATGGAGCTAAAGGTACCTGAGCTTTTATTTGTAACAGAGGTCTTTGGGTGTTTTTCTCATGTGACAACATAGCCTACTGCTACAATTCTCTCTGCCTCCAGGCATGCTGTTAGGCATCTTCTGCATTGTATTAAGCGGAATTATTCCCAGGAGACTTCTTTAAGATGTGGTTTACAACTTTAGAAATTAGTTGACAGGCTGCTTTTTTAGAGGAACATAATAAAGAGATCTGCTTGTAATACATTTGCTGTGCTTCCTGTTTTCTTTTGATAACCTCTGAAGTCTTTTACATTTCTAATTTGCATGCATTTATTTATTTTGGTATCTAATGTATTGTTGTTTTCCAATGGTTTCCTTCTGCTCATGACTGCAAAGAGCTGCATGGGCACAATACAGAAATCAGCCCTGAATGGATCTTTTTTTGTGTTAGACTGAACCTTCATGCATACAGTAAGTGTGTCCTAAGTATGAGAACGGCATTAAGGAAGTATGCAAACTACAGACAGGAACAGATATCTGCATACATTAGTTGGATATTACAAATTGATACCTCAGCCTTTATTTTATGTATCATCATGAGTTGCAAAAAAAGATGTCAGGTCACTATCAGAAAATTTTAGAATAGCATTAATACAGGAAGATACAAGAATGTAGTGATAATGGAGATAAAAGGCATGTGCGAATGAAGTAAGACCAAGAACAGTAAAAAAATCCACTGTGGAAAGAAGATCATGTAGGACAGTCCTCATCTATAAGTTATCATGAAACAAAACAAAAGAAAAACTTTACTTACATAATCTGTTTTGAAATTTGGAGTTCAGGCAGCATTTCAACCAATGTCTTGCATTCTTCATCATTCAACTCATTACTAGATAAGCTGTAATAAGAAACACATTTTTCATAAGGTGTGGCTCCCCTCCTATAGGAACATCCATATTTAGCATTATTTAGTAACACAATTAGCACGCTCAGCATCACACAACTCCATATGCAGTCTGCTCCTGCTATCTTTCAGAATTTTGTAATAAATAATTATACATAAACTGTGAATGACAGATTCGAAGATAACATTTGATAGTAAGTTCATATAACACATCTGATTTCACTTCACAAGAACAAGCTGTCAAGTTTTCAGGACTGTTCAGATTCTTGATAAGAAGAACACAGAACACACAAATATTTAAATCTGCTTATTTCCCTTAATTTGGAAAAGCAAACATAATAATGTTAATAGATAATAATAATATAGATAATAATAATAATCTAGTAATATAGATGTTTGAATCCATGCCAAAATTGATCATCACAGCTCTTACTAGGGTCACATCAGTATGTCAGATTATTGTCTGTTTCTTTGTTCTCTTCTACCCTTACATCTTTGAGAGCAATGCTGGTTAGGAGGTTTGAAGGCACATATGGGCTTGAAGGGTTGAATGCGTCAGATAAAAAAGCTGAAGGCTGCACTCACTTTAGTGTTTCTTATGATTGTAATACAAGGAATTATGGGTTTAGTACATAGAAAAAGTTGGGGATCAGAAGAAGTAAACAAATTAAAAGGAACTAAATGAAATGAAAGTAGAAAAAGGGCACAAATTTCAAACAATATAGAAATGAAAACATATAATTATAAGCATTATGCAAAATAAGATATAATAATAAGCATTATGCAAAAAAGGAGCATGGACATTTTACCCAATTACCAACATGCAAATTGTAAAATAAGAAACACTTGAGAGCTTCGAAAGAAGGCAGACCTTTTAAATGCCCATGGCACTATGTTTGATGTTGTCAGGTCACTAAATGGAAAGACTTGGCCAACAGCAAGTTGCATAAATTGTGGATGACCAAGGGGCTCATGTATAAATGGTGCATACGCATAAAAATGTTGCATACGAACGTTTCCACGCTTAAATCGCGATGTATAAAACCTAAACTTGGCATAAAGCCACGCACATTTCCACGGTACCTCATACCCTGGCGTATGCAAGTTCTCTGCTCGGTTTTGCAGACTGGCGGCACCCAGCGTCAAAGCAGTGCTACTGTTCCTGTTCGGTTACCCTTTCTTTTTCAGATCCACATCCCTGACGTGGCTTTATAAATACACTGAAATTAACTGCATATTGTTAATTAGTTTAATGCATCTGATTATAATTAACCTGTAACAATATAATGGTCCATGGAATGGTCAAACTATTCTAAATACAATAGCTGCTTTAGCGTTGTTACTCTCACTGCACCTTCTTGTTCTTCTTCTTTCAGCTGCTCCCTTTAAGGGTTGCCACTGCGGATCATCTTTATCCATATTACTCTCACTGCACCACTCAGAGTATTTATATCACTGTATCTGAGTGGGGAATCAAAGATCTACAGAAGATGAGAAAGAGAATTATCGGTATACAGCATCAAGCACACGCTGCCTCAGCCATGCTGTCTATTGAACCGCTCTCACACGGCAAACGTTTCAAAGCCTTTTCTGTATGGACCTCGCGGTTCACAAACAGTTTCATCCCAAGAACTATAGACACACTCAATCAGTCCATCAAGTGCTCTTTATAGAAATGTTTGTACTTATTAGTACAATCACCTCACTGTAAACTTGCACTACGGTTATAATATTGCACAATCTGAGCCAATTTATAAAGCGCGTATTTACATATGATGACGATATCATTTTTAAGATGAAATGCAGAAAAATATGTTTATTATATAGATAAAACTTTACCTTAATTTAATTTATATTGTTAACAATTAAACATGCCAGGACACGGTGTTCCAGCGCTAGCTAGGAGCTTGTGCTCCGTTTAAAGATTGTTCCTACCTTGCGCTGTATTCTTGCTTGTGCTGGAAGGATAGATGGATAGAATAATTAAACATGTACTATGAAGATATTTCAATGTTCCTTAAAAGTTCTGAAGAATCGGCGTTCTAAGATTACAGATGGCTTATCGTCTATTACAGAGCTGAATGTGTGGCGATTGGGTATTTGGAGAAAGAAAAGTAAGGACAGGAATTAGGGGTTAGTACATTTGATAGAGACAGTACTGCTACAAAAAGTATTTCCTCAAAGGTTGAGCATGGCACAGCAAGCATCTTGCGTGAGACATGAACAATCACTGCATCACCGTGTTCCCATGTTTAATAACATGCTTTAGCTCCTATCATCATGAAAATGATATCATGTATACATCTCAGTATTTTAATTATTCAGAGAGCTGTAATATTACAAATGTAATGGATTCTGTGTCCTGTTGGAGGAAGAGAAAGCCTGAAAACACATAGTGATTTACACACATAGCGCACATAGAAGATCAAATACAAAAGCATTTCACGTGCTACTTTAGTTACGATGGGATTTGAGACACTAGTAAATTAAATGATTTTAAGATGTTCTACTGTACTTTAATGACAAAATAAACTATGTGATTAAAGTGGAAATTTCAAATTAAAGTTGACATTTCGTGTTTTTTTCCCCATTGTGTGCCTATTTTTTTTGTCTGTACTCTAATAAGCTTACATATGACACTCAGACGGTGGGCTGCGACTCACCTTTTCATGGCGACTGATATCTGACAACTTCTTTTTTATTTCGGCACTGTGCGACTTTGTGAACTTGAGCTTTCGAGTTCTCCGACACTCTGTCACTCAATCAACTTCCTTTTGTTAATTATATCACTGTTTAAACCAACAAATAATACGTTTTTCCTTGCCTCCACTTGGTATTCACTGAAATTCTTCTATTTTCCCCCGTGCTTTTCCCATTGTCTTTTCACAGAAGGCTGAGCTTAAGGGCTATTTATATTGATTTGCATATCCAAAGAGGTGTAATTCTGGGTGGGACAGCAGGCGCGTTCATATGGGTTACTTTTCCCGCTGACCAGGATTTATGTAGCGGAAGAACGTGGAAGTTTGCGTACGCACAGATTTATGCATCTGGATTTTTCTGTGCATACGCACATTCCCGCTTTTGTGCTTACGCCATGTTATAGTGTGAATTCTACGCACGGCGTTATACATGAGGCCCCAGATGTTAAAAAAACATTAAGGTGGTTTTGTGAGATATTGGGGAAATGGATGCAACTAAGGAGTATACAGGAGGACTAGTCCTTCATCCCAATGTGTTTAATTCTTGCTGTTTAATGGGAATGGAGAAAGCATGACTATATATAGCCATTAATCTGATGATGTAACAGTGTCTAGTTGGTTGTGGAATGAATTAAGAATCACTTGAAACAGGCAACGGGAGTAGCCAGCTTGGAAAGGCACTTAACTGTTTCTCAAAGTATTTCAATAATTTATTTCAAATTCCTAACACCATTCTTTACCAGAGCTTAAAATCAGTGGAAAAGATATATTTCAAATAAAATATCAAATTAAATGTATTTAATCAAAAATAACAGCATACAGTTATATGTTTGGTAATCAAAAGATTTTCTTTACATTTTCTTTTTAAATTTTGTAATTTATATATTCTTCTGCTCACTGTAAAGGTGCTACTAAGTCTGAAGTCCTAGTTGAGAAACATCCAAGTCCTTTTAAAGGAATACTTCACCCAAAAATGCTATATTTTTTATAACTTGTTTACTCCATATAGTTTGTAGTGATGAACAAGAAAATATTTTTAATCTCATGTTTTATTGAAAAACGGAGATATTAATGTTCCTCCATGAAGAAAATTTCATGTTACTTGTGTTGCATAATCCACATGCGAAGTAATCCCGTTGTAAGCTCACAACATGCAAAACACAAGCATTTTTGCTAAAAGTTTGGCAAATAAATACCTGTACCTCTATAAAATGAAAGTAATTCACAAACAGGAAGCCCCTTCACATGGGATCTCACTTTTGAATTGAAGGTAGGACTCTTGACCAACGTACAAACTACACAGTGTCAGTATCATATAAAAAGGCATCATTTTTGAGTGGAGTATTCTTTTAAGGTGGTAGTTTTGTTATCTGCACTGATGAATTTAAATGCCCTTCATCCATAACTTATTTTTATTAGAGCCTTTTGTCTACTACAGAATTATGGAGAGCCAGAGTGCTTCAAGCAGTAACAAGAGCAAAGAAAGAACCAATTTCTTTATTAAAGGAAACATTTGGTCCTGTTTGAAACACCAATCAAACAGGAAAGTGGAGTAACAGAAGGAAACCCATATAGGGAGCAGCCCATTGCTATGAGACACCATCATGACCCCTGCATTCAACATCCTTTCTAAGAAAGAAAATGCAGCCAAACTACTATTAGAAATGTGTTAGTCATGAACTTACATCCTATCATTGTCAGTCTTACATATCTAGCTGGCTGCTCCCCAGCAAGGGCATATACTTGGACATAACACTAGGCCCACATGAGCCTAATATTCATTACATTTGTATGGGTGTTTTGTGCCGATCTATTGTTGAGCTTGCTTTTTTTTTTCCTGTGTTTGGGTGGGTTTTACTCTGTGATATGAATGTTAATTTCATTGGTAACTTAAATTGACCCCAAGCTAGTGACTGTGACAGATCGACATTCAACCCAGTGTTAGATCTAAGTGCAGCTTCCTGTGACCCTAAACTGAAATAAATAGGATCTATTTATGGATAAATGGATGAATCATTGAGACAGCGTCAGGTTTTACTTTCTTAAACCTTGGTGTTTTTTCAAGTGTCTTACCATTCTAACATCTCTCTTGTCTTATTGTTTTGCTCATCTTTAGATCTGAATGTTCGTCATGTTTTGACTATATCTTCACCTGCTCTATTTAGTACTGATTTTTGCTCAATCAATTCAATAGCCTGTTGTCAGTTTTGACCAAAACATTACCTGCTCCTTGGTTGCAGTTTTTGCCCAATAGGTACACAAAGCTTTGTTCACATGACCTCATCTGTGTGTCATCATGCTGTACAGTTCACATGTTCAAAACTGCACTTTAGTAATTTCACCAGCAACTCTAATCCCCCTGCAATGGTGAGTGCCAAAAAGATGCTGAACACTAGGAAAATGTCAGCTTATAAAGTCATGAAGAACATCGCTGAAGGGAGCAGCAGGTGGGGAAATGTAAAAAAATGTATTCTTGGCAATCCGAATAAAATATTTATCACATTATTTCACAAAAATATTGTTATTTTACAATAATTATTGCTTTATTTTGCAAAGATATTGTCTGATCTAGTTGGTAACATCAGACATTTGCATGCTCCAGTCAACTAGTAACAGTTACTGAGAGACAGAGTAAAGCCTATGCATAACGTGCAATCAAATGACAAGAACTGAACAGTTAGTATGGGCATCCATTTAATCCTGTATGTGCCGAGAGTTAATTTAATCTGACAAGTTTGGAGTCAGTAATCATTGCAGCAGTACTGGGTAAATGCAAAAGCAAACATAATGGGTATTATGCCAGTCTTTTCCTTTGCCAGCAAAATTGCACAGTCAATCACAAAAGAGTGTGCTGCATGCAATCCAATAGCAGAAACATGTAAAGTATCAGTTTAGTTTTATTCTTCTTATTTGATATTTTGAAACTGTGTGATCTGGTGACACAGCAGCTAATGTTTATACCTCAAATCTTCAGGGGTTTAGGCTGGATATGTAAAAAGGGGATAGATGTTACTTACTTAATAGCTCATAAAGGACAAAATATATTTTGTTAATTTAGAAGTGTTCCTGACACATATCTTGTATTCATTGTTTACACATTTGATCAAACTCACTTAAGCACACTCACTGATACCAATTCCTGATACATATATGAAGGGAAAACCTGTACGGCATGAATGCTAGCTCTGTGCTGCCACTCTGCCTGTGTTTAAACATCTATATTAAACTTGCTAAACCTGATAAAACTAAAAGTATACCTAAAACTTTTGTTCAGATCTTGTAAGCTGAATGTGGGCTTAAACTTTCCCTCAAACATCTGATAGAATGCAAATAATGCAATGTTTTTGTGAAATAATGCAAAATAACTTGGTGAAATAACTCAATAATTATTGGAAAATAATTTTGAATGATGAAAATAAGCTCACATAGAAATAAGCAGATGTCTTGGATGTACAATCACTGAACATGGAATAGGGAAGGATTATCATTTTATTTCTTTCTATTTTCTTTCTGTCTCAAGATGTTTAATATATACTTTTCTTTCTTTCTCTTTCTTTCTTTCTTCTGTTGATACTTACTCAACTTCAGAAAGACCAGGACATCTTCCTAAAATCTTGCAAAGATTTTCCATATCTCTGGGTGTCATTCTCCAACTTGAGATTCTAGAAATGCACAAGGAAAACAGAAATCATTATCAGCTTTTCATGATTTTGAACATCAGAAACTAGACTAAGTACTTTTGTTTAATTAAATACTTAAAAAAAACTAATTTTGGCAAAAAATAACAAAGAAACCACTAAATGCCTAAGTTTTGATTGGATGTCTTCAGGCAAATTAATTCTTCTTTAGACCTTTAGATTGTAGTAAGATGCAATCTTGCTGCTTACAATACCCTTTGTCACAATGACACCTTTGGGTATGCAGTTTAAAAGTAGTAAATGAGCTTCATTTGACCACCAAGTCATTTTTATCATAATGACATGATAGAAAACTCAGACATGCAAAACACTCAATAGAAAGACTTCAGCAGACGCCTCTCTTGAGGTTTACCTGATCTTCCTGTTCCTTCTGTTGCAGCTTGCACTGCTCGTGTTAACAGCACTGAAATGCAAAAAACAAAACAAAAGAAAAACAATGTAAAAGATCAATTTTTAGTATTAACAGCTTTCATTCAGTCTGCTGCACAGATTTACAGGAAACTGTGGTACAATGAGAATATGTAATGACTCTTACCAAGTCATAAGCCATATTTAAAAGGTATCATTGACTTTAAAGAAGGGTACTCCAAGAGACATGTCTGACATCTTAAACAATGTGGAGTCTGAAGCACTTTTTATTCAAAAACACTGTCTATACTGAAAATATATTAATAAATACAAAATATAAATAAATATTGCAAATTAAGTGATAAGTAGAAAAATGAAAGTCCCTTAATTTAGTCTGATGGTGACACGCAGAGTAAATAATATTTAGAAACAATTGCCCCAGAGAACCCTTCTCTTAAAAACTTCCTCATAATGGCTAACACGGTAGAACACCCTAGTACTACAAACTTCCTCAGGAAATTTAAAAACTGGATGGGGGACAAGTTCTTAAAACTGAACAACAATAACAACATGGGGTCTATCTTAATTCACACTGAAGGTAACCTCTCAAGAATGAAGTCCTTTTCCATAACTCCTCTGCCATCAGGAATTTTGGCAGCTTTTCTGATTCTCTTTAAATAAGAAACAAAGTTTCTTTGTACCTTACATTTTCTGGCTCTTAACAAGTTTATCCAGCATTGACCTACAATATGTTACACTCTGTTACCTCCAGTCCCTTTGAATGTTTTATCCCAGCTCCAGTTAATTAAAAATATTGGTCCAAGAGTCTTCACTCAAGCTCTCAGCAGTAAGTCATAACACCTGCAAAGCTCAATCTTCACTGGCTCCATGGGCTTTTTGTAGCCTGAATGCATAAAATCCTTAAACCCAACACAGGCACAAGTTCCACAAGCACAAAACAGGCCTTATTCAGTTTCCCACCTGCACAGCACATTACCAATAAGCACAGCAGAAACACTATAACAAATAAAGCACACTCTTTGTCTTCTTTCTCTCTTGCACTTTCTCTGTCCACTTCCATTACTCCTCCAGCACGCTTTGTCACCTTCCTCTCAACTCTGGCTCCTGGCACAGTGGCAGATGGCTTCATTTAATTCTGCATCCGGGAGTACTTCCGATGGCTCATTTGTGTGGTGCAGAAATACTTCCCGGTAAGGTGGAAGCCCAACAAAGTAGGGCTCTGCAGTCTCTGCGGCACCTCCATGGAACCCAACAGTGTTGTACTGAACTCAAACTCCCGTAAAGCCCTGTGGGAATACAACGTACTGCTGCAACCCAGGGGAGATAATGTCCTGTGTATGTTCTCTCCTTCCATTAAGAAGGCGTCCGGACCAGGCAAGGGTGCCAGCTGTCCACCACACTCTATATAAAGTTTTGGCTGGCCTTGCATTGGAGCTCATCAGTAACACCGTGAATCAATATGCTCTGTTCTGTCTGCTCCAGTCTACTGATGCTACAATTACTTTTCTGGCCCTAAGTACTCTATTTTTCATGAGAGGTAGAGCCTTCAGTTCTACTGGCTCAGACTTTGGAATAAACTTATCAAAGTTCATAGCTTTCTGAGTTTGCTCACTCCAGACATTTAAAAGAATCATAATAAAATGAGAAATGGAATACCAGGAATAGAAATACCATTATACGAATACAGAGCAAACACGCAAACAAAGAGAAAATATACCATCTGTGCAGTGGACTGTATAATGTGTGGTAAAAAAATCATAAATCATTATAATATTAATTTAGACACAAAAGTAAAAGTTAACATTTTTAAGTGCTGTAGAACCTGCCCACACTTTTTTGTGAGTGTGCACAAGTTTGAAATCCTATAATTTTCCCTCACAGTTGCTATCCCAGGTGAAGAAATCAAACCAAAAAGCTGCACTTCTTGGAAGACAGTTTTGAAGACAATCAGCAAACAACTGACAGAAAATTTGAAACAGCACTCTTAATGTCATGGGATTTGTTGGTGTGGATTTTTTTCATTACACTTAAAGCTGTCCTCCAGAATCTCTATTAATTGCTGTCCAAGTATAAAATGCTACATTTTATTCTTTTGCCAAAGGGTAATTTTTTTCTCAGTTCATTTTTGTTATTTCAGTTTTAATATGTAAAACACGTTCATTAAAAATGTATAAACCTATTTGAAACATGTCTTGTTATGAAATCTTCTTATGGGGGCTAACATTTTTTGTATACGGATAGCAGGCCCCCTACTGCTTTTCCCTTGAGTTGCTTTATTACTTCTTGTTCCTTTATTAATTTAAAACACTAATAGACATCACTAACTGAAAAGACTGAAACTGGGTCTTCATCCCTCAACTGAACTGAGTGTTCAGTGTTTTCGTTGTGCAGGAACATTTTCTAGCGCTTGATGCACCAAAGTCATAAAAGACAAAGACTAGCTAGTACAGCCTGAGAAGAAAGGCTGAAGGAGCTTCTTATTTATCCTATGACACATGCACATGTATAGGCCAGCCACCCCTAATTCTTCTTTCATTCACGTTTTTCTGTTGCCACAACTGAAGTTTCCATTTCATCATGCATATCTTTTTCATGTTGATGTGGATGGTGTGCATCAGCAGCAGAAGCTTCTATTTTTTGTGCAAATCTAATTTTTATTGCATTCTAGTTTATCACACAAATCTTTTTGGCACAGGATTATGGTCTGAAGCTTCTGTGCCATCACAAGCAACCCCAGCTGATAAGGATTGATCACAATTGGAAGCCCAATCCCTAGACTGGTGAAGCTCCAATTTCCAATTTCAATTTCACCATGTGATAAAGCCCTTTGAGAAGGAATTCATGAACTCACTTGGCTTACTGAAGAAGAGTACAGCTTTGCTTAAACTCTACAGGTTAAGTTTGCTTGACACACATTCATTAGGGACAGTAGACGTTTAAAGAAAAAAATCTTCTTCCCAAAATCCCAGTCGCCAGCTTGGGAAAGCAGCATTCAACTGAAGCACCATTGGTCATTGCATCTGATAATTTCTGTTGGTCTTTTCTCGGACTTTCAAAGAGGTTCCGTGCCAGAACAAGTTCAACCCAAAGGCTGTGATGCACAATTACAATGGACATTGTAAACTTGGGGTAAACTCTAAACTTACTATTTAGCTTTTCATTTTTTTTTTTGAATTGCACCCAGCAGGTAAGATTTAATGGCACCAATTCCTCTGTACAAACTGTTAATACCAGAATGCCCCATGGCTGCATGCTGTACCTGGCAATGTATAATTTGTATAAGAACAAGGTCCTGGCTTCATCACCAGCCACCACCTTTCATGAGTATACGGACAACATGCCACTCGTGGGGTTTCTAAATGCTGACATTATGCCCAGTTAGTATTTTGACTGAGATGTAGAAGACTTCTCCAAGTGGTGCTCTAAAAAGTGAGCAAACAAATCCTGCCGACCCCTAAAAGCTCACTCATTTTACATATGACAATTTGCAGTCTTCAAGCAGTGCCAAACAAGCCATGGTGCATTAAACAAATAGGCTATGAATAGAATAGATAGATAGATAGATAGATAGATACTTTATTAATCCCAAGGGGAAATTAGAATATAGGGTATGATAGTTACAGCTTTCTGTACGCAGGTTGTGAATCATGCCTGTGTTTTTGCTTCACTTTGGTTTCTAATCCTCAGAATTGACAACAGGTTGTTGATAAAAATGAATGAAAAAAAAGTCTTCGGTCCAAATATATAGAATTGGCCCACTTAAATGGAGTGTATATAATTATCAATTTTGAGATTTAATACATTTTTCATGTCAATGTACATTGTAATAATGGCCCGGTGATATAAACTATTATATGCGTGAGTCATCATTTAGTAGTTTGGCTGCATTTCCCTACTTGATCAATGGTTTTGTCATTTCCCAGTTTCTACAAAATTATGCATATGGATGGGTCAAAGTTGCCATAAATATACACAAGCTTTCCCATCCCATCAGTTTTCTTTTATAAGAACTGATTTTTGAGTGGAAAGCTGTGCACGTAAATTTCAAACCTCTTTTTGCTTAAACACAAGTTTTATAAATCTGTCCCCTTGTACTTATGTACTATACTTATCCCTTGTTTTTCAGTTGTTCATCCTTTTCTAGAATTGTCCATTACACTGTTTATATTTTGCTCATGCGGAGGCTGTTGCCTTATTTAACTATCTATTTATTTAATTTCTTATAGAGTGTTTGTTGTGGGCTTATTTTTGATCCTGTGATTATTTCTTTTTCCTTTGTATTAAACATTTTGGCCATGTGGAATTTCCTCTGCAAATAAAATGTATTATTATTATTATTATTATTATTATTATTATTATTATTGTTAGTACTATTATTAGTGCTCCTAGTTGTTGTATCAATCTCCACTGTGTCCCCCCAATGAGTCAAATAACCTTCAACTAAACTGCTCAAAAAAATTAAAGGAACACTTTGAAAACACATCAGATCTCAATGGGAAAAAGAAATCCTCCTGGATATCTATACTGATATAGACTGGGTAATGTGTTAGGAACGAAAGGATGCCACATCGTTTGATGGAAATGAAAATGATCAACCTACAGAGCCCTGAATTCAAAGACGCCCCAAAAATCAGAGTGAAAAAATTATGTGGCAGGCTAGTCCATTTTGTCAATTTTAATTGCAGCAACTCAAAATTGTACGCAGCACTTTGTATGGCCCCTGTGTTCTTGTATACATGCCTGACAACATTGGCGCATGCTTCTAATGAGATGACAGATGGTGTTGTGGGGGATCTCCTCCCAGATCTGGACCAGGGCATCACTGAGCTCCTGGACAGTCTGAGGTGCACCCTGGTGGCATTGGATGGACCAAAACATAATGTCCCAGAGGTGTTCTATTGGATTTAGGTCAGGAAAGTGTGGTGGCCAGTCAATGGTATCAATTCCTTCATCCTCCAGGAACTGCCTGCATACTCTCACCACATGAGGCCAGGAATTGTCGTGCACCAGGAGCCACTGTACCAGCATAGGGTCTGACAATGGGTCCAAGGATTTCATCCTGATACCTAATGGCAGCCAAGGTGCCTTTGTCAAGCCTGTAGCGGTCTGTGTGACCCTCCATGGATATGCCTCCCCAGACAATCATTAACCCACCACCAAACTGCTCATGCTGAATGATGTTACAGGCAGCATAATGTTCTCCATGGCTTCTCCAGACCCTTTCACTTCTGTCACGTGCTCAGGGTGAACCTGCTCTCATCTGTAAAAAGCACAGGGAACCAGTGGTGCATCTGCCAATTCTGGTATTCTATGGCGAATGCCAATCGAGCTGCATGCTGCTGGGCAGTGAGCTCAGGGCCCATTAGAGGACATGGGGCCCTTGGGTCACTCTCATGAAGTCTTTCTGGTTGTTTGGTCAGAGACATTCACACCAGTGGCCTGCTGGAGGTCATTTTGTAGGGCTCTGGCAGTGCTCATCCTGTTCCTCTTTGCCCAAAGGAGCAGATTCTGGTCCTGCTGATGGGTTATGGACCTTCTATGGCCCTCTCCAGCTCTCCTAGAGTAACTGCTTGTCTCCTAGAATCTCCTCCATGCCCTTGAGACTGTGCAGGGAGACACAGCAAACCTTCTGGCAATGACACGTATTGATGTGCCATCCTGGAGAAGTTGGACTACCTGTGCAACCTCTGTAGGGTCCAGGTATCGCCTCATGCTACCAGTAGTGACACTGACTGTAGCCAAATGCAAAACTAGTGAAGAAACAGTCAGAAAAGATGAGGAGGGAAAAATGTCAGTGGCCTCCACCTGTTAAACCATTCCTGTTTTGGGGGTCATCTCATTGTTGCCCCTCTAGTGCATCTGTTGTTAATTTCATTAACACCACAGCAGCTGAAACTAATTAACAACCCCCTCTGCTACTTAACTGACCAGATTAATATCCCATAAGTTTCATTGACTTTATGCTATACTCTGATTAAAAAGTGTTCCTTTAATTCTTTTGAGCAGTATATAATCCAAATGAACACAATTGTGATTGTGTTAGCTCTACCACAGGTTGCTCTCACTACTACAACTACCTGAAAACAGTGGTGACATCCAGTAATGACAAACATGGTTTAACGATCATCAGGTCTCAGAACCAAAAAATATACAACATGGATGCCATATGCAGTGTAAAAATGACAGGCATAGTTGGGGGATATTGAGTGGCTCCATTCAAACAAATATACGTAGAAGAAATCAGAAGTGCTTACCTCTTCATAAGGTGTCCAGCTCTGTTTGAAAAATACACCTCCGCTCTTCTGTTCCCGCTTTAGGAGATTAAAGAAAATCAATAACACCAGGTCAATCATTCATTAAAAAATCTGAAGTATTTTTCTGGGTGTTATTTTTATTTTCTCCCTAACTTGGGGGTTGACATTTACAGCCTGAAAGAATTAATGTTCTTATTTCACATTTTTTTATTTCTCTAACGAATATGAACCATTAATTGGGGATAAGCAGGAAACAGCTAAAATGCCCTAGGGACCCTGGTTTTATTTAAGTTTATTAAGTTTATTTAAGGACTATTACACTTTTGCCAGCACTTTTTATCCTGAGGCTTCATTTTGTTAACAGCTCCATAGAATTACATAGAATTCCAGCTCATGCACAAGTAACTAGAAGACAGTGTGGCTCAGTAGCTAATATGTTTGGTGATCCATGGAGAGTAACTTTTCAATGACTTGAAAGAGTTTCAGGAAAACTATTTGTTGATTCAGGAACGTTAGGTGTAACATTTATCATCAGCAAGTGGAGGGGAACATTGGCCTTAACTGTGCATATCATTGAAAGGTGGAAGGAACAATTTACAGAAGTCCCAAACCTGCCTGGATCTATCCTACTCAGCGAAACCATTGCTAAAAATATCACTTGGACTTCAGGCAATCTCTGAGGCTGACTTTGCAATAGCAATTAAAAAGTCCCATAACACAGAGGTCAGAGAAGTAGAAGAGATCCAATTGGATTTTTTGAAAGCACTAGATAGTGTGGACATCTTTTGACTGATGTGCCTCTCCAATGTTTCATGAAAATAGGAGACACTACATGCAGAATATAAGACTATAAAGAGGAAAATTAGGGTGTTTTACTGAAGGATCAAGCTCATTGTCCTTCAAGGAAAAGCCTTTGCCTTAGTAATGGAAAGGAAAGGAGATTCCATCCGACAGATGAACCTTAGATCAAAGAATTCCACCCTGGCTGTGGAACAGTAGACAAACATTTTGCCCTTACACAGATATCTGATGGGAATATGCCATGAGATCTGTGATAAAAATCCATGTCTGCAAACAAGGTCCAGCAAAGATTTGAATCCAAGACTCTGGTGATATGGAAAAGACTGAATCACTGGGCCTCCACAAGTAAGAATAATTACTTTTTAAATAATTAGCTTTTAGTTGGCATGGTGGGTATTTTTAGACTGTCATAACACTCAGGACCTAGTTTTGTCCTACGTGAGTTTCTTCTGTGTGGAGTTTGCATGTCTTCGTCATGTTCATACTGGTGTTCTAATTGGCTTTATGGTGTTATTTTGACCTGCATTTCTAATATGCACCTCTAATTTGTGAAAGCTGGAGTGTATCAATGAAGGATCTATTGAGTCATTTCTCCTGGTAAGCCTGAGGGGCATATCCTGGAGGCTTTTTAAAGTCCTCATTATATATATATCATTAAATATGATATAACCTCAAATTAATTTTCTCCTAAACATGTTCAAAGAAATCCTTAAGAGCAGGACAAAAATGATCAAGTCTTTAGCAGTTTTTTAAAGCTCTGTTGCTACACAAATCAAATTTCAAAATCTGCCATTGGCTCAAAGATCCAATAAGTATACATACAAGCCCATAATCCTTGTGAAGTTCATAAGCTTTTAAAATGTATGTAAAATTTGTCTTCTAACAAGAAAGAATGACAGTTGTCAATGTTCACTGGTCCCTCTGGGTCTGATGAAGGTAATTAATGATAAATTGTCTAAAGCTTCTAGTAGGCTAAGTAGATCCCATTCACATGGGATAGATTAACTCTGATAATATGCATTCAATAGATTGAAAACAAACTAATCAGGACTTTTTGAAATTAAATGTACCTGTACTAGGTGCTTGATGTGTGTTGGTTGCTGACAGATTAGCATCTGGTTTCCTATATCTCCTGCCCCCAATGGAAGACTGGAAAGTGGAATGGATTATGAAGACGTGTTATTGAAGGAAATCCATTTTCCTTCATAACAACAAACCATTTACTAATTTTTAAAAATAAAACTAATGAAACCTAAGCAAATAGGTTATGTAGATTGAATGGGCCTGGAATAAGTCAGTGTGAGTGCGATAGTAAATGGGGCCTGATATGAATTGACATCTCATTTAATACCTAATTCTGCAGATCTCTGTGACCCTATAATATGTTACAAAATGGATGAAGAGTCGATTAAATGACTCATTGTAGCTCAAGAGATATACTGTACGTTAATAAGAAGCAAAAACTTACTCAATTTTTATTTCTTCAATGCTGTTGCACAAGCACATTGAGTTTATAAGGGTAAAAACTCCATCCAGTGAAGCAATGTTGTTATTTAAACTGTGAATGACACACAAGCAAGAACAAGACACTATAAGAGACCCCTATTTAATTGGCATAATGTATAACTCAAATTCAATTTATTCAAATTAAGTGCACTTCCACTTATGAGCCCAGTTTCAAATCCAATTACTACAAATAAGTGAAATTAAATGCAACAACCAAAAAGACATACTGGAATAAATACATAAAATGCACATACATGTATACAGAATAAATGCATACTGCACCTTTAAACATAGATAATAGTTTTAAATCAAAATTGTATGTGTCCAGGGTTAACTGAATTCTGAAAACATCACTTGGTAGGCAAATGATGACTTAAGAGAAATGCCCACTGTCCATCAACATACATCTTTCCATTTGGATTCTTTAAACATTTATGCCATAAACACTGCTTCCATTTAATACAGAATTACATTATAGCAGGGTAGTATATAATGCATTACTTTATACTTTCCTGGTTCTTGTTTTATTAGACACTCTTCAGTGGGCTGACATCACAGAATGACTCTGAAGAAAAAGGACTCAGACATCATGGATAAATGTATGGTGACATCGCACACAGTGTAATTTAAATCAACCGATACAAACTCCAGACTTACTTTACTTTTCTGAGACTGGTCACTTTGTGGAATACATTTGTCACTTCAGCAATCCCTTGATCTGTGAGTGAATTGTCATTAAAACTGCAAAAGCAGGGGGTAAATGACAGTTATAATACTGGAAGGCATAGCTGAAATTTAGAAAATATTCAGAAAAACAGATAATCGCGTGATACTTGTGCAAGTAATGATTTTAACTTCTATATCTGATATATAATTATAGAATTAAAAGAAAATGATTGCTTTTGGATTGAAATAAGTAAAGAAAACAGCACTATATTTTTAGTTTGAAATTAATACATTTTGGATATTAAAAAATAAGAATATGTAATGTATATAAAAGTGGTTAAGCTTACTTAATCTCTTTGAGGTGTGGACAGTCTTGAAGAGCTCTAGCCAGGTTAGCCACTCCAGTGTCATTTATATTTCCACCAACAAACCTGCAGTGAAAATATTGAATGGTTTTTATTGTACTGTTTATAAATGATATATTTTTTAAATTACAAGATCTATTTGGATTGGACCCAACCCTCCTGCCTGTCATTCTACTGGAACTGCATCTGATCTTGCTCTTGCGCTGTCATAAGTCCTGCGGTTAGTGATGCTGTCTTGTATGAACTGTAACCTTTTATTTACTTTGCAACTTTTTTATAGCTCTTTATCTGTCCACTTCAGGGCTCTCTTTAATTACAGTTCTGCATTTTGGAATGAACTTGTCTTGCATTAGACACAAATTGCATTTAGGCCTGCTCCACTGTTCCTCAAATGTCTCCACATACTCTTCAAAATAATGGTTCTTTAAGGGCACTTTGCTGGGCTGCTTGATTTTCAAGAGAGCCATTGCTTGACAAACAAATATTTCATTCTGTGAAGGGTTCTTTGCACATGGAATTGGTTCTTTCGGCTTTCAAAAGGTTCCTGATTTTTTTACTAAAACGAATCTTTAATGCATATTAGGCTGCATACCAGGGTACAGTACTGACAGAGCCAGAAAACCTGAAATTGTATGCAGCAAGAATCCTTCTAAAATCATGAACCCATTGTTATTTCATAAATCCGTAATCATCTGTTTATTGTTATTTATGGAGCCTGCTTTGAATCTAAATAAATAAAAGGTTCTTTCTGGGACCTTCATATGCATGGTTCTTTTGAGAATCAAAAATGATTCCTCTATGGCATCACTGTGAACGACGACATTATCCATCCATCCATCTTCTAACCCGCTGAATCCGAATACAGGGTCACGGGGGTCTGCTGGAGCCAATCCCAGCAAACACAGGGCACAAGGCAGGAACCAATCCTGGGCAGGGTGCCAACCCACCACAGGACACACACTAACACACCAAGCACACACTAGGGCCAATTTAGAATCGCCAATCCACCTAACCCGCATGTCTTTGGATTGTGGGAGGAAACCAGAGCGCCCGGAGGAAACCCACGCAGACACGGGGAGAACATGCAAACTCCACGCAGGGAGGACCCGGGAAGCGAACCCGGGTCTCCTAACTGCGAGGCAGCAGCACTACCACTGCGCCACCGTGCCGCACGACGACATTAGCACCTTTATTTTTAAGAATGCACTTGAAAATGTATTCCAGTTAACATTTTTTGACTTTGCCAGGACTGGCCAAAATTTGCCCTATGAAAATGAAATGTAACAGCTTCAAGTTTGTGAATCACCGTTCTTCCAAAACACTGAAATCCTGATTATTACTAAACATAAAATCCTAAAAGGCTTCTCCTCTTCTTGGTACTTTAAAAATTTACACTGATAACATGAATGAAATCCTGTTCTTGTTACAAAGTTATGCCAGGTCATATTTGGGTAATTAAAGTTCTCCATTACTATAACATCCCCCTCTACTATTGCTTTTTCAATATTATTGAAAAAAAGGCATAATGAAACAAATGACTGCATTGGTGAAGGGATCTACAGCACACTCGTATCGCCCCTTTTGAAGCAGATATGCATTTCACTTCTCCCTTATGTTAATGGCTTCTCTCCCACCTTTTCAATTTTGCTAAATAATGTGTAACCATATGTGTTATACTTGTCCCTATCCCTTGCATTTAGACAAGTTTTTATTATTGCTCTTATATAATTATGACTATCTACATACAGCCCCATCATCTTATTCTTTATACTTCTAGTATTAAGGAAACCAATTTGTAATATATTGTTCATTTTATGCCTGCTTATTAATTTGTGTTTATACCCCTGCCTGTTCTTTTATGTGAAGTTATAAACCTGGCCTGTATTAAACTTTCTTCCTCCATTCTCTAGTTTAAACAATCCTTGACTAACCTTCTCATATGCGTCCCTGAATACATTGGTGTTCCTCTGGTTTTAAATGTAACCCAGCACTGTGGAACAGGTCCAGTTTGTGCAAGAAGATTATTCTAACCCCTATAAACCTGTGCCCTTCCATGCTGCACAAAGATGTAAGCCATGTGTTAAACCTTCCTATCTCCTCAGTCTTACATGGCTTGCCTTGTTGTCCAGGCAGAACATCTGAGATGACCACCTTGTAAGTTTAGCTCTTCAGCTTATATTGGCACCTAATTTTAAATATAGACTGGCAGTCTGTTCACTTGTTTCTCCTTACAGTAGAACCGTGGCTTTTCTGGATCAGGAATTTTTGAGCATGTAGTTAGAATGCCCCCTTGCTGCTTCCCATGGAGGAGTACAACACAAATTCTGCTGAAAGTCAAACTGTCTCAAAACATGATGGAGCACTGATATTTTTTAGCTTGCCTGGGAGCATTTGAAAACCCTCCAAATGGTCCTGGAAGAAGTTGCTGAGGATACATTAGCCTGGTCATCACTAATCTGCACATTGTCACTATAGTCCCAGTGACCATAAGTGAAAAACTAAGTGACATTACAGATATAAATACAGCACTATGAGTCGGTACAGAGTGCTATATAAAAGTGAACTGAACTAAAATTTTACCATGCCCTGTAGTCCAAAGATGGATGGATTCTTGTAAATTTCTTTGACCAACTTTGATAGTATGAATGCCACATCCCGACCAAAGAAGGATATGGTACCTTACCCGGACAGGAGGCTCTGAACAGGCAGATGGGCATCTTGACCAAGAGAAAGGAAGGAGCCAGACCTTGAAGTGATGGCCAGAGGAAATGGACGGATAGCCAACCGGAAGTGAAAGATATTGCTGGAGACTTCTTATTCCCCCAGAACAGGCGATGGCAGCAGCCCTCCCTATTGGCACCCATTCGGGAACCAGTAGGGAATCCTGGGAGAGGTAGTCCAGTACTAAAGCACTGCTGGGACCATGGGTGCCACAAGAGGGTGCTGTTGGGAAATGCTCTTCCTAAAATGGGACTTCCGTATGATACAGAAGTACTTCTATTGGGCAGTGGCCCTGGCACCAGAAGTACTCCTGGGTCCTTAATAAAAGGGACCGCACTCCCTTGTCCAGGTAAGTTGAAGCCGGGAGAACTTAAGCAGCACTTGACTGAACACTGCTAAGCTCTGAATGCAACTAACTGACAGAGTAGTAGTCCATGACAGGGTAGCCATTTTAAAACCCTTATGGAATCATTTGATCCTAGGGTCTTAAAAGCAAAGGGACAGAAAGTGACCCTTTGTGTCCTAGCACCTAAGAGCCTTGACATTCTCCTAAAAGACAAGCACAATGGATCAATTCTGGGTTGCTAGAAGACAGTGTGGTTCTGGTAGTATTGTTCTGAGAATCACTGCTGTCCTCTGACTGCTTGTTCAAGCCCCCATGTGCCAATGCACTCAACCCAATTTAGAGCAGTGCTCACCAAGCATACGTTATGTGACTACCACACATCTGTATCTTGTGTGTCATGTGTTATTTAATTTTCAGAGCCAAACACATAAATCCCAAACTACAGCCAGTGTTCAGTGATGCAAGGAGTGATCCCACCTTTTGGGTTACCAACCACAAAATCACAAGGAGGATAATGACATTTACTAACACAATAAATTCATAATTCAAAACATAACAAAATAAAAAGTCATTCAACACAGTGACTAAATGATAAATGAACAGAATATTATTAACAGAAATACCCATAATAAATGGCCCATACTTCAGACAGCCTTGGACTCACAATCCCTCCTAACCCATTAACAGCTGTGTTTGGGGTTCTTCCAGAGGGGCTTAAAGTGGAGAAGGACAAACAAATTGTGATTGCATTCACTACACTCTTGGCACGCAGACTTATTCTGATAAACTGGAAGAACCCAAACTCTCCTCTTTTAAGTCAGTGGGAAACTGATGTGTTATATTATTTAAAATTGGAAAAAATCAAATACTCAGTTAGAGGATCTGTGCAGACTTTTTTCAAAACATGGCAGGATCTAATCAGTAATATTTTAAAATAAGTTTATAAAGCACAGAGAATTTATTAACTTAGGTATGTTTACAAACCTTAAATCTTACACCGTTTGACTTGCTCTCTCTCTCAGGGGTGGGGATCGATCTGTTCTTAACATAATTCTTTTTTTTGTAAAAACTTGATTGCTATGTATGGATTGTAATAAAATTAATAAAATAAATAAATAAATAAATAAATGGCCCATACTGAAATATAAATGAAAAAAACAAAGAAGGGATATAAACATAAGCCACAGAAGGAACCCTGGCTAAAATACAACACATATACACTCCACAATACACACAAACACACACACATGCATTGTGCCTTGCTTACTACTTTGATACTCACTCAAATATCTGAAGAAATTCAATTTTAGGCAGAACAGCAGCAAGGGCTTCAGCAAATGTATTATTGTATTTTCGGCTGCGGAAGCTGAAAAGTAGGAAAATGTTGAAACAAATTTAAATGCAAACCAATAACAAATGCAACTGATAAACTCCTGACAAAGGTGAAGTGTGAACCTCAGGGTCAAGGATGATTATGAAGAAGTATGGATGAATTGCAAACTTTTCACTAAGCGAGAACATAATCTGCCATGTACTATGTGACAAACAGCCATGTACAAAAACATGTTTTTTTTCTTTTTTTACTTTGGGCAAAAAAGTGGAGCTTTGTTTTTTACATTTGGAAAGGAAACAGGACTCCTAACTCTAGCACCGCAGAGAATGTGAAGCTACTCCCACCCACCAGTGTCCAAGATGTACTAATTTGTAGTGTAAAGCTGTTCTATAAGAGGCACCAAGTGGAATAAAAGTGTGACTCTATCATATGACATGGTCATAAAATGCAAATATGTGTGTGTGGGAGACATGCAGTGCAGAAGTGAACATCTTAGTCATGGTACACATGAATTGCACAACTGAGATATCTCAGATATATAATTGTGAAAGGCAGAGGTACTTCCGTATAAAGGTGGCCATCTCTATAAAGTTGTGGGGAAAAGAGCACAGTTGAGAATTTCCTATTGCAGATATTCTCTGTCTTTTTTACATCAGCCAAGGCAAAATCCTAGTTGCAGAAAAGCTGACTAAATCTATAACCTTTGGTGGCTCTGGGCATTGATACATGATAAAAATATCTAAAATGCATAGATTCGTTAAAGTGAATTTTCTAACCAGCTTAACTATGGAAAGAACATGACACATCATATAATAGTTGATTAAAGTATGTAGGACAATGGCTATAATTGGAGAAATTTTCAGATTGTAAGAATTATTTTTTTGGAATTATTTAAAGAATCTACACATTTTGATTGAATTAAATTAATCCTTTTATGAGTGCCCCACAGTTTTATTTTTAGTCACATATGACAAACAAAATCTTATTACAAAAAATATATATATTTTTTATGATTTTTTAATAAAATCATGTCACTTAAAAATCTTTATAATTTTTTTTAACCACCCTAATGCCTCACAGTTACAAAATGCCTCACATGTTACAAAAACCTTGAATTTGACAGAAATGACATTAGTGACAGAGTGGAGTCCAAATTACGTAACATTCATTCATATTCATTTCTAATTTCAGAAAATCCTAACCACAGTGAAACATTACACGTGTGAAATACTGCAAATGTGCCTTTGTCTACTGGTGAATTGAACTTTCAGTCTTTCATAGAAAAGCCCATCACTTTATCCACTGAGCCAATATCACCAAATCACTGAAAAGAGTATTTTGCCAAAGTTGTATATCGTGGTACCTGGATGGGGGTAGTAACCAGCTGGGACTCCCAGGAGGACCGGAGGAGGGCTTGCGCCTTCCCCAGACCATGTGGGGGTGACCACCCTGGTAACTTTGGGGGCCACGGGTACAGAGCTTTGAAGCTCAACCCTGTAGGGGCCCGTGGTCACCGCCAGGGGGCACCCCTATGCCTTTGGAGCCCTGGACCTCAGCACTTCCACCACACCCGGAAGTGCTGGGGGCAAGACGACAGGGGACACCTGGAGTGCTTCCGGGGATGCAGCCGGCAATTCCGCTACACTGGGGCGTGTCGGTGGAAGATTGCTGGAACCCACCTGGAGCACATCCGGGTGCTATAAAACGGGCCGCCTCCCTTCATTGAATGGTTGGAGTCTGGTGAGGAGAAGGACAGAGCTTGGCGGAGGAGGCAAGGAGGCGGCCTGAAAAGTAAAGCATTGTGAAGAGGCCAGGATTTTGGGGACTTGTGGGGTTTTGTGGTGCACTTTACGAACTTGTACGTAGAATGTATAATAAACGTGTGTGTGGTGAAACCAACGTGTCTGCCTGTCTGTGGTCAAGCCAGTCGCCACAATATAATAATGAAATATTGGTTAAATTAAAAAAAAGCTTGTGTACATTTGTCTCGAACCTTTAACTTTTTCGATTGAACGTCCAACACGCTTAACACCTGACCAATGCTGCTTAACTGACAACACACTTCATGCTTAACATTTTATGGATTTCAACTTAATGGTCAGAGATTATTCTTACACTGTGAAGAGTATTAATGATGAAAATTAAAGTGGAAAATACATATAGTGGATTCAGAACATATTGAGACCTTTTTACTTTCTGCTTACTTTATTACATTGAAGATTTAATTTTAAATGGACAGTTTTTCTATTTTTGCCCATCAATCAACACATCATATCCTAGAATGACAAATGTGTTTTTCAGAATGATATGCAAGTTATTATTAAAAATCAAAACCTGAAATCTCTCATTCATATAAATTAGATCAGATTAGAGATCTTTATACACTCTAAGAGCATAGTGAAATTCTTGGACCACAGTTGCAGTGATGTATAAATAAGTGCAGTAAATAAATATGAGTAGCATAAGATAAATAAGTAAATAAAGAGCATAAATAAATAAATACAGATAATAACAGAAGAAAGAAATGTACACTATAATTACACATAAACCAGTAGGTGGGTACAGTACACAGTGCAAGGCAGGTAGGATTAGAATACTGCGAGTTCAGTGACCTTATGGCCAGGAGAAAAAAAACTGTCCCTGAAGCGGGTAGAGCAAGTGGTGAGGATCTGGTAGTGCTTCCAAAAAGGTGGATGTGAAAACAGTGGAATGAGCTGTGTGGCTGTTATCAGAGATGATGGACTCAGCTTGCCTCAGAGATCTGGTTGAGTAGATGGTATGAAACTGTAGGTCAGTCCCAAATATTTTAGAAGCTGTACTGACAGACCTTTGGAGGAGTTTCCAATCCTGGCAAGTGAGGTTACCAAATCACATTATGATGCATCTGCTCAGGAAACTTTTAATAGTGCACTGATAAATGTTCACTAGTGTGTGGAGTATTCAGACTCTTAATTTAGCACTTTGTTAGAAGCCCCTTTGGCTGTTACAGCTTGGAGTCCTCTTAGGCACATCTCTCAAATGCAATGGATAAACCTAGTAACTACCATTTTTTTCAAAATTGAGTTTTTTTAGTTTTTGGAGTTACTAGGTCTTCCCTGATGTGATAAGGTATTGGTGATGGACAAATATGTCTTCATTCCAGTCATAGCATGATGGAAAAAGCTAGTATGTACACAATATTTTACATACTACAGGACAAAAACCTAGCAACCAATGAGGAAAGACTGCCTACCAATGAAAACGTAATGATCATGTGATTTTCATGCTGTGACTGCTTGATTTAAATGGCAGGTGTTGTTGATTGATATAAAAAACAATATTGTGTGTGTGAAGCTCAGGAAAAATGAGATCTAGAGGTCGTTAATTATAGGGGTGATATCATTTACTCAATTTGCCAAAAACTTGAAAGATGTGATGGTTTTTCCATAGTTGGTGAGATATGCACACTTGGATATGGGCAGATTATCCAATTATCCTAGCAGATCTCCTCAATATGTTAGACTGGATGGGAAGCATCAGTAAACATCCATTTCTAGGTCTCATCACAGATGTTCTATTGAGTTTAATTCTGGGCTTTGGCTGGACCACTCAAGGGCAGTCATAGACTTGTCACAAAGTCACTTCGTTGTTGTCTTGGTTGTATGCTTCAGGTCATTGTTGTGCTGAAAGGATCGCAGTCTGAGATTGTGTGCACTCTGGCATAGGTTTTCTTCAAGAAACTCTCTGTACTTGTCTATAGTCATCCTTCCCTCATTTCTGACCATTCCACCTGCCCCTGCTGCTGTGGAGCACCCCCAAAGAATGATGCTAGCACCACTATGCTGCAGCATAGGGATGGTGTTAGACAGGTGATGAGCATTTCCTGGTCTTTGCTATACATAGTGCTTGGAGTTCTGCCAAAAGAGTTGTTTTTGTCTCATCAGACCAGAGAATCTTCTTCCTCATGGTCTCAAATGTTGTCACATGCCTTTAACTCAACTGTGGGGTCCATCTAGCTACTCTACCATGAACACCTGATAGATTGAGTGCTCCTGAGATGGTTGTCCTTCTAAATGGTTCTCCCATCTCAGTAGAGGACTTGTAAAGCTCTGTTAGAGTGACCAATGGGTTAACGGTCACTTCCTTGAGCAAGACTCTTCTTGTCTAGTTACTCAGTTTGGCCAGAATGTGAACTCTAGGAAAAGTTCTGGTGGTTCTAAATCCCTTCTACTCCACAATTATGGAGACCTGAAAGCTTTAGAAATATTTTTATACCTTCACCCTGATCTATGCCTCACCACAATTTGATTGTGGAGATCCACAGAGTGTTCCTTGGACTTCATGTCTTGATTTTTGTCCTGACATGCAGCGTGAATTGTGGGACCTTAAAAACACAAGTGTGTGCCCTTCTAAATGATGTCCATTCAATTCAGTTTGACACAGAGGGATTCCAATCAAGTTCGAGACACATCTCATGAAGAAATAAATTAAACAGGATGTACCTGACCAGAATTTGGAGTGTCGCTGCAAAGTGTCTGAATACTTATATAAAAGAGATTTCAGGTTTTAATTTTTAATGAATTCGCAAACCATTCTGAAAACATGTTCTCACTTTGTCATTATGGGTTATTAAGTTTAGGTTGATGGGCAAAAATGGTAAAATTATCCGTTTAAAATTAAATATACAGCACAATAAAGAATATAGAAAGTGAGATGATCTGATTCCACCACATTTATTATGGACTCAACTGGGGCTTGAGAATAGGGTCATGTAAGCAAAGAGTTAAATAAGATACAATCATTTATGATTCAGTGATTAGCAAGTCAAATTGTGTGAGTGACCAAGATGGGTCTGCAGTGTCATGTGTGACTAGGCCAGTTGTAGTTTCAGTCATACTTACACAAGTCCTTGGATAGCGCTACAGCGAGGGAGAACATCCAGTCCCTCCACTTCTATTGAGCAGCCTGCAATATCAAGACAAACATCTCTTCTGCTGTGTTTCAGGATGTAAACTAAAGCATTCATATCCACAGGTGTCAGTCTGAAATTCCGAAATTCATATTTTTGATGAGCTCCAATCAGCTCAGCTAGCTGAGGGTCTTGGGTTTCATGAGCACAATGGCACAACTCGATGATTTTTGGACCTGACAAATTACTGGTGCCTAATTTTGTTAACATGTGCAGGATAACCCTTTGTCGCTTTTCAACCCATGACTCATTATGTCTCGCCAGAGTGGACAGAAGTGAGGTACATTCTTTCGACGAGAGACCCGAAACAAAAATGTGGAACATGTCAGTGAACACAGTTTTACGATCATTTTTTGAAATCCACTTTGATTTCAGGTTGAAACTCTTCCGCAGCTCAGTCTCGTTGATGCTGTCACTTGTGATCAGATGTAAGGCAGCAAAAAACTCCTGCATGGTCAAGTGAATGAAGGCACAGCCAACATTTTTCACTCTGTCCTCATTTTTCACTTCAAAGACACTGAGAAATGCATTTTCAGAAAAAAACTTAATGACAGAATTTGAAACATCGTGGGCATAGAAGACAATATTGCTCTGATCCAGACCCCTCATGGCCAGCTCGCTGAGTTCATTAATCTCTTGCCTGTACTTCTGCAGTAATGTTTTCGAACACTTGGGACCTGATATCGCTTGCTTCTTGCTAAGGAATGCCAAGAGCATTTTAATATAAACCTGAGTCATGGTGTTGGGCAGTTGTGACTTCCCACACCCTTGAGAAAGTGAGTGGTCCAGGCACATGCAACAGACAAAGCACAAGGCTGGAACATAGCACATGTTCAGAATATTTGGGTCTTCCATGAGGTGTCTGAGAGCTTGCTCCTTGTAGCTGCAGTCATTAAAAAAGTTCCTTGCAAACTCTTCTACTTGCCTGTGATCAAACCCTAAAACTTCTCCCACTTGATCAACAGCATGGAGAGGTAGGTCTAGGACATCCTTGGGCCTGCATGTGACCAGCAGAGTACAACCATTCAGAAGTTTTCCTGTGTACAGAGCGGAAAAAAGCTCAATGACAGAGACAGGTTTCTCCATACTATAAGTGTGGGTTCCCAGCAAGTCAATTTTCCCAGCAAACTCATCATAGCCATCAAATATAATGCACAACTTCTGTGGATTTGTGGAGATGAATTCAAATACGAGATCTTCATCTTCTTCTGGCTTATGGAAGAAATTAAACAACAGCTGTCTGAGGGTCAATTTCTTCTTTATTAAATTAAGCTGACGGAACTCAAACAAGTAGATAAGACTCAAGTCAGGAAGTGCTCCCTTTGCCCATTGGTAGGTAATGTGCTGCATCAGCATGGTTTTGCCAGTTCCTGCTTTTCCTAAAAGTACAATAACTCTGGATTCAGAGGTGTTACTTGGTTCAAGCAACTCAAGCACTTTGACACATCTGGCCATTTCACTTTTGCAGCTCTGTAAACCCCTGAGATTTCTGCGAGTCTTGTCCATTCGCTCTTTCCACATATTCTTACTCATCAAGTTTATAGGAATATGGTCAAGTGAAGTAGGTTTTAATATCCCAGTGTTCATTTCTTCATGTCGTTGCAGCAGCATGCTCATCAGAGAAGACTTGTAAATTTCAGAAAGGTCTAAAACAAAACAAAATGAAATGTTAAGTACTGCACTCTTAGTAGGCACATCTAAAGGTGATATTTTTCTAACACCCTCAATATCATCAGTATTGTATTTGAGAATGTTAACAAAGGATTACAGATACTTTTTTGTGTTAGAACATTAGAAACATTCAGATGAGAACAGGTCATTCAGCTTAATAAAGCTAGCCAGTCTTACCCACTTAATAATTCTAAGATAACATCAAGTCTAGTTTTGAAGATCCCTAAAGTCCTTCTGTCCACACTACTTGGTCTCTTATTCCATGTGTCTATGGTTCTCTGTATGAAGAAAAACTTCCTAATGTTTGTGTGATATTTACCCTTAACAAGTTTCCAACTATGTCCCCTTGATCTTGATAAACTCATTTTAAAATAAGAGTCTTGTCTTCTAATAATACCCTTTTGCTTAAACTGAAAAGGCTCAGATCTTTTAATCTTTCCTCACAACCCATCTACAGCAGTTCTGGAATCAGCCTAGTCGCTCTTTCCCGGACTTTTTCAAGCACTTTTATTCGAACTGGTAAAGCCTGTAAAAACATTCTTATGTTGGTACTGAGGTGATACCATCATCATAATAAAGAAAAAATTCTATAGATGCCAACTGGAAAATAGAAAAAGCATGGAAATAAGAACAGGGAAAAACAAACACAACCTTTTTGTGAAAACAATCAAATCAAGATAAACTGCCATCATAAATCAGGATTTGTATGATTATTTCATGATGGTGAAAATGCAATACAATTTTACATTTTTAGAAAGACAAAAAAAGGAAATGAAACAAAATATAAATTTGACACTAACACTTTTGTCAAAATCTGCGCGTTGAACCCTTTGATCCAAAACATAGACCCACCAGCCCTGTCTCACAGAGAGATATGAAGTGGAATGTGTGGACGAAGGCTTCAGACCAGACAGCAGGTGTAATTATAAAGCAGCTTTATTTTTGCAGAGTCACAGTGAGAAGAGTTTCAGAAAAGCAGACAATCAAATATACATGACAGCGTCAGGGCTCTTATGAACCCTGTCTGTTGGGTGGGGTCCAGTTTTATACCCTTAGAATGCGTGATTTAATATCATTATAAAATGTAACAGTCAACACATTTATTATACACAATCCTTGAGCCCCTTCAACGCCCCTTGTGCAACTTGATTTCTTGGCCCCTTTTGTTATGGCGTTCAGATGTAAGCTAAGGGAAAACGTGATAAGGCAGACTCATGTGTGGAATGCATAGACCTTGAGTCCTTTGCACAAATATTTTTCTGTTTGTTATAACAAAGCATGCTTTTACATGGTTTAGTAAAGCTTACTTCTCAGACATGAATTAGTACAAGGGAACGAAGAGACCATTCGTCTTCCACAAATGCCATCCACCCAAGAAAATAGTGGCTATATTTGAGGGGCTTTATTGAAATAATTGCAAAAAAGACAGATTCAGGTGAAACTCCACACATATTGGCCAACATTTACATCATTATTTCAATGTCATTTCCAAAAACTGTTCTGCCTGGATATACAGTTCATATTGAAGCAAGCAGTTTCTGCAGCTCTTTAAGCTAACTTGATTCATTATGCATTACAGGGTGTTGTGCAAAGACAGAAATCCCCACATTGAAGGGAAAAATACACAAATATATGGACTAATTCCAAAATGGCTTTCCATTAGACAAATGACTATTAACTCTATTTGGTAATCTGAGAGTCGACGTAATATTACGCATGCACACTGGGGTGTCCCCTGCAAAGCTCAACTGAGGTAAGCACTTCAACTCTGGGTCTGTCACTGACAATATCCTCTTCTTTCTCCAAAGCTAAGAGAAGATGGCCAGTAAGGACATTCCCAACCATCCGTGAAATCACTAACAAGTACCGCCCCTCCAAGTCGCTCCTCTATGAAAAACGACAAGCCAGAAAGGTGGTGGCTTTGTTCTTATCAGGAGCAGAGCATGGCGCAACTGATAGAGCAAGTGACAATACAAAAATTGCAGCAGGCTGACGTGGTTTCATTGTCTTTTAAAGTTCAACATATTCACATTATTTTGTAATTATTTGTTTATGCTGGGTTTTGTTTTGATTCAACAGCACTACCAGGATGGTACCCCAACTTTTTTCCCTGCTCATGACTGCCTCCTTTCCACTGGTCACAGTAGATAGTGACTGAAGACCAGGTGGGTCACAATAGATAGTGATAAAACACTAAGAGAAGAGGTATCTACCACAAGTAGTCAGATACAGTTTGAGGATGGTCCTTGTAAGGCGATAATGTCAAGAGTTTACCTGTCCTGGGTCGCTTTATTGTAGTTGAATCGTCAAACAGAGAATCTCCAGCAGGTCGTCGCCTAGAAAACTCTACATAAAAAAAGATCATTGTCATTTGTTAAAATTGTATACTTCTGCCAATAAGGTTATTCTCTGCCTGTACGATATTATTCACAAACTGAGTCAGTTAACAAATACTAATATCAGGTATTTCATGCATTTTGCAATGAACACCACCATCACAAAGTACAATACAAAGCAACAGTAGGTAACAAAAAGATGAAAAGACAGTACAAATCTATAATGAATGACACAAAGAAAATGGCAAAAAAATAATTACACCCAAAACACTTTTAAGTCTTTAAAGGTAACATAATTTAGATCGGGTGAAGGAAAGAGAACTGAAAAATTATGACTGACCACAGTGAATGTAATGGAAAGAACAGGCCGAGATGCAGAGTGTTTGTTGAATGACATTTAATGTTGTGAAAAATTCCAGAATCAGGGCTGTATAATCCACATGTCAGTTATCCAGTCATATGCTCAAAATGTGCAAAACACATGCTTTGTTTGATAAAATATTAATAGTTCTTTCTTGAAAATCAGCATACATCAAAAACAAGAAATTGCATTCCGATAATATTGTGCTTTTGAATTAAAGACATGACAGTTGATCAATGAATGAGGGTCAGAGGCAGGTCTTCCATTTAAAAGCACAGCATTATGTGAATGCATTTTCCTGTTTATGATGTATGCTAATTTTTCAGGAAGGAACCATTAATAATATTAGCCAGTTTTGCACATTTTGAGCATATGACTGGATAACTGACATGTGGAGAATGCAACATGAGTAACGTAAGATATTTTTTGTTTTCTCCATGGATATTTTTCACATTTTTTCCCATTGCACAGCACTGATCACCACTGGGTTTTATTATATCTCAAATTTCTTTCTTTCATGCTGCAATAAAACATGAGGTTAAAACTACATGGGGTAAGTAACAGATTAAAAAATATAATTTTTTGGTGGAGTATTCCATTCAAGTAAGAAAATAGTATATAAAAATTACCTTACCTTGTAATGGATCAGTGGTGTCATCAAAAGAGCTTCCTGCATTCAAAAAAAAAGAAAATAAAAATGAATATCTGAAGACTTCCAAAAATTTGCATGGTTATTTTACAGAGGACTGATTACCCTGAGTAGTAACTTATGTGAAATCTAAGAGAAAAACTAAATAATACTTATAGCGATATACTTATTCATTTTCTGCACCCATCCTTATGTACTTTGGGTCTTTCGATAGTAGGGTCCATCCAGTTTGATGCTACTGGGATTACAATGTAAAATATAAGACCACCCTTACTCAGGCTGCTTGTGAACCTAACATACACATCTTTGTAGTGAGGGTATAAATTTAGGAGACCAGTAAAAAGCCTTGCAAACATCTGTTAAAGTGTCCACTGCAAGTACAGTGACTTGGCAGGGAATTGAATACAGGTCCAAGAAACAGTAAAGTAACTGTTATATCTAAATGATTAACTCTACAAATATAGTGCTATTTACGTAAAGAAATGAATGTAGACTTGTGCTCACTTCTGATAAAATATGAAAGTAAAAAGCTCTGTCTCAGGTGATTAGAAAAAAGGGTCATATTAGTTCATTTTTCTTTCATTATTTTTCTGCACAATAAATTTTTCCTTGAGGTTTTCTTATTTTCTACTATGGTTTGTTAATGTGGAGCATTCACTTTCACTTTCATTTTGTACTTACAATGTGTTTCTGGACTTGCTATTTTAATTATATTTGAAAGTTCTACTACACCATTTTGTTTTCTAGTGAGCTCGGCAATTTTGTGGCATGGTTGCTATTGCATTTGCTAAGGGTCTTGGTTGTGTTGTCATCAGCCTAACAATATATACTGTAAATGAGAGCTGCCTTTAAATCGTTATTATGAATATTCTCAAAACCTTTCTCGCAAGTGCTTAGTTCGATTTCCTGGCAACAAATGTAGATATATATTTTTTTTTATTCTGAAATTTGTTTCACACATTGGCTTGGACTAAAGATTGGCTTATGTTTTGAGTATGATCCTTTGCTAGTTTGCTTGTTACATTTCATTTCCTGATCCATTCTGCTCTCCTACCCGAGGCAGCACAGAAAGAAGCTGTATATGGATGAGATTGACTAAATTTGAATTGGCGGCACTTGGTAAGATGTATCTATAGCTAGCACCTGCTTTGGATTCTGTTTGTATCATGCTGTATGTTTGGCACTCCCTGTTAGGAATCATTCTATCAAAACAGCTCGGTTAAAAGAGGTCTCATACAGGCTGCTATGAACCCTTTCACAATTATGGATTCCAGAGCACTGCTAACCCATCCATCCATCCATTATCCAACCCGCTACTGTATATCCTAGCTACAGGGTCACGGGGGTCTACCAAAGTAAAAACTGATTAAGCATCAACTTGCCTGTGTCGACAAATGATAGACAAAAATCTAAAGAAAAGATATTAAATTAAGGAAATAAAAATTAAAGTAACCTGTATATACATTTACTGAGCAAACCTTTAAAAACGCACCCTGTGTTGGCTGGGATTGGCTCCAGCAGACCCCCGTAACCCTGTATTAGGATATAGCGGGTTGGATAATGACTGACTGACTGACCTTTAGAAACACTATACTAATACTGGGCAGGGTCCCCTTTTGGTCTCAAAACAGCCTCAATTATTTAAGGTATGAATTTTACAAGATGTTGGAAACACGCCTTTGAGATTCTGCTCCCAATGGTATTCTAGTGGACTCAGATCCAGTGACTGAGAAGGCCACTGAAGAACACTGAACTCACTTCAGTATGAGACTACTTTCACTTTGTGACATGATGCATTATCATGCTGGAAATAGCTATCAGAAGATGGATACCTTGTGGCAATGAGTTATGCACATGGTCAGCAACAATATTCAAACAGGCCATGGCATTAAAAAGATGACTGATTAGTATTAATGGACCCAATGTGTGCCTTCTCCATGCCAACACACCACCACCACTACCAGCCTGGACTGTTGACACAAGGCAGGTTGGATGCATGGATTAATTCAAATTGTGACCCTACATAATCTGTGTGCCACAGCAGAAATCATGTTTCATCAGACCAGGCACATTTTTCCACTCTTCAACTGTCCAGCTTCAGTGAGCCTGTGTCCACTGCAGACTCAACTTTTTGTTCTTTGCTGACAGGAGTTAAACTCAAGATTTTATGTTGTAATCCATCTGCAGTCTGAGGTGTTTTTTCTGCTCAGTTGTACAGAGTGGTTATCTTAGTTACTGTAGATTATATGTCAGCTTGAACCAGTCTGGCCATTCTCTTCTGACCTCTCTCATCAATAAGGTGTTTCCATCAGCAGACCTGCCGCTCTTTGGATGTTTTCTGCTTTTTGTGTCATTCTGAGTAAATTTTAAAGACTGTTGTACAAGAAAATCCCAGGAGATCAACAGTAACAGAAATGCTCAAGCCAGCCTGTCTAGCACCAACAATCATGCCAACATCGACATAACTGAGTCATTCATGGTGATATCATACTGTGGCTACAGAACTGCACCCCTAAGATGTGCCATGCCCCTGGCACTATGATCTAAAGGTGTCTTATCATATGCAGAAAAATAGCTTAACGCCCCATAGGGTGAGCAGAGTCCTCTTTTTCCCTGACATATTCTCTTTTCAAGACATAAAATATCAGTCCTCAGAGGATACAGAAAGTTCCTAAAATTGACCAGAATTTTATTTTGTATGCATTTTTGTATATTTCATATGTTACAACTAGATATTTTGAACAAGCATGCTCCGTAATGTGGTACAGCATGTTAAATATGGGCCTCATGTGAGTAGGAAATCTGGAGGGGTTTGTTTCAACGTGAGTATGCATGGAAATTTCATTCAGATGACGACTATGAGGATGGGGCAGAAACACGTTACAGCTGAACACCAAATTATATGTAAAAAAAGATGTCCAAGTGAAAATGTAAATTTAAAAATAAATACTGCTGCTTTTAACCTGGACAAGAGTATGAAGCCAAATGTACTATAGAGCCAGTACGCACGTGCCAAAAGCAAATAAAGACACTAGCAACCTAGAGGCTCATGTTCACTCTACAAAGCACAAAACTGCGGTTTAGCAAAAGAGCTCTTTGTCAAAAG
Source organism: Polypterus senegalus (assembly GCF_016835505.1). Classification (NCBI taxonomy): domain Eukaryota; kingdom Metazoa; phylum Chordata; class Cladistia; order Polypteriformes; family Polypteridae; genus Polypterus; species Polypterus senegalus. The sequence goes on from NC_053162.1 coordinate 41,569,166, forward strand.
TGAGACAATTTTGTGTGAGATCAGATAAAATAGAGGAGTCAGTAGCTTCAGCTGAGGGTGTTTTGCCCTTTCACTCAGTTAAGTGTCATAATAGCAGAATAATTATAGATTAATGGATTTTTCATCTGGCTTGATGTTCATCTATTTGACAGGCCATGTGTGGTCGTTTTTATGGGCATGAGAAACACCAAAGGTTAACTTATTTTAGTATGTTTACAAATGTTTCAGTAAAGGGTAACCAATAAGGACTTCAGCAGATGAATATAATGATGAATGTAACTGGTAACACCATGCCCATGGTGCTATAGTCTAAAGGGGTCTTATCATGTGTAGACAAATAACTTAACGTTCCATAGCACATTAAGCTCCTACAGTTTAATAAAAACTGATTTTTGTAAATTAATCATATTTTTTTACTAAAAAAAATATAAGCAAGATTCATTATTTTGGAGGCACATGCTGAGTGTTGACTATCCCTGTCCTCTTTTTTGAAAACTAAAATATGGACACCTAATATGCAATAAGCCTTCTACATTTCCAGGAGCATAATTCTCACCTTCACCAGCTGCAGACATCAATCGAGTCTCCAGCTGCATTGGCAAGAACTGGCAAGCCATACAGAGAGTCTGGATGACACATGACCATGCTCTACGGTCCTTTTGTGCAATGATGTCCAGGATTAATGACAGCCTGCTCCTCTTTTCGACAACCCTGTTGACTCTGGCTTGTTCGTCTTGGTTCAAGTGACCCGTGATCTGCCAGAGGACAACATCTGATTCCTGGCAGAGGACATCGACAAGCTCTGGCTTAACCGTTTCCAGTTCGGTAGTTAAATCCATCTCCTGCATCCTGACAATTCATCTGGAAAAGAGAAACCAGAGACTTTAACAGAACTCATACACACATGAATGTTAAATGACATCTCTCCATATACAGCATGAATGAAAGAGATGTTCTCAGATACAGTAGGGCATGCGGAGTGACCATATCAGGGTTTTATCACACTTATATCTTTCTGCCATCAATTATGATGTATAATGGACTTGAAACAGGGTATGCTGAGGTTCTATAGAAACATTTCAGTAGTATCATAGAAAAAGGGTGTTAAGGAGTTACTATAGTGCATATTTCTACATAACAAACAAAATCTTTATGAAGTTCTTGTTGTATAGCTCTAAGAAATGAATAGATGCACCAATAGTAGCCCCGACTCTAAAGTGCTGCTAGTGCTTTGTATATCATATTAGGTCCAAACAAAGTGCTAAGGTCTTATTACACAGCAGTACTGAATAATAGATACACCAAAGGTAAGTCCCTATTCTAAAGTGCTACCAATATTTTGTATTTTTAATGTATTTTCCAGTATTTTGAGTGGGTTGTGCTCCCTCTTTATAATCAATTAATTAATCTACCATTCATTCAAGCTTTATTTTACAGTGCTCCTTTTATGTCCTTTTTAGTGCATTGGTTTGCATTCCTGCAGTAAACATAAAGAACCTGTTTTGAGGAATGTATTATTATTAGAAATGCTTGTATGCATTTAATATACATTTCTAATTTTGATTATTTGTTTTCTTTTACCTTGATTCAGGTGACATTATCTTGTTGTAATTTTGTATTTTTTTCATAACTGCCACACTTTTGTGTTTTTCTTTATTTGGACACCACCATTTTACAGCTTTTGGGCGCTTTGGTGCTATGTGGTTGCTGGGCACATTATGGATGTGTCAAGTGACTTAAAACACTGATACACATTTTTACATAATTGAGACATTACAAGAGCACTGGAGCAAGTTAATAAACAATGTAAGAAAAAATCCTGGTTCTGATCGTTGCTTCAACTTAACCTTTAATCTCTGGTGACCGATCAAATGACTTGTGCGTACTGACCTGAGCAAATGCTCACAACTATCCTTTTGTGAAGCCCTTAAAGAAAGAGGGGATGCACTGGCTTTACTTCCACAGGATGCCTCTGCTGCAAGAAAACATAACCTCTTATGAATTAAAATGAAGATCTGGGTGCTTTCTATCTTTCAGAATATTCTGGAAGACTAACACTCCTACAGATCCTGCTGCAGGACAGGAATTCTGATAACATCATTTAATTTTGCTGATTGTGGTAATTCATAGAATGTAGTCAACTTATTCCAGGAGAATTATAAACACAAACAAGTTTTTAAATTTCTTTGAAAACTCTGTAATTCTTCTATCAAGACTGAAATAAAGCCTGGTTTACAAAGAGCTAAACTTCCTTGTTATTTGTGAAACACAGAATCTCAGAATGCAACAATGTCTTTTGATGTCTATCACTTGTAAATACAAACTGTTCAATATTAGACACCATACATCCTTTTCAAAAATGACACCTCTAATATCCAACATGAAACTGGTGTCATACAAGTGCGAACAGGAGACATCTACAGTAAAGGGCCTGAATAATAGTAATTCCATGCCAGACCAGGGGGTGGCGAAGTGCACTAACTGTCTCTCTCAATCCCTTGCAGACCATTCTTGGGAAATCCTACCATGTTCCGGAGCCTCTGATGACATCACTTTCTGTTCCAGCACCAGCAAAGGTGTCTCCTCAGGTCCCGATGACGTCACTTGCGGTCCTGGCGCTGCTGATGATGTCACTTCCTCCGCTGGACTTTAAAGCCGCCATCTTACCTCCACATCATCAGTTCAGTAGTTGACTTTGATCGGTAAAGATCTTTGATTTATTTTCAGCCTTTTACAGCCAGGACATAATATGTGGGTGGCTACCCCAAAACTTTTTGATGTCTTTGTGTGATATTTGGGCCAATGTGTAATGTGAGTGATAATGGAAGAAGCAGCCACTGAGAGGCATTGTTCAAAGAACAGTCTGAGCAGGATTTTAAAAAATCAAGTATACACCATATCGATGTGACATAACCTTATAGACCATTTTATCCATGCGTAAATTATTAAATCAGCTTAATCCAGCTCTGAATCAAGAGGCCAAAACTAATTAAGCACCAAATGATTCAATTACAGTGGCTGTTCAGCATCATGAATCAACCAATCAGGATGCCATATGCGCAGGGATATCCTTTGTAAATCTGATATGATTGTGTTCTTTGTTTGGTTTATTATAACTTTTTCTGCTATAATTTTTTTAATTTAGATTTTTGATAATTGTTTTAGTATTTTCTCATCTTATGGGGGTTGTTGATCATGACAAGTTTGATTATAACACTGGATTTTAATTTGGACTTTACTTTGGCATTGTTATATTTATATTATGCCATTTCGTTGTCATTTTATTTTATCGGAGGAACTGCCGTTTGTTTACATGTTTCCCTAGTATCAACCCGGAATTACATGGTGTGTGACATCATCACAACGACAGGATAAAAAAGGCTGTCACTTTGGTCCCATCTTTATCTAAGATTACAGATAACTCCATACCTTCTTACAATTGTAATTAATAGTTTTTTTATTTTCTTTTTATGAGTTTTTGCCGTTTCCTTTTAACTTCGATTGTTGGTTTAGAGGTTTGTTAAAAGTTTGAGATGCACATATTTTTGATTTAACTGGTTACTATTCTTGCTTGCCTCTCAACAGTGTCTTTTCTCCTGATGATTATTTTTTACTCGCTGATATTTTCCATTCCTAGCAGGACAACCAAGTATTTAGTATCTCGACATCAATATTAAGAGTACAATAAAGTTCCCTTCCGGGTTTCCCATAGTTCTTTAGTTAGTGTTTCCTTTTGAGGTTGACTATCTAATTAGTTAGTTGATTGCCTTTGTTAGTAGTAAAAATATAAGACTCAAAATTTAAGTTAATGTAACTGAAATCTTTCATTAATTTTCTGAAACTGCTTATTCCAATTGACTCTGAAACTGTGAAGCAGTAATGTGAATTGCTATGATTAGTCCTGACTAATATACAGAGAAATCTCTTAAAAGAGGGGAGGGGAACCCTAAACCTCTGGTAAACTAATAATAAACCCGTAAAAATAAAATTTCTAATTAATTTTATTTAACTCAACCAAAAAAACAACCAATAATTCAAAATGGAATTTTAAAAAATAATATTTATAAACAAATCTGCAAATGATTCTAAGAAAGAATACAAATTTAGGACAAGAGCAAAAATACTAAACAATTACAAAAATACATTCTGAAATAAAGTGTTTATACAAGACCCTAATCCAAGAGACAAAGCAATGGATCAAAAATCAAAATCATAATTTAAAAATACCTGACTAAAGTGATGACAGAGAGCTGAACAACATAAAAATGGAAAACTAATGCCTCAGCACGTACTTAAGGCATGTTGAACTAATCCCCTTGGGCTCAATAGATAAATGATTATAATTATAAATAAATTTTAAAAAATAGCAATTGCAAAATAATTTAAAAAAATAAACAAAATATGAAACTTAACTTTTTAACTAAAATATTATCATAGAAAAACATCAGAATAATCAGCAAAAAACAGCAACATAAACAAACTAAAGTAAAGAAGACTGAGACCAACAACAGAGCCCTGGTAAAACCATAAGAGCTAACCCTTGTGCCATCTTACCAGATATATTTTATTGAAATTTCTCAAAATAATTTGAATGTGCGTTACATTACTTAGGACTCTAAATGGTCTCTGTAAGCAGACATACTTCAATGTGAAAGACTGTCTTGTATTTGATAAGCTCCAGCCCTCATCTGACCTTAATGCTAGATTAAGCAGACTGCCGGACTAAGACAGACATCATGCCTAGCTTGTCATTCACTGCCCATTATTACAAAGTGTAGTTGTTACAGAACCCTGAACTTTAAAAACACAAGATTGTCGGTTCAGTCCCTAATTTTAAATCACTTGCCTGTGCTCCTAGAGTAAAAAATGTGGATAGGTGTCTTCCAAATATAAAATAATTCTGCCAAGAAAAATGAACTGTTGAATAATTGTATGTTTAGAAGTAAAATCTTTAAATATTAGAAGCTTTTTATAACATGGATAGCACCAAAAAATCCTCAATACCAGAACACAAAAGTTCATACAGACATTGGGAAAATATGCAAAACTTCAAAAGATCTAAATCAAAACTGTTTATACTAATTATGAAGTTGCTTCAAAATATTAATACGAAAAGATCAAAACAAATGGGGCAACATTTCATACACATTTTACTTGAAATACGTTTATGCGACACTTTCACAGCTGTTTCGATCACTTTACCTTAATTATAATACAACATGCACAGGAGCTGAATCATTTACGGAGGTGGAAAAAGATAAAGGGTTAGGTTAAAGCCAGAAAGTAAAACGGAAGCAAAAATAATGAATAAAATGTGTTTGGACTCCTTAAGAGGAGGAAGCTTTTTTGAAGATTTTAGCTCCCATTTAATTCCTTTAAACAAATGAGGTCCCTGTTGATTTCATAATTCACTTCTGAACCTACTCCTCCCAACCTGCTCCCCACCAACTTCTTTTTACCTACTGTAAACCGTGTACTTTTCCGAAAAAAACCTTGAATACCTGAACGTAATAAACATCTCCTGCTTCACAAAATGTCCGAATTCTGGTTTTCAATCAACATGTTCTCTGCTTTGTTCAACCTGCCACTTGTTTTCTTCAGCTGAAAAGCACAGACCTGCTTTCGGTTTCTGTATGAGTTTGCCTGTGCCTTCTTAGGTATCATTTTTTATGCAAACGGTGTCAAATTAATTTTCACTTGCGTGCAGCTTTTGACAGCCTATTGGTCTTTGGTTTAACCAAAGCATTAGCAGTGCCAAAGGAGCGGCTGACAACAGTTTAAAAGATGTTGAATGTGGGCTCTTTGCTAGAAAACTCAAATTAATTTTAAATCAGAGCCATGCTGGGTGGGCAATAATGATCTACGAGTCCAAGTTCCATAATGTAGTCTCCCCAGAGGCTATTATACATTAGAACGTTTCAAGCACAGAAATGGAAGAAGAGATGAACAGCCTATGGTGGTCTGTGAGCCATATAGGTGCATGAGGTGTAGAGAGTGTTTTCTACAGAGAGATGACACTACTATGCTGCAGCCACAAGTAACACACGTCTCCTCACCTGAATGGCCACCCTGAATTCAACAGTAAAGTAAACCTTTTAAGCTGGAGTAAGAAGCTACACAATTGTAACCAAAAAATACATACAATTATACTGACCTAACCAAACGTTAAGAAACTTCAGTTTTGGGACACACTCTAGAACACCACCTCGTACTTTACATTAAATTTTCTTCTCTATTGCATATTAACGTTGTACTTCCTAATCACTCATATTGTGCTCATTATATTTTGCTTGTGTAAATTGCACAGGATAAATACATTGGGTAAATAAATAATAATAGGGAAGTATGGTTAGATATGGTTACACAGTGATCAGTGTTGCTGTTGCTTTAGTGAGCTCATGTACTACAATCAAATCACACACCCAGTCATTGTGTGGACTTTGTACACTCACCTTGTGTATGTGTAAGTTTTCCAAGTACTCTGAGCTTTTCCCTCACATCCTCAAAGATAAACTGGCCCTGTGTGACTGAGTGGACCCTGATGGACTGGCAGATTCCTGACTTAAGCTCAGTGCTGCTGGGAGAACTTTGACCACTTGTGACCCTGAACTGCATTAAGTCCATTTGAGAATGAATGAATGAATGAATAAGAAGAAGCCTCAGGTACTGGACAGATTCTCAAAAAAAACCCTTATGGTACATGCATGAATGGATGGAAGGATGTCCCTTTATCCCAGGGTGATTTGGTGATAAACTTGAAACTCAGAAGAAACTGGAGGCCTGTTAACTCTGTTATGTTGTGGCCACTGATCTGTGGAACTTGCATTAAATGGGTTTCTGTGTTATTGTATTGGAATATTGCCTGTTTAAACATGTATGTATATTGCATGGTTTGTCTGTCTGTGCACACTACCTTGTCTTATCTGAACTACATGTACACTGTGGGCCCTGAGCTTTGTCATCATTTTGTCACTCTGTATACTTGTACTGTATATGGCTAGGATGACAAGTATACTTTGGCATGGACTTGACTTTGGAACAAGGGAAAGGTGGGAACAAGGTAAAGCTTTGCTGTGGAAGTGAATGTTGAATTTAAAAAAAAGAAGAAACAAAATACCAAACAAATGGGAAACAACAGGTAAGCTGACTCAAATGTTCTGGACTGTTGTACTGGTGAGATAAGATTAATGGAAGCCTGCCAAAAGTAAATAAACATGACTGGTGCAGAGTGAAACACCAACTCAAGTGTCAACTCTCCAGAACTTATTACATTCTTCTCTGATTACACAAAATGAAGCAAGATTCAGAAAATGAAAACTTCCCCTGAGCTCAGCATACTCAATCCTTTTTGGTTGCTTCATTAAATCTTTGCAGCCATCTATGTTTTGAACCTGCTTATAACATTACAGGGTTGCTGGGCGGTCAGAACAATTACAGACAGCAACTAACTCTGGAATAAATGGCAGTCTTTTGCAAAACATACAGGATAATTTTTCCCAAATGTACACATATGGGCCAATTTACAGACTGATAATCTATCATGTGTAATGTGTATGAGCACTTGCAAAGGGAAGGACACATGAACCATGGGAGAATGTGCAAAGAATGAAAGATTTAAAGCCAGGTATCTGAATCTGTGAGGCTAACTACCACTCCACTATGACACTCATAATATGCTTATTAGACCAACTGATTTGTTTAAAGTTAGCTTAGCGTGCCAAACAGATCATCAAACTTCAAACTTCAACCGAACACAAGCATACCAAATAAGAAAAGGCCAGAACCCTGAATAGGAATTTAAGCATACAAAATCCCCAAGAGATAAGGCCTGCTTTATTATGCCACAAAAAGCCATAAAACGTCAAGGGGCACTTTATTACCTGTGAGAGTTAAGTGTTAAATAAAAACACTCCATCAGAGCAAAGCTAAAAAACCCCAACCACAGCCCTTTTTTTTTTTAATTATACTAGATCAAGTGATAAATTTAGCTCTCAACACACAGGGTGGTCAATGTAATCTAATCATCTGGTATTACCAGGCAACACACAACACAATTTAAGAGCATCAGGCTTTCTTACACTCAGTCATGCATCTTTTTAGCAGGTCTACAATACTTATTTATGTCAGGAATTAGTGGATGTAGTATGAGTCATGAGACAAAAATCAGTCCTAGAATGGATGCCTTTTCATCACAAGGTAGACACATATCTGGATTCAGTCATCCCAAGCCAAGTTACAGTTACCAATTAATCTAATACACATACTAGTGAGAAAAGCAGGAGCATCAAGGGAAGTCCTCCATAGACACTAATCATATAGGGATACAAACTTTCAGTTCAATTCAATTCCATGTATTTTTGTATAGCTCAGTCCCAAAGTGTTGTAATGTCAATTACATACAGAATCTAAAATGTTCATGATGATAAGCACATAGCAAAGTAGAGCAAATTCAATTTGGTTAATATAACATCTCCATTAGCATTAAACTTAAGAAATCACCAGCTGACAATGGAAAATGAAATTCCTTTAGAGAGTGTTTTTGGAGAAACAAACTTCTGGAATGTCCACAGTCAGTTGTAACAGTCACATTCATGGATAAAGTCAGATGCAGTCCATTGGCTCCCAGAGACTTTGAAGCAGTATCCATCTCCACTGCTCTATCATGACACTTTTAATTCTGCTCACTCACTGATGCACATTTCACATCCTTCTTATAATTGACCTATCATTGAAGCCTAACTTTGCAGCATTAGATGCAAGGCAGGGATTTAACAGGACAACAGTCCATTGTGGGCCACATTAAGGTGCACACCCACACTTGGCCAAAACTTGTGGTAGCTACAAGGAGACATTGGCACAACGTTCAGACTACACATAGACAGTGCCAGAGCAGGAATTTGAACCCAGGACTCTATAGCTGTAAGACAGCATGGCAGCCCCTTCTGCTGTAGTCTATTAGATATTTGTATACAGCATATATAATGATTATGCCTTATTGAGCATAATGATAATCCTGGATCTTCGCCTGCCTCTACATGGGTAAGTGAACATCACCATCAACAAAGATAATCACTTTGACCCTTCAATGACTTTGGTCTTGACTACTGTGAAGAGCATAAAGTTTGTGAAAAATTGATATTAACCTTCATGAGAACATCTTCTTTCTTCTTCTTTATTCCATAGCTGGCACTTGGAAAGGGGGTCGACCTCTTAGCCAATATGCTGCTGTTGGTGCCGCTGGATTCCATGCTCTATTCACCACACTCTTCCATTGTAGTCGATCGGTTGAGACGGTTCTTGCTTCGATTGCTGTCAGTCGCTGGTTCTTTAGGTCGTTCTCTACGTGTTTCAACCATGTCATCTCCGGTGCTTCTTGTTGTATCCTCCAATCAGGAGGGCGTTTTCTCCATAGGAGTTTGTGCGGTAGTCGATTTTCATCCATCCTACAGACGTGGCCGAACCATCTTAATCGACGTTTTTGAATTTCCTCCGCGATCCGCGTTCATGAGAACATAAGTCAATTTAAATCCAAGAAAAGGCCACTGAATCCAACAATTCATCTGTTTAGCCAACAGTTGCTTGATAATCTTAAGTCTACTTAGAGCAATGCCTCAGTTACCTGAAAATGCTCATGAAAATTCCTTTCCTAAAACATCTGGGGCCTCATGTATAAACGGTGCGTACGCACAGAAATGTTGCGTAAGAACTTTTCCACGTTCAAATCGCGATGTATAAAACCTACACTTGGCGTAAAGCCACGCACTTTTCCACGGTACCTCATGCCTTGTCATACGCAAGTTCTCCGCTCGGTTTTGCAAACTGGCGGCACCCAGCGTCAAAGCAATGCTACTGTTCTTGTGTGATTACTCATTATTTTCATGACGCGGCTTTATAAATACACAGAAACTAACCGCATATTGTTTATTAGTGTAATGCATCTGATTGTAATTAACTCGTAACAATATAATGGTCCAGGGAACAGCCATAGTATTCCAAATACCATAACTGCTTTAGTGTTGTTACTCTCGCTGCACCTTCTTCTTCTTCTTCTTCTTTCAGCTCCTCCCATTAGGAGTTGCCACAGCGGATCATCTTTTTCCATATTGCTCTCACTGCACCACGCGGAGTATTTATATCACTGTATCTGAGTGTGAATCACAGCAGCAGCTGATTGGAAAGAGAATTATCGGTATACGGCATTAAGGACACGCTGTCTCAGCCACTGCAAAACGTTTTAAAGCCTTTCCTGTACGGACCTCGCGGTTCAGAAACAGTTTAATCCCAAGAACTTTAAATGCACTCAATCAATTGCTCCTTGTAGAACGGTTTGTACTTATAAGTACAATCACCACACTGTAAACTTGCACTACAGTTATAATATCTCACAACCTGGGCCACTTTATAAAGCGCATATTTACATATGATGACGATATCATTTTTAAGGTGAAATGCAGCAAAATATGTTTGTTAAATTATACACATAAAACTTTAACTTCATTTAAATAATCTATATTCTTCACTGGGAGTGTCGTTAAGGATAGAATAATTAAACATGTACTACGAAGATATTTCAATGTTCTTTAAACGTTTTGAAGAATCGGCGCTAAGCTTACAGATAGCTTAACGTCTATTACAGAGCTGATTGTATGGCGATCGGTTACTTGGGGAAAGAAAAGCAAGGACTCTTGGGGCGGCCACGCCAATATATATTGAATATAAAACAGAAAGAGAAAATAACAACACAGCTAAAAACGCAGCGACAAATTTCGACAAAAGATTAAGAAGCAAGTAGTGATTCACACACATAGATCACATACGAGTAGAAGATCAAATACAAAACAAAGCATTTAACCTGCTACTTTAATTACGATGTAATTTTGAGAAACTGGTTAATTAAACGATTTTAAGATGACGTTTATAATGTTCTACTAAATGACATAATAAACTACGTGATTAAAGTGGAAAATTCGAGATTAAAGTTGACATTTCGTGCTTTTTCCCCACCGTGTGCCTTTTTTCTCTGTAACCCTAGTAAACTTTCATATGACATTCAGACAGTGGGCTTACAACTCTTCTTTTCACGGCAAGTTTGATATGTGACTTCTTTTTTATTTCCGGCACTGTGCGATTTTGTGAATGTGAGCTTTCAAGTTTCTCCAACACGCTATGTCACTCGATCAACTTCCTTTTGTTGATTATTCCACGGTTTATTTGAACAAATAGTATGTTTTTCCTTTGCCTCCACTTGGTATTCGCTGAAATTCTTATATTTTCCCCCGTGCTTTTCCCGTTGTCTTTTCACAGAAGGCTGCGCTTAAGGGCTATTTATATTGATTTGCATATTCAAATTAGGCGTAATTCGGGGAGGAGTTGGGACGTTACATAATGCGCGTGCACGAGCGTTAGTTTTCACGCTGATCGGGATTTATGTAACGAAAGAACGTGGAAGTTGGAGTACGCACAGATTCCTGCATCTGGATTTTTCTGTGTGTAAGCACATTTCGGCTTTTGTGCTTACGCCATGTTATAGTGCGAGTTCTACGCACGGCGTTATACATGAGGCCCCTGGAGAATACGCCTGACCACATCTTCATGTACAACTTCATTTCCATGTAACAGTCCTGTCATGACTGCTCATCACTCTCAAGGAGGGACTTCCAAACAGAGTCATTAGAGCACTTTAGTCCACTTGGACTACAGTTGTCCATCAGTGTCACAAAAGATCTCCTGAGCTCCTTCTGCTGGCTAACACAACCTCCATCAAGCTGGCTTACTGTATAGCAAGACAAACTAATATTTAGAAATATCTCAACGTATATTTTAAGATAACTAGAGTACGAAGGTGTTGTACCGTGTTAGCCATTATGAATGTAGAGAAAAGTCAAGCAAAATGACACCTTTTATTGGCTAACTAAAGAGATTACAATATGCAAGCTTTCGGGGCAACTCAGGCCCCTTCTTCAGGCAAGATGTAACTTTAAAATACTTAAATTGAATGGCAGATGTCTGAAAACATGTCGAATGTGATTCAAGATATCTTGAAGTAAATTCCTGTGCATTTTGATAAATACATTTCGGGATATCTTAAAATAAGTCTGTAGTTAATATAAGATACCTAAAATGCAATTCAAGATAGCTCAAAATGACTTCCTGTAAAATCGCCTATTTTTTGTCAGTTTTTCTTTTTGTCTATTTTAAGATATCTTAAAATGCATTTCAGATATCTTAAAATGATCTGTGTGTTACTTTAAGATAGCTGGAAGTTCAATGTCAAAATGTATTTTCAAATTTCTTGAAATGGAAAAGGCATTTACTTTGTGTGCCAGACGGCTGGGGACCCTACCCAGCCAGGACGCCTGGACGGTCCACGAGAGGGACGATACCTCCCCTGGGGTACGAGAGGGCAGCCGCCCGGGTCTGCTTGGGGGCCACTGGAATGGAGCTGGAAAGCTCATCCCTATGGGAGGACGTGGCCACCACCAGGGGGCGCCCGGACAGTTATGGAACCCTGGATGGCAGCACTTCTGCCAAACCAGGAAGTGCTGCTGGAAGAAATCCTAGGGGCACCCGGAGTGCTTCCGGGTGCTCTCCTGACACTTGCACCACACCAGGAAGTATCGTCAGACGGAGCATCTGGAGCCCATCTGGGTCGCCAAAGGGGCCGCCTCCCTCCAGTAGACGAGCCGGAGTTGGGAGGAAGGAGACGGAGCTTGTAAGGAGGGGAGTGGAGATAAAAGAGAAAGAGAAAGAAAGAAAGAGAAAGTGACAAGACTGTTGGTGACAAGGCATTGTGGTGCTTAGAGTAATAAAGGAGTGTGCTTTTGGACATGTCTGTCTGTCTGTGTCCGGGAGGCTGGCTTTCCACATTTGAAATATCTGAAAATGTATGTGGGATATCTTGAAAGGCATTTGAAATATCTCAAAATGTAGTGCAGAAATCTTAAAATACAACGAACAGTGATGAAAGAATCCCACTAAATATGCTTCACCTCGAATTTGGCAAGCTGAAATTTAGGGAATTTGAGTCAACTCTGCAAATGCATTGAAGTTAAAGTGGGGGTGAGGGGGTTGAAGGAGGAATTGAAATAGTTTTGAGAGGATTATATTGGTGCAATGCTTTTTAAGTGTAACTGTGAACTAGACAATAGTCTACATAGTATGCTGAAATGATTATTGTGGCCAAAATTGAGTTGTGAGCCAACAGTGCTGACCACTGCACTGCCTTGCCTCTCTGAGATAAAATTATACTCTGAGTCCTTTATTTCTCCCTGCGTCTTCTGACCTCTTGTCACTACAACTAACTAACACCTACCGTGTCTGTGATGCAAGCAATCAGCATTACACACTCTGGGGCTGTCTCTGCCACTACCCTATCTGTGCTACCTAGTGAGGAGCATAACATGCTTAATATAGCATTGGAGACAAAGAATCTATGCAAAACAAAGTATTTTCATAATACTATCCTTATGGTCAGCTGATATCCTGCAGCTACGTTCCTGCCTTGCAACCAGTGCTTTCTGGGTCAGGCTCTGGCTTCCTTGTTACTCTGCTCAGGATAAAGCTGGTGTAGAAAATGAATGGATGGATGGATGTTCAGCTAATGTACCATTCGCAATGAAAATACTGTGAGTTTTTTTTTAAACATGCATGGTGCAGATAAAGCCGAACTACTGATTGGTTAGTGACATCATGCACGTGTGACTATGCTGTAAATTAGTCATGCATGAGCGAAGCAGATTGGTCAGTGCCATAAAGTGTGAGGTGGAGTTCGCTTATAGCATACAAATGTGAGAATTCTGTTCAGGGGTGTTGCAAATCAGGCTGGCAGTGCAGGTTGAGTAGTGACAGCCCCACCCAACACTGGTTGCTACTGCTCTGTGATTTCCACACGGGCCTTGCAAGGCTTTAATGGAGTATGGGAAAAGTTTGCTTAAGGCAGTCACACAGTGAATTTTCTGGAAAAAGTTTGCCAAAAACGACACAGACAAACTCAGCAAATTCACTGTGAACAACGTTTGGCAAATTTCACAGATTATCATCATCAGATATCTTTAAATGCTAATTTGGCATCCCATACTTCTGTGCTACAAAACACTGATACACCATATACTAGGCAAGTATTTACAGCAAACAATCAGTCAATACCTGACATCTAATCATCACTCTGCTGATAAACCCACCTCTACTTTAAAAAGAACTTTACCTTTTCAGACATTATTTAAACTCTGAGGCCTGACATTTCAAAAACATATAAGAAATATTTTCGTGACTGACCCAGTACAGTTCCTCAATTCTTATTTACCTAACCAAAAACGTTGAAGTTGAAGTCTTGCAGTCAGTCCATAATGTGCTCTCATTACTTAACTAGAAAAGATGTTCCATGTATCTGTAATCTTCATTGGGAAGAAATATTGTTATTAAGTGTTTGTGCATAGTCTTAATACTCCTTGTTAAGTTACCTTCAAGCTTAATTTAAAGTATACCTTAGCAAATACCTGCTCAGTTGCCCATATATTTGTCTTTAGGCACTTTTTAATTTGTAGGCTGCTTTGGAGAGAAACATCTAAAAAATATTTTTGAACTTAAATCACAGGAGATTGAACTGAACATGCCACCTAACAAAGTGGACCAAACAGCACTAATAAGGTATAAACTCTTAAATTCTAATCCCATGTCTTTCAGTTGAAAGATTTTTTAAGCCCTATGGTGCACTGGCTTTGGCACTGGACTTTAAACTGCAAACTGCAATGCTTTTGGTTGAACGTTTGCCATTGACTGCCTGTGTGATTCTGAGTCTCTTAACCTGACTAAGTCACAGTTCAAAGATTCCTGATCCTGTAAGTCACCTTGGCTTAAATCGGTCTGCCAAACACAAAAAACAATAAAAGTGAAAGTGTGACTGCAAGTTTGTATCATGTCTGTCTGGAAACCTCATAACAAAACTGAAACACATTTAGCCAGTTATTATACAATCCAAAGGAAATCCCCTAATATGCGCAAAAATAACAAACATGAAGCCTCCTGTATCTACACAAATCTTCATAATTTATATTAGAAATACAAAGTACGCATTCTGAATATCAGGCTTTAATATGCAGATGAAAGCAGAAAGTGCAAAAAAGAAACAAATATAAGCAAGGAAGAAATAAACTGCGTGGGAGAAAACATGAAGTGCAAATACAGCTGCATTTCCACCCCACTGCCACCAAATTTTGCAATAGTTTTGCCAATCTGTTTATTCTCAGGTACACAAGGTGGCAGTGCCCTTTCTGGCATTGCATAGTAAGCTGTAAAACTTGGGTCAGAATAAGCATCTTTAGAAATGAAATGGATATGTGCAAAGAAAATATATTTAAAAACAAAATACATTCTAGCAATAAAATTCATATCTCTCAAAAACACCCCTCAGGGTAATTAAGTTTAGAACATGAATGCATAGAATTCAACTTCATATTACTTCATAATTCATTATGCTTTATACTTATACCACAAAAACTGTACAATGCATTCCCAAATACATAAAAGAAAAATAAAGAATTTTAAAATATTTTTTCCATCATCAGAAAGGTGTAAAATTGTTGAAATCAAGGCAAACAAATTCATAACGACATACTCCTTGGCTGAACACACAAGAGGATGTATAAAGAATGGGTTCAAGCAGAGCACTATAATCATCTTTCTATATGTTTCTATAGCGGGAATTCAAAGACACAAATCTATCCCATATTTATTCTTTGAGTAGCCCCACAGGATTTCAGCACCTAATTATCTGCATGACTACTTCAAACACACTCTATTGATCAAATATTTTATATATATAAAATCCTAAAAGTTTAAAAGTGCAACAATTTTATGTCACATTTTATGTCACGCTTTAAATCAGGCTTATTTTAAAACTTACATATATATGTTTGGTATCATTCTTTTCAGAATTTATTGAACTTTAATGTCATACCACATAAGTGCTAAATAAGTTATTTTTGAGTGAAACTAAAACCAAAATAAGTCTCTAGTACCTCTGTATTTAACTTGCCAGTCTGCCAGTCAGCTGACAGTGCTGACTGCCCTATGATGACAAAATTCTACAAAACAGAAGTGTAACGATATCCTTAAGCATGATTCACGTGTTCAGTAACTCTGCTAATTTATGCAAAGAATGCAGCATAACCATCCAAATATGGACATTGTCACTTTTTAAGTTGGATAAAAGATAAAGAGACCTTTTTTTTAGTGTGCCAGGAGCAAAAGTGTAGGTATAGTAGTATTTTTTAAGTTTTTCTGTGATGGCACAGAAATATACACACATACACACACACATATACCAAACTAATATCTGACAATTACAAACCACAGTTATGTGCAGCATTTCACTTTCTCTCACTCAGTATTAAGGAATGGGAATCCCCATATTCTTTGCAAAGGTTTGTCAGAATTGCTGCTCAGTCAGTCAGTCAGTCAGTCATTATCCAACCCGTTATATCCTAACACAGGGTCACAGGGGTCTGCTGGAGCCAATCCCAGCCAGCACAAGGCACAAGGCAGGAACAAACCCCAGGCAAGGCACCAGCCCACCGCAGGGCACACACACACACACCAAGCACACACTTGGGACAATTTAGGATCGCCAGTGCACCTAACCTCCATGTCTCTGGACTGTGGAAGGAAACCAGAGCACCTGGAGGAAACCTACGTAGACACGAGGAGAACATGCAAACTCCACGCAGGGAGGACACGGGAAGCAAACTCAGGTCTTCTTACTAAGAGGCAGCATCGCTACCACTGCGCCACAGTGCCACCCTAAATTGCTACTCTTCTAATGTAAATTTCAACTCTGTGTTAATTAAGTTATTTAGGCATTTTTATCCACTGCAAAAGGCTCAAAACCTGCAAAACATGTTCTCAAAAATTTAAAAAAATAGTCTAATGTCCAATACCTTTAAGCCCATCAGAAGGGTTGAAAAAATAACTAGATGTGAGGGACAACTTGTGCATCTTACAACACTGCTGTGTGATAAGCTGAGGTGTGGACATCTATGTTGTCTTAAGGCAAAGAAATCTGGTTGTTTCATTTAAAACACTTTAACCAATGACTGATCCAACAAAATCATATCAATTGTACAAACAGAGATACTGTACAGAGCCTAGAAACATGTTACGCTTGAATTACATAAACTTGCTATGCAAAGCAAACATATCCAATAAATAATTTGTAAATCTTCAAAACATTGTCACCTTCAGCTTTGGGTATTGCAAGAATATCTGGAAATCACTTCTCTGAGTAGGCCTGAAATTTATTATACAGCAATGAAATCCATTTGCTCAGTTTGTATAAAAATTAAATGTAATAAATTTGACAGCCACGAAATTTATGTCTGATCCATTTAAAAAGGATACCACAAACTTTAAAATGTGCTGATTTGTGTAAACAAAAGATTGACATTGAAAGACAATTCTTACTATATAATATGACTCATGTTATATAACATGTTCGTTTCAGAAGATTTCTGTCTGAACAAATTATACAATTGGAGTCATGTTACTTATGTTTATTATTAGTATGGCAAACCTACTTAGTAAATGAATTGCAGTATTATCAAGAATAATTCTATAGATGCTGAATCTTTGACTGATTAGTGTTTTTTTTTTTTTTAAAAGCTTTATTGTTTGAATGGTTTTTGTGCTATGTTTCAGTGTTTGTGTGGTGGTTGTATTAAAAAATCCATTATTTAACCTGTGACTCTGTTGGTTATTATTGGGCCTGAGGTTTGGGGCTTATGGAGCACCGTAATGCTTAGTCTATATATATATATATATATACAGTGGTGTGAAAAACTATTTGCCCCCTTCCTGATTTCTTATTCTTTTGCATGTTTGTCACACAAAATGTTTCTGATCATCAAACACATTTAACTATTGGTCAAATATAACACAAGTAAACACAAAATGCAGTTTTTAAATGATGGTTTTTATTATTTAGGGAGAAAAAAAATCCAAACCTACATGGCCCTGTGTAAAAAGTAATTGCCCCCTGAACCTAATAACTGGTTGGGCCACCCTTAGCAGCAATAACTGCAATCAAGCATTTGCGATAACTTGCAATGAGTCTGTTACAGCGCTCTGGAGGAATTTTGGCCCACTCATCTTTGCAGAATTGTTGTAATTCACCTTTATTTGAGGGTTTTCTAGCATGAACCGCCTTTTTAAGGTCATGCCATAGCATCTCAATTGGATTCAGGTCAGGACTTCATTTTGTTTTTCTTCAGCCATTCAGAGGTGGATTTGCTGGTGTGTTTTGGGTCATTGTCCTGTTGCAGCACCCAAAAATGCTTCAGCTTGAGTTGACAAACAGATGGCCGGACATTCTCCTTCAGGATTTTTTGGTAGACAGTAGAATTCATGGTTCCATCTATCACAGCAAGCCTTCCAGGTCCTGAAGCAGCAAAACAACCCCAGACCATCACACTACCACCACCATATTTTACTGTTGGTATGATGTTCTTTTTCTGAAATGCTGTGTTCCTTTTACGCCAGATGTAACGAGACATTTTCCTTCCAAAAAGTTCAACTTTTGTCTCATCAGTCCACAAGGTATTTTCCCAAAAGTCTTGGCAATCATTGAGATGTTTCTTAGCAAAACTGAGACGAGCCCTAATGTTCTTTTTGCTTAACAGTGGTTTGTGTCTTGCAAATCTGCCATGCAGGCCGTTTTTACCCAGTCTCTTTCTTATGGTGGAGTCGTGAACACTGACCTTAATTGAGGCAACAGTTCTTTAGACATTGTCCTGGGGTCTTTTGTGACCTCTCAGATGTCTCAGTTGTCTCTGCGCTCTTGGGGTAATTTTGGTCGGCCGGCCTCTCCTGGGAAGGTTCACCACTGTTCCATGTTTTTGCCATTTGTGGATAATGGCTCTCACTGTGGTTCGCTGGAGTCTCACAGCTTTAGAAATGGCTTTATAACCTTTACCAGACTGATAGATCTCAATTACTTCTGTTCTCATTTGTTCCTGAATTTCTTTGGATCTTGGCATGATGTCAAGCTTTTGAGGTGCTTTTGGTCTACTTCTGTGTCAGGCAGCTCCTATTTAAGTGATTTCTTGACTGAAACAGGTGTGGCAGTAATCAGGCCTGGGGGTGGCTATGGAAATTGAACTCAGGTGTGATACACCACAGTTAGGTTATTTTTTAACAAGGGGGCAATTACTTTTTCACACAGGGCCATGTAGGTTTGGATTTTTTTCTCCCTAAATAATAAAACCATCATTTAAAACTGCATTTTGTGTTTACTTGTGTTATATTTGACTAATGGTTAAATGTGTTTGATGATCAGAAACATTTTGTGTGACAAACATGCAAAAGAATAAGAAATCAGGAAGGGGGCAAATATTTTTTCACACTACTGTATATATATACAGTGCCTTCCACTATTATTGACACCACTTGCAGAAATTTGTAAGAAGGGTTAGAAAAAAAACTGAAAGACATTTGACTTTTAATTAGATCAAGTTAATTCAAAGAAAAGCAAAGCCTTCATCAAGAAATAAACATTTGTAACAAAGCACATGTGTAGATAGATAGATAGATAGATAGATAGATAGATAGATAGATAGATAGATAGATAGATAGATAGATAGATAATGTCACAAACGTGCGAAGTTGGAGGCAACTAAAGGGCTTAGAGAATGGTAGTGACTCACCTGGCCAGGGAGCGGCAGGATGTACTGACTTTCTTTCTAAGTTCCCTGCAGACCTTTCCAGGGAAATCCCGCCAGGTTCCCTCGACTCTGAAGATGTCACTTCCTGTCACAGCCCCGATGACATCACTTCCCTAAGACTCCCTATAAAACCTCACTCCCCTCCTCTGGATTTCAGTTCTGTTTTGGACTCAGTCTTGTAAACTACTCTTGCTTTACAATTCTTTATTTTTTCAGCCAGGAACATATTATACGGGTGGCTGCCCCAAATCTTTACCATGTATAAAGTCTTGTACTTTCACTGTAGATAGATAGATAGATAGATAGATAGATAGATAGATAGATAGATAGATAGATAGATAGATAGATAGATAGATAGATAGATAGATAGATAGATAGATAGGTCTATTCATAATCTGATTATTTGAGTGGTCACCTATCAGGTAACACTTCTGATTAGTCGGGCAGTGAGCAAACATCCACCACGCATTCTCAGTTGCATAATTTGTTTATCAGCTGTATTGACAAATACATCAAGATATATTAAATAAGTGGTATATACCTTGTATTCAAGGTGATGAGTAAACTAAGGACTTATAAAAAATATGATAAATCTTTCATGCTTAGACTGACAATAACTTTTGTCTCACTGACAATAGTTTTTTTTTCGTGATCATTTTCCCATTTTTAAATCATGGATAAGTATGAAACTGATTACAGTTATCAGGGAATAAACTGGCGCTTGAGCATTGGACACTCACTGGCTTCATCTTTTTGTTATCGATCCCTCTAAATCCTCACCAGTTATCTTTTCACTCAGTTGACAGAATAATGTCAACAAATTGTACACAAAAGAACAGATTTTTTATATAATACCAGGCTTACTGTATACTGTATAAAACAATGAACTTGAGTTTAACGGGCACAGTTTTTATTCACAAATGCTAATTTAGGACTTGAATTGGCCCGCTGTTGATCTGTGAATTAAGGTATTTTGCAATAAAAGGAAACCCATGCAGGATCGAGATGGGTCCAAGTGCAGCTGGCAATACCATCAACTGGTTCAAGCCCAAAAAAGGAATGGGAGATCCCCACAATTCTGAATCAATTATATAACATGGAAGATGTAAGGATGGAATTACAATTGCCAGAAGTGCAATCAAAGTAACATTATCATAAATAAAATACAAAATAAAATACTTGCAACATATCCAGTTCCTTTTCTTACAAGAACTAGCGCAATTTGCAATTCAAAATGGAAGGATATCCAGTAACTATAATAAAGAAGATTATCAAGAGGCCATACTGAAGTCTCATATATTTTAATGCAACTTCTTAAGTTTAGAAGTGCATACTTTTATATAGGAAAAAATGGGTGCCTGCATTCTTGCATATAATGGTTATATAATGGCACTTCATGCTTCTGGGTTGCGTGGCTACTTGTATAATTATTGCTAGACACAGCACCATTTCATTCTGGGAAGTGTTCTTTGCATAAAGTTTGTTATTTGTATTTTGAAAAATGTCCTATTATGTAGAAAAAAAAAAAAGAAATCTTCAAATATGTAGTAGGCTACACAGCAGAACACTGACGGGTCAAGAAAACCTGGACTTAGCCAGTTGTGGTTAAAAGTTTGTGAACTCTTTAGAATTTTCTATTTTTCTACATAAATATGACCTAAAACATCATCAGATTTTCACTCAAGTCCTAAAAGCAGATAAAGAGAAACCAGTTAAACAACTGAGACAAAAATGTTATACTTGATCATTTATTTATTGAAGAAAATGATCGAATATTACATATTTGTGAGTGGCAAAAGTATGTGAACCTCTAGGATTAGCAGTTAGTTTGAAGGTGAAATTCGAGTCAGGTGTTTTCAATCAATGAGATGACAATCAGGTGTGAGTGGGCACCCTGTGTTATTTAAAGAACAGGAATCTATCAAAGTCTGCTCTTCACAACACATGTTTGTGGAAGTGTATCATGGCAAGAACAAAGGAGATTTCTGAAGACCTCAGAAAAAGAGTTGTTGATGCTCATCAGGCTGGAAAAGGTTACAAAACCATCTTTAAAGAGTTTGGACTCCACCAATCCACAGTCAGACAGATTGTGTACAAATGGAGAAAATTCAAGACCATTGTTACCCTCCCCAGGAGTGGTCGACCAACAAAGATCACTCCAAGAGCAAGGCGTATAATAGTCGGCGAGGTCACAAAGGACCCCAGGGTAACTTCTAAGCAATGGAAGGCCTTTCTCACATTGGCTAATGTTCATGTTCATGAGTCCACCATCAGGAGAACACTGAACAACAATGGTGTGCATGGCAGGGTTGCAAGGAGAAAGCCACTGCGCTCCAGAAAAAACAAAACATTGCAGCTCGTCTGCAGTTTGCTAAACATCATGTGGACAAACCAGAAGGCTATTGGAAGAATGTTTTGTGGACGGATGAGACTAAAGTAGAGCTTTTTGGTTTAAATGAAAAGCGTTATGTTTGGAGAAAGGAAAACACTGCATTCCAGCTTAAGAACCTTATCCCATCTGTGAAACATGGTGGTGGTAGTGTCATGGTTTGGGCCTGTTTTGCTGCATCTGGGCCAGGACGGCTTGCCTTCATTGATGGAACAATGAATTCTGAATTATATCAGAGAATTTTAAAGGAAAATGTCAGGACATCTGTCCATGAACTGAATCTCAAGAGAAGGTGGGTCATGCAGCAAGACAACAACCCTAAGCACACAAGTCGTTCTACCAAAGAATGGTTAAAGAAGAATAAAGTTAATGTTTTGGAATGGCCAAGTCAAAGTCCTGACCTTAATCCAATTGAAATATTGTGGAAGGACCTGAAACGAGCAGTTAATGTGAGGAAACCCACCAACATCCCAGAGTTGAAGCTGTTCTGTACGGAGGAATGGGTAAAATTCTTCCAAGCCGGTGTGCAGGAATGGTCAAAAGCTACCAGAAACGTTTAGTTGCAGTTATTGCTGCAAAAAGGGGGTCACACAGATACTGAAAGCAAAGGTTCACATACTTTGCCACTCACAAATATGCATATTCGATCATTTTCCTTAATAAGTAAATTACCAAGTATAATATTTTGTCTAATTTGTTTAACTGGTTTCTCTTTATCTACTTTTAGGACTTGAGTAAAGATCTGATGATGTTTTAGGTCATATTTATGCAGAAATATAGAAATTTCTAAAGGGTTCACAAACTTTCAAGCACAACTGTACCCTATGTGATTGTTTGCAGCCAGAGTCCTTTTAAAATAATGGCCCATTGATATTTCATGGTAATTTACTGTATGGAACCTGCTATGGATATAAATAAATAAAGGTTGTTTCTGGAACATGTGGATGGGTCTTTTGAGAACCAAAAACGCTTCACCTATGGCATCACTCTGGAGAACCACTCTGGCACCTTTATGGTGATAGTGTTCCTTTATCGTGTTATAACTTTCTAGAGCATTTTATGTGTACATTTTCTGCTACGGTTCTCCACCACGCTCTCTAAAGTCTAGCGATCTTCTTAGTAGTCTACTAGTCATATGTACATCAAGTACATCGGTACATCTATGGAAATTATTAAGTTCTGGTAAACATAAACACAATTTTCTAATGTGTTATTAGCAATTACTCGAGAAACGTTTTCATCTCACTTGGTTTACCTTTTATATCTCCATTAGCTAAAAGATTATATACAGCGTGTTTAAGAGAAAGCCATAATTCCTTTGGGTCACCGCTCACCGCCACTGCTGTCAGCACAAGGTCATGATAACCTCAGGTAAAAGCATGGCGCTATAAAACTGAGCGTCTAGGAAGCCCATGCCTCTGCTTCTCGTCTCCAGTAGTCGATCTGTGCGTCGAGTCTGAATTTAACAGATTGCAGTTGCGTCACCGCTGGTCGGATGCGATTGCCACGCCCACAGCACACGCAATATCTTGCAGTGAGAACGCCAAAAAGTCGTCCAGGTTTTGTTCCCGCTTGGCGCACGGGGCTCTCTCCGACTCTGAATGACTCAGAATTGGGATGAACGGGGTCAGAAAATTCAAGACTGGACACTATGATATAAAAGGCATGGAGTGTAAATGTAAAGGAAGAGAAACAAAGCTGACCTAACAAAATACCACGCATTATATTTAAAACACATCTAAACCATGCTCGACTTCACATTGCAAAATGCAACTTTGATGTTTAAATATTCGGGCTGTGCAATGACCTTAGCTCTAAGCCCAGAAAAATATAATTTCATATGTTACATGAAGAACATAAGAATTAAATGAACACAAACATCAAAATCAGATTTTTTTGGAGAGTGAAAATTTAATTCTATTTTGTCCATCCATGCTAGTGAGTAAAGGAATGTCTTCATTTAGACAGTGGATTTAAATTGACACAATACATGTTTTTATTTTATGCTTAATTTTAACTTAATCTTCAGGTACTTAAATATATATACACTGCAGTTCTCTTTTATACTTATGTAATATTCCCGTTGACTAAACATTTATTGAATTACCAGTTATTTTATATTAATTTATACATTAATCTAAACACACATTTATTGAATTAACTTTTATTTTAAATTCATTTAGAGTTTCATCTAAATGTACATTTATTGCATATTTATTTTATGCTTATAGTTAAATCTCTCAGCTAACTAAATTTGTGTTTTAATGCAATTTTATACTATTTTATAGTTTAGTCCTCAGTTAAATAAATATTTAACTTTTATCATGTAAACATATAAATAAATCTCTATTTAATGCACTTTTACTTTATGGTACTTTACTGCTTCATCAGTCAGTTAACTTAATATTTATTAATTTATTGCACTTTTATAGTTTTGTAGTATTATTAAGGAGACTTATTTGCTCAGTTAACTAAATGTTTATTTAATGCTCTTTTATGATATTTTAGTTAAATCTCTAATTAAATAAGTACAATATTTAATGCACTTTTGCTATGCTAATTCATAGTTAAATCCCTCAATTAAGAAAATATGTATTTAATGCACTTTTATTGTATATTACTTTAATTTTAGTTATTTATTAATGCAATTTTTATTTTTTTCTAACATATAATTATGTCTCTCAGCTGCTCAAATTTGCATTTACTGCACTTTTATTATGCTAACTTGTAGTTAAATATTTAAATTGACCATTTTAATGCACTTATACTTTATGCTAATTTATAGTTTATGGTAAGTCAATGAAATACTTATCTAATGCAATTTTATTTTATGCTAAAGTATTGTTTAATCACCAAATTAACTAAATATGCATTTAATGTTATTTTATTTTATGTTTATAGTTTAATCACTCACTTAACTAAATATATAATAAATGCCCCCTCATGTAATGCTAACTTTTGTGGACAGGCCGAAGAAAATATTTTTTTATATTAAAAAAAGCACGCAGGTAACTAGATCAGAAAATTTTAAGTTCTTCCATAAAAAAATGAAAAGATTAAAACAAATATTGTGCATTTAATTAACGGATAATTGTAGTTGTTGTTTTTAAAGCTGTATGCATGTTATCATTTGTTTTCACATGTGGTAACAAAAAACTTAGCAAGAATGAATCAAATATCTACGATGCAATAATATTTTTTACGACTGAATCTTTATTTAAAAAACGAACATCTTAAACAAGCAGACATCAGTTTGCGCTTGCATGTGTAAAAATATTAGAAATAACAGAAACAGTCGTGCATACGCGTGCCAATGATTGCGGCAATTATTCAAAATACCGATTTAAATTTTGAAACTGTATTCACGAATACTGCAGCCATTGCTAGGCAAGCCTTGAGAACAGTAAGAGTAAAAGCTGAATTCATAAAGCAACATTGCAAAGGACGGAGCGGGAGGTGGACCTTCCATGTCATTTGTATGGACAGACGCGCTCAGGTGGGCATATCATCAGCTAGCAGCGGCAATATGAAGTATGATGTACTGCATCGGCTACTCTTTAGGTAATTAGTTAAGAAAAACAACGAACTCAATCAATCAGCAGGGTGTCGGTTTACTTATTTCATGTAATATTGATTTGCGATTAGGTGTCAAAGATTATATCGATTTAAATATATTTCTTAAAGGACGCATTATGACATTTATTTCCATCTGATACTGATTTCCTTAACTGAACATTTTTCTCATGGACGTCGTCTCCTAGGAATCATGAAAGAGATTTAATACCGATTTAAACTAATATATAGAATAATAATCCATTATTAAAATATAAGAATGTACTGTCATAAATTATGAAGACAATGTACAATTTCTGAACGCAGAGCGAAGTTTTCGGTTTATCACAATTCCACATGCGTATTTGGTCCCTAAAAGTTACATCATCGTTACTTTTAAATGGCACAAGATTAACATTTAAAATTCTATTTCATTTTATGAAGGAGACTAAGATTGCTGGATAGGCAATGAAAACATATATCAAGTTTAAAAGGCGGTGCCCCCTGATAAAACTATGCAGCATAAATTAATGGAGGACGGGGTCAAGCCACAAACACGGTGGGATGAGGCCTGGGAATACGTTCTTTTATTTGACTTTAAAATAATATAACATACCAAAAAGGGCGTAGCCAGGTTCCTTGGTGGAGTGAGTCTTTTTTCCCCAAAAAATTGACTTTTTAAAAATTAGCTTACCATTTTGTTAATTTTCAATATGTTATATATTTCCCTGGCCTAAGGATAGAATAAACGGAGGCCTACTGAAACACTATTGCTTCGTCTCTCATTCTAATTCTTAAAAAGTATCAAGTTAGTGTTAGTTTCAAAGCAACATTAAGCCAAAGTTTTTCTTTATAAATGAAATACATAAATAAATCGTAAAATAGAGCAATGTTTTATAATACTAAACACTAGTTATGAAATGCTACATTAGCGTTCAATATTCAGCTTCAATAATGATTTTTTTCATTTGACTTCGCAGGTTTTATTTAATAATTACCTTTTTTTTGCTGTTTACGTTTCATAGTTGGACATTGGACGTTTCTACAGGAAAGCTTATTATTTACCTATTATTTAATTAAGGCGGATTTGTCGCCTATCAATCAATCAGTGAATCAATCTTGTATGCTGTAATTTTTTTTAAATTTATTGACTCATTTATATATATCATTGCTCTTTTTCGTGAGAGTATTTATTTAATAATTACCTTATAATCGATCAGATTTTGGCAGAAATGGCGTTCCATACGCTCCTGCCAATTGAGATTTCCAGCCTAATTTAATAGACCCGACTCTTGTATCCCAATGTTCTTTCTGAAGCCCATGGGGTACACAACTACATTTTATCAGTTGACAAAATCATAACAGTTGCGAGCTCATGTTTACTAGCAAAATATTAGCGGATGATAGATAATGGTGTCCTCGACTCTGCAACCCAAAGGAGCTGACTAATTTGATAATATTTTAGCTGCAGTCATAATATATTGAGAACGCGAAAGTCCAGTTGAAAGGCCTACCTTGTATTCTTGATTTTCGGAATAGTTGTTCTATTCTGTGACAATCGTTTCCTTTTTTCTCGTTCTTTTCGTCCCTTTATCAAAAGCTATCGGTTGCTCCAATGGGCAAAGCAGCTGATTTATTTCGGCTATGCATTTTCTCGGCATGTATGCGTAGCAGTTTTAATGTACGTATATAACATATATATTGTATTTTAAATATAATGTAAACGATATTTACGAACATTATGCGCTTATTATTAATTTTTGGAACGCTAGCAATTTGGGTTACACCGCTGTAACATAACATAACATATTCAGATTCGTTTTCAGCGTCTGGAGTGTATCCCTTCAGCAGCTTGAGGAAAGCAGAATATACCCAAAAAGCAAAAGCAATGAAAGAATATGACAGGATAGAATAACTTAGGCAGACTTTAGTATTGTTTGTAGTAGGAAAGTTACACTGGTAAATAAGCCATGACTCAAAAACTGATGTACACACACTCAAGATTTGTACAAACAGAACAATTACCTTTAATAATAATAATAGAATTTACCTGCATCTCTAGAAGCAATAAAATTCAAAATGCGAATATACCCGAGTTCTTTAATCTGTTGCTCTATACCAGGGGTGGGCAAACTCGGTCTTGGAGGGCCGCAGAGGCGGCAGGTTTTTATTCCAACCCAGTTACTTAATTAGAAAATAATCCTTGCCAATAATTTAATTTCATGACTTGTTAATGCTTTAAATCTGCCATGTCAAGTCATTCTCATATCTTAGATTTTTTTTCCTAAGGATATCGTCCAAATTATTTGAAGTCTAAAATTGAGGAGTAATTCTCAGCCCTTTACTTTTTTTCTCTTCACTCTCTTTCTAAGTAATTAAACCAAAGAGTGCACATTAAATACACACAGGTGTAAGTGGAAACAAGTTAAATGGAGAAATGCTCGTTTCTTTTGTCATTTGCATCTTATTGCTAATAAAGAGCAGTTAAAAAACAAGAATAGAGCTTTTAAAGACTAAAACAGGCAATAAGGGTTCAAAATCTTAATGAGCCAAACCACTAAAATGAAGAAGCGTTACTTGAGCAATAAGTGTTTCTGATTAAGTAACTGGGTTGGAACAAAAACCTGCAGCCACTGCGGCCCTCCAGGAATGACTTTGCCCACTCCTGCTCTACACCGTTAGAAACCTAAATCGGCAGCCTAATGGCAGCAGCTAAAAATTAGGTAAAACAGGACGTCCACTGTCTGAAAGAACCGAGTCGGCTTTCTTTCAGACAAAGAAAATAGATTATTTAATAGACTCAATATGTTCTTGTGTTATTCTCTGCCTCTTTTGGCATGTGCAAGACCAAAGAAATGAGGACTTTTCACATTCGGTTGGACGACGTTATGTTATGTCTGCTAGTGTAACACGGAAGAACGTGATTATGTAAGAAATAATAAATATTTAAGAGAAAGTGTGCGTAACACCGACTGTGCGAGATAACGTTGTACAGTATATATCACTTAAAAATAACATTTCCATGAGACATTGTCAATCCCTTTGAATCTAGTTCAGCCTATGGGTCTGAGCCTATGTCGACATTTTTGCATCCTCTTTGAAACCCGCATGCACAGTTAGAAGTCGCGGCACCCTTTGTACAAGGCATCAGCCCACTCTGGCCAGTCCGCCGCCGGGCACAACCACGCACTCAGTGACTCACTGGACCCAGGTGAAGTATCCATTTAGCTTAGCAAATTCGCGTATGGGAGGAAAACTAGACTATGGGGGGAAAACCCAAGTTTACGGGGACAAAGTCCACGCAGGCTGATTCAAGGTTTGGATTCGAAACCAGTGATGCATGTAAGCGCTAAAAATGCACGCACGGACCCAGAATCCATTAATAATAATAATAATAATAATAATAATAATAATAATAATAATAATAATAATAAATGCATTTGGCACATTTCATGCATTGAAAACAAATCCTTGTGCTTTACAATACACGTTACCTGATGGTACTGTATATGGAAACAATGAAACCGAAGCTAATAGCATGTTATAAAATAATAACTTACTAAATAAAGTAAATAATTTAAAGAGTACCTAAAATGTTGCTAAAATATTGCGCTAAATTTTTATATTTTACTCTTTATTATAATTTGATAAGGTTACATAATAATTGAAATGATGACTTTAAAATATGAAATATCACAGTTACGACCTACAAGAAGCGGTCAGATACACGCCGGCAGCGCGCACAGCAGTCGGGGCAGCTCATGAAAGCGGCACCTTGAAGGATACGCCTGCAGCGCGCGCCCCAGTCCACAATGCATATCAAGTGCTGAATTAGAAAAAATAAAGTGAATTGCAACACGAGGAGTTCGCATTGGCTGAAAAGCTGACTGAATACGCAGGAGCGTCTGGAGGAAGCAGGCATCACAGCACAACGCCTATGATGTGTTATATCGAATGCGAAATCA
This sequence comes from Polypterus senegalus, assembly GCF_016835505.1. Lineage (NCBI taxonomy): Eukaryota > Metazoa > Chordata > Cladistia > Polypteriformes > Polypteridae > Polypterus > Polypterus senegalus. The sequence continues at coordinate 41,598,784 of NC_053162.1, forward strand.
AAGGCGCGTCATCTCATTGTGCCGCCCTGCGTTGCGAGGCATCAGGCGAGTCGGTAAGCTTTAAATTACATTTGAACTAAGAAGGTAAAAAGATAGACACAAAATTACCCACGAGTACAAGGCCCATTTTAGACAAATGTCTGCCACCACCTGCATGCTGCGACATGCCGTCATGGGCTCTACAAAACGGCTAATATTACGCGCACTCTCAACCTTGAACAATGGCAAATAACGCAGAAATGAAGAATGCGATTGCTTTAAGTGATCTCGACAGTTGACGATTCTTAAATCCAACAAGAGCAGGCTCACAGAGCAGCTGAGATCCAGTACATGTATTTCAGAGAGCCTGCGCATTACTACCCAAGAATTCGGACTTTACAAAGGTTAACTTCAAACTGTACCTGAGCAACGTAAAGCTGAGGTTTATAAGAGTTTTAGGTTGGAGAGGAAAGAAAAATACGCCCGGGTACTTACTAGAGCTGCCGATGCCTCCTACCAACGGGGGAGAAATCGAAAGTGAAACTTAAAACTCAAAGTTTTATTTTCGCGTTAAATCATAAATTAAAGAATCTAGAGGTCCATGCAGTCGCCCCCTAGCGACCCACGTTTTGCCTAAGTCGTATATTTAAACGTCGTCATATAAAAAGAAGTGCCCAATAAAAAAATTTAATACACCTATACAAACTATTCAGTTGTTAAAGTAGGTTCTGCTTCCCGCGAGCATGAGTAAATAATGGAAACATAATAATGAATTGTTAAGTGTACATTTTATTTGAACTATATGGACTTCTAAATAAAAATGCGTTACTTAAAAATGGTCAGATACAGCAGTCGGACTTTTTTTCAAAAGTGAAGAACACGCAATTTACTTTCCTTTTACATGCAGTTAGCATGTTTTTATTTAAATTTTGAAAAAATGCGTTGCTTATAATGTATAAGATTTCATTATTTTTTAATCAACATAATATATTGAGTTTGTTATGTCAAGAATCGCAATGTGTGGCAAAGCAGAGTAATTCTGTCATTATCCAAGCGAGCCTGACTGCGTAAATGTTCGACCAAGGGTCCACACGTCGAAATCACCAAGGGGGACCCTCAATGAAACAACTGAATACTCGCGACACAAAATCAAAAGTGGGAAAAACCGCGCTGCATGAAACGACTGGCTAACGGCGCTGCCAAATTGTTAAAAGTGAGATAACCTCCTAGCCAGAAACTCTATTAATTAAATCACCTAGAGGCGTGTGGGGGTCTTCATCTGTAGAAATGTTACACATGTTTGGGCTTGTGTTCTCCGAGACCCTTTGACCAACAGTAATGGGATTTAGTAATGGCTGGATGCCCTTTATAATGTGTACAGTAGTCTATTAGTGTGTGTTAATCGAAGGACTGCACGTGGCTCAGCGGTAGCTCTGCGCCTTTTAGTTTGAGATTCGCATCCAAGATGCCTATAGAGTTGAGTTTGCAAACACTCCCTGTGTGTTCGTGGGTTTCTTTCCCCTAGCCAAAGAAATGGCCAGATAAGTGAACTGGCATTGAAATTGGCCTTTCTGTGGGTGTGTTTGCCTCGAGATGGACTGGCGCCCTGTCCAGATGTTCCTGCCTTGCACCCATGACAGTTGTGACAGGCACCGGCTTACATGCGGCCCTGCCATGGATGAGCGAGCTAGCAAAATGGATAGATGGTTTATAGGACTGGCAATATTAAGGGGCTGTCAGAAGGCAAAAATCAGTGCGAGGAAGCAACCGAGCGCTAAAATATATGAGCACTTCACAAGGAAGTTTCAACAAATCACTTGAGTAATCGCTTGCAATAGAGCCTGGACTTTTATTTTTAACTATTTATAAAAGAAAACGATGTAATCCCAGTGAACAAAGGCCATGAATGCCATCTCAAATTACTTCTGACAAATTATCGGGGGTGCACAATCTTTTAAGCCTTAAATGCGTTGCTGACCATAATTTGGGGGTTATTATGCAAATTGTAAGAATAATTTGAGATGTAATATTGTAACTTAATAAGTCTCCTTCACAAAGATCATTTATATAGAGTAACGTCACTCGACACTTTATGAACGACACAGGAGTACATTTCACAGAAACAAGGTTAAACTAATTTAGCAGAATGATTTCTATGAAAAGTTCTGTTTAAATTTAGAGTTCAGATTAAGTTATACAAACTGGACATGCCACAATGTCAGAATCATGATCTAAATTTGCATGAATCTCATTAAAGTTGTTTAATTAGATTCATGCAAATTTATATCATAATAATAAATGAATACTGTATTTAAATAACAGAGCATATTTTATAATATGTATCACATAGCTAATATTCATTTCTTACTTCATTCTCTGGAATGTTTCGATTCTAACAGCATTCAGACAGGCCTAACAGTTTAAACTGCTAGCGTAGCATAATATAATAGAAAATAACAATGAAATGAATGAAACAAAAGGCAGGGGAACAACTCTGGATGGGGGTCACTGACAATATTATTCTAGTAATTCTAATATATTTATGCGATTTTTCACAACTCTTAATTGGATTAAGCATATTTGAGAAGGTAATGTGTTGTGTTTCTCTTTTTTTTTACATGTTGCTGTAGATTCGGTGAAGACAAACAGACTGCAGTATAAAATACACACCAATGAAATTGCCTTTTTTCTTTAATTTTTGTGTGTTAGTTTCTGATACAGGTTGTGGAAATATACATTTTATTACAAAAAATTTAAAAAGGCATGATGTGTTCATCTTGACAGGAAACTCCAAATCAGAACATCAATAAGATGTATTTTATTTGATATACCCTTCATGAATACTAACAGAAAGTACAAATGATAGTAGATTTCAGCCCAATAAAATAACAAAGACGTAAATAGAATATTAAAAGACATCTTACGAGTGAACGCAAGGGTGTGCTTGTATAGGAATTAACTATACAGACAGACAATTTAAAAGATGAAACAGCCGCCATCCATTCCCTAGCTGCGGTGTGCGGTGTCCCATATGTCAGCATTGTTAGTGTAGCACAACCAGATAGCTGCGAATGTAAACAGAGGTGAGCGGAGTCAGACCAAGAGCAGAAAACCAGCCAGACTATAAACTGAGCCATCAACTGTTTGCATAATAAAACATCTTGTCAGACGTCATCTGTTGCTGCAGTGCCTACCCAGTGGCCCTCGCCTGCATATTATTGAGGAGACTGCGTCCTAGAAGACAATTAGTATCTGCAACACGGTCAAACTAATTTTTTTTGTTCTTTATTTTGCCTTATACAATTTCTTGTATTAGGAATTTGTTAGTTTTCGCATACCCCTTGGGGTCAGAGTACAGGGTCTGCCATTGTACAGCACCCCTGGAGCAATTGAAGGTTAAGGGTCTTGCTCAAGGGCCCAGCAGAGTAGGATCTCTTTTTGGCAGTAACAGGGATTTGAACCAGCAACCTTCGGGATACCAGCGAAGATCCTTAGCCTCAGAGCCACCACTTTCAGTGCTAAAATTTTTGCTTGATTTATGCTTTACCTATTATGAGAAAGTTTACATGCTATGTTCTATAAAATGCTCAGCTTACCTTTTCGTGCAGGTGAAGTGAAAAATACAGAGCCGTGCCAAACGTACTAGGGAATGTGATTTTCAGGGGTCACTGCATTTATCAAAACATCCGTAATAAAGATAGTGTAAGCTGTCACTGATTATTTTGGAAATATTGTAGGATGTCATTTATCATTTTGGTAATAGTTAGAAAGCCCTGCGTTCGTATTACAGCTATGTTACTTACTTATTGTTTGGGTCTTTTATGTTGATACTACCTCTTGTTATTTACATTTGCAACTGTACCTGATTGGGTTAGCGAGCCAGGACGACCTGGGGCGGAGCGCATCTTTGCCGCATTTCCTTGATCAGAGAACAGGTTGGGCCAGATCGATGCACGAGGTGCCTAGTGAACTGTTTTAGCTCTCGGAGTAAAGTGTCTGGCTATTCTTTATACTGGCTACCATCTACTGAGAATTATGCTAACAAGCCAAGGCTTTTTACTTGTCACAATTGTGTAGGAAGCTAGCAGTTAGTAAGGAGTACATTCACTAAGCAAATTATTACAGGGGCACTATGGTAATTCTGGGTAGGGCCTCATTTTGTTCTCATAACAGCCTCAGTTCTTCGTGGCATGGATTCCACAAAATCCCCTTGAGATTCTATATCATGTTATTATGTTTGCATCACAGTGATTGTGCAGATGCACAATCATACTGCGAATCTCCCATTCCACATGCTCCAATAGCAACTGGAGAGATTACTGAAGAACACCGAACTCTTTGTCATGTTCATAAAACCAGTTTGAGATGAGTTTTGCATTGTGACATGATGCATTATCATGCTGGAAGCCACTAAAATATAAATTGTAGTTGATTGTAGAAATGAAGGGATGCACATGGTTAGTAACATTATTCAAATAGGCCTTGGCTTCCAAGTAATGATTGTTAGGTATTAACTGGCTCAAAGTGTGCCAAGAAAACGTTCTCCATAAAATTGCAATACTAGCAGCAGCCTGGACTGCTAACTGGCCATCAGGGGCTCGTATGAACACATTTGGCTTGCGCCATGTTCAATTCTTTTCCCAAACTGAACAACAACATTTATTTATATAGCACATTTTCATACAAACAATGTAGCTCAAAGTGCTTTACATGATGAAGAAAGAGAAAAAACACAAAATAAATAATTAAAATTAGGGAACACTAATTAACATAGAATAAAATTTAGGTCCGATGGCCAGAAAAAACAAAAAAACTCCAGACAGCTGGAGAAAAAAAATAAAATCTGCAGGGGTTCCAGGCCACGAGACCACCCAGCCTCTTCTAGGCATTCTACTTAACATAAATGACCTCAATCAGTCCTCATTGTATTCAGGGTTCTCATGGAAGAATTTGATAATGATGGTCATGTGGACTTCTGGCCTTTAATCCTTCAATGTAAGTACATCAGGGTGCTTTGATCAGGTGGTGGTGGCACAGATCGCCACCACAGAAAACCGGAAAAAGAAAAGAAGAGAAAGTAGGGGTTTGTACGGATTTTGATGCCACCATGAACAATAATGATGATTAAATGAATATACAGAGCATCAGGATTTAACTAAGATGAAGCTATGAGAAAGCCATGTCAAAGTAATGAGTTTTCAGCAGTGTTTTAAAGTGCTCCACTGTATTAGCCTGGCGAATTCTTATTGGCAAGCTATTCCAGATTTTAGCTGCGTAACAGCAGAAGGCTGCCTCACCACTTCTTTTAATTGTAGCTCTTGGAATTCTAAGTAGACACTTATTTGAAGATCTAAGGTTACGGCTTGGAGTGCAAGGTGTAAGACATTCTGAAATATTGGATGGAGCGAGATTATTTAAGGCTTTGTGAACCATAAGCAGTATTTTAAAGTCAATTCTAAATGACACAGGTAACCAGTGTAGTGACATCAAAACTGTGGTGATGTGCTCGGATTTTCTTTTCCAAGTTACGATTCTAGCAGCTGCATTTTGCACTAGTTGCAATCGATTGATGTCTTTTTTTGGTAGCCCTGAGAGGAGTGTGTTATAGTAATCTATTTGACTAAAAACAAAAGCGTGAACTCATTTTTCAGCATCTTGCAATGCTATAAGAGGTCTAACTTTTACTATATTTCTTAAGTGAAAAAATGTTGCCCTAGTAATCTGATTAATATGTGATTTAAAATTCAGGTCATAGTCAATAGTTACCCCTAAATTCTTTACCTCAGTCTTGTCTTTTAATCCTAATGCATCAAATTTATTTCTAATAACCTCATTATTGCCAATCACTAAAATTTCTGTTTTCTCTTTATTTAGTTTGAGAAAATTACTACTCATCCATTCGGAAACACAAGTGAGACGTTGTGTCAGTGAATCAAGAGTGTCGGGGTCATCAGGTGCCATTGATAAATACAGCTTGTGTCATTAGCATAGCTGTGGTAGGTCACGTTATGCCCCGAGATAATCTGACCTAACGGAAGCATGTAAATCGAAAAGAGCCGCCAACCCAGGATAGAGCCTTGTGGAACACCATATAGAATATCACGTGTCTTTGAAGTATAATTACCACAACTAACAAAGAATTTTCTGCCTGTCAGGTAGGATTCAAACCAATTTAAGACACTGCCAGAGAGGCCCACCCATTGACTAAGGCGATTTCTAAGAATATTGTGATTGATGGTATCAAATGCGGCACTCTGATCTAAGAGGATGAGAACAGATAAACGGCCTCTGTCTGCATTTACACACAAGTCATTTACTACTTTAACGAGTGCAATTTCTGTACTGTGATTTGTTCTGAAACCCAACTGAAACTTATCCAGAATGGCATGTTTATTGAGGTGATCATTAAGCTGCATAATGACTGCCTTCTCTAGAATTTTACATAAGAAAGACAGGCTTGAACACATCACGCATGCGTATACAGCGCAAGGGACTGATTTTAACATGGATCTAAATTTTACACAACACTTGACATATGGACAGAATAAACTAGTGGATTAAAGGGATATGCGCTGAAGAGAAAATAGCCAAGATGAGAAGAAAAAGAGGAAGAATAAAGCAAGCCATGCATGTTAGCAAAAATAACAGATTTATTGAAATCTACAATGACATTAAGTGCAGGTAATCAGACACCACAAAACTCCTGGAAGCTCAGAAAGTCTCCGGAAAATCAGTGTTTTCTCCAGGCGATTCACAATATTCCGGAAATCCATGTTTATGTCGATTGTTTTGGCAATACAGTATCTCAGTGATAAAAAAAGAAACTTTCCATTTTTCACTATTCTTTTCTGAACCCCATTCGTTGATGATTCCGTCAGTTCAAGCATGCCACGCGTGTAAATCTTGGCACATTTCAAGACGAAATGGAGGATGACCCCAAAAAAGAAAACACTCAAAACTAATTTTTTGTCAGTACATAAAGGTTTACCTTTGCCTTATAATTGTTAAAATAGTGTTACATTAGATCTTTGCGCTAATTATAACAACGATTTTTCCACAGCCAGCTGGATGGTTTAAACAACTGCACAAGACAAGTTGTTTAAGACAAGTTCAGGTGTTACTATTTGTTACTAGGGCATTATATACATATATTTATATATATACAGTATAACTTACTTCTTGCTAAAGTAATTTCTAAAAAAAATGAAAAAACATTAATTGTGATATGCAGTTTATCAGTTTTAATCGATGAGTAAAAACTGCAGTAATTTTGTGAAATGCATGATTGTTTTGTATTTATTAAGTGAGCACATCATTTACAGAGGCAAGGTGGATAGAGGGCTGCAGGGGCATTTCAATGTGTTTCTTAACACAGCGACAGGAAAGTTTGCAAAAAAAATTACTATGACAGCAGTGGTTCAGGGTGACCTCTTTTCTTGTAGAGCACAACATGCTTTTTCAGATTAAGACATAAAACTTTTTGAATTTGCTGTCTTGCAAAATAAATAAATACATGAACACATGCTGCTATGGTTTTGAGGTATCTGAGGATATGTAGGTCAGGTAAACATGCTGAATGCAGTTAAAAAGGCTTAAAACAAAGAATATGCCCATCATGTCATTGGCGTTGACTACAATGTTTTTCTGCTGTCCTTGCCTGTAACCAATGTTGCCTGTAAATGAAGTTTCTCCTCACTGAAGCTTGAGGAAAACAGGCTGACGACCTCTGTTACACAGGAGTGGCTTCAGAGACGGACCGACCTTAAGTCAAAGGAAACCTGTGCCTGACAAGATGTTAAGGCCCCATTCTCTCAACCCCTGCAGCTAGTCAGTGCCAAATTGTGTGTGTGTTATTCAGCTAAACGCCGATGTTTATTTTTATTTAGGACATCACCCACAATCTTTATAGGAGCTTAATATATAGCATATACTACATCATTTGCACAACCATAATTTGCATTACGATTACATAAAGAGTTTGAAATTGGTGAAAAACACAATACACGTTTTGCTTTCAGTAATAAATAAGTACCGCAAAAACTCCTTAATAACACGACCAGCATTTACACAAAAATGGAAATGAGTCAATAATTACAGTGTTCAGACTGCTAATAATGGTTCTGCCTTGATGCTGACTTTAACTGTTCTCGGACACAGAAGAGATTGGCGATTGTTTTTTTTAATCGCAGAAGCCTTTAGAATGGGACAATGCCAAATGTTTCAGGAGGGGCTGGATGTTGCTGACACTAAATCACAAATTATTTCCAATGGCCATATTTTCGCATGTTTATGTTTAGCAGATGTGTAACTTTAAAAGTAAATTCTGATCATTTGAACACAGGCATTTTGAAACCTCGTTGACTGGTGGGAAATGCTCTGAAAGTATAAGAAGATGGAAACTGGTCTCTAAAAGTATGTGCAATACCCACTCCAAGACAAAGCTGATCATCGATACTAATCATTGTCAGCCCAAATAAAAGACATACTTGACAATCTCAACACAAGGCAATGCTGAAATAAGCCAGGTTTGTTATTTTGCAGTATTATAATACAGTATTATATAATTCATCATGAGTTCTATCAGCTTTGTGCTCTTCGCGTGAATGCCATGACCAGGAAGTACAAATGGCAGTTAGGTGGTGGGACATACAAAAGAGAATGTGTGGATCAAAAAAGTTTTTTAAAATGGGTAAAATCACTGTGTGGTTCAGGGTGCTCACATGTTACATGGGCACTCAAAGACCCCTGGAATTATATCATTACTCAGGGGGACCAAAATTTTATCCACCGCCTCTGTGTTCTGTTTCTATGAGTTCCATTTAGACTTGACGCTGGTAGTATAGCTGACAAGGTTGCAGAGAGGAGCGAACCGTAGCAAAACACCCGCTGAGGGTATAACATTTTATATGGCATCTATGATGTGGCCTGGGTGTGTGCGAGTTGGGCACCCTGGACACAAATCAGATTAGGTGCATGGTTTCATGTGGTGGATGTCAAATTCTGCCCTTACCACCTGTGTGCTACAGCTGAAATTGAGATTCATCAGATCAGGCTTCATTTTTTCTGTCTTCATCTGTCCAGTTTTGGTGAGTCTGGTGCCTACTGCAGCCTCAGTTTCCTAATCTTGGCTGACAGGAATGGAAGCCAACTTGGTATCTTTCTGTTTTTGCTCATCCGCCTCAAGGTTCAATGTGTTGTGTATTCTGCCATGCTTTTCTGCCCACCACAGTTTTACAGAGTTGTTATCTGAGTTACCGTAGCCTTTCTGTCAACTTGAACCAGTTTGGCCATTCTTCTCTGACCTCTCTTTTCAGCATGGCATTTCCATGCCTAGAACTGCCACTAAATGGATTTTTTTTATTATTTTTGCACCATTCTGAGTAAACTCTAAAGACTGTTGTACAGTGAAAATCCCAGGAAATCAGCAGTTACTGAAATTCTCATACTTGCATGTCTGGCACCAGCAATCATGCCAAGGTCAAAATCACTGATATCACATTATTTCCCAATTCTGCTGGTTGATGTGAATGCTATCTGAAGCTCCTGACCTGTTTCTGCATGATTTTATATATTATATTGCTACCACATGACAAGGCGATTACATAATTGCATGGAAAAACAGGTGTTCAGATGTTCCTCATAATTTGCTCAGTGAGTTTTTTGTAGAGCCCAAGTAGGCAAACTGAAAATTTGGATCAACCTGGCTTGGCTATTTCAGATTTAGGCTTAATGGTTTCATGCTGTACTGCATTAAGTGCATTGTCATAATCAGCAGCACGAGCTGCGCCATAGGTCTGTGGGTATAACAGTATGAAAGGTGTCTGAGGTCAAAATAATAATATATTTCATTACATAATTGTATTCTCTTGATTGAAGTTATTGTGATGCTTTTTGTGAAAGGCCCATAATAATATATATATTGCTTAATTGATTCAGAATTTCAGTTGATTAAGGGTTATGGTTTCATGTTTTGAGATTAATTTTAAGTGTGAATTTTAAGTGTAATTGGGACACATGGCCTCAAAAGGTTGGCCTTCAGCCAGTAATAATAGAAAATCCTGCTGTGCGGTGAGAAAGACGTCAGGAAGGAGAAGAATGCTCAGTGTTAGCAGGTCAGTCTAGCAGAGGGCCACATGAGGGCACACTCCTGAACTGGTGTGTCTTGGGCTAGTGAGGAGACTGTCTGGTCTGACGAGGTTTCCACCAGTGAGAGCTTGGTGTTCAATACCAACACAGTGAACAAACAATCAACTTTTATTTTATATGGTGAAATTTTTGTAATGGCCACCATACCAAAGTGGTACTGGAAATGTGGTGTCCAGTCTGAAAGACACACAGCTCGACACTACATCTGGGCACCTGGCCTGTTAAAAGAGTATCTGAGCCAGCAGAAGCCAACACAGATTACTGTGACATAGAGTCCATATAGCTGTCAAGGGCTATCCTGACTGTAGAGGTGATTTTTGGCATTGAACAACACAACGTAATTGAGCTTATAGTTAGGAGCAATCAGCCATCTGATACAGAGAAAGCATAGACAGATATTATTCCCCAATATTATTCAGATGTAATTGAAGGAACATTTAGGTAGGCCATACATACAGTACCTGTACATAGCCCACTGTTTAAAACTAAGAGAAGATGCTTTTAATTAATGTCCATGTCAGATTCTCTGGTCCTGTTTTTCATTCAAAGACGTGCTATTATCTGAAAGGGTGACTGTGGGCATGCAAGTGAGTGCGACCTCAGATGGACAGAAGTGTTCTCCAGGACTAGACAACACTGGTGTGGTAATGCATGCATGGGTTTAAACAAATATCTGTTATTTGACATGACTCAGTTAGGCATTATAGCACCGATCTACATGATTATTTCAAAATGTTTGATTTAATGGGATGGTATAGTGGTAGGGTGTTGTACTAGGCTAGCCATTGTGAATGCAATGAGAAGTCAAGCCAAATTGCATCTTTTATTGGCTAACTAAAAAGATTACAATATGCAAGCTTTTGAGGCATCTCAGGCTCCTTCTTCAGGCAGGGTTACAAAGGGCCTGAGTTGTCTTGAAAGTTTGCATATTGTAATCTTTTTAGTTAGCCAGTAAAAGGTGTAATTTTGCTTGACTTCTCATGGGATGATATAAATAGACAAATGTCCCGTTGTCTCACAATGCTCCCTTATTAAGCTAATTCACTTTGTAGAGAATTCAGTTTTAGATGGCAGGAAGTAGTGGTGTTGTTTGATAAAACCACAAAAAGGAGAACTTTGTGAAACAATCCAAAACAACTAAGCATTAAAACTCCACATTAACTGGCTCAATAAATTCTTTAGAGAGGTTATTGAAATGAAGGAGACATTATTTTGAATCGTCATTAGGTTCTCCTTCAGACTTATCAGTTAAAATAAGGAGGGGTCTCTCTGCAAAAATAGATTTCAGACTATAAATATAAAACTGTCTCTATATTATTCAGCATAGCTAATGAGTCATGTGATCCCACACCATACATTTTACATACCTTGAGGTATTTCATAAAAGTTGACAGAGCGAAAGACAGAAAGTTAGGCACACACACACACACAAACACACAAAAAAGAAGCCAGACCAAAATAAACCAATAAATGTCAAAAACTAATTCTTTAATATCAACCTCTGCACAACACCAAAAAACCACAATAATGAACTCCAGTATCCATAAATCAATTTATTGTTTAGTTACTGACGTGCGTAATCCAGTTATGTCAGGGACCGACCCTGTGTGGTGTCTGAAATGTACACTAGCAGACAAACTTGGGGCATGACTTATGCAAGTGACTGCCAGTTATTAAAAGGAATATGTTTCATTACTTTGTTTTAATCCTTGGCATGGAAGGTGTGACCATTTGGAACTATATGAACACTGAAACAATCCCAAAACAAGCAGAAAAATGTCTCTAGTTCTCTTCTATCATGTCATTCCTTTGAGTTTAAAATTTCATGAAGGTGATGGTAGAACCCAGCCAGGCAATTAAAGATAACGGCACACCGTGTGATGCTCTTTCACTCATCGGGTGCAGTTGACACAGCAGGATAAGGTGTGCAGCCACACTACTGTAATCTTACTGTTACTATTTAACAACACTTGTCAGCATAATAGTTAATAAAATCATTGAAATTCTCCTCACTGTTGACATCTCCAAAACACAGCAGTACAGGTTTAAGTATTACAAAAATTGTGAGCCTCAAGACTCCTGCTGCCCAGGGAAATACGCTGTACTTGCCATGAAGGCCTAAAATGAAACAGCAGCACATTGAATTTAGAACTGCATGGCTTTAAGTTGTGAAAGGAGAACCCACAAAACCAAACATACAAACTTAACACCCACCAAGGTTTGAACACATCACTGTGTGGCTGTTTTGCTGCCATCTCAACCACTATGCAGCCAGGTTCATATTGGACAGTGCAAGGTTTGCAAACAATTAAATAAGAATAACATGGGTCAACAGGTTGTTTTTATTAGAGATAATTTTATGTGTGTTTTGTTGTGTTTTTCATGCTGATTTCAAGTCTGTGCTTAGTTTTTCTCTAGCACATCTAGTTTTTGTGATGAAGCTAATTATATATTGCGAGATATTTGTTATAATTAGCCTAAACATATTACAGGATTTAATAACAGTTGTCTGTATTTTTATGTTACAGACAGCATTAACTGCGATTGATTTCAGTTGTTGTTATGCCTAGAAATTGTATAGGGTGGTCCAGATCTAATTATGCAAATTTTAGTGCAATGCAGGAAAACAATACAAGACAAAAGAATTGCTGTTCGACTGACAACTGTCGCCCCGCCATTTTGGAATGCAGGGCAGGTGCTGCCATCTATTGGCAACAAAAATAATTTTTTGTGAATTCTCTATGTAATAAGCTTAATAAGTTATAGCGTAATGAAAATTGCATAATTAGATCTGGACCACCCTGTATTAATCATCCAGACAGTTTTTTATTATGTGTATAGTTCATTCACAACGGAAACATAATGCAACCCAATTATCGCAGATCTTAAGAAGATATACATATTGTACTTCGATTGTCCACTTGGTGACCAGGATAAATCTTGGGCTCCACATGTCATCTGTGCCAGTTGTTCCAATGGTCTGCCTGACTGGCTAAATCAGTGAAAGGCACCAATGCCATTTGCAATCCCTATTGTGAGGAGGGAATTGCGAGACCATCTGAACGATTGCTATTTTTGCTGCATGAACACAAGTAGATTCTCAGCTAAAACTAAGCACAAAATTGCTTATCCCAGCCTGGATTCTGCCATCAGACCTCTCTATATCAAACTAGGCTTGATGAAGAACATTGTAAAGGCCATGGATGGGTAAAGTGAACTCACTGGGTTTTCAATACATTGTTGAGAGGTTTCCAAACCTCTGCAAAAATGAAGGAAGGGCTATTTACAGTTCCACAGATCAATTCTGTTTTGCAGGATGACGGTTTTTAACAATCTCTCTCTTCAGCCAAACTAGAAACTTGGGAGACATTCAAGTGGCTCTGTGAAAGCTTTCTGGGTAGCCAAGAGTCCCCTGCATACAAGGAAGGAGCTTAGAATCTGCTTGATTCATACCAGAAACTGGACTGTCACATGTCATCTAAAATACACTTCTTACATTCACACCAGTTCTTTCCAGAAAATGTTGGTATGATGAGTCCACGAGCAAGGAGAACATTTTCACCAGGACATTCAGTTAATCTACCAAGGTTTCTGGAATGAGAGTATGATGGCCAACTACTGCTGGATGCTGTATCACAACAATTCAGACACAGTGTACACGAGAAAATCCTACTCTAAGCATTTTTGAAGAAACAGTGATAGCTGACTGACACTGTTCAGCACATCTGTGCCACAGTGTGTGCCTGTTTGAGTTTGAACTGAAGATTTTAAAACATTTACTTCATTGATACTAATGTTTAAATAAAAAATACATGCAAGTACACTGTAAACTAACATTACTCATAACTCAAAACGTTGACGTGGCTGGAAAAGACTGAAAGCAGCTCTGAAATCAGCTTGAGAAACTAATTTAGATAGGTGTGTTGTGGCCTCTGCTGATTACAAAATACATTTTTGTTGCCTTATATAATTATTATTCACTTTATTTGCCATATAGATTTTCTTATGTTTGTTTGTCATTTTTCGCATACCCCAGCTTACCCTCCAGAAACGGAGAGAGAAGCTTGGGATTCTGAGCTATTTGTGCAGCACCTCTGGAGCAGTTGTAGGTTAAGGGGTCCTGCTCAAGGGCCCGATGAAGTAGCATTCCTTCTGGCACTACTGAGATTTGAACAAGCAACCTTTCAAGTACCACCACTGATTTTTTTTTTTTTTTTACCAGAGAGACACCACACCACCTTATTTCATATGATGTCCTGTGCCTTTTGAACCCTAACACAAACTTAACTCCTTGGCATCTAGTAGTTCTAGAAGGCACTTAATTTAAAAAAGAGCAGTCAAAACGTTTTTGCGCTACAAAGTACTGTTGCCCGTGTCACTCATTCTGTCATCACTTTTTCTTTTTCCTCACTAGGACAATCCACATCTTTTATACAAGGACAGTTTTCTATGTAGGGCTGCATCTCTGTCATTTTCTTTTCCATGAAGTGGAATACAGAATTGTATGACTTCTTCAGCTGCTTTTCCAGATTAGCTTGTTTGTAAATATTAACGGACCTTTCCTAGCTCATCACTTTCTGCCTCATCTATCCTTGACTGAGAACCACGTTTTAAACACTCAAAAGTTATTTAAACCAATGCTAGCAACCATTTTCCTGGCAAGAATAAGGTGGGCACTCCTGTACCCTGAGAATGTTTTTGCATGCTTTCATCCTGGGTTCTCCACTTCAAAGACATTATATTTTTTAAATCTTGGATCTATTAGATGTGCAACAATTCAGGTCTCGATGACAAATTAAAGTAAATTAGCCACACTGCATAATAGAGTCAAATGAATCAAAAGATGAATTAGAACAGAAATGTGAATAACAGATTTTATTCTAATAATAACAAAATTCCAGGCCACTATATAATAGTCTTTGGCAAGTAAATGGCTTGGCTATAAAGCTCTCTTGAGGAAGTCCACCAGCAGATGATGAGGAAAGCCAAAATCAAGCTGAATGATGATGTATCCCTGTGATATATAGCAATAAAAGGTTAGGCTGCAGTACAGCTAATACTGAGAGTTACTGTGATCCTTTTACTTTGTGTTACCTTTTCTGTTATAACTTGAGGGTTGATTATTTCGAACAAGTGAAGTCCATTTCTGTTCATCAGCTCTGTTAAGCCATTTTCAAGATCTAATTTGGACATGTAAGGAGGACAAAAACATTAGCACTTTAGGACATGGCTGCAAAATGAAAAGGAAACCATTTTTCAGACATGTGAAAAGGCCTTGTTACATACTGTGAGGGTTTTTTTTGTAAATTAAGCACTTTTAGACAAAAACAAAATGAAGTTCAGTAATTTATTGGAACTGGAAAAGAAAGTCTATGCTGATTCTTACCATTACTGCCATAAGAATTTTTTACATTCCTGATACACTTGAAATTAGTATGGAAAATGGATCCATAAATAATGGGTATATATTCATATACTTGAATGTTTTAACCTACTTATATTTTGGGATTCATGTCCCTTGGACATTGATATACTAGTCTCAGACTGGGCCTTGAAAATGAATTATTCAAAGTGTGTGTGCCAACTGCCTAACATAAATATGAGACACTAATAACAGTGTTCTGTTTATATAGAACACTATATATCTCACGACCATGGAAAAATGCATCCATCTATTAATAAAGCTGTGTAATATAACTTTACAGTTGCTGGCATCTTCAGTCATTGCTTATTCTATTTAAGACAGCTTAGCTTTAGCTAAACAAACAAACCTGATGGACTTTTTTCCTGCTGAGGAAATGGAACACACCTTGATTAGAAAGGAAATCAACATCCATGGATCTTATTTGTAATATAATTTTGATTTTAGAAATGAAACCTGTGTAAAGATGTTTTCAAAGCTCCACACAGCATTTGATTTATTAGAGTCATGGAAGACATGGAAGTATGTTAATCACTGACTGGTTTCAGCCCATTGCATCATGTAGAGGAAGAGTCTGAGTGAGTGGTTGAAGTACGTTGTTCATGCTGCTTTAACTTGACCAATGTTTCCCAACAACTTGGTTTGTGTGGTTTTGTTGTTTAAAGTCTATTTGTGGGTAGACATTAACATTATTTCATTATTCATTATGCTTAGATCTTGTTTTTAGAAAAAGGTCTCCCAGTGTCTAACAAAGACTCTCAATGCTGGAGAAACCAAACATAAAAAGAAGTTATGGTGACTGCATCACTGAGATCTCAACTCAAAGAAATAGGGGAAGAACATACCCCAAGATCGAGTTTAAGAAAGACAGCTCTCAAAGGCACCAGCACAAAATCATTGCAACTTTGGGAGGATAGCAGCCATGCATATTATAAGTGTATTTCAGAGTGCAAGCAGACTGTGGTCATCCTACAGATCTATTTTGGGGGGGTGGCGCTGCTCGAGTTTTTGTGTTCCTCTACTTCATCTCACTTGATGTGATGAAAGTTTATAGTCCTATGAATTGTTTATGTTAATCATTGACATTCATTTCTCTTTTATTGTTTAACATGATAAAGTAAAACCCTGTTAATCCTAAGCCAATGATAAAGAATTTTTTACTAATTAGGATTTAATTTTCTATCATGGGAAAAATTGTAACTTTCAGAAAAAAATTATAAAAATTTGAGACTTATGAGTGGTTTTCTGCAATTCAAAATCTCAAAATTTTGGAAATTTATAATGTAGAGCCACATAGCAGCAATGCTAACCGCCTCCATGTGCTAATGGGATCCTTATTCTTTATATCACCCTTTTTAGGTATCTCATTATCCTTAAAGGAACCATTAGCTGATGTTGCACTAATTGGAATTAATTTGGGACTTTGGCAGGGTTGTAGTTTTTCTAGGCTCTCCTGCAGGTGGCTGTGAAGCTGTTCACCTGTATGGTGGAAGACCAGTTCATAGTGTTGGTGACTCGACCTCAGAATGATGCACCTTGCCAGCGCTGTTACAGTACAGTATTAACAGCAACATTTTAAATAATAGCAGTGAGGATAACAAAAAAAAACTACTGTACAGCTAGCTTGTGTATATTGTAGTAACTGCCCGCTGCTCAGGACAAGAGCAAATGTGGTGGTGTGCTGTAACACATAATCAGTGACGGACAGGAGAATAACTGAGGCATCTTCAGAAGTGACTCACTCATTAGGCCCTCTCCTCTGCTACAGCAAGACAAATCAGTCACGTAGCTGTTGTGCTCAGTCGACAGGTGCGGCTAGCATTGTCCACACGTACACCTTTCACTGATTCTTTACCTGCCTTTATTGTTTTGTTTTTACCTCTATATGTATTTATTGTGGTGTGAGTTAACAGAAGATGGCAACAACAAAAAAAACTGAGCAAGCTTTTTGTATTGATTAGGGGGAAACTGTTCTCAATTTAGGGATGGCAAAGCAAATTGTTTCAAGCCGGAAAAAAAAAATATGAAAGCAATCAAAAACTTGGTACCCAATTTAGTCAACATTTTGCAATTTAGTAACTTTAAATAAAAACTGGTTCCTTAAAAATAGCTTCTGGTTAATCCGGGTTTCCATTAATCCAGTCTGAGTGCAATAGGGTTTTAGTGTATGAGTTAAAGGAGTTATAAGTGACTTATCACATGGCCAAGGAGGAGCGGACATCCATTTAGCCAAGGTCTGCAGGACTGTGACTGTGTCTGACTTTATCTTTTGAGTTTGTCTCTTTTAACTGACTGTGGACGCTCAGAAGTTTATTTTCTCCCGACTAGTGTTATCTTCTTTTCCTTTGTTGTCAACTAGCTATAGTTCCATGATAGTGTTAATGGACAGATATTGACAGTAGGTTCCATTTATTTTAATCAGTTTGGAACTGCTTTGATTTACTGTGAGTTTAAACAAATCCAAATCTTTATGTGTATGCATTATGTAATTCATAATTTGTAATGTGGTAAATTACATTTTATATGTGAACATATTACAACACTGTGTAGAAAGAATAAACTGATTATGTGTGCATATAAATGTAGAATTCACTGTTATGAAGTCAGTATGACAGCACAGTAGTTAATGCTCTTGTGCCACAGATTTGGAACCTCATGCCAAACTTCTGTCAGTTTGGAGTTTGCACATTCTCATTTTTGCTAGTTTTTCAAAGACTCTTTCAGCGCGTTTACCTATTTTGTGATGGCTTATTTACACGAACAATGTGCGGAAGTGAATTGTTTTTTCCTGTTAGTGAAAAAAGCAGTGGAAATGGTTGTTATAATATAGACAGTCAAATGGTCAAGCAAAGCTTTTATGTGGAAATTTAGAAATAGTTGCGTCCTCAGCTGTGTTAAACAGGTGACTGGTTCTTCCATCATGACAACGCAGCTGCCCACACCACGCTGAGTTTTCAGCAGTTTTTGACCAAAAATGGAATGACTCCCGTTCGTCACCCTCCTATTCACCTGATCTCGCCCTGTGTAACTTTTATTTTGTTTCCCAAGATTAAAAATGTCTTCAAAGGGAAATGTTTTGCCGATGTGGAAGACATGAAACAAATAGCGACAGAAGCCCTAAAGGGGATCAAAATCGAGGAGTTACAAAACTGTTGTGAGCAGTGGAAAAAAACGTCTCGTTAAGTGTATTGCATTAAACGGAGAGTACTTTGAAGGTGACTGAAAGTAGAATGTACAAATGAACAGACAATTTTTTATATGCAAAATACGTATAATATATATGTTAGTATAAGACACCAGGTCACCAAATACGAGGTGTGGCAGAAAAGTAATGAGACTGGCAACACTGCAAGCGATCTGGCAATGCTGCGCTGTTGTCCTTGATAGAGCACGTGTATCAGTACCCTCCCATAGCTCAGTGCGAGTTTCAACTCCTTCCGTTAACTACGTGATTTTTGTGACTGCTATTAGCGAAGTTGTGTTTTGGTTGTGCGTCACGCAAAATGGAACAGCTGTATACCGATAATTCTCTTTCCGATCAGCTGCTGCTGTGATTCACACTCAGATACAGTGGTATAAATACTCCGAGTTGTGCAGTGAGAGTAATATGGAAAAAGATGATCCGCTGTGGCAACTCCTAACGGGAGGAGCTGAAAGAAGAAGAAAAAGAAGAAGAAGAAGGAGAAGTGAGAGTAACAACGCTAAAGCAGTTATGGTATTTGGAATACTATGGCTGTTCCCTCTACCATTATATTGTTACAAGTTAATTACAATCAAATGCATTACACTAATAAACAATATGCGGTTAGTTTCTGTGTATTTATAAAGCCGCATCATGAAAATAATGAGTAATCACACAAGAACAGTACCATTGCTTTGACGCTGGGTGCCGCCAGTTTGCAAAACCGAGCAGGGAACTTGCGTACGACAAGGCATGAGGTACCGTGGAAAAGTGCGTGGCTTTACGCCAAGTGTAGGTTTTATACATCGTGATTTGAACGTGGAAAAGTTCTTACGCAACATTTCTGTGCGTACGCACTGTTTATACATGAGGCCCCAGATGTGTAAAGTTGACACTTACTTTATGATAACGCTAATACACAGGTATTATAAAAGTCACAGTACTAATCAGATTGTGTATGTTGTTGAACATTTACAAAAACTGAGTGATGACATGGACCAGCTGCTGCTGTAGTTAGTGCTCTAGCTTTGTAGGATACCTCATCATAAACCTCATCAGTACACTTGGTGTGAAGGACACTTACATGAGACAACTTTCGGAATTCCAATTTTTTGAACTAGCTCTTTAAAGTAGTCCATGTCTTCATCCTCGCCCTGCAATAACAAAAGAAGGATAATAGTAACAAGAACCTGCCACAGATGGTCAGAGTTTATGTTCTATTTTGTGAATATTTCCCCGAGTAGAACACTTACCTGCTGGTCTCTATTGGAGGTTGACAGATTTTGGATTGTTATCCTGATAAGAAAATACAAATAGATTTAGTAGCCACTGGGGCAGAATACTTTAGAGGCTTATGTTGGACTGATGGAACACCCAAAATATTCTTTTGGAGCCTGGAAAATCTAATATAATGTAAAAAAATAATTGATTTCTTTTATTGATTTTTTCCAGTAGTACTTAATTTTGTGGCACACCATTAATTTTTAAATAAATAATTCTATATATGTGAAAGAGTCATCTCCACTTATACAATAAATCTAAGATGCAATACACTATAACCAATATTCAAAATATCACAAAATAAAAAAGAAGCAAATCCAGTGACTGCCCCACATGACACATTGGGCTTTAGGAGAAAAAAAACACAACTGGAAAAGGGCTTGGTAATTTTGTGGTGATTACAATGTGCTCAGAAATAAAATGCTCAGAATAGGCTTTAACTGAGTTAAGGATTACACAAACACAATTGCTTGTTACAAGTTCTTTTGTTGTTGTTTCACTTTGAGCTGTCTTTGTAATATCTAGCACAGTGGTAACTGAATGATATCAATGATATCTGAAAGATATAATATTTCTTAAGGAATGATCTGGGGCCTCATGTATAACGCCGTGCGTAGAACTCACACTATAACATGGCGTAAGCACAAAAGCCGAAATGTGCTTACGCACAGAAAAATC
Source organism: Polypterus senegalus (assembly GCF_016835505.1). Classification (NCBI taxonomy): domain Eukaryota; kingdom Metazoa; phylum Chordata; class Cladistia; order Polypteriformes; family Polypteridae; genus Polypterus; species Polypterus senegalus. Next base: position 41,619,471 of record NC_053162.1, read on the forward strand.
CAGATGCAGGAATCTGTGCGCACTCCAACTTCCACATTTACGCCGCTTTGAATATGCAAATCAATACAAATCGCCCTTAAGCTCAGCCTTCTGTGAAAAGACAATGGGAAAAGCACGGGGGCAAATATAAGAATTTCAGCAAATACCAAGTGGAGGCAAAGGAAAAACATACTATTTGTTTAATTAAACCGTGGTATAATCAACAAAAGGAAGTTGATCGAGTGACATAGCGTGTTGGAGAAACTTGAAAGCTCACGTTCACAAAATCGCACAGTGCCAGAAATAAAAAAGAAGTCACATATCAAAGTCGCTATGAAAAGGCGAGTTGTAGCCCACTGTCTTAGTGTCATATGAAAGCTTATTAGGGTACAGAGAAAAAAGTCACACTGTAAGAGCCATTTTCCTAGTTCTATAAAATGTATGAATATTTACTAGATGATAATGCATAAAATATGGGAGGTTCCTAAAACCCCCGTGAATAGAATTGAGTTGGTATTTTCCTGTCATTTCTTAACAGTTTTTGAGTAAACAATGTTCTTTAGTAAATGTTTAGCCTTACCTTGTGTAAGGTACAGAGGCATACGGTTTTTTAACCGTGTCCTTGAAAGAATTCTTTTTTCTGCTCGCGTTCGTGCTTATGCACGTCACTGAGCCTGGCGCATATCTAAGTGCCAATGGCCTAAGGGTCTTTTGAGGGTGAAATAACTCGTAAATTAAAAGATCTAAGTTTTGAACCGTATGTTTAAAGCATACAGAAGAAGAAATAAATAACCTTTAAGTATAGAAGTAACCAAAGCTTTATAAGAAAAACTAAGTTTATAGAAGATACATTTTTCCCTTTTTTTGCCTTTACTCTTTGTGTGTAACTATTTTTCTTTTTATTCTTGTATGGATTATTTGCCTTTAACTTTCACTAAATATTTTTAAAAACGAACTTTTGGACTAAGAGATTTCTTTGACATGCGTCTTACCCGTGCCTGAATTCACCTTATGCAAAGGCGGCTACACACACAGTGGGGAAAAAGCACGAAATGTCAACTTCAATCTCAACATTTCCACTTTAATCATGTAGTTTATTTTGTCATTAAAGTAGAACATAATAAACGTCATCTTAAAATCGTTTAATTAACCAGTTTCTCAAATCACATCGTAGTTAAAGTAGCACGTTAAATACTTTGTTTTGTATGTGATCTTCTATGTGCCTATGTGTATGAATCACTACTTGCTTCTTAAACTGGCTCTCTTCCTCCAACTGGACACAGAATCCATTACATTCATGATATTACAGCCCTCTGAATAACTAAAATACTGAGATGTATACGTGATATCATTTTTATGATGATAGGAGTTAAAGCAAGTTATTAAACATGGCTTTCACAGCGCAGTGATTGTGTACGACCTTCAAAGAAATAATTTATTGCAGCAGTACTCAGGGGCGGCTCCACGCTTGTGGTGGCACTGGGCAGAGGAAGAATCAGTGCCTCCTTCGCCCGCCAATGTCAGTAAGGTAGCTTATGCACGGTGGATGGCCACGTCCGTTGCAGACACTGCATAGCCGCCTCGTGCTCATGACACAAGCATTTGACTTTAGCCGAAATTTGTCGCTGCATTTTTACCTGTGTTGTTATTTTCTCTTTCTATTTTATATTCAATATATATTGGCGTAGCTGCCACTGCAGTCCTTGCTTTTCTTTCCCCAAATACCCAATCAGAATTGGAGAGCGCTGATTCTTCAAAACGTTTAAGGAACATTGAAATATCTTTGTAGTACATGTTTAATTATTCTATCCTTCACGTCACTCCCAGTGAAGAATATAGATTATTTAAATGAAGTTAAAGTTTTTTCTGTATAATATAATAAACATATTTTGCTGCATTTCACCTTAAAAATGATATCGTCACAATATGTAAATACGCGCTTTATAAAGTGGCGCAGGTTGTGCAATATTATAACTATAGTGCAAGTTTACAGTGGGGTAATTGTACTTATAAGTACAAACAGTTCTACAAGGAGCTGTTGATTGAGTGCGTTTATAGTTCTTGGGATGAAACTGTTTCTGAACTGCGAGGTCCGTACAAGAAAGGCTTTGAAACGTTCTGCCGTGGCTGAGACAGCATGTCCTTGGGATTAATAAAGTATCTGTCTATCTATCGATCTATCGATCTATCTATCTATCTATCTATTTCTCTTTCCGATCAGCTGCTGCTGTGATTCACACTCAGATACAGTGATATAAATACTCCGAGTGGTGCAGTGAGAGTAATATGGAAAAAGATGATCCGCTGTGGCAACTCCTAACAGGAGCAGCTGAAAGAAGAAGGTGCAGTAAGAGTAACAACGCTAAAGCAGTTATGGTATTTGGAATACTATGGCTGTTCCCTCTACCATTATATTGTTACAAGTTAATTACAATCAGATGCATTACACTAATGAACAATATGCGGTTAGTTTCAGTGTATTTATAAAGCCGCGTCAGGAAAATAAATAGTAACCACACAGGAACTGTAGCACTGCTTTGATGCTGGGTGCCGCCAGTCTGCAAAACCGAGCGGAGAACTTGCGTACGACAAGGCATGAGGTACCGTGGAAAAGTGCGTGGCTTTACGCCAAGTGTAGGTTTTATACATCGCGATTTGAACGTGGAAAAGTTCTTACACAACATTTCTATGCGTACGCACCGTTTATACATGAGGGCCCTGGTGACTTAAAGAAAGAAGCACCTTTCTGGAAATCATTTATTTTAACTCCCCAGTGTTGTAGCATTGTGATCACTAATAAGCCTTTCTGTCAAGTGCGCTATCCATTTGTGACAGGGAAGGGTTGGGGGATTTGTTTTAGTTTGAATTATCGCCAAATGTGAAAAAGACAGGGACACATATGAGCTCATCCCACCAGGAAAAAGAAGCTTGGAATGGAAGGCATGTTTGACCAGGCAGTTTACAATCTAATTAACAGTGTATACTTTCTTTCTTGTTTGTCTGAAATTGGAGAGGTTCCTTACATATAGTAAGAAAGCAACTGAATTGTGGACTGGGTTGTGCCTAAGCTGTTTCATTGGTGAATGCTGCACCTCCACACTGATCTTGACAGTGTATCAGGAGCTACTGAGCCACAATAATGGAAGCTTGTATGCTGTAGGCTCTCTCTTTGTCATGTTTCATCCTAAGGAGAGGTCATGTCTTTCTGTATTTTTCCACTGTTGCATATATGGAGGTCATCTCTCTCAATCCACCCAAAGGCCACGCTGGAGAAGAGATGATGCCTGATCAAGACCAATCAACATTTTTAGTTAGTGTCTCACCTGGTAATCTGAACATATTGGACAGTTAACATGAACCAGATTGTATTTGTGTTTTGTCACCTCATTGTGCTATTTTGGGTGTATTATCTACATGAATAAATGTGTGACTTTCTATCCTGCCTGGTCTGGTACACATCTACTTGCCTGGTTTACACGTGGAAAAGAAACGGGAAGTGTTTATCTACAATAGCTGTGAACCCTGACAGTGTGGTAAGAGTATGGGAAGTGGGACATTCTGGTATGGCCTATGTAATAAAGAATCCATCCATTCGTTATCCAACTCGCTATCTAAAAGGGAAAATAGGGTCACCCTAGCATCCTACCACAACAATGCATTAATATATGTGCTGAAGGAGAAACTTGTACATTTTCTAGTATACTAACACTTTTCTGTTGATAATTTTTTTCTAGTAAGGTGAGAATGTTATCTTTAACAAAATTGTGTTTTAAGTTTTACCAATATTTTTGATGAAAGCAGCAGGGTTTCTGGCACAGTGACTTGTGGTATTGCCTCTTGGATCCACAATGCTAGGTTCAGATCTAGCATCTTGCCACTGTATGGGGTCTAAACATTCCCTCTGTATTTACTTGTTTTTATTCTCCAAATTTTCCTCCACTTTCCAAAAACATGTCTTAGGTTAATAAGTGACATTGTTGGCTGATTCGTGTTTTGTATCCAGTAATGCTGGAGGAGGCTCTGAACTACAGCAGAGGATGTCATAAAACTGGATGATTGTAGCAAATATTCAGAACTTTAAAGGAAAGAACTAGGCGTTCTTTAAGAAACAGGAGGAAAAGTGAAGCAAGTAATACTTACAGTGCAGGCTTTGTATCCAAGAAGAGTTTCTTACTTGAGTATGAGGCTTGGACAATCACCTCAATGTCCTAGGGGTGATAATACAAGGATTCTTTGCTGTTATATCAAGTATGAAATGAGAGCCAGTTATTGAATTCCTATATGTCTTTAAGAGAGCCAAACCTGTGAGTTTAAAATGTCATAGTGAACCAAACAATCAACTGCAATATACTGTTAAGGGTATAAAACCAATCTTCTGATGTGTTACTTATATTTATGGTTAAATGGCATGTGGTAATTTAGGTGCTATCCTTTTGCTGTAGATATATGATAACCATTTGGTTTTCAGGACCAGCTCTGGTTGTAACATTGATGCAAATATGAAATGAACTAACAGTGCGCATGTCTGGGAGATATCAAACATTAAAAGTCAAAACAAAGTGACACTCATGACACTACGTTATGAATGACAGGGTGTTGAGTGCGCCATAATGAGCCTGCCGTAAGAGGTATGAAGAATATATTCATATACAGTATATAATATAATATTCATCAGCAACAGAAGAAATCCAAATCAAAATAATACTTTGTTGTTCTTGTGTTCTTTTTCTACAATTTCCTATTGACAGCTTTCACATTTGAACCCATCCAGCATCTCAGATACCCTTATTCTAATTTGTTGAAGTTCCAGTTTATTGCAATGTCCCAAGATTTGCCCCATGTCGGTTATTATCTTCATTTGAAATACAGAATTTCTCATTCAGAGACATGCTAATTAGGAAAAAACACAATTTACAACATTTTTCTTTGTCTGGTCACATTGCTATAATTATTGTCAATTCTGATGTCAGGTATTGTTTGTAAAACAATGTACAAAAGATTTAATTTTAATTTTTAAAAGATCTCATTTTAAGAAGGAGAAAAAATTAATGCAAAATGTGGGTGTTCTGTCTTACTTGTATTTATCTTTCAGTCATCACAGTATGCAAGGCCTACTTTCTTTACCATAGAAATATCCCACAAACCAACTGTAATGTTTCACAAATTTCTGAGTTACTACTCAACATTTAATTCAAAACATTTTATTAAGGATCAAAGCTAGAACTAAGACATACAACCTTTTAACTCCAGGTCATAAAACAGAGCACTGGTTATCAGTTAAGCTAGTAAAGGATTTTAAAAATCAAATTTATACATAAAAAGTTGTCATTTTTTAATAATTTTGTAGGTTGATGACTGTAAGAGGGAGAGCTTTTAACACCGGAGTGTGCAAACTACGGCTCATGGGACAGTCTGCCACATACATGGGTAAGTATGTATGTTTTTTTGTCATGCTTGTGTGTTCTTAAAAATTCTGAGTTTACTCATGGTCATTATGCATGGTCACTTTATTAACAATTGATTTGTTTGGCCGCAGCACCCTTGAATGTGGTCATTGCACAAATCTGTGTAAAGTCTGCCATTTTACAAATGTGGTAGATGGAGAGCAAAAGGATAAAGGATATCAAATGATCAACTTATTAGCTGATTAAAATAGATTATTCTTGTACCTCAGCAATGTGGCAGTTTGTGAGTTTTGCAGAACTTTATATGTGAGGCATAATAGGAGGATAGTTACAGCTTTCCGGGGACCTCATTCCAATTTTGGTGTAGTGCTGTCAGTTTACCTTTTTCCCCATTCTTCAGACTTTACAATAATCAGAGATATTTGCAACAGACAATGTCTACTCATTTCCTCAATTTTAAGGAACAGCATTCATTCTAATGTGGTCTTCACCAAATATGTAGCTCAGGCTGCCATCCTTCATCGGGAATCTCAATCTCAGTTACAGGATTTTAGGTGCAACAAGACGGGTTTTGTAATTTTATATTTAGTTTTGCTTTAAAAATGGACAGTGTTCTAGATGGATCCCAGATAGAAGTAATTGAACTCCAGTGCAGTAGTAAACTTGAAAATAAGTTTACCAACATTTCTTTGCTTTATTTCTATAGACTATACATGACTCCAGATTTGATTCCAAGGCTTTACACGCTGGCATTAAGCATGACTTCATTATCTACCAGTACAGTCACAAGCAGGTTCTTTTACAAATAAAAATTACTAAAAGCAAGCACAGAATTGTACTAACAGATACATACTGTATCTTTGCACTGAAACAATTGTTACAACATCCATAATCTCAGCTGATATTACCAGTTTGTGCAGAGGCAAACAGGTTCATGTTCATGGCCAGAAGAATGTCATAGCAAAATCACTTTACTTTAAAATTACTCTTTCATTGGTGTTGAAGCATTGCTCCTAATACCTTTAAACAAAATATTTTATAATTAAGCCACTTTTTGGAGTCACTATTTTTAAAGTTATTGCTCGTCATATATGCTAGACTGCCTAGATTTACATGTACACCTAGATTTTAAACATTGCAATTTATGATCCATTATTGACAATTTGGCCTCCACTGCCACAAAAAAAGTTTTCACTCCTGCTTTAGCATTAAAACTCCCACAAATCTATATTAGAGACAGTAACAGCATTTAAAATAAGGCTTCTGACTTATTAAGGTGGACTGTTATTTACTGTACGTTTCTAATGAGGCTGTTCATTTACTAACAACAGAAGCAACATCAAAACTTTATTGTATTTTGCTGTAGCCGCCTGTTGGCCAACTTTGTAGTGCATTATTGAAGTAATCATGAAGAGATGCTGGAAGACCAGATGGTCAAAGGCAAATGGATAAGACGTATGTTGAGGAGAATTTTGTTTTTTTCTTTTTTAATTGTGAGATGGTCTTAGTTTATTGATTTAAAAACTAATAATTAAGTGCAATAGCATAATTAACCTTGCTACTTCTCAACTCCATCACATGCTCATAAGTAAATAATGGATTAAATAATCACACGTCAGGTCAGGTTGGGGAGCATCCACTGGTACAGTACTGTATGTTGCCGCACCCACCACATGACAAAACAGCTTGGGATCCTTGTTGGTTACCCATTCAGGCAGACCAGTCCCAACCCCTGGAAATGACCATCGATCTGCTGCAGCCAGGTGTTACGTGAGTGACCCCTTGGCCTGGTCCAACCACTCGGCTCCTCAACTTTGAGGATTCTGTGAGCCAGATCACGCTCTTGGAATCATGCCACAGTGCTGTTACTGACGCTCCCTCACAATGCAGGACTCCGTGAGCAACCACTCATTCGATACAAAGTCAAACTAGTGGTACCAAAGGATTCTCCAAAGAGACACAGTGTACATGGAGTCTAGTCTTCATTTTAGGTCACTGGATAGTGTCCATGTCTTGCAAACATATAGCAAAACAAGAAGCACCAGGACTCTAAAGACTTGGACCTTCATCCTTTTGCAAAGATATCGGGAGTGCTACACAACCCTTACCAGCGACCTCATGACACCCCATGCTCTCCCAATCTGTCTACTGATTTCATAAGAGTCACCAGAGACATGAATGTCACTGCCAAGGTAAGAAAACCTCTTGACAAGGTTGACACTCTTTTCACAGACAGATACACTACTGATGGCTTTGCCCAAGAGGTCATTAAAGGCCTGGACCTTGGTTTTTATCCAGGACACTCGCAAGCCCACACACTCAGATTCCTCACTCAGTCTCTCGAGAGGCCTGATCAGAGCCTCCATTGTCTCTGTGAAGATCACAGGTTGTTGGCAAAGTCAAGATCAGTGAATCTTTCTTCACCAATAGATGCCCCACACATCTGCTGGACTCCACAATCCTGACCAACACCCAGTTCATGCAAGCAATGAACAGAGTAGGAGCAAGAACACACACTTGACAAACCCCATAATCAACTGGGAAAAACGCAGGTTCTGTTTCCACCCTGTACAGAACTCACATTACCAGCGTACAGGCTGGCCATGATATCAAGTGACTTTGGGGTGGGGGGATCCTCCAAAGTCTCAGCATGTCTCACAAGGCAGCTCAATCAACTGAGTCGAACACTTTACGAAAATTAGCAAAGGCTGCAAAGAAGCTGTTGGTATTCGCGTTTGCGCTCCATGAAAACCCTCAGTGCCAGGATGAGGTGGATGGTAGACTTCTTAGGCATAAAACCAGTCGCTGGTAGGTGAGCAAGAGTTCATGGATCCTATTGAGGATGACCCTAGCAAGGACCTTACCCAGCACAGAAAGCAGTGTCTTTACCCTGTAGTTGCTGCAGTCCAAGTGAACACCCTTCCCTTTTCAGATAGGGACGACAAGTCCCATTTTACAGTCAGTTGGGATGACACATCTCCCAATTGGAAGAGAAAATTGGTAGCAATGCCAGGAGGACAGCCTTACCACCAGCCTGGAGAAGTTCATCAAGGATACCACAGATCCCTGCGGCCTTACTACCCTCAGCTGGTTCACCACCTGTGCAATCACAGTGCAATTAGGGGGCTCACAGCAAATTGAAGGTTCAGCCTCAAGAACTGTGGACACAGAGATGTGTCCAACATCGTAGCCGGAGGATCAGCTTTAAACAACTGCTGAAACTAGCCAACCTTATGGGTCACAATTGCAGTGTCAACCGTAAGGACCATTCCATAACCTGCCCTGACTGGGACTCTCCAAGGAACAGATTTGGATGTGCGTAATGCTTTGATTCCTCTGTAAACATGATGTGGTTCACTAGGCCATAGATGGTGTGTCACTTGCTCACAGATTCCTCTAACAAACACCTCCTTATCTGCACTCAGAGCAATTGCTGCTGATCCTAATATGATGTGGAAGACCTTCCATGACAAGACCCTGAAGGTTGCTGAGGGCTGTGTTGGTGTTTCTGGTGTTCCCAAAAGAAGGTATTTCATCTCACAGAGCACCCTGGATATCATCGAGAGGAGTCACAGTGCATGGCTTGTTGGCAACACCGGTCTGCACTGGGAACTGAGAAGGACGGATGCGAGGGTTAAATATTCACCATACCTGAATGATGGTGAAAATCTTAAAAACCAGGTTAGAAAAGACTAAGTTATCCCTGTGTGGCATACCTACAGTAAATGATAAGTGTATTTTAATGAAAATATACCAAATGTAGTGTTGTAATAATTTCTACATTAACTGCAAGATAGGGAAACTGGGAAATAGCACTTCACGTAGACTGGGAGCCCAAATGAAAACAAAAGATGTCTGCAACTACATGGGGTCCCCAGGATTGACTTTGAGAGCGGCTGGTTTAAAGTATGTTAAACTTGGAGAGATTATTTATGATGTAATCCCTCAAATACCCACTAGATGTCATTTGTGGTCTGGAAATCTCAAAGCAATTCCTTCCACCCCTTCAGCCATGGTCTCACAGCATTCTCAGGCTCACACAATAAAGGATGAGTCAAGTCAGAAGTTCAGTTTATGTCACTTTCAGACACAGCCACTGCTTGTAAAAAACAGTTGAGTCCCTTCAGTAAAGTCTCATCTATGTTTCTTACAATTCTTTCTTATTTAATAGAAACAAAACATCTAGGAGTTTATACAGGGTGGACAAGATCTGATTATGCAGATCCAGATCATCTGGATGACTTTGATTTATGCGGGGATGATTCCAGTTCGGCACAAAGGCGATTTTTCATGTCGTCAGTTCGCACACTTTTCAATAGTCTGGGAATTTTTGGGTGATTTTCTATGTAATAAACTTAATAAGTTATGGCATAATGAAAATTGCATAATTAGATCTGGACCACCCTATAGAAGAGCTTTACCGTTTCAAAGTACAGCCTGTGAGCCTCGGGCTGGCTGGAGTTGGTCCTAATCTCCACTGCAGTTAAGGTCCTCACAATTGTCCCAAGAGGAGATACTGAGAGCTGTGGGGTTGTCAGGCTCCATAGTTTGGCCTCTGGATCTTCAGAGGAAAAAATCTATATGGAAAAAAAAAGGTTGGGGTGATGTTTAGTTATAATTAATTGCATTTATATAGCACTTTTTAACTACTCAAAGCTCTTCACATAGACAATTGGAAAACACTTGAACCACCACTAATGTGCAGCATCAACCTGGATGACACGACAGCTGCCATTTTGTGTCAGTACATTCACCAGACATTAACTATCAGGTAGCGAAGGGGTGAGAGCTAGTTACCCAATAAGGAAGGGGAATAATTAGGGGGGTCAGAAGAATGCCCAAGGATCAATTTTGACCACAGACAGTCAGGACCTTAGTTTTATGTCTCATCTGAAGGACGATACAGTTTTTTCCAGCACAGTGTATCTGTCACCGCACTGGGGCATTGGGGTCCACATTCTGACCACAGGGTAGGCGCACCCTGCTGGCATGACAAACACCTCTTCCAGCAGTAACCCAAGCTTTTCTTACTTGGTCTCCCATCTAAGAAATAATAAAAGCTTTAAATGTGTTTTCATTAATTTGTTGAGTTTTCAGATTCACTTCTATGATAAATGGAGCTATGGGAATTATAGGATCTTATTTATTGCATAAGTGAGCTTTGTTTACCACATCTTCAATATTATTATCTTTATATGACATGTCGCTCAGACATACAAGAAAACATTTTACTGTACTCTGTACACATGGCATAAACTTTAACCTGAAATGTTTAAAAATTACATTGTTAATTAGTCAATGCTCAATGTGCCATGCAAGGCAGGAAGCAGTCCTGGACAGGTTGCCACTCCATCACACTATAAACACATTCACACACTCATATGAGGCCAAATTTGAGTCTCGTATTCTTTATTTTGGAACACAGGATGAGCATCTAGAGATAAATGGATGAGTTCAGCTCTCTTTGGGGCTGAGCAGACACTGCCATGTTACTTTATTGGAAAGATGACAATGTCAAAATAAACAATTTGTGAAATGAATAATATTACCTGGCACTGCAAGTTAAGTTTCTTAGGTTTAAGGCCAGATTTGTTTGTAGTAATGTGTTTACAAGACTGGGGCCACTGAACGTAAGCAAAGCTTTTGAATGGTATTTATGAAGTTACCTTGTGCAGAATACCTCTGGTATGATGATTACGAAAGAGTTCCTGAAACAACAAAACACAGCAACAATGAATTTACATTTATAAATGTAAATCACTTAATGCAGAATATACTATAAACATAAATAAGAAAATGAAGCTGATATTTAACCAAATCAGTTTCATATGTTATCATTTTAGTACTCAGTAATGCATCTGCTATTCCAGCAGTCTTATTAGCACAGTAGAGAATTCCTATGTAGGGCACCCATCTATGACAGGGCACACTTATGCCTATTATCATGTTCACTCACAGCTCCTGGCATATGGATGGAGATCTTTAGTACAGGTGTGCAGAGACCTTGGGTGTATCAGCTATGATAGGCAGAATACATACTGTATATGAATACACTGGACTGAGGCTGCAAGTACCCTGGTGTCCATTCAGAATATAAACACATTATTCAGAATGCATTTTAAAAGGCATGATGGAAGGCAATGCTAGTCAATGCAGTGCATTTACGTTTACCTTTAGCTCCTGTCCCATGATGAGCTGCACAAGGCGCTGGTCATCATGAGCAGCCATCACCAAAGACCTCAGCACTTGGTCAGAAATCCAGAAATAAAGCATGCGGGATTCAGTGAGCAGGTCAGGAGAGAAGACCGACTCTTCAATTACAGATGTAACATTTTTGTACAGTAGTAGCCCCTGGAAAAGTAAATGCAGGCATTCATATTTTAGCAAGGAAAGCATATCAAGGAAACCTTGAGACAACTATGGACTGTTTTCTGCGGGTAGGTGAAAATTGGTACCCTAAACTAATGTCTAGTGCATTTTAAACACTTCACAGAGATACCATTAAAAATAAATGGGTTTACTTGAACTGTCTATGTCATCACCTTGTCCATCTCTTTAGTATTTGGATCCTATGTGAGGGTATCTAGCTGTGACTGTTAACAAAATTTTAAAAATTTGAAAGGTCATATCTTAATTAGCTACAGTATTGACATGTGACTACAGCCTTTATGATCTTGGAAGGGCAAAGTAGAAATTATTGGCAGTTTATTCATTTTTTTAAACAAATAAGTTACCAGCAAAAAAAAAGTGATAAGCAAAGAAGGACACTTCTTGTGATGAGGTGCCCACGGTGATTTTTGCATGCAGCCATAGAAGCAAAAGGCAATAAATAAACATGCCTTTTATATATTAAATACCACTGTCCTGGGAGCAGCAAACCTCACCTTGTGATGTGACTCAATGTGGTCTGCAGTAAGAACAGGGGAGTTGGTCACTGAAATATCCACTCCTATGTCTCCAGAACTAAGGAAAAGTCCTGCAAAAGCAACACAAGTCAGCCTTGGTGCAACATTTTATTCTTTGTAGTGAATTGACTCATTTAATCTGTTTTTTTTTCCACCAATTCAGTTAAACTGAAAAGGGCCATCAGTTTGCTAAACTAAATCTGACTGCTGTGTGTCAATCATGAAAACACTTAAAGAATCATTCAATTAAATAAGTTAGGAAGTTAACGTAATCTAATGGATTGTCAGATGGTTCCATTTTGTTGAAGTGACCCTCATTGCTGTCAAAGTTTTTCATTCACACACAGCAAAATGGTTGTGTTAAATTAACTATTACAGTGTCACAGTAACCCTAAAAGTATATATATGGAAAGTGTGGACCCATAATAAAGAGTTAATTTAACACTGACGATTTTGTTGTGAACTCATTCAGAGAATCAAATATATTTGACTTAATTAGTACATATTTCAGGAAATGAAACTAAACAACTAAGTGGAATCAATTTTAGTGAATCGGTTTTGTATATTAAATTCATTTAATTTGTTCACTTAGATTGTTTGCTGAAGAAGAACCATCTCTGGATTAACCATTTCTTCAAAAGGGCTGACTAAAATGCTGAGCACGGCAACACTTCCATAAAGGGACATGGATGTCATGTCCTCTCCATTGTTTAAAAGAAAACTATCTGCAGAAATAACCTGAAAGCATTTTTTGCGCCAAATGCTGAAAACTGAAATATGCGTACAGTTTTTAACAGTACATTATCTAATTAGCCTCTTCACCTAAATGATTATGGTTGTAGCCATTAAGGTAGTACTACAAATCTTTGTAATTTTTTTTGTTATTTATTATGTTCCGTCAAGGCACATCTGAAAGCAGAGCCTAAGTACAAGCTGAGGTCAAAGCACACCAGGAGAAATAAAGCTATCCAAAGCCAAAAAAAAAAACATCAATAAACTTTAAGTTGGAAAACTAATATTGGTCAAATCCCATATTTATTCCAAAAAGTTTGTTTTATTTATTAGGTGTTTAAGTTCAAAATCAACATTATTTTGTTCCATTTTCTATACAGTTTAAAATGTGACATGCTCCATATTTTCCTCACAAAGACACCCCAAAAATGCACCTTGATGTCCTTTACTGAGTTATCTGAACAGTATAACTCACTACACAGAAAGCTTCCCCATTACTTAGCACCCACCTTTTTCTGTTTCTTTGATAGATGAGGGTGAAGATAGGAAGACTTCAAGCGCTTTAGAACTTTGAGTATTGTTTCTATTTCTAACATATCTATACGAATGTCATCATATTTGGCAAAGTAAGCATTGTACTACCTGGGCAACCTCAACTTGTGTTTCATGACTCAATTCAATGTCTACTTGCAACAAGAAATGAGTCTGGTGATTTATGTGTTTTTTTAAACTGGAGATCTTTATTTAAGCAGAGACTGACAGATGCAGAAGTAACACAGGAAAGCACTTCCAGGCAGCACTATATACCTTTCTTCCTGTGTCAATGGGACACATTTGATGAACTGAAGCTGTAAGTTTGACCACAAATTCAACTTTGCATCAATTGTTTCACTCACTGTTATTGCCTATTGAGTATTTTCCTTTATGCTCATTATTTTACCATTTCTTTCTCATTTTTAAGTATTCTGTTTTATTCTGTTTCTTGTTTTTTCCATCTTTATGTGAAGCCCAAGGATGTGAGTCTTTATGTATAAGCATCTAGAAGGCCCCAAGCCAACCTCTGGAGCAATGAGTTTCTCTGTGTCTGTGGCTCCCCTTTTTTATTTTCTTTTGGATTTATTTAGTTAAAGGATAAGTTTTGCATTTTTCTAGTCAAAGTTATTTATTCACAAATATGGTATACATGCATTTTATATTTGAAATTGTTGTGTAAGGTTAAGCATTTTTTATAACTTTTAAAATGTCTAGATCCTGTGCGGTCCTCCGAGCGTGGAGTTTGCATGTTCTCCCCGTGTCTGCGTGGGTTTCCTCCCACAGTCCAAAGACATGCAGGTTAGGTGCATTGGCAATTCTAAAGTGTCCCTAGTGTGTGCTTAGTGTGTGGGCGTGTGTGTGTGTGTGTGCACGCCTTGCGTTGGGCTGGCACCCTGCCCGGGGTTTGTTTCCTGCCTTGTGCCCTGTGTTGGCTGGGATTGGCTCCAGCAGACCCCCGTGACCCTGTAGTTAGGATATAGCGGGTTGGATAACGGATGGATGGATGGATAGATCCTGTGCTGGCATTGTATAATGGAAGCCTTAAAGGCAAATGAATATAAATTTGGAATCCCGTTGTAACAACATTCATGGTACCATAAAAATATTTTGTTATAATAGAAATTTTGTTAAAATGAACATGTGGAAAGTGATTTGTCATCTCTAATCGCAGCAGCACAAGAACAGCTCTGTAGTGACTCTGCTGCATCTTACTGTAACGTGCACACAGTATGTGCATATGACGTTGTAACGTCGCACGATGTTTAGAACATTTAACACCCAAACTTGACTCACCTTTCTGTCTTTTGTGTAACTAACTCTGTGACCCAAGCTTGACAATACCTGTATAAGAAACAGCTCAACCGAAAAAATATTAAATTTGAAAATGAGACGTTAGATGTATCTTTTCTAATAAAAATACAGGTATGAATGCAGATTGAAAATGAGAAGTTAGATGTAACTTTTTAATAGAAATACAGGTATAAACACAGAATGAAAATGGGACATTAGATGTACGGTTTTTTTTTATAGAACTACAAATGCGCTTCTAAATTTTTTTTTCGTCAACTCCCAAAGCCTGATATTTAACTTTGTCTTTTATTTTTTTCGATCCTTCAAAATTGCTGGCAGCTTTGAAGGTTTGATTGAATGTATTGGCCATGTCATTTTTCAACATTCCAGAATAAACTTTTCCCAAGATTGTTAATTTTTCTTACTTTTTATATTGATGGCGTTCCTCACTTTTTTGTTTTGTTCATCGCAAAGAAAACTTTGAGAAGCACTATGAAACATGAACAGTATAGTACTGACACACAACACAACTACCCACACAAACACTTGGTGGAGCACTGACTCAGAATTTGGCTATGTGTATGATATCTCACCTTCACTCACGTCCTGCCTCGCCGAGACTGCTCGAGACCAGAAATTTCGGAACAGACTTTCACTGTCTTTTGGTCTAACGAGAAAGAAACAGACTGTTGCAAGTTTCCTGAGACTTGTCAAAAGCATTAATTATTTTTTCGCATCGTATTATTTTCTTCAGTGGCCATTTTTGCCCAGGCCAACAAAAAGTATTCTTTGTTCTAAAAATTGTATTACTTTGGTATTTGCTATAACGGAATTTGACCTGTATATCATGTTTGTGAAGGAATAACTTCAACTTGAAAAATATTGAACGTATCCTTTAAGATCAAGTTGAGTATAACTTGGACTTTTGAATATATGCATTTTGTAATCCTTTCTTTTTTCAATTTAGCCTTTTGCAATCCTTGGCAATTTACAATCTATGGTTTTATGATTAGGACCCTAGTAAATTTTTGTCATTCTCCTATTTCAGATTTTTGTAACTGTAGACCTTTGTATATTTATTGTATTTTTGACTTACTCTGCTTATTCTTCTTTAGTGTATGTTTAAATTATTTACTCTCAATTATTGTATTGGAATTAGGTAATTTAACTTTATTTAAGGTATTTGTTTAATAAACCTATTAGATTAAAATGTAGTCCTTTTTGTGGCTAATGGTGTCCTTTGTTCAAATTTTTCTCCAGTCATATTATGAATTCTGCATCAGATCTCAAACAGTTCAGTTTTCACACGTTTTCATTAAACTCACTAATTGAAGACTAATACTACATACTTGCGGATAAGTTCTCCCGCGGATAAGTCAGGACTTGGTTTAGCAGTATAATTTCTGCTATTTTATAATGTCGGTCATATTAGTCGAATGCGGAAAACTCACGCTATTGGTACAAGGGATTATGATATCCTAATGCCCACTTAAGAGAGTAACCACGGAGCACACTACCTTTTTTTTCCTATGTGGGTGCGGCAATGCGCTGTATCAGCGCATGCTCCTAACCCCTCTCTCTCTATGGTGCCAACGAGATCACATGGTAATACCCAAACTATTCTGAAGCAACGATTGCACTGATTTGTGTTTTTTGTATCTCGCACCCTCATACACCTTTAGCGTAAGAGCATCTCTTATCTATAATGGAGCGTTCGATCAGAAGAAAATATGAAGCTGGTTTTAAATTAAACATCGCTGAAGTAGTGAAAGAAATTGGAAACTGTGCTGCTGCAACAAAATTTGATGCATCTGAGAAACTGATGTGAGATTGGAGGAGGCAAGAAAATGTAAAGAAAAATGAATAAAGAAATAAATGTCGCATTTTGGAATGGGCGTATAAGTTGGGGTCTGATTTTATGATCGATATTTCGTTTTTCAAGACCCGACTTATACTTGAGCATATACGGTAATTGGGTAATCCTGCCTTTCATATTGCAGCAGCTGCTATGTACCCCCTAAGCTAAATTTAAACTTACTGAATATCTGAATAACAAAGCAATTACCTGCTCGCTGCTGAATAAACTCTGCCAAGATGTTAGCAAGGTTATTAATTTCCTTGCAAATCTGTAAAAAAAAATTAAACAAGTCAGACACATGCCAGTCTTCCACCTATATGTATTAATTGGTTCACCGACAAAAGCGCGATAGACGTATGCGCCCCGACAAAACCGCGACGGTCAAATGAGCGCCGACAAACCCGCTAACTGGTTTTCGACAAATGCGCGCCGACGAAATCGCGAGAGAGGCCAAGAGAGTGGGACGCGTACGTGCGCATTATGTACACATTATGTGCTAGGATATAACTGTTATAACTGCTGATGGCATGCCGCGAACAAATAACTCAGTCGAGGGTTGGCATAACGCGTCGTACACAAAGCGGAATTACCAGCAGTCAGGCGGCCAGCAAGTCTAAATACGCTCAACTATCAAGACGTCTTGCTGCAATTCTTTCTACATATGCAGGGCGTGATCTTAAGGACTGATGGCATGCCGCATCTCATAATATTGACTTCTAAAATAAACATTATATATTCTTTAAACTAGTAATTCATATTTAATGAAACTTTCGATTTTTTAAATGAAATATTGTCGGCGCGATTTTGACGCCGCGTTTTAATCGCCGCTATTTTGTCGGCACTCATATGTCTGTCGCGCAAATGTCGGGTCTTAGTATTAATTAGTGCAAAGGTAAAATCCAAAAGAAATGCCATGTGAAATGAAACAGATTAGGTGGTAGGATACACACAGCTGGAAAAAATGTTATAGCTTCTGGATATTTTAAACTGAATAAAATAAAAGAGAAAACCATGAATACATATCATAAGTACTATTTTAACAAATGTACATCCAAAATAAAAACATGCATTTTAACCTTTCAAGTCATATCAAGGAAATATTACAATTGCCTTGGAAAGAAAATAGCATTATACATACAGTAGGTATGAGTTCACATGCTAGGGAATCTGTGGGGCCACCATTTGTGGTGCACACTAGTGCAGTGGTTAGTGTATGCTGCCTCATGGACTCAGTGTTTTGGCTCTGGCTCCTTTGCCTGAAAGTTGTCCATGTAAATTTTATACATTCCCCCATGTATGGGTGTTACTCTGAAAACAGAGTGTGGTGTTCCTACCACATGCCTAAAGTTTTCAAGAAATGCAAATTAGGTTACTGGTGACTTTAAACTGGTCCTGTGTGTGCAAGAACGGGTCCTATGATACACTGGCATCCTGTTCAGGCCTGTTTTCTTATACCCAGTACCAACCACAAACTCAGAATTGCATTAAGTTGGTTTGGCAATGTATGGGCGGGTCAAAGTTATAAGATAAACTGTAGATTCTGGTGATCTTTGTTGAATTGCTACTCAGCATAAAAAGCAATTAAACAATACTTTGTACCTTTTTTATGGCACTAAAAGTGAATGATATACACTCACTGAGCAAATTCTTAGGAACACTATACTAATACAGCCTCCTTTTGCTCTCAAAATAGACTCAACTGTTCTTGGCATAAATTCCTAAAAATGTTGGATTGAGATTCTGGTCTATGTTGACATGATTGTATCATGCAGTTTCTACTGATTTGTCAGCTGTAGATTTTCCACATCTCCTACTCTACCACATCCCAAAAATGTTCTATTGGATTGAGATCCACTGACTGGGAAGGTCACTGAAGAACATTGAACTCACTGTCATGTTCATGAAACTAGTTTGAGACGTGGTGAATTATAGTATTGGAAGTAGCCATTAGAACATAGGTAAAATGTGGCCATGAAGGGATAGACATGGTCATTAGCAATACTCAAATAGCGAAGATTGATTGGTATCAACGAGCCCAAAGTGTGCCAAGAAAATATTCTCCATATCACTACACCACCACCACCAGCCTGGACAGTTGACACAAGACAAGATGGGTACAAAGGATTCATTTTATTCATGTCAAATCCTGACCCTACCAACTGTGTGCCTCAGCAGAAATCGAGATTCATCAGATCAGGTTACATTTCCAGTCTTCAGCTGTTCTGGTGACCCAATGCCTACTGCACTTCAGCTTTCGGTTGTTGGTTGACAGGAGTGGAATCCGACATGGTCTTCTGCTATTGCAGCTCATCTGCCTCAAGGTTTGATGGGTTTTTCATTCCGTGATGCTTTTCTGCTCATCACAGTTGTACAGGGTAGATATCCGAGTTACTATAGCCTTTCTGTCAGCTCAGATCAATCTGGTTATTCTCTTCTGACCTGTCTCGCTAAAAAGGTGTTTATTTCCACAGAACCGAATTTTTTTTGCTTTTTGCGCCATTCTGAGTAAGCCCTAGAGACTGTTGTGAAGTGAAGTAAAAATCCAGGAGAGCAGCAGAAATATTCAAGCCAACCTTTCTGGTACCAACAACCATGACAAAGTTGAAATCGTTGATATCACATTTTTATCTCATTTCTGGTGTTTTATATGAAGATTAAGTGAGTCATCTGACTTGTAGCTGCATAATTTTATTGGCCGATTAGAGAATTGCATGGATTAGCAGGTATACAGGTGTTCCTAATAATTTGCTCAGTGAATATATATTAAAGTGTTAGACAGAACAACATGAAAATAAAACTACATTTCTGCCTGACTTAATTTTTCTTTTTCTCTTTATATAATAAAATAAGGTGAAATTAAAAAAAGTATTCTCTAGTAGCTCAGAAGTTCCCGATACTATGTGATTGCAGCATAACAAAGTGTGTTTACATCTCCATTACCTGACTTTTAATGACGAGTCTCACAGTATAAGAGACAAAGTCTGTGAATAACCTCTTAATCCAGCTGGGCCTAAAAGAAAACATATTTGAAAATGTTATTAGTTTGGGATTATTTTACAAGGTGGACCAAATATCTTTTTTGCTTTTCAGCTCTTATTCTGAAAGCAAGAAAAAGAGGATAAACTGTATAGAAACAAGTTTTTTTTTTTTCTATTTTGCCATATGTTTTATGTAATTTCAAGCTCATTCTCTTGAACTTGTCTTCTCTGTCAAATCAAAAGGAAACTGAAGGAAAAGTGCTTTATGACCAGGTGGCGTCTGCCTCTCACAATACTGACCAACTGCACAAAAGTATTTTGTAGTTTGGACTTCAGTTATCTTGAAATCTTTCCACAGTGTAGTTGGCTCTAATCCGTGCCTTCAAAAGAGTCAGGTTTAGAAGCTGTACTCATCTATTGGGTTGCCAGATAAGTCAATTGAACATACTATAGACGTTTAAGATTTTGTTGCATTTTCCTTTTTCTTTGGTGTTCAAATGAAAATACAGCAGGCAGGGGGATTTCCTGTGTCTGTTGCCTTTTCACATTGTCAAGCTGAGGTATTGCCACGGATTTAGTTTGTAGTTTATATTCATTTTCAGAATTACAAACGTAGTGCTGATGCTGCTACTCAAACTGTGACATTGGGGCATATCCTTTAATTAACGTCACCAATTTAATCAAAGAAAAAATGTAACCATGACTTCAGTCAGTGTTTACCAGTTTATTTTGTGGTGTTCATATCTTTGCTTTCTTACTTTTGGCTTTTGTCTAACTTTCAGATTACTACTTTGGGTTTTCTTTTTGTTCCCATTTACTTTAATTTACTTGTCTGCTCATGTATTTGAATTTTCTGATTTGAGGTAAATATTATAAGGTGGTATTTTACTGCCACAAGTGAAGGCTGAGTGGGTAGAATAAGAGGAGGGCTTACCCCTAATGAAAATCATCACTCCCATTGGTGAAGGGCGCATTTGTTCTATTGTAATAATAGGCTATAGAGTATAGACCAACTAATGTGTCTGAAAAGAAACCCGCCACTAGCTGATATGGATACACAGACTGGGAGGCCATTGTAACTGTAAAGGGTCTTCTTTTGAACATACGGGATATGTTGATAATACAGTGACAGTGGGCTTCCATTCCCAGTCTGAGCTTCTGAGATGGGAGGGGATCTTCATAACATCTAGAAAAGGCAGGGACCAGCTTCATTACTGCATATTGCATAAATATGCTTCCTGCAGCAGGTACATTAATTTAAATTGACATGCTCTAAATTCCTTTCTGTTTATAAGAGAAGTGAGTGCATTTTCACTTATTTTGAAGGAATTGTTGCTATTTTTTAGTTTTAAGTATTTTTCCAACATTCTCCTGTTATTTCTAGGGTTTTCAAGATGGCTACACTGAGCTGCCCGCACCTTGGCTATTGTTCCTTTCATGTACGTTGCAGGACATGAGTGTTCTTGTGTATAGCATTAGCATGCATATAATGTCATGGCTGCAGTGGGCTGGCGCCCTGCCCAGGGTTTGTTTCCTGCTTTGCACCCTGTGTTGGCTGGCATTGGCCCTGGCAGACCCCAGTGACCCTGTAGTTAGGATATAGCGGGTTGGATAATTGATGGATTGATGTTTGTGTCGGCTCTTTGTTTTTGTTTTGTTGCTTGCTTTAGAGCACTTCTTACAGCTTTTTTGTATCATTTGATTACTCTACATTGAAAACAGAACACAATGAAGGAAATGACGATCAAAAGACAAGCGTTATGGCAGATAAATAAAAAAGTTACAGGAAGAAGAAGAGGACTAAAAATTTAAATAAACATGTAAGTATTTAAACAGTGTATGCTTTTTATCTTTTTTGTCTGGTTTATAATTGTAAATTTTTGTCTGCACTCTGAACCCAACATCTCAGAAGAACACTAAATATTAATACATGTGTTTCTCAAAACATACAGTAGTCACACTTCTTCCATATCCCGTTGCAGTTACTGATGCCCCTTCTGACGCGGTTTGAAAGAGGGATGCATCCGTCTTGAAGAATCTGAATCAGAATTACAAACATAATGTTGTATGGTGCACTAATTCCAACACTTAAATGCAAGTGACATTCTAGAGAAAATAGCACTTGGAATGCTGACACCTTGACCAGTTTTCTGCACTTGTTCACTTTCAATGGCTTGTTTTTATTCTGTTATTTTATTATACTTGAATTATTATTTACCATGTCTTTATGTTATTTTTGTTGGTTTCATTTGTTTTACTGCAATTCTGCACTGTCTCTTTAAACGTAATTACATTCTGTGTAGTCTGTGGGTGGTACCCCAAGAAGAGGGTCCACCCTGATGCCACCAGACCTGAGATTCCAGTAGAGTCTAGCTGTAGACCTCCAGAGTTCTGCTCTTTTGGGCTCTGTTGCACAGTAATGATGTTTACCATCCTTTTCATTATACATCAGTGATGTTGCATGATACGCCCAGTCATTTGCATCTTTCTCAACAAACCTACCACGTACCTTGCACTTCCTTGTCTTCAAATATTCTTACACTATGGTTAAGATTGGGGTTATGGGAGGATTATCTGTCGTGTAAATAATAACATCTGTTGAGTGGGTGTGTTATGTAGTACGACTAAATCACGTAAATCATGTGACATAAACATGCAATTCAATTTGCTGTGCAATGGAGCTCCTAAATCGTGAAGTTACAGAGGTGTGCGGTTAGACCCTGCGCAGAACTTCATTCAGACTGCTTAAGGCCAGGAAAAATGATTGTCAAGCAGTGGTGCTTTGAAGTTGTTGGAGTCTGCAAGTATTGCATTTATTGTTTTTTATTTTCTGGGTTTTTGATTTCTTCCTGTTGTGGTTGTTGAATGATTCTACGGCAGGGGTTGTCAAAGTTAGTCCTGGAGGGCCGCAGTGGCTGCAGGTTTTTGTTCCAACCCAGTTGCTTAATTAGAAAATAATTCTTGCCAATAATTTAATTTCATGACTAATTTGCCATGTCAGGTGATTCTCATATCCTAGATTTTTTTTTCCTTTCTAAGGATATCGTCCAAATGATTTGAAGTCTAAAATGGACTCAATCTTTCACTTTTTTCCAAATATTTAATTAAACCAAATAGTGCAAGATAAATACACACAGGTGTAAATGGTAACGAGCTAAACGGAGAAATGCTGGTTTCTTTTGTCATTTGCAACGTATTGCTAATAAGGAGCCATTAAAAACCAAGAATAGAGCTCTTTAAGACTAAAATAAGCAATAAGGGTTCAAAATCTTAATGACCGAGACAACTAAAATGAAGCAGAAGTGTTTCTTGAGCAACAAGTGCTTCTTATTAAGCAACTGGGTTGGAACAAAAACTTGCAGCCACTGCGGCCCTCCAGGAATGACTTTGCCCACCCCTATTCTACGGGATTGCATATTGGAATATTACTACGTGGTATTGCCTTTTGGAAACCTCGTTTTTGCTCTTTTTTGAATAATTTTTGCTATTGTGTGTTTTTATAACTAAATGTATTAATTTATAAAGAAGCTTCAAAGCCAGAGTTTTCACAGCTTTCTCCCTCTGGTGAGGCATTTCTGAAGTTGTTAAGAGTATGTTGATCTTTAAAAGCCTGCTCCCCTGTTTTGGGTCATGGTCTGGCTGAACCGTGTAGGTCCCTGTAAGCTGGGCAGAGGAAAGCCTGTTCTGGTCTGGACAGTGAATGTCCTGGCCTGTTTTGTAGGCATTTCTGGAGGCCTCAGCAGCCTTTCATCATGTTTCTGATGCAGAATCACAACATCCACAAGGACCAGATTTTCCATCATAAGAGCATCTTGTCTCTCTACTGTGTTTGGGAAAAACAATAAAACATGTAAAGCAAAAGACATTTCTATTTTTCCCTTTATTAATAGTTATGTCCGATTGAACAAAAACACAATAGATCTTAGAATAATGTTGTTTCTTTTGAGAAGGGAAAACAAGCCACCTAAATAAAAGTGCTCTTACTGTTTGTCCCCTTGAAGATGTAGGAGCAGCTTGTGAAAGGTCAGGTAACAGTCTGAAGTGTCAGCTACAACACGGTTTGCTTCTCCGCAGTCTGAAGGAGAAAAAAAAATATCAAGAATTTGAGACAACATGCAAATCAATGCACTTGAGCAGACTTCACTCTCTTAATGGACCTGCTTAAGTTTCAGTGCACCAAGGTTACTTCTTTTATGGTGTTAAATATCTTACAATTCATGGATTAAGTCATCTATTAACAGGGGAAGACAAAAGTGCCTCAGGAACAGAAAACTGAATTCAGGATATGAAGATATATGAGACATCAGCAGCAAATATATGTAATTCTTATTTTTACGATTCCATGTCAGATAACTTGCAAAATATGTAGAGAGATGTGGTACAAACATAAAAACAAACAAATAAACAAGTAAATAAATTAACCTCCAAATGTTTATAGCAAAGCTATCAGTTTCCCTTTTCTAAGCACAGGGGTCAGAAACATGGAGGCAATATAGACTTTACAGTTTTACAGTTTCCATTCTTTTGATCCTAGCTCCTTTTTAGGTTTAGTTTTAGTTGACTCATTTGATATGATTCAGAACTCTTAATCGCCCCTGTTCAGAAGCATTCATCAAGCACTGAAACTGGTATCTTGGTGTAAATATTCTGCTGATTTCAATTGCTTATTCTTGTTGAAGTTTTTACACGTTTTGATATTATAATTTGTGCAATGGTGACCTACAGGAAGTAAATTTTGAAAAAGATTTCAGAGTTTATGTTGAAACAAGTATTTTGTAACTGAGCTAGTTCATACAAGTCTTGTTGACCAAATGCACTGATCACGCTATTTCACGCTTTGAAGTCCATGCAGCAATCTTTGGTGCTTAGCAACTGGTATGAGAAGTCCAGTTTCCACTGTGACAGTAGGACCATAAACGCATGGCCACAAAATCCATAACCATCAGGCAATATAAATAAGGAATAATAAAATGTTGAACTCATACAAAAGTGTTCAGTACAGATCATTGAAAGGTGTTCAGTACAAAACGCAAGATACATTAGGAAAACTGTGGATAAATCTGGTCACCATAATGAAAGAAGACATGACGGCACTAGAAGAAGTTCAATGAAAGTCAACAAAGTGCATTCCAGTGCTAAAGTATGGGGTCAAGAGTACCGTCTGGTTGCACACAACAGTTGCTGTGAAAAGAACTGTAGCTCAATTATGTGGCTGACTTAGTCTACACCTACAATTTGTGGCTCAGGTTACAAGTATCACACCATAAGCCCTCAATTAAGACCAAGATCAAAGTTCAAGGCCCAGTGGTTCACGAATTCTTGTGTTACAGATGAACAACCCATAGCATTTTAACTTTATAGGTGCTATTCAATATGTTTATGTTTTCTTTCTCTTTGAACTTTATTATGTCTTTATGATGATCATTTTGTCTAATTAATTACTTTTTATCATTTGTATTATATGATATTTCTAATGTATTTATTAGTTCTTCTTTATACATTGTTCTTCTTGAAGAAGAAGCAGAAGAAGCTGACTTCTAATTGCCAGAAAGTTTTTCATTGTTGGAAGTTTTTAAAAAATTAGATACATTGGGAAAGGGAACTAATAAAGCCATGAACAATGTTGTTATCTGAGGACAACGACCATATTTAACTACTTTTTAAAAAGCAGGCAAATTAATTTGTGGAATAAAAATGAGACTTAGGGGTCATATAATCATTTAAGGGTAATATAGTTACTGCACATAAGGTGTTTTGGTAATGCTTTCCAGCATGTATCTTAGTAGTAGTATTAAAGGGTCAATAAAAGTCAGAAACCTGTTCAAGCATATCAGGAAACCAGACAAAGGTCAAGGGGACAACAAAGAACAAGAATATACTCAGGGATGGTTGATGTCATACGCAGAATGTTCTGGAAGATTTAAGAACTCAGCGGATGTCCTACACCCAGCAAGACTGCACAGTTGTCACATACACAGACATTTCAAGTCTAAGAGCTCTCTCTTAGTAGATTGTTATACAAGATCCTCCCTCAAGTAAATAAAGGAAGCAATGAACCTGTTTTTCTCCTGCCTGGTTTCTGATTCAAAGAGGTCATAGTTGAGGACAAGATTTCTATCTTTAATATATTTCCAATTTCATCTCTTCCACAAATTGCAGGTGTTTTGTGTATTTATTTACTTGCAAGCCACATAGCCTGTTGAAGACAGGTAATAGAATAAATCTACACATATTTGATATTTCACATCTCTTGCCTTATGTGTACACTCAGCGTTCCTGGCTGCTCTGCCTTTCTTTGGTATCCTTGTGTGTCTTAGTCTCTCTTCCCTTGCACTTCCACTCTCGATGGTGTTCCTTTACAGCCTGCCTCTCTGAATCTCCCATTTTGAGGCACATTATTCAGCTCGTGCCCATTTTTTGACTACCAAAATAGTAGATGGGCCCCCATTACCTGCTATGAAAACATAATTTGTGTTCTTAAGAATTTTTCCTTTATTAGTATATTGGGAGAAGGATGTTAAGGATAGAGCTGCCAGGTAAGAGGAACAGAGGAAGGCCTACGAGAAGGTTTATGGATGTAGTGAGAAAGGACATGCAGGTGCAGGGTGTCACAGAGTAAGATGTAGAGGACAGGAGGATATGGAACAAGATGATCCGCAGTGGCAACTCCTAACGGGAGCAGCTGAAAGAAGAAGAAGATTAAAAGGCAACTCACTGCATTCCTTGTATATCTTTCTTTGATATTCTCATGCATGCCAGGTGTTTCTTGCCTTAAAAGCAATCGACTGAGCAACCACAGCAAAACTGATCAAAGCCAAACTGACCAACCAGATTGCTTGGAGAGGCCAAACACTCACAAAGATATTAGCATTTTATTATATAGAGGTTTGGGAGCATGCGCTGATAGCACGTTCCTGCACCCACCACACAATGGACCACCTGGATTGGAACCCGAGTGCAGCAGGTGACACCTTACCACCCTGGAACAGGGTGGCTGGAGTGCCAATCCTGCCACCAACCCCCAAGGTTTCCCTGTAAATTGGAGGACCTGCTTGCAGGGTTGGATGCAGATTAACGTCATACCCAGGATGAAGCAATTGCAGGTTAAGGGCCTTCCTCAAGGGCCCAACAGAGTAGAGTCACTTCTGGTGTTTATGGGATTCAAACCAGCAACCTTTCAGATTGCTGGTGCAGATCCCTAGCTTCACAGCCACCACTCCACCATTTTGTTATATACTGTAGATGTACCATTTTTCAGACTCACTTATGCAGCAGTGAGCTGCAGGGAAACAGAAACCTGTCTCAGCAAGCACCAATCGCAAGGCAGGAACAATCAGTAAATTGGGCTCCAGCTGATTGCAGGGTAAACATGCAAACACCACTGGCCAATATAGCGCCACCTCTCCTCCACACCTGCATGTCTTTGGACTGTCGGGAAGAAACTGCAGCAAACCCACATGAAGATAGAGATAACATGCAAACTCCATGAAAGGAGCACGAGGGACTTAAACACAAGGCAGCAGCGCCACTCATGCACCTCCTTGTCACTACTTACGCATTAGGATGTAGTGTTTATTATTATTTTTTAGTTTTTCCCTTTCTGTGAGGGAGTTAAAGTCATACTGAAGAAATATGTTGCTAAATTCCCACTGGAAACCGATCCCCACTATTTCAAGTAATGAAGTTAACAAGAGCAGTACAGAAATAGAAATTAAAAGTTGAAAGAGCATGGCTGTATTATGTAACTTTGTGCTTTGGGAGGGAATAATAAGAAGTAAAGAACAGATTTTATTCAGAGATGGTTGCTTCATGTAAAATCACCAACCTAGAAAGTGAGCTGACTGGATATTTAAGACTCTATGGCCTCCTGGTAGTGTACACTGTTAAAGTAATGAGTACTTCTGCTTATGGAAAATGCAACAGAGACAGTGGGAGCCTTGAAATCCAATGCTTCAAGGATTTAAACCTAATATTAGGCAGTACAGAGCATGTTCTTTATACTGCAGATTGTCTAGGAGGGGACAGACAGCCTTAGGTCTCAAGATCTGTGACTGTCTGTTCTAACTGACTGTGGACAAGTTGTCCTTTATCTCCGGGTATGATATTAACTCAATATTAAACTAGCTTTATCTCAATTACACGGCTACTTGTGTTATATTGTCATACTTTTATGTTAACCAAATTGAAATTTGCTATATTGCACTTACATGTAAATGAAGAATGGTTTCATTATTTTTAATCATTGCCTTTAAAGGTGGAAATGTCTGGCAGCACAGTTGAGTCTACTTAAGGCCATGTCACATTACATGACTTTTCCAGCGTTTTCAAGTCTAAGCCCTCATTTACATCATTTTAGCCAGTCGGTGGCAGTTTGGGTCATGTTCCCATGAAAGACAGTCATGTAATGTGACATATCCAGAGTCTCACTTTAACTAGTCCGTTACAGGCTTCAGTGTTTATTCACCGGGATGAGCTTTGTGTGCCTGAGAATTGACAACCAATGGATGCTCATCCAGAAGTATAATGCGTATAATGCAGCGAGAAGGAATAAGGACTGCAGGTGTTTTGGACCTCACAAAAAGAAAAGAAACTCATCTACTTAATGTGTTTTATGGACCACGACAGAATGGAATAAAACAAAATGGCAGAGATTGCAGCTGAATTTGCTGTACCTGTTTTATACACCGCTGATTCCATCAGGCAGCAACTTATTGGCTGACAGAAAAAAGCAATCACTATGTGAGCAGCGATTTTTAGTCTTGTAAACTGGCATATTCTGAGGATGAGATCAGCGATTGCAGACAGCAAATCTAACATACTGTATGTAGTGAGTAAAACTCACATAATGTGACATCAGCTTTAGTGAAGAGCACCAAACAAAGAAACCATTTAAATGAAGGTGCTTACTGTCCACTTAATAATGAGTAGATGTTCATGTTCAATTTTCTTTACATATATCTTTTTTCATTTTTACACTTTCAGTTTAATTTATGTTAATGATTGATTTTATCTTAAAATGTATACCACCTTGCCTAAAATTTGAGCATTTAGCATTTTTATGGAAATGCAAGCCAGTGCAAAAGACTAAGACAGTTTATGGAAAGTTTCCCTTACAATCAACCTACTGGTTAGCCAACACTTTAAAAAAAATGAAAATCTCTTAATTTTGTTTTTGGAAAGCCTTGTAGAGAATATCACAATTAACATAAAATACGTGTTTTGCTAGTTCATTGCCGTTCTTCAAATATTATGCACACAATTTCAATTATTGTGTAACTTATGTATCCAACAGGCTTCAAGATCCTCCCTGTACCTGTGGCTGCAGTGATCTGTCAGTTTGTGATAGAGCGATACACTGTATAAAATCAGTACACACCATTTGTCATGGGACCATTAAGCTAAACAGTTGCCCTGTTTTGTGTATTTAAAATGTGTACAATAAGTATTGGCCTATTGCCTACCAAAAAGCATAGTTCATACCAAAAATAACTGGCTTAATCATGTATTGATTCCTGCTCACATTTTAACTTTACAAGAACTATAAATATTTGTGTTAAAAGGTGATTTTATTCCTGAACACTTTCCATAAGACTTTTTCACTTCCATGGACAAATTGTAAAATATGCCTAACTCATGTTGCCATGCCATTGAATAACAGGTTATTCAAATGAATCCTAAAGCAAATTCACTAATATATTTTCTGTGAGCATTGGATACCTGTCCATGTCAGCACTAGACACAGATTTCACTAGGAGTACCATGCAGTGCCCTGCCACAACCTGTCAGGGGCAGACAGTTAAAAAGTGGACATCAGATGATGTCTTAAGACAAAGCTAAGTCTTGAAGCAGACCAATAAGAGAAAGAGAGAGATAAGACTAGCCCAATACAGGCTCAGAACGTGCAATGTGCGGGAGCACAGAGGTGGCTAGAGGTCAGTTTGCCCTGCATGTGTGCTGTATGCCCTTGGAGAACATCAGACGGGTGACAGCATGAGTGAAGTAACTTTGGAGGAAACATGATGTGTTACCTCCTGGAAACTTAGGGGCTGATGACTGGACAATGGCAGGAGAGCCTAGTCATTAAATTAAAGCACGAATGAGGCCACAGGAGGAAATGCCAGGGTGGATAAATGGTCAGCAAAGGCTACACAGTCAAAAAGGAAACTGTGAATCTGTGCTCTTCCTTAAATTTAGCAGGAGGGTTAGTGAAATTTGAAGACCCTGAGTTCAGTAAGCCCAGACAAAAGTAGAGAGAATTCTGCACTGATCTTTCTAAATCAAATGGAAAAAATACCAGCACCCCTGGAAGAGCGACAGGGAGGTCTTTTGAGCACCAACGGAAGACTATAGTGAACATTAAAATAGTGGAAGGAAAGTCCAGAAAAATGGGAGATGAAAGGAGTGTTTGTACAGTACCTGATATTCTACATGGTGTACTACAGAGATCAATTTTGGAACCATTGTTATTGTCACTCTATGTGCTTCCGTAGGCCAGATAACTTCAAAATATGATGTAAAATACCATAGCTGTGCTAATAAAACACAGCTCTATTTATCCATTTCTCCTGATGACACTGAGGCTCTAAACCCTTTAATCCAATGTCTTACTAGTATAACAGAATGGATGAATAAGAATTTCATTAAACTAAACAAGGAAAAAATAGAATTGTTAGTTACTGGCAGTAATAACCAAAGTGAGAATCCTAGGTCATAACCATCTATCTGCTGGAGCCAGGTGTTTCATGGGCACCCGCTTGGCCTGGTCCAGCCGCTCAGCTCCTCAACAATGAGGATCCTGTGAGCCCAACCACCCTCAGAGAATCATGTCACATGGAATAGTGCCGTAACTGACACTCCCTCACAATGCAGGCAATGTGCCTCATTTGGGACTCCGTGAGCAACTGCTCGTTTGACACAAAGTCCAACTAGTGTCACCCAAGGATTCTCCGAAGAGACACAGTCCAGTCTTCATCTCTGGTCACTGGATAATGTCCATGTCTCGCAACAAATATCAAGACAGGAAACACCAGGACTCTAAAGACTTGGACCTTCATCCTTTTGCATAGATACCCTTTTCCAGCGACCTCATGACCTCCCATGCTCTCCCAATCCGTCTACTGACTTCATAGAAAGAGTCACCAGAGACATGAATGTCGCTGGACCCCACAACCTTTCTCAACACCCAGTCCATTCAAGCAGAACAGAGTCGGAGCAAAAACACACCCCTGATGAACCCCAGAATCAACTGGGAGAAATGCAGAAGTTCTGCCTCCACTGCAAAATCTTAGAAATAGAATGAATCATCTGGCCCTGCGAATGAAACCAGAGGTCAAGAATTCACATGTTATTATTGACTCTGACCTTAATTTCAGATTGCATATTAATATTGCCAAGACTGCTTTCTTCCATCTAAGAAAAATTGCAAGGGTGTGATCTATTATAACATTTAAAGAAAACAAAAAATTAATATGTGCTTTTGTATTTAGCTGCCTAGATTACTGCAGTGGTGTCCTATCAGGACTACATAAAAGGGATGTAAATCGGCTACAGCTTGTCCAGAATGCAGCAGGAAGAATTTTAACCAAAAGGAAAAAAATATGAGCTACTACTATCTACTAGTATCTGTCCAGCTAGTAGTATCTTTACGCTGGCTGTAAGTGCCTTTAGAATCAATTTTAAAATACTTCTACCTGTACATAAGGCTTTAAATGATCTTGCCTTGCCTACATCTCAGAATGCCTGTTTCTTTATGTACCAAATAACAATCTTAGATCTGCAAATTCTGCTTTATTTGTAATTCCAAGAACTAAGCATAAAAGAACTGGTGAGACAGCTTTCTGTTCTTATGCAACTAAAATTTAGAATAATTTACAAATAGAAATACACCTGGCTAGATTGGTGGAACATTTCAAAAAACTTCTAAAACCCCTTTTATGATCAGGTTTCCCAGTAATTATATCATACTATAGTGATCTGAAATATAAGTTTAGTTCTTCGAAGTGTTATTACGTGCCCAGTATTAATCCATTCCTTTTTTAAATTTTTTATCTCTCCGTGGTGGTGCGATGTTTGTTTTTATTGATTAATCTGTGGAAGGCACCTTGAACTGCATGTAAATGTATGATAAAGTGCTATATATAGTAAAATTATTATTATTATAATACCTGGAGCTGGGTAGATGCTTGACACCCAACTTTTTAGATTTGGATTCACATCTGCTAAGGTAAGCCTACAGGCATAGCAGGATATTTTTCACTTTCTTTATTTGTACTTTAATTTCCCATTCGTTTGATTGCTGAATATTTTTCATGTTAAAAGATTCATTGTTCATTGTTGTTAACTTTTCTTTTTCTAGTGTACGTCTGGATGGGATGCCATAAGGGCTCCTTCCTGTTCCACCTAGCATATTGACCAATACCAAATGACTACAGAATTGGACTCATGCTACCTAGATACTGACTAAACCTAAAAAAACACAAACTAACAAGTCTAGTGTTAGGAACACCAGGAATCAGTGGACAATCCTAACTGGAAGAATAACATCTATTGCTATCTGGACATCTTTGTAAACAACAGTCTTCGTTTCACTTTCTGTCTCTGTTTAGCACCTGGTATTCTCTGCTGCTACTTATTTAATACCAAATGCTCTAGGGGAAAGGTTAGTAAAAGGTAAACAAATTACGGTATCCAGTTATTCGTGCTATACAAAAAGAACTGAAATGAATGTAAAGTTTATTTGATGTAACAACTTTATACAGCTGACATCTCCCACTGTGCTTTACAAATACAGATCTCTTGTACAATTGTTTTCATATATTGTTCTTCTATTCAGTGCACGAGCAAGTGTGGATACCTGCTTGGGGTCACAATGTGAGTCGATACTGAATTGTAAAGCTTGTGGTTTACAGCTAGCAGGCCGCAGCACTTTACTACAAACCTCCACAAAGCTTTAGTGAGGGGGAGGCTCGGCAGCTGCTGTTCAAGCCTGTAGAAGGTCACAGCCAGTACAGATATGGAAGTCACCTGTGTCACAATCACAGATTTATTATTAAACCTGTTAGCTTTTCCACAAACTGATTAGAATGAACTGTTCCACTTGATGTCATGAAAAAGTGTGATAATATATTTACATTTTGATACAGTTTAAAGAACAGTGTCTTAAGAGTTCTAATGTATTTCTTAAATTCAACATGAATCCATCCATTACCAAGGCTACCTAAACCAATGTAGGATTCTGAAGCCTGCAGTAGCAACTTTGGGTGCAAGGAAGCAATTAGTCCTGGGCATTTCGGGGGCCCACTCACAAACATACCAGCAGTATGATATGGAGCCAATTTCTGAGATGTGGGAAGGAAATTGGAGACAAAAAAAATCCGGAGAACCTTTCAAGCCTTAGACTATGAAGGTGTGATAAACAAAGTGTCACCAAGCCACCCAATGGGCCAACACAGAATATAATTTACAAAGAAATGTAAATGTACAGTTTAAGTAAATGTGTTCATTATTATAAAATATGTTACCTTTTTATGTATATCTTTCCTCATAGCTTACAGAAAAATTCAATTTTGAAATGCATCCAGGTAATGCTGTGCATTTCTGCTACTATTTTACGTTTATCATCATGCAATTGTGAGAGATTAAAGGTTATGCTAATAAATAAACAGCGATCATTTAGGCCATAAGGCCCTGGACAAAGCTGTTATAACATTATTGTTATAATTAAATTTTACACGTGCGATTAGGAGACAGTTTACGGGCTCAAATAAGTACATTTGCCTGCCGGACCAGGGGTTGGTGCTGTTCTCGAACTCTTTCTCCTCTCTTTCTACAGAAAAACAGAAGAAACCTCAGCCTAACCATAATTTCCGGTCCCCAGATAACACCACTTCTGGTTCCTGTCCATCAGATCCCGCCTACTCCTGATGTCACTTCTGGTTCCAGAATGCCACATACCCATGATGGCATTTCCTTCCATCGACCATATATACCGCCTCTTTTTTGTTATAATCAGTTCTGTTTTGGACTCCAGTCTGTAAAGACATTATTCATTCACCTGACACCTACAGTATACGGGGGGATTCCCCCAAACCTTTGACGTTGTCTTTGTGTTTAATTTACACATTAAACTATGAAGCTAAAAGTCTAGTTTTCTTGTATTCTAATAATAATTATTTACATTTTGACAGCACTGTTCTCACTACTCAAAGCACTTTTCATAGTGAACGGGGAGCAACTTCAACCACTACTAATGTGTAGCATCCACCTGGTTGATGTGCTTGCAGCCATTTTTGCGTCATTATGCTCACCACACATTAGCTGTTAGGTGGTGAAGTGGTGAAAGAGATAGAGAATTAGAGATAGCAGATGATTGTGGGGCCAGAATGACTAGGCCATGGAGGACAATTTAGCCTGGACATCACGATATGCCCTGCTCTTTACAAAGGATGTCTATGGATCGGTTTTACATCTCATCCAGATTCTGCAGGGTGTTTCAATACACAGAAATGAGTTGTGACACAGCCATAGCTCTCTTTAGTCTCATTTGAGGACCATTAGGCCTGTTAGGTGTTCTCCCTCACTGAGTGGTATCGGGTAGTAGAAGCATTTACTAAGCACTTTTAAACATGAATCAGCACAGCATTCACTGGACAGCACCCTAGAACATGCATTGCTGGTTTATCTTTAAATTATTTTTCACCAGCCCTTTATCTCTACAATGCAGGAAACTCAAAAAAACTCACTTGCATAAAATGTGCAAACTGTGAGCTACAGCTTAACAATAAAAAGGTTTACCATAACCTTCATTCAAGCATACCAGCTACAGTTCACATCACAGGATAATAGGTTTAAAGTCACTCCAGCACTACCACACTCCTGGACCAGGATACTAGTGTAGGTCATGCAAATCTGTTACTGATATGTAAAGGTTTTCCATAAGCTAAATGTGCAGCACTAATGTCTAAGCAAATGCTTAACGTGACACAAAACGCTTCAGATCGTCTTGTGGTGCAGTCTCCTAGGCAGTGGTAAACAGAAGTATTTCTGCAGCTATTCCCAGGTGACATCTTTGTCTCCAGTTTGCTTTCGCATCCTACTTCTATTGATCTCTACCAGATAGTCTGTCATGGGCATTGTTCTAAACGATCTTATTTCTTTAACAGAACTTCCTTTATCTATTCATGCCAGCTTTGTCTCACTTGATCACTTTTCTCTGTCTGCCCTGACACACTTTCTTTTTTCAGGTAGAGTTTCATAATGCACTAGTTCTACACAAAAGGGAACTGAATTCAGTCATGGCTTGAATGTGAATTGCCCAATCAGGGCATTTTTATTAAGCCATGAAAATACATTGGACACTTTTAATGTCAGCAAAGAACATGGTCCTAAGAA
Organism: Polypterus senegalus; assembly: GCF_016835505.1. NCBI lineage: Eukaryota > Metazoa > Chordata > Cladistia > Polypteriformes > Polypteridae > Polypterus > Polypterus senegalus. Next base: position 41,654,542 of record NC_053162.1, read on the forward strand.
AGTCATGGAATAGACTAAGAAAAAGCAAATAAAGCAGTACAGTGAAACCTCTCAGGTTCATCCCTCATTAATACTTACATAGCCTGGTGTTCACCTGCAGGTCTATATGAGACTCAATTTCGAAGTCAACAGAGTGGCCCACATTAACGCTGTGAAAGGAACACAAAGAATTCACAATATACCAAATCCATGCTGCCCATCACCTAGCAAGTCCACATTTTAGATTTGGGTCTTAGTACATAGAAAGAAAAGGAAAAGATGAATTTATGGCTTTAGGAAGATATTCTTGAACTATGTCAGCAATTATACCTTAATGAACAATAGCACATTTATACTTAATGTTAATTGGTAACAAAAAGACTATCAGAGGCATATCTAGGAGTGAACCTGTCATGTGCATTTGTATATGTAAGGGTCTATGCCAGTGAAATCTGAGATCCAGTGTGAAATTCGAAAATATACAGTTAACTCTGATATATAGGGTTAGCGTATATTACAGTTTATATATCAAAAATATTGCATTTCACACTATATTTTGAAATTCAAGGCAAATACAGTACAATATAATTTACTGTATGTATTAGACTCGACTCTGTATATTCAGACTTTACTGAATACATGGGATGCCTTCCAGGATATATATATATATATATATATATATATATATATATATATATATATATATATATATATATATATATATATATATATATATATATATATATAATATATATATATATATATATATATATAAATCTATATATATATATATATATATATATATATATATATTGTGACGGACAGCCGGCTCCCATGCCCGGCCGGGACGCCTCTGATGTATACGTCCCGGGGGAGCCATCATGGACTTTGCAATACCTCCCCCGGGGCGCTTGGGGCAGTCTCCCTGGCAGTGGATTCCTCCTCAATCTCCCCCGTGGCTCCATGGGACATGGAGTCCACCACAACAGCCCGGTTGGGAGATGGGGTGGCCGCTAGGGGGTGTTGCAGAGATCCAGCCACCACACTGGACGGTTTATCAGCCCCACCCGAGGTGCAATTAAGACCAGCTGGTCAGGCACCTGGATCACTCCAGGGTGGGGCATAAAAGGGCCTGCCTCCCAGCAATCGAGGCCAGAATCGGGAGGAAGAGGACGAGGTTGCCTGGGAGGAGTGGTGGAGCAGGAAAGTTTGGTTTTGTGTTGGTTTGGTGCTTGGGACTGTGTTTGGGCTGTGTGGCACGGGGAAGACGTGTCACACGGCTGAAGAAAAAAGAAATAAAAACCTTTGAGTGTGAACACGTGCCTCTGTGTAAGTCTGTGCCGGGTCGGGCGCTATATAGCGCCTTGTTTACAATATATATATATACCTCCCCCAGGACATCCTGTGGCTATAGACAGACATAGATAGACACCGCATTCACTGTGTTGCCCAGTCGACACGATACGTCAGCGCATCCGCCATATTGCGAGTGGCAAAAGCTGCCTTTTAAACTAATAGAGGTAGATTAATAGAGGTGATGATTAAGGGGGACAGAATGACTAGGCCATGGAGGGCAATTTAGCGATGGCATCACACCCTGCTCTTTACGAAAGATTCCCAGGGATCTTTTATGACCAGAGAGAGTCAGAAGCATTATGGGTATTGTTACATGAATATAGAACTTGAACATGACAGGTTATCCTACTGAAATAAACAGACCTGGAGTAGAGAAATTAGAAAGAGCAAATGTCTCACTATGGTGACCAAGGACTTGAACTTCAAGTCACACGCTGCCTTTCTATTTCAGTTCTATGAATGTCTCTCTGTGCATTTAATTAGACAGTGCTTCACTGCCATGTTTAATAAAATGTGTAAATATAGAGAAAGTCATGATAATTATTAATAATTATGTATGGACTTACAGCCACCCTCCATATCCATAGTACAGAGTGCCTTTGAATGAGGCACTCACGTTGTGGATGTCGACTTTAATGACACCATCTTGTATGAGATCCACTTCACTTTTTCCAATTGAGAGATTGAAAATTTCTAAACTGGTAAAAAAAGAAGACAAAAGGAAAAAAGAAAAAATATCATCAATGTAGAAATGTGTAAATAAGGCAAAGCAACAGCCAGGCCTCTTTATATATTATAAATCCACAAAGAAAAAAATGATGTTCATATTTAATTTTACATATTTCCAGTGTGGTTTACAAACAAATTAAAAAACTAATTATTATTAGAATTATTTTTTTACCACTTCAGTGGCGTAGATTATCCCAGCTCCAGAAGATTAGGTTGAAATCTTGAACTCTAGCACAGTCTTCTCCAGGCTGTCCATTTTCTTCTCATATACCAAATGATGTGTGTTTTAACTGGTTTTGAATGTGTGTGTATGCAGGTGTGTAAGTGTACTCCTCAGAGTTGGATTGGTATTCTAATCCAGTGTTGGCTCCTATCTTTTACCCTTGTGACTCTAAATTGGACAAACTGGGTACAGAACATGGATGGATCTGTGGTCTTCAATGGTTCTGCTACTGTATTTCAAGCAGCAAAGCTTCTTTTTATTATGATAAAATTTTGCCCTTATTGCTGAAGGTTTAGGTAATGTAACCTATGAAAATGTACCTCAAGTAGAATAACTCAATATGAATATGTGCTGTAATTGTAATCTAATGCAACAACAAGTAACAAAACTGTATCATGATAAGTTGGGCATAGACATGTCATCAGCACCATTACTAGCAAAATTAGCTCATTCAAAGGTACAAAAGGCATAACTAAGTCTCAGCGCAGCTCTGCTGGGGCTATACAGTGAAAGTAGAGAACATGACAACTTCAGATATGGTGGGGTGAGATACTAGGACACCATGATTATCAGTATGAATGATGTTGCAGTTGGGTCCAACAATCTAATGTGATTTTATACTTTTCAAATTTTCAAATATTTATTTCTTAAGTTTTCCTGCCATTATGAATGGCTGACAGTTTCCTGCATTCCATGGGTGCAAGATTATCACACCATCATGTCAACACCATAGCCTTTGTTATGCTTGTGCTCATTGCTCATTCTTTTAATGGTTGTGCATTGTATGTGCTGTCACAGGAGGCTGGGGGTCAGACCCAGCCAGGACGCCTGGAAGGACCGGGAGGTGGTCTATACGTTCCCCAGGCCACGAGGGGACAACCGCCCTAGATGTCGAGGGGACTACAGGGAAGGAGCAAGGAGGCTCAACCCCACTGGGGCCCATGGCGACCGCCAGGGGGAGCCCCAAGCATCGTGGAGCCTGGGAGATTGACACTTCTGCCACACCTGGGAAGTTGAAGGAAGGACCTTCCAGGGATGCCCGGAATGCTTCTGGGTGCAAGGGCAGCACATCTGCCACACCAGGAAGTGCTGCTGGAAGAGTGTCATTAGGCACCTGCAGCACATCCAGGTGGGCGACCCATGGAGACTGAAAGAGAGGCCCATGTGGAGGGTGATTGGTGTTGGGAGCACTGTGTGTTGGGCAGACTTTATTTATTTGAAAATAAACGTGTGTTTTGGTATAGTGCTAGTGTTATTCTGATGGTGTTCGGACCCATGCTCACAGTGTGTATGATTAAAAGCGATTACAGAGGCCTTTTCTATAAAAATTAGCTTGAAAACACAGAAACATCTGTCAACTTTTCCAATCCATATTGGAGACCTTCTTTGTGATGTTTTCCAACTGCATTATTGTCTTTTTTTTCCACTAATACAGTGTCATTTTTTAGCTAGTTAGTATAGGCAGGCACTTGCATCTGATCACCAAGAATCAGGTGAGTAAAGTGAGCCTGTCCAGAGGGGTCTCTTCAACAGCTTCCTTTTATCAGGTTATCCTAGGGTCTGCAAGGGAGTAATACATCATGCAGATGTCTTGTAAAACTCTCTGTGGCAGCTACACTGAAGATGACAAAGATGAATCACGTTATTTGGGCCATTTGAATGTTTAAGTTGTGACAGGTAGACTCAATGATCTTTATCGGCAAAAAAGTTATGTTCTGCAACATAAAAAAAAATAGATAACACTGAAGCACTGCCTGTACTTTGTTGGAATTCCCTACAACCAAACAGAGCAGCTATCTTGATCCTGAGTATATTATTATCAATATTTAGACATGTATAAGGCTGTATAATTTAACATTTTTCAAAGGATGTCCACATTGTTGAACATGTGTCAAAATCAAAGAAATTATGATAAATCATACTTACTTATTTAATCCATATGATACCTTTCCAATAAACATAACCGATTTTTCTCCTTTCATGTCAGGATACTTTGCATGTTTAAAGGCTGCTTGGATTACTTGAGTGGTCTGCTCATTTACTGCAATAAAAAATAACAGCTCTTATAAATTTGAGTTTTACTTTTCATATACAATCAATACACAATTCATATACAGAACCCACGTATAGCATTGCATCTAAAATATGCATGTGGACATATAGAGTATCACCAACACACACATACTGTACATTGGAGTTTTCATTCCTACCCCATTTTAAGCCATTCAGAGACACATGTGCTCTTTTTCATTTAGGCTACATCCACACTACTATGTTTCATTTAAAAATGGTATTTGCATTTTGCATATGAATGCAGCATTCAAACTGTACGAAACACAATTTAAAATCTTACAGATAAGCAACTCAATAAACAGTATGGAAACCAGCTTTTCTGTGTCGGCTGTGTGGGAATATGGTTTTCGTCCATGAACAGTGAAGATTAAGGAATGAGCACGTAATATGCACGTAATATTAGTGTCTGTTTCACCGAAAGTCTGTTTTCACCCTTCCACATTGCAATGGTGAGCCTGCATTTTCAAAATATACGGCTCTGGAGAGTCTTTTCAAAGTCTCCATTTTGAGGGGTTAAAAATTCTGGGGTAGAATGGACAAAAGGAGAAAACTGAGACTTATGTCATTTTGCGTTTTTAAACAAAAATGTAGTATTATGTAAGTAGTCTAAATCTGCAAAAAGCTTTTAGTCATATTTACACAATAAAAACAAAGAAGAGCAAAGGCACATATGGACAATAAGTTAAAAGCCTCTTAGTAAAAGCAAATTATTTTAGAGCACTATTTAGCTTTGATTACTATGTCAATAGACAAAGGCGTTGCCAGGACATATGCTTACTTTCCAAACTCCTAAATGATTCGCAATACCACTGATATATATTTTTTTTGTTAGTCAGATGAATGGTACTGGGAAGAAAGAATTTCTGGTAAGATTTGCTGGACTTTAAAGCATCCAGTCCACCCACTCCCACCAGTTCAGCTCATTTGAGTGTAAGGAATGGCTGTCATCACCGTGGTGCCTCTGTTGACTTTGAATAATCTTAGTTTACAGAGGAGAAATTAGTCTTGTTTGCATTTTGTTCATTTAGCTCAGACTATTATTGATATTTACATTCACCTCCTATTTTCATCTCCTCTCCAAAAACTATATACAGATTTCTGTATCAGTAAAATACCATTTCTCTAATTTTTATGACATTCACAGAAATAGATATACTTGCATCTTCCCACCAAATATTACAATGTTAGAACAATCTAGATGAGAATAGGCCATTTGGCCCAACAAAACTCTCCAGTCCTATCCACATCTTTCTATTATTAAAGAAAATCCTGGGAAAAGACTTTGTCGAGAAGTAATTTCAGGTCCTGCGAGACAAGACTTTTTGACAAGAGATTTTGACAAGTCCAGCCTTCCTCTCAAACATTTACAACCACGCCCACGGTCCACTCACTTCTCTTTCATGTGAATGCTATTTTCAGACACAGTTCCTGCACTCACAGCTCCAAGCAAGGTCGGAAATAATAGACAAAGAGTAGAAGACACAGCTGAACGTCACAAAGAGGTTCAAAAATGTTGGCGCGATACACATGCAGAGCAGGTTAGAAATTATGAAAGTACTAAAAAAGATTGCATTGCCGCTAGAAAATGGAAATTATTATGAAATAATGGAACAGCAAAAAGAGATCGAATATATGCACATAGGTGATAAAACAGAAGTATGTAGCTATTGTTTGACTTTAAACTTTAAGTCGGATTCTTGTATATTGTCTAATTTGTTTTGCCACCAGGGAAAAGTAGTGTTTCTTTCCAATGAAGAGGCGTATCCGCAGGAATTAAACGATTTGTTGTTTGGTGAAAGTGAAATCCACATATGTAAGCGGCAGAAACACAAAGTGGCTGCTGCTGCGTAGTGCAGGCTGGGGGGTTGCCAAGCCAAGCGAGCAGGGGGCGATGCACCCTAGTAATTCTAAAATAACCTCACATCTAGTTTTGAAAGTCCCTAAAGTCCTACTGTTTACTTGGTAGCTTATTCTATGTGTCTGTAGTTCTAAGTATAAAGAAAAACCTCCTTATGTTTCTGTGAAATTTACCCTTAACAAGTTTCCAACTGTGTCCCCGTGTTCTTGATGAACTCATTTTAAAATAACTGTCCTGATCCACTATACTGATTCCTTCATAATTGTAAACACTTGAATCATGTCACCTCTAAATCTCATCCATCCATCCATCCATTTTCCAACCTGCTGAATCCGAATACAGGGTCACAAGGGTCTGCTGGAGCCAATCCCAGCCAACAAGGCAGGAACCAATCCTGAGCAGGGTGCCAACCCACTGCAGGACACACACAAACACACCAAGCACACACTAGGGCCAATTTAGAATCGCCAAACCACCTAACCTGCATGTCTTTGGATTGTGGGAGGAAACCCACGCAGACACGGGGAGAACATGCAAACTCCACGCAGGGAGGACCCGTGAAGCGAACCCAGGTCTCCTAACTGCGAGGCAGCAGCAGCGCTACCACTGCACCACCGTGCTGCCCCTCCTCTAAATCTCCTTTTGCATAAACTTAAAAGGCTCAGCTCCTTTAGTCTTTCCTCCTAACTATTCCCATGTAATCCTGAATTCAGCCTAGCCACTCTTCTCTTGATTTTGTCCAGCACTGCTTTGTCCTTTTAATTCACATAATTTAAATAAGGGCTTTCATCCTCCTTAGATATGTCTGCTATCAACACAGTGTCACCCTCAGACTTGATAGCAGAGTAAAGATCATTAAGCTCTTAGTCATTTCTTACATAATGGCCTTGAACAGGATGCAGAGCTTATTTATTGAACATCCCCTAACCTATGGTACACTACGTCAGTTGCCATTTCTGAAGTAAACACAACCTGCATATCTTTTGGGTGTGAGAGAAACACAAGGGAGTCCACACCGCCACACAGATAACGCAAGGACAACAACTAGGTGCAGGACTCAAACGCAGCCGGCTCTATGAGACAGAGACATCAACCACCACACCACCATGCTGCTCCAGGTCAGTGGTACACATTGCAAGTATCAATGTAGACAGAATACAGCCTGTCAAAGTACTTTAATCTGCTTGAATATTCTTGGAAAAAGACCTATTTTCATTTTAATTATAATCCTGAACTTTGACCCCTTCATTTAAAAGCACTAACATTATTCAATTCTATTCTATTTAGTACTCAATCTGTGAGGCCAGATATGCTGAAGACTGAACAAAGACCCAGAAATTGTTCACTGACATAAGTGACAGACTTCTAAAGAAAAAGCAGATATTATGTCAGATTTACTGTACAACTGTGTGCCTTCTACAACTCTGTTTTCTCAATACACAAATTGCTGGTTATTTTAAAAGGGCTTAGATTGTATCACTAAGATGTTTAAAGCATTTCACTGGGGCTGAGGTCTGGAGTCAGTTAAACCGCTTGTTTTGCAGTCGTGGTTTGTAATGTGGGCCACTGAGGGGCCTTTCCCCCACCAAATATTTAAAAAACTATACTTAAAATTAATTAGGTAATGTGAAATAATCATGAAATAAATGTGTTTATTTGCACAGTGTGTCTGGCATCAGTGCATGTCAACATTTATTAAAAACTGGTTCCAAATTGTATTTGTTTCATTTCTGTGTGAATAAAAAAATTATAATTCTGTGTGAACAGCTGTATTTCCGGAGAGAAAGGAGCTTGCCAGATGAGAGTGTATGGAAGTCCTTGATCTTTTGGCAAGCTGAGGCTCCCCTTTAATTGGTTGCTTTCAGATCTTTCCAGGGACGCACCTCTCTGCACTGTGGAGATTCCCACATTTATTGACAGTGAATTTGTATTGTTTTATTTTTTTCATCTAACATGATAGGACAATCATTGACACACTATTTCATGTTCACGTCAATGGTTCACAGTTCACACCCACCATTAACCTAACTACAGATGAACGAGTGCGACTTTAGGGAGATAGCAACTTCAAATGGAACTTCAGAAATTAAGGAAAATTTAACCCTTGCTAAATTATTCACTTGAAGAAAAAAAAAAGAAGACTGACCTGACATACGTAAGAATTAAGCAGTAGCAAGTGATTGAAGATGAGCTTACGCGCAGACTTTTTCCACTCTTGTTATGATAAACGGAGTTGGCTAACTGGAAATGGTGTCAGAGATGCCTTCTTTTGCTTCCCCGTTTGCTGTTTCCAAGTGTCATGCATTCTGAATAACAACAAGGTTATAAGACCTAAAACATCTTTTCTGAAGAATGCAAGTGGCATGAAAGTATCTGCAGTCATATAGAACAGTGTTTTTAACCAGCACAATGGTGTGCCATGACAGCTAAACAGGTGTTCCGTGGAAATAATAGTGTAGTGCAGGGACATGTGGTCAGGGGAGGCAGGTGAGGCATCATGAAAAGTAAAACAACTAATAATGATAATATAAAATAAATGTGTCCACTCTGTGCTATAAATTTGTTTTCTGTATGATTCCAATAATTGTGATCATTTTTATAGTCAAAATCGCTGAATTGGCACATTTCCTGTTCAAATATGAGGGAGAAACACAAGGTGCAGCAGTGACGAGCCTCACCTCACCTCTGATTGTGCTCTCCCTCACACATTGGAATGACGCAGGCAATTGGTGCTGCCTGCTGCTGTCTCTCTGTATGTCGCCAATATAATGTTTGCAGACACGTTTATTATACTCCGTGACTTTCCACATTCTGGCTAATATCTTTAATGAATGGGTGTGACATATTTAGTCTTGCTGATTGGACATAAAACCGCAGTGAACAGGCACAAGGTGTGGCAGACAGTACCGTGCAGCCCTGAAGGGGGCGCTTGTGAGCCCAACAGGTCCTCATTGCTGCTGTTCTTCTACTCAGAGTCTCTAAGCGCCAATAAGTTAGCGATATCAGAAAGTCAAGTGCACTGCAGTGGTCCATTTATTTTTCATTTTTTGTTCTGACTGACTGCCAAAATGGAAGATTACGATTTTTAAAACTAAAGGAAAATAAGGAGGAATGATACAAGAAGGTGATGGAGATTTTCATGGAGAAGGACAGGCGCATGGACTTCATTTATAAATACAGGTAAGACCATAAACGGTTTTTAATTTTATAAAAAAATGGGTTCAGACTAAGAAAAAAAACAATCCAATATTTAAAAAACTTAATTTTGACCTTAAATAAAATATTCTTTTGTTTTTCTTGTTATCCTTTCGTTGAACAATCTGTATTAAAATTGATTAAAGCATCAGAATTACAAGATTATAAAAACAACAAAATATTTTAATTAATGTCCAAATTGAAATCTTTTTTTTGTACACCACTCTATACTTTAATTTAAGTTGAATGAGTATGAATTGCGGAATTGCAACGACAAATTTAGAACACCTAGAGGGTGCAGAAAAAATGCACTCTCTCCGCTCAAGGTCAAGCTGTGGTAAATGTAGCAAATGCTTTAAGTTTATTTCTTTTTGAAATTAGGAGATGTCTGGGGTAACTATCAGCTTAGAACTGACAGAAACCACTGGGATCCTGGTAGTGGCCCTCATGGAGAAATTGTAATTAATGGAAGAGTTGTGATTAACAAGTAATTTCTCTGAGGAGGCAATGAAGCCTCAATGACTCATCTATACATGATCTGATCTGCAAAAATAGTGGAAGAAGGTGTTCTAGATTGATCCATCCATCCATCCTCTTCCGCTTATCCGAGGTCGGGTCGCAGGGGTAGCAGCTTGAGCAGAGAGGCCCAGACTTCCCTCTTTCCGGCCACTTCTTCTAGCTCTTCTGGGAGAATTGAAAATGTGTCAACCAAGTGACTGGAGAATGGTGCATGGATGAATGTCTGCAGGCAACAGTGTTGCTTGGTGGAGGTTTGGGGCAGCATTTCCACAAAAAGAGTTGATCAAAATTGATAGCCCCCTCACTGCTGAGAACTAAATGTAAATTCTTATCCATATTGCGATGCAATACATCAGAGAGAGAGAGAGGTTAGGAGCATGTGCTGATACAATGCATTGCCGCACCCACCACATGACAAACCAACTGAGGATTAGGACCCGAGTACAGCCATGCAATGGGTGACACCTCAGCACCACACTAATTCAAATGGAATGGAACCAATGTGAGGTTTTTTTTAATGGTAGCTGGAGTGCCAATTCTGCCACCAACCCCAAGTTTTCCCTGCTGTTTGGAGGGCCTACATCAGAGATGTGTGTAATTGGTCCCAACTTCAATCCACAGCATCACAAGGATCACAAACACCCATCCAAACTCAGTGAAAAAAGAAACAGGAACTCCTGCAAGATCATTGAGCCAGTGGGACAACTTGCAGGGACAGAAAAAAGTACGCCAACCAAAGTCTACAGTGGAGCTCAAATTCTGCAAGACGCTTGGGACAACCAGCTATGCAAGTGCCTTCAGAATCTGCATGCAAGTGGACCTAAAAGAATTCAAGCTGTTTTTAAGGCAAAGGATGTTCGCTTCAAATATTCATTTTATTTATGTATTTATATTTTTGTTAACTGCATTTTATAGGACATTTATTGAATAATAAATATTATGCATTTATTTAGAAAGTATTTGTGCTTTAAGGATATTCTCACAAATGCCTAAGACTTTTGCACAGTACTATAAGTCAGCTTTTCTCAACCTTTAAGTATCTGCGACCCGAGTTTTCATAACAGTTTTAATCGCGCCCCCCCTAACATTTTTTTGAAATGTAGATGCATATTTTATTATACCTACTTAACTTTTATCGACATTTATCTAACTCTATATTTATTGTTCTAGTATCAGAATGTAGTTTAAGTTCATTTGTTTTGGTTTCAACAGATGTTTTTTTCATATTTTTGATTCTTGTTTTCTTTTTTTCACATCTTCGCACCCCCCTTTTCGTTTCTTCGCGCCCCCCTAGGAGGGCCCACCCCACAGGTTGAAAACCACTGCTATAAGTACATACTGTATATATTTATATATAGTACTAGGGGGCTTCACCCCCTGCTCGCTTCGCTTGCCAACCCCCCGCCGGCCTGCGCTACGCGCCAGCAACTTCACGTCTCTGTCACTTGTGTATGTGGATTTCACTTTCACCAAACAACAAAACTTTTAATTCTCGTGGATAAGCCTCTTCCTTGGGAAGAAACACTCCTTTTCCCTGATGGCAACACGAATTAGATGATCTACAAGTCTCTGACTTAAAGTTTAAAGCAAAACAATATCTGCATACTTCTGTCATATCACCTATTTCCATATATTCAATCTCATTTCGCTCTTACCTTTTTGTCAATATCGTATTGAATTTTGATTCCATGTTTGAAATTACATTGTGACAACGCAACATATAACTGCCCGTGAGTGAATATTGTTTCTTTCTCTCTACACGAACTGTGTCTGACAATAGCATTCACACAAATGAGAAATGATTGAACCGTGTGCGTGGTTGTAAATGTTTGAGATGTGGGCAGGACTTTTCCAAATCTCCTTTTATAAAGTCTTGTCTCGTGGGGCTTGAAATTTTCTCTTGCGGGATTTCACTTTCGCCAAACAACAAATCTTTTAATTCTTGCGGATATACCTCTTCATTGGGAAGAAACACTACTTTTTCCTTATGGCAACACAAATTAGACGGCCTACAAGTCTCCAACTTAAAGTTTAAATCCGAACAATATATTCGATCTCTTTTCACTGTTCCGATATTTCACTGAGTAATAATTTCCGTTTGTTTGCACTAATGCGATCTTTACTATCATTTTTTTAAGACTTTCGAATTTTCGTACTTCCATTATCTCTAACCTGCTCTGCATGTGTATTGCGGCAACATTTTTGAACAACGTTCTACTTTGTCATCTACTCTTTGTCTTTTATTTCTGTGCCCGGCCATGGTTAAATCTCTTGGCACAAAGTCTCATCTCGCAGGACATAAAAGTGTCTCTCTGGGAAAGTAACACCTCGTCCCAAGAGTTTTTTATTATAATAGAGAGATGTATATATACTGTAAATATAAAGTGTACAATATGTGTACTCGTGAATACTGAGGCCGGCTGCAGGAATGTCAAGTCTCCAGAAGAAATTTTGAAGTGTCAAATAGGACATCATGTTTAATACTCAAAAAAATAAACAAAAAAGAATGCTCCTTAGGCATCTTCTCCCTTGTGTTTGAGCTACAAAAGGGTCGGGGGTCAGCCTGCTCAGAAGCTCACCGGGAGGTTTCTAAGTGCTATGGGGACAGAAGGAGATGACCCAGCAGGTTATTACATACCTTGATAGAGCCCTTAAGCAATATATATATATATATATATATATATACTGTATATATATATATATATATATATATATATATACACACACGTCACATGTGCTTAGGAGGCAGTCAAAGAGCCTACAGGTGAGTGAAACATCGCAAGACAAATGGTTAGCATACGGTACTAATCTGACTCTCTTGTTCTTCTCATCAGGAAATCCAAAGAAAAATAGAATACTTACTTCCGGGTTCCAAAATGGCCACCAAGATGTCACTCCTGGCTCATATATTGACAATACCTCCGGCGCTTTCTATTGACGACACATCCAACTCATTCTGATGAATCACTTCCGGTCCTATGTTGATGATGTATCCGTCCCACAGCATTGACGTCATATCCCGCCAAATCATTTCCCATCTCCGTTTTGTTTTCTGTATAAAAACGCCATTTTCTCATGTACCATTCATCATCTGCGATATATATGCTTTAGATCACTGCTAAACAGTCTTTTTTGTGTTTTTTTCTTGTCTTACGGACATTATACGGGGACAGTCCCCAAAACTTTGTTATTGTGGTGCTTCTCTTTATTTTTAAAGAAGAACATTTATCACAATACACAGTATATTTAGCTTCCATACATTTATGTTATATCATTTAAAATTAAAAGTTTCGCAATATAATCTACCTCCTTCACGGTGCAACCCTACAAGCTGTTGAACTGCTTCAGAAAATAAGTTTTTGTCTGAATAGAAAGCCAGTTATGCACTTTTTCTTTCACTCCACATCACCTGCAAACCCACAGCTGCTTCCAGTTGTAATGTGTCTTCCTCTGTTGTTATTTTTCTGTCAGTGAGAATTATAGCCCTAGCATTTTCCTGCTTCTCATTAGTGGTTGGTGTTGACAGTAATTCTGAGCATTCAGCTTTTTTCACGTTTACCCATTTTTAAACATCTCTGTTTTTTCATATGCACATTGGCAAGATAAACTGTTCCTTCAGCATTTAGCACATAAACAGATGTTTTTTCAAAAACATCTGTCCACAAAAATCTCACAGCATTTCTCTGCTCTTCTTTGGTGTAGACTGATAGATACACAGCCAAGTCCGTGCCTCACTAGCACCTCACACACTGCCAGCAAAGGTCAACAGCAGTAGGATACCAAACCACCAGACTAAAGGCTGCGGTATTGCTAAACCTCAATAGGTTACCTCACAGAAATAACTTTGAAAAAAAAAAGTTCAGAAGGTTTTTGAAGAATCTTGGCATATCAGCAGCAGTGGTGTTTGATGCTGCTTCATAAATCCGACTCCTTGGATTTGAATCCTGCAGCTGTTTGCAGTCTGTGTGAAGTTTGCATGTTTCCCTGTGTGTTTGTGGGTATTTCTTCATGTTTTTTTCTCCCACATCCCCAAAGATGTTTGCTAAATGGCAAATCTAAAACTGGCCCCATATGTGGAAGGGGGCCCTACAGTAGCACCTCCTCGAGGACTGGCTTCTGTGTTGTGCCTGCTGCTGCCGGTATAGGAACCCCAAGGCGACCTGAACTACATGTTAGATAATGCTATCTCATGAGAGAGTAGATTAGATTAGATTTATTAATCCCAAGGGGAAATTCACAGTATTTGTACTGTATGTGTGAGCATTCATGTTTATGCCTACTCAGCCAAGGACTGAACAATTAAGGTGGCTTCTGCTGAGATAGGCCCTGGCCTCCGTGACCCTGAACTGGACTAAGGAGGTTCAATAATGGACAGAAGGATGAATGTTTTTCACAGTATTAAACTTTGTTGTCACACATTTGTTCCAAGATTACCATCTAAAAGTGTTTATCCCGGCCAATACCCCCACACGGCTGGATGGAGTCCTCCCTGCAACATGGAGGTGCCCCAAATTCCAGCAGGGCATCATAGACCTTGGAGTTTTACTTCACAGCCCTGCTGGATACCGTGGGGACCACCAGGGGACGCTGCAGGGAAAAACAGGGCTGAAGAAAAGAAGGAATTTTCACCTGACCCAGAAGTGCTATGAAATCACGTGGACTGAGGGACAGAAGCACTTCCGGGTCAAGGAATATAAAAGGACTGTGGGAGATCCCAGCAGTGAGCCGAGTTGCAAGGAAGGGTGACGAAGCTGCTGGGAGTGGAGGATTGTGGTTATTGAGTGTATTATTGTGATTATTGATTTATTTTTGAGAGTATTGTGGAGGTGCTTTGTGCATATTAGTCAAGAAATTAAATTCATTTCTGAACTTTTACCTGGTGTCTGACGTGATGTCTGAGGGTTCAGGGGTCAACAGCGACCCCTATCTGTCACACCTGTCAGACATTTTAATCTCAGAATCTTTAAGAACATGAAGTTAGGCTGTGGAAGCTGATGCTTTCCTATTCCTCATCCTCTAAACTTTATAAATCAGCTAACATATTATAACACATATAAACACACATATTTTCAGTCTCTCACTATCCCTGTTCACACACGTCTATACACAACTCATGTAGAAGTTCATTAACCCAGATATCTCACTTTCTGGTTACTGTCTACCCAGTGAGTAGCAGAGACCAAATGCTTTGGTTGTTTTACTGTACAGATAAATGTACGTTTTTCACAATATTCTAGGATCATAAGAACATTCAAGCTGAGGAGTGACATACTGCATCTTATAAGGTTGTTTTAAATGCAATGCTTAACACTCAAATTTTACACATGCTCAGCCTTGATTTGGTAAATTGCAGGGCTGAAATAATTTGAAAGTTGACTAAAACTATATTCACATGCACCCTCGGCTAGAAAAGTTACCCATTCATTTAATGGGTTAGGTTAGTCTGTGTTTGGGCCCTGCCCAGGGTTTGTTTTGGCCTTGCACCCTATGCTAGCTGGGATAGGCTCCAGCAACCCCACGATCCTCTTCAGGACAAAGCGGTTCAGAAAATGACCGACAACAAGACTTGTTGGTGAGCAGTAATGGCTGAGAGCTGCATGAGCTGAGCTATTTGTTTACTCCGGAATATACACAAATCAAAGATAAATTTGAAGCAAAATTAAAAATATAAATGAAAAGTGAAAAATACCAGAGCCAAATACAGGGATGTGCTGATCAGAAGTTGTATGCCACAATTTGTACAAAGCTCAGTTTCGACCACATGTGCGCCATACTCTTTCTGTTTGTGCATCACTTCACTGCTGACTTTGCTGAACGAAAGCACCAGCTGTAGAGCAGACAATGCATGGCCGTGCCCTGTTTGAAAAAGGGCTTGCCAAACATCTTCTTGGATAGTGCAGGTCCTAGCACCACTGCCTCATGTTGTTCCCAGTTGTTCTCTGTGTGGATTCTGCATGTTCTCCCCAAAGTTGTGTGACTTTTCCTCTCATGTCTCCAAGACATGTACATTAAGTTGATTAGCAATTCAAAACTGACCCTGTGTGAGTGTGTGTTTGCTTG
This sequence comes from Polypterus senegalus, assembly GCF_016835505.1. Taxonomy (NCBI): domain Eukaryota; kingdom Metazoa; phylum Chordata; class Cladistia; order Polypteriformes; family Polypteridae; genus Polypterus; species Polypterus senegalus. Next base: position 41,670,534 of record NC_053162.1, read on the forward strand.
AGAGGGCCCTGCAATGGACTGATGCCCTCCTGCAGGACCTGCTCTGACCTTGAGTACAGTACTGTGTGACCTGCTAGGATGGACACCACATCCTTACACCTGGCCAGGAGGGAGAGATAGCTCCTTTCCATGCCAGGACATCAAGATGGAAAGATGTTACAGTAGCTTCATTGGGAATGGTATCTTTACAACTGCTGAGCAGCAATGGCGATGGACTTTGGTACTTGTGGGAGTGTCCCCCCACAGACTGGGTGGCAGCATATGGCACGCCACACAATGGACAGCATGGCAGTTGAGGTCCCATGGTCCTGCCCTGTTGCCATGAGGTGCCTTTGGATGATGATGTTACAAGGACTTTGGTGGTCTTGCCTAAACCGGGGCAATAGATTAAGCACCAGCAGTACTTCAGGGTCCAGAGTTAAAAGAGACCCCTCCACTTGCTTCAAAAAGAGCTGGAGTCTGTTGTGGAGAAGAGAGTGTAGAAAAACAAAAAGGAAGAGAAAGAAGAGATAAGTTGTGCTGTATTGTGAACTGAACAGGCATGTATGAATGTATAGTTTAAATGAAAAGCACTTTAGTTGAACTGGGACTGTAGTGGTGTAATAGTGTCTGGAGGTTTGGGCTCAGTGGCACCCCCTATAGGCCACAGCTACAAGGATATACCCCAGCCTCCACATCCCTGAATTAAATGAAATTGGTTTGTTTGTTATTTACATTTCTTGTGTTGTTATTTAAATTTCTTGACATTGTGATCTGTAGTGAGAGTAGGAAGCAGGTTGAGGAGACCCTGGAGAAATGGAGTATATGCTCTAGAGAGGAGAGGAATGAAGGTCAGCAGGAACAAGACAGAATACATGTGTGTAAATAAGAGGGAGGTCAGTGGAATGGTGAGGATGCAGGGAGTAGAGTTGGTGAAGGTGGATGAGTTTAAATACTTGGGATCAACAGTACAGAATAATGGAAGAGAGGTGAAGAAGAGAGTGCTGGCAGAGTAGAATGGGTGGAGAAGAGTGTCAGGAGTAATTTGTGACAGACGAATATCGGCAAGAGTGAAAGGGAAGGTCTACAGGACGGTAGTGACACCAGCTATGTTATATGGGTTAGAGACGGTGGCACTGACCAGAAAGCAGGAGACAAAGCTGGAGGTGGCAGAGTTAAAGATGCTAAGATTTGCATTGTGTGTGACAGGGATGGATAGGATTAGAAATGAGTACATTAGAGGGTCAGCTCAGGGTTAGACGGTTGGGAGGCAAAGTCAGAGAGGCGAGATTGTGTTGGTTTGGACATGTGCAGAGGAGAAATGCTGAGTACTGTATATTGGGAAAAGGATGATAAAGATAGAGCTGCCAGGGAAGAGGAGAAGAGGACAAGAGGAAGGCCTAAGAGAAGGTTTATGAAGGTGGTGTGAGAGGACATGCAGGTGATGGGCGTGACAGAACAAGATACAGAGGACAGGAAGATATGGAAGAAGATGATCTGCTGTGGCAACCCTTAACGGAAGCAGCCAAAAGAAGAAATTATTTAAATTTCTTATTAAAAATTCTTATTGGTTTGGATAGGAAGCAGCTTTCCTACTGGTGAAATCATCCAATTTCCAGACACTTTTCAAATATGATACCTTGCCAAAGAAGCAAACTTACACAGAATGATCATGTTACTAATACATCTAATAGTCATATGATTGATACACTTGGTAGCTATAATAGAGTTGTATGCTTTGTTTACTCCTAACACACAGGTAAATTTTCCAGTAATTTATAAACTGTGTCTTGACCTGAAAACTTGTCAGGTTGGGCTACCCAGTATACTTTGTGTCCTTTTGTTCTTATTTCACGGACCAGCAGTTTACCTAGGGCAGTCTGCACGTGTGTGTCCAACATCACTACATTGTAAAGAGAACACTTTCATAAATCACTGTTAATTGCATTCTTTGCTTTCTTTCTCCTTTTAGTTTGTTAGGACTTTGGGAGCCAAATTCCAATGTGATAGGTACAAGAGTTGACAGTGGTGCCATATCACAGCTTCAGAGCCCTGGCACAGTAATAGCCCTGGTATCACAAGTACAGAGCATCTCCACCAAAAAGCAACACGCCATAAAATAAGTGAGTGAGTGTGGGACCAGCAGCCTGCCATGTATATAACACTTGTGGAAGATGGCCCGGACACAGACAGGCGGACAGCGATGGTTCAACCCACACACGTTTATTATACATCATGTCTACAACTGTGAAGCACACAACCCCCAAAGTCCCCAAAAGTCCAGGCCCTCAACTAACTCCTCTTCTTCCTTCAGGCCACCTCCACTCCTCTCCACCAAGACCTCGTCTCTTGTCCTTCTGACTCCAGCCCTCGAATGGAGGGAGGCGGCCCCTTTTATCCCCACCTGCACGTGCTCTAGGTGCCTCTCGATTAGCTTCTGCCGGCACTCCCCAGTGTGGTGGAAGTACTGGCTGCTACTAGGAAGCACTCCGGCTGTTCCTGGTCTTCTTTCCCCCAGCACTTCTGGGTGTGGCGGAAGTGCTGAGGGCCAGGGCTCCAAAGGCATTGGGGCGCCCCCTGATGGTGACCACGGGCCCCTATAAGGTTGAACTTCCAAGCTCAGGTCCCGTGGTCCCCAAAGCCACCAGGGTGGTCGGACTCACGTGGTCTGGGGGAGGTGTAAGCCCGGCTTACACCCGGCTGGGTACCACCCCCAGCCACCTGTGACACACTGAAATGCTAAATATCACCTGAAGAAGGCTCAACTGGCAAAATATTGTGACTCCAACCTTTAACAAAACAGTACACAATTAACCTTTACCTATTTTTGACTATTTACAGAGATGGCTGCTTTTCTTTTTGCATTTCACAGAGGAGGAAACACCTGTCTTTTCCTTTCATAACATCATGCTCACCGCACACATCCTAAACACTTCTGAGAAGCACAAACCCATGATTTGTTGAGGCTGGTGGCACCTGTTATAGCATCCAAGCTGACGAAAGTTGTGCAGAAACACCACTTTGCTTTTATTTTCTGATGTTACTTACACATAAACATCTGCACAGCTGGTTACACACACAGAAAAAAAATGACAAAAAAATGATGAAATCTGCAGCAAAGGCGGTCTAAACACCTCAGGGGGTTGGGGGCCTGAAGGTGTCACTATTAAGCCTCTTATCACCACTCTGTGGCTGTGCCTTTTTAATCCTTAACTCAAACACCTCTTTAAAAAGACAGAATCAATGCAGACTTATTTATATTTTTTTTAAAGACCAACCTTTGAACTGGCCAAGTACCTATCTCTGGAAGCAGACATGGCAGACTGAAAAGTAGTCACATTGTAACAAGTCCAAAGAACTCAACTAGATATAAAATTCAACAAACCATTGGTGGGCAAGAAACATAGATAGATAATAATTGTTTGCATTTATATAGCCATTTTCTCACCACTCAAAGCGCTCAACAATTGCAGGTTAAGGGCCCAACAGAGCAGTGTCCCTATTGGCATTTACAGGATTCGAACCAGCAACCTTCTAATTGCCAGTACAGATCCCTAGCCTCAGAGGATAGATAGATAGATAGATAGATAGATAGATAGATAGATAGATAGATAGATAGATAGATAGATAGATAGATAGATAGATAGATAGATAGATATTAATTTGTCCCCAGGGGACAAATTGGCTTTTTAAAGAAGCTGTTTAAATAAATAAATGCATAAATAGGTAGCTAAGTAAGTAAGTAAATAAATAAATACACACACTCTGGGCCAAACACACACACCGGAGTGACTATAAAGTAAGAAAATTACAAAGAAAGAAAACTTCTGATTTGGCTGTCATAGTCACAGTGAGGCATTATGCGGATGTATTGCTCTTGGTATAAAGGAGCCCCAATAGAAGAAATGCTTCTACTGAATAAGACCTCAGTGTCAGTGTGTCAGAGAGAAGACGTGGAGCTTTGTTCATTGTTCCTTGTCCATGCTCATGGCCACAACATCTATCCAGCTATCCTCTTTTAGGTGTGTTCACATATAATGCAAAAAGCACCTACTGCGGTCGCCATTTCTATCTGTCTGTCCATGTGAAACGACTTGGCTCCCTGTGGACTGATTTTTGTTGAAATTTGGCACACTTGTCATTCAAGAAGGAAAGATTAATTTGTCATACAGCACCCTGTACAGAGCTTTGAAGTTTTCCTTTGAAAATTATTGGCAAATCTGCAGACTTTTTTATCTTAAAATGGAGAGGCATTCTGTGTGACTTCAACTGCCAATTAGTTTAACTTGGAGAGATGTCATTTTAGGTTGTACATTTTGTATATTTTCCTCTTTTACTCATTCAACAACCACTCATGATGGTACAATGGATCTCAAATACACATTAGGCAAAGGCTGGGGGAGGCATGTGTGCAAACATCTTGTACCCCAATCCAATACCACCTTTGTGGGACATATGCCTGACGTGGAAGTACTTCCAACAGACCATGCCCTAGGACCAGAAGTTCTCCAGGTCTGAGATAAAAGAAGCAGCAGGTAATACTCATCAGGAAGATAATCTGTGGTTATACTTGTATATTTTGGCTGGTACTTAATTGGAAAAGTGTTTGTTGCAAATAAAAATATTTTATTTGAACCTGTAATTGAGTTGGGTAGCACCGTCTCTGTTGTTTAGGTTTCAGTGGTGCCCCCCTGTCGTTACACTGCACATTATAACAATTCAGTACTACTCTCACACTATTAGCTCCAGACCTGCTCTCCATGCTGCTTCAAAGCAGCCAACAAATTTATTGATACTTAAACAAATCTGAACTCTTTGGGAACATCTTTCAAAAATACCATGTTTAAGACATTTGCAGTTCCCTCCACAAGCAATAACTAACAATACGACATCCGCTGATGCTATTTTAACATCTTTCAAATTGGAATCTGCTTTCCATGAAAGCTTCTGAGCCACCACCAAGTCCATTTAGGCCACGTTTCTAACGATATATTGTAAAAAGCTGTCAAAAAGCAGGTAGACTACTAATGCAAGTAACTGCATTCAGTTATCATTGTTCTCTTTTAATATGACTCATGTAACGAGCATAAAAATTTACATTTTGTTAAAATAAATAAAAAATATATAAAAATACAATTCACAATATTTTATTTGTGTGTTTTTACTCTAGGATTATTTAGATGTAGTTTTTAAGTGAATAAACTGTGTGCCCAGAGCTCATAAGGGCAAGCTGAAATTGTTTGTATTGTGTGATCAAAATGTTCTGTAACCAGAACTCCAAGCAGGTGTAGATGAGCTCTTTAGATCATAAGAAGCCACATAAACAACAAGAAAAATAGGATAATGGAATGGAAAAGGTGTTTTAAAACAATGTTCGATGCTGAGAGATATGCAGAAGTAAAATACATTTCGAGAAAAGGTATTATTACCATTAAAATGTATGTTTAACCTTGGATAAACTAACCAGTGTGTATGTACTTGTAAGAAGATGTAAAATGTAAGCTTGGAACTTTAAGATCGTCATGTTTCAAAGTTAGCTAACGGTAACTTAACTAACAAGCAACCAGAGCATAGGACTTTATCATTTGTGCAATTTCGGCTGATGTAACATTTTACATAAAGTATTTATCAAAGTAGCTCTATAAAGGAAAGGATTTTAAAAAGCATGTTCAGAGACATAACAACTGCCATAAAGTGAAGGCACTCACTATCATCACACCTGCGTTGAATCATTCAGGTTGCATGTTTTTCATATTTAACATTTGTGCGTTGTTTCCCAGCAAATATTAAGTAATGATTGAAATAAAGTCTTGGTTTGACCTCGCTGAAGTTGTCTTGATGTTTATTAACATTTAGCAATAATTGATGAGTGTTAATATAACAAGCTGTGTTTGTTCAAGTTCCTTCAATGATTTATGTATAGATTGTCATATCGGTAGCTCGGAAAGGGAACACTTTCAAGTAAGCACTTGGTTTACTCTAACACTGTTAGAGCATTTGTGCAGCCATTTCAAGGGTAGGTATCTGGGAACAGAGTGCCATATCCATGAATCCCAGCAGGAGTGCAACTCCTGGTCTTTGCTAAAGTATTCTGAAGTGTAGGCCTTTCAGGAGAAATGACCAGGGTGCAGACTGCCATATCTGTAACACAGCAGGGGCACTGATAGACCCTTGGCCTCTTCTTGGTATCCTTGCTTTGTATTTGATCTGTCCCCAGGCAGGGGCAGTGACAGGCCCTTATGCACTGTTGCGTTGGAGTCATGAGTGATTAGTGAAGGTTAAACACATCAAACAAGACTAACAGATTTTTCCAGTATTAACTTGTCCACAAATATAAAATTAACCTTAGAGGTTAAAGTGCCCACCATGAACACTTTTTCACAATAAACCAACTCAGTGATAAAAAAATATTTAATAAACTAATCTGTGATAATTGACCCTTTAATGAAGTTATTAAAAATAAAAATAACTTCAATTTTAAATCAGTTAACTAAATCCCTGAATGTTAAACACTACACACATCTGTTAACTTTTCTACTACATTGTCCCATACATCAAAACTAGAAACCAATTTTAGAAAGAATAGAAGTCGTTTAAACAGTCCAAAATATGTTCAACTTGAAGACCCTAGCTAACCAAAAATGCACCTCTTCAGCAGGAGACTAGGTAACTCTTAAAAAAGACACACAACGTTGTAAGAATGTTGTAATTCCACATAGACAGTGACATAGCCAGGACAAGGCCAGTTGGAAAATGAGCTGGAAATCCAAAAGCTGCAGATTTTAACTAGGCTCCTCTCCCTGGCAATATGAAGTCAATACGGGTTCCTCACTGATCATCAGATATTTGGAGGTTAATGCCTCACACAGAGCAGGCTCGGCCCCGGCACTGAGACACCAATAACTTAGCATTTCAGTTGTGTGTAAATCACAATGCTCAGAGTGAGGAATCAACAAGTTAGAAAATGTACACATGGCTTAACATTCAGGTGCATTCTAGGACTTAGTTAACTGTTTTAAAGGTTGGAGCATTTTTAACTTTTGTTTTATTCATCAAAACACAGTTATCATATTATTGTTTAATATTTTTTGCAAGAATATTGAAAAATAACATGTACAGTAGAATGTACAGTAATTATATACATTAATAATAATAATCTATATATATAATTCACTAAGGCAAGACAACCATGGAAAGCACTCCGGAAAGGGCGTGGATTCACTAAGCCGCCGACAAGTGAGACGTCCATGGCGCACGCAGGAAGGAGCCACGCCCACCAACTCCAAGACCATTGGATACGACGACAACTCACAGAACCACGCTCACCAACTCGGACGCGACGACACAGGAAAAACAGCGTCATTTATGTTCGTCTGTCATAGAGTCCACATGCAGCTCTGAGCCACGTTGACTGTTCATAGAGGCATGTTTCTCGTGGAAGTGAATCGCTATATGCAGCGTGTAAAACAGTTTACGAGGGGTATCCCATGGGATCCTTAAAACAATCCTTTAAAACTGAGGTTAAAACACAATGAAGGAAGCAGTCTTTAAAAACCAATAAGCCCTGTGCCTCTGTTTCATTACCGTCTCACCTGCTTCACCAATGCAGGCCCTGCAACAGTCGAGACGCTCTCTCAGCAGCTGACCTTCTCTGTGCCTGACCGGTTCACACAGAGGCACCACACGACGCGGCAGGACTATGTAAGAGGAGGCATGTTTGTCACGGATGTAAATCGCTGTATGTGGCGTGTAAAACAGTTTGTTTGTCGCGGATGTGAATCGTTGTATGCAGCGTGTAAAACAGCTTCCGAGGGGTTTCCCATAGTCTTAGACTCAGTGGCCGGGTCTCTGTCAGTTGCTCTTGCGACCGGGCACATGACCAGGCAGTGTGTATGCTTCGAGTGCGAGGGTGGACACGACAGGACCGTCTAAGAAAAATCATATTTGTTGCTGTGAATCGCTGTATGCAGTGTGTAAAACAGTTTGTCGCAGATGTGAATCGCTGTATAAGGCATGTAGAGCAGTTTGCGAGGGGTATCCCATAGTCTTACAGTTGGTGGGCGGGTCTCTGTTAGTTGCTCTTGCGAGCGGGCACATGACCAGGCAGTGTATGTGTTTCGAGAGTGTGGGTGGACGCGACAGCACCATCTAAGAAGATTCATATTTGTCGCGGATGTAAATTGCTGTATGCAGCGTGTAAAACAATTTGTCGCGAATGTGAATCGCTGTATGCAGCGTGTAAAATGCTGTATTGTATGTTGCCCTCTCCAGAGTTACATCTTTTCATTCACCTACAGTCGTATACACAATGAAGTAACCAGTCTTTAAAAACGAGTTTTCGGTTACGACGCACGACCGCGTGCACCATAGCAAACTGTTTTACACGCTACATACAGCAATTCACATCCGTGACAAACATGCGTCTTCTTAGATACTCCTGCACTTTGTACACACCGCCCTCCCACCTCGCTACCACCGTGGTCGGGTGTCTTGGTTGATTATATATAGAAAGGCAGCCAAAACTGCACAGAGCAATGAAAAGTCTACGTGAGTCACAGCTGCATCTGGACTGTGCACAGACGACAACGACTCGAGTGACGAGTTGGAGGTGGGCACATGAGCAGGCAGTGCATACTGGAAGAGAAATCAGCAGACTAGCATGACGGAGGCAGCGGAGTGGACGTCCTTCTCCTCTCCTCCTGTTCCACCCTCCACGCCTGAGCGCCGCACAGACGATTGTGTTTCGGTTCGTTCCGTGCATTGTTACAATGTTGCTTTTCTTGCTGATTTATTACATTTCCGATTTTTCAAATGTTCATTTTCTCCCTGTGCTTAAAAATCATTTAAAAAATGGCCTGATTATGCAGCGTATGGTATGCCGCGGGTTGGCTAGTACATTTTATTTATTAATACAGTAAATAAACTACAAGTTTTTAATTGCATTTTACAATATCCTATAGTTAAAAGTCAGGACTAGCTAGGCTTCGATGGCTCAATAGCTTTCAGAGACAGTAGAGGCCAATTCAGGTGAAGTAAAGGTTTCATCAGTTGATGTACTACTGCTAGTTGCTGGGGTGGCCGTCACACATGTAAAGGAGGTGATTGTTGACTTCAGAAAGGCCCATGGTGTGTAGTGGTGGAAGGCAAGGCTACCTCCAAATTCATATTCTACAGAGACGCCATCAAGAGTGTTCTGTAGAGCGGCATCATCATCGGGATTGGGAACTGCAGCGTCTCTGACCATACGGTCCTACAACGGATAGTGCACATACTGTAGCAGAAAGATCACTGGGACCTCTCTACCTTCCATTAAAGACATCTTCATCAAGCATTGCATCTGAAAAGCCAACAAGCATTGTAGAAGTCCGTCCCCAACACCTCCTACGGTCTGTTTGTCCCACGTCTAATCTGGCGGAAAGTACTGTAGCATTCTGGCATGATCTGCAACAGCTTCTACCCCTTGACTGTCCAGACTCTGAGCTAAGAGCTGCTTCTTGTAGTTTATTTATATACAGCACAACTGCTACTACCGTTTTCTTTGTTATTAGTTGTTGTCTTTAATTTACTTATTACTATTTTATTACTATATATTCAGTTACCTATTATTTATTTATTTAACTATAACTAGTATAACTAACTAGTATAGTAAAGTTCTTTATCTGTCTTGCACTTGTCCTGTGTTTATAAATATGTTGCGCTGCCGTCCCAAGGAATGTTATTTTGTGCCACCTTATGTATGGAGTATGGATGGTATGACAATAAAACCATTGTGGCTGCCTACTAGTAATCATAGCTATTCATCCATTTCTAGGACACAAACTAGGTGTACTCTCACACATTAATGAATCAGTTAAATAATCTCTCACTGATCGTTTTATACCATGTGCATGAGCTTGTCCTACTTGGACTAATTTGCAGAGAAGAAAAGGGAAAGATTTCGAGGTTAGCCCACAGCTTACTAGTTTTGTCTTTCCTTCTCCAGTTAGAGGATGACCAACTGGTAGAGGAACAGTGGACCTGTGTCTGGCCTGTCTCCTCCACTCTAATAGCTTTGTAAAATTAATGAGGATCCAAGAAAGTATCAGTTATGACTTAAGAGTTTGAATGGCTTGTCAGTTTGCCCAACATACTATTTCCTTTTCCTGAAACCACCTGGCTTTACAACAATAAGCAGAGATTATGCATTAGAGCCCCAATTTTTTCATGTCTTTGGGATGTTAAACAAAACTATAAGGCAAACATAAAGGAGAACTTCAGTAAAATCACATGACTAAAGATACATAAGATGGCATGAAGCTATAAAAATTGAAAAGGAAAACAGTCTGAGCCAGTGGCCTTCTTCTTGCTCCTGCTTTATGTTTTTAGTTTGAATATGGTGGATTCATACCTGACGCTGCTCAGATTTTCATTCTTTCTCTAGTGCCTATTTAATTTTTGTTATAGATAAGTTATGAAGCACCTAATAACTTCCACTGTAAAATCAAGTCTTTCTGCTTATGTGGGTCATTACATGTAGTACAGAAACAGGATGTTGACACACCGATCTCTCTCTGTAATTATTAACTGGAGATGTCTCTCAAAGCAAGTCAAAATCTATCTATCCTTTCGCCTATCTCCATATTGAGTTGAAAGGCCTGGGACTCTAACCCTACCAACCGAAGCCAGGGCCATGGAAGGGCACTCCCATGAAAATTAAAACCATCTAAACAATCACTTTGTAAATTCAAGGTAAGGTCGTTACACTCACTGATTATGGTACTGGACAACAACAATGCGTTGCATATTGATCAGGACATGCATGTGAGAATTTCATTGTACTCTCTACATGTGATAATAGCAACCCTCTAAACTTATAAATGCTTCCTGCCTTTGTATGTGTGAAGTCTACACTTTCTCCAGTTGTTCACACAAGTTTCACTTCCCCAAGCTAAATATGTGTAGTTTAGGCCGAATGGCAACTTTACATTAGACCCATATGAATCAATGTGCCACACAATGGACAGGCACCATTCTCGTCTTGTGCCCATCACTGCTAGGACAGGCTCTGGCCCCCTATGGCACCGATTTGGGACATGTGGCTTGGACAGGGGATGACTTAAAGTATTTCAATTAACATGAAATCCTACTAACATTCCCAAACTCAGCCTTACATATTTTATGAGCTTGTCACTAACATCAGTAAATAAATTATGGCAGCATCCTCGAGATCGAGTCAAGAATATACTTGGCATGTGTGATGGCCTTCCACTTTTGAAGGATTTTTGTAATCTGAAGGCAGAAGTGCAAAATTCTGCCAGCAAGAGTAAACAGGCGCCTAATTTTAGGGTCCTTTTATTAAAAAGGAACAATGAAATCAGAGTGCCTCTTTCACATCCGCTATAAGCAAGCTTATGGTGATGCAGAGGAAAGTAATGTTCTACAAATATTTAGATCTCAGAAAGCACTACTTTCATATCTCTTGTTGTAAGAACATGGCTGCTATCATAGATAGATAGATTTGAAAGGCACTAAATAATAGAATAGATAGATAGATGCCTTCCAGTAAGGAGACCTGGGTTCACTTCCTGGGTCCTCCGTGTGTGGAGTTTGCATGTTCTCCCCGTGTCTGCGTGGGTTTCCTCCCACAGTCCAAAGACATGCAGGTTAGGTGCATTGGCAATCCTAAATTGTCCCTAGTGTGTGCTTGATGTGTGGGTGTGTGTGTGCCCTGTGGTGGGCTGGCGCCCTGGCGGGTGTTTGTTCCTGCTTTGCTCCCTGTGTTGGCTGGGATTGGCTCCAGCAGACCCTCATGACCCAGTGTTAGGATATAGATAGATAGATAGATAGATAGATAGATAGATAGATAGATAGATAGATAGATAGATAATTTATTTGTCCCCATGGGGAAATTAAAATATATGATCATATTATAAAACATCAGCATATCCTTACCAGGAAAAGCAGCTTTTGAATGCAAGATGTGATGAGATAATAAAACACATCCAGAAGAGCCCACCCCCGGTTTAGGCCTGTTTCAATGTACTTACACACCAACGCAGCCGGTCTTGTAATTCTGCAGACAATTCCTGTGGATTTGAAAGAATCTGTTGAATCTGTCTCAGTGTCACAAGCTAGCAGCCCATACACAAGGGACAGCAATGTCAGGCAGAGTAACATCGTTGTCCAAGCCAGAATTCACTGCCGAGTCTTTCCTTGCAGCTCCTTTGCCAGATCTGATCAACAAGCTGCACGTGTAATGAGTATCTTTGTTCATTTGATAAAATAAGACAAAAAAACCAAAAAAAAACTAGGACATCGCATGCTTCCCCCACTGATTTTAGAGCAAAGTTCACATTTCCCAATAGTAGAGAAGTTTGATTAACCCTTTCATGGCTGCTATGCTTGTTAAGCACAGAAAAGTTAAAAATGTGAGATAAACCAAAATCCAAAGGCTCAAACCAAAGCCCAAACTTGGATTACACAGTACAACTGTCAAGTAACAGTGTCAGCATAGGAGGAGTTGGGGGTGTTCAGTGGGGGCCCGGGGAGTCTGATAACCCAAGAGATACATTACAGTTGTGCGTGAAAGTTTGTGAACCCTTTAGAATTTTCTATATTTCTGCATAAATATGACCTAAAACATCATCAGATTTTCACTCAAGTCTTAAAAGTAGATAAAGAGAAACCAGTTAAACAAATGAGACAAAAATATTATACTTGGTCATTTATTTATTGAGGAAAATGATCGAATATTACATATTTGTAATAGTATGTGAACATCTAGGATTAGCAGTTAGTTTGAAGGTGAAATTAGAGTCAGGTGTTTTCAATCAATGGGATGACAATCAGGTGTGAGTGGGCACCCTGTGTTATTTAAAGAACAGGGATCTCTCAAAGTCTGCTCTTCACAACACATGTTTGTGGAAGTGTATCATGGCACGAACAAAGGAGATTTCTGAGGACCTCAGAAAAAGAGTTGTTGATGCTCATCAGGCTGGAAAAGGTTACAAAACCATCTCTAAAGAGTTTGGACTCCAGGAATCCACAGATTGTGTACAAGTGGAGGAAATTCAAGATCATTGTTGCTCTCCCCAGTGGTCGACCAACAAAGATCACTCCAAGAGCAAGGCGTGTAATAGTTGGCAAGGTCACAAAGGACCCCAAGGGTAACTTGTAAGCAACTGAAGGCGTCTCTCACATTGGCTAATGTTCATGTTCATGAGTCCACCATCAGGAGAACACTGAACAACAATGGTGTGCATGGCAGGGTTGCAAGGAGAAAGCCACTGCTCTCCAAAAAAAACATTGCTGCTCGTCTGCAATTTGCTAAAGATCACGTGGACAAACCAGAAGGCTACTGGAAGAATGTTTTGTGGACGGATGAGACCAAAGTAGAACTTTTTGGTTTAAATGAAAAGCGTTATGTTTGGAGAAAGGATAACACTGCATTCCAGCGTAAGAACCTTATCCCATCTGTGAAACATGGTGGTGGTAGTATCATGGTTTGGGCCTGTTTTGCTGCATCTGGGCCAGGACGGCTTGCCTTTATTGATGGAACAATGAATTCTGAATTATATCAGAGAATTTTAAAGGAAAATGTCAGGACATCTGTCCATGAACTGAATCTCAAGAGAAGGTGGGTCATGCAGCAAGACAACGACCCTAAACACACAAGTCATTCTACCAAAGAATGGTTAAAGAAGAGTAAAGTTAATGTATTGGAATGGCCAAGTCAAAGTCCTGACCTTAATCCAATCGAAATGTTGTGGAAGGACCTGAAGCGAGCAGTTAATGTGAGGAAACCCACCAACATCCCAGAGTTGAAGCTGTTCTGTATGGACGAATGGGCTAAAATTCCTCCAAGCCAGTGTGCAGGAATGATCAAAAGCGATTTAAGCAGCCACATAGTCGCATGCGTGTCTGTGTGCCCTCGTCTCCTGTGTGACTGCACCTCCTTGTGATGCAACAATCTGAGCAAACCTCCTTCACACGCCATACACACCACCGTGACAAAAAATCTATTTGATGGAGCAAATAACAAATTAAAATGTTCCAACTTTCCATCCATCCATTTTCTTAACCGGTTTATCTTAAACAGGGAACTGCAGTCAGAGAGCATCAAGCCCAAGGAAAGCACAATATCTGGGTGGGACGCCAACTCACCATAGGATGAACACACACACATCAGGGGCCACTTCAGCATCGCTAACCTACTTAACCTGCATGTTGTAGGTGATATTTAGGTTATTTTACTATATATTACAATGTATGATCTGTGACTTGGAATGTGATGTAAATATGTAGCAGTACAGCTGTGACTCTAAAAAATGACATTACTTTTATGGGTCATCTGGCCCCTCCAAGCCTAAACATTCGCTTCTTGGTGTAACTTGGTAGCACAAACAGATTTGAGACTTGGTGTGAATAAGAGACTAACGGAGGAAGGTATCCATGCAGATCTGACTGACTTAATCAGGAAAGTAAAACGAAGGTCTGCGTCTGTTTTCCATTTGAACTATGACAATTACCAACAACTGAAACATGGACAAGGGGGATATAATAACACCAAAACCTGCGCATGAACAATGAGTCATACAATATTTGTTTCCTTCATTTCTTTAACTTTCTCTTCCTCCTTTATCACCCCTCTTTTCTGGGGCAAAGGCCATCAACCCAGAGTTCTCCAAGCAGACATGCCAGCTGCCTTCAGGTGTACCACATTCTCTTGACATCTGCCTCCATGTCAAACCTTCCAAGAGTCTTGTGGTCAACCTCTTCTCCCCTTTCGCTGCTCCATGTAATGGCTTGTCTGATGATGCTTGTGGAGAGTGTGGCCTCCATCATGGTTGGAGAATCTCTTCTTTCACTGGATCTTGTCTTCATTTGTTGCCACAGTTCTTGGTTGTCAGTGGTATCAGGCCAACATATCCGGAGGATCCTTCTCAGGCAAGTATTGGTAAAGGTCATTCCTTTTAAGTGTTCTTGATAATGCTGCCGATTTTCTCTGGCACTTCATAGTGCTTCAGCATCTTCCATAGGGTCTCCCTGTCCATGCTATCAAATGTCTTTTCATAATCAATGAAACTGACATAAAACAGTGAGTTCCACTCCTGAAACTGCTCTAAGATAATGTGCAACACTACTACCTGATTGATGAAAGATCTTTCCCTGTGGAAACCAACTCGCTGATCCTGGAGCAGTGGGGTGGGGGGGTTGGGTGAATGGGGTGACGGATGGGGGTCATCCTAGTCCAGAGGATCATGATGGGGTGGACAAGAACATTCTGCCTCTGTAAGCAGGAGATGTGGTTGCCTTTCTTTGGGATCTTAATGAAGTAATCCTATTTCCATTTTAATGGGACCTATTATTCTTCCCAGATCTTCCTGAAGAGGGGGGAGATAATGAAAGTCAGCCTTAAGTGCCTCCCTCACGACACTGTCTGGCTTTGCAGATCTCTTCTTTTGTAGGCACACTGCAGTCTATTGGCAGGTCACCATCAGCTGACAGGATGTCAGGGAGTTGTCTGTTCGGCAGTTCCTCGTTTCTTACATTTAGTAACCCTGCAATGGCCTCAGATATAAACACAAGCCAGTAACTTTGCCTTTTAACCACCAAAGCTGGCCAATATGCTGACTAAAGCAATGTAGAGCGATGAGTAAAGGATTCTGAATTAGTCCCTGATCTTAAAGTAAGATGATAATGCCTAATAACTTTCCCAAGTCACTTAAATATAAAGTATCACCATAATCCAGCGAAGGCAGAAAAGCCACTGCCTGAAGTTTGCTTGTAGAAAGAAAAAAGGCTTTGTTTGTGAAATTAAAACCTCTGCTTCTCTTTGAATGGAAAAATAAAGCCAAGGATCAAGAAGAAATAAGAGTACAAATTAATTAATATATTTTGCAGGGCTCTTGAAGTAGAAAAACCAGACTACAATAACATAAAACAAAACTAATTTTATACCATGTGATCAAAAAAATATGCATTAATCCACAACTTCTTCACTGAATGTTTTCAGGTCTTCAGTCAAAATGTAATACTAAATAAAGGGTGTCTGAATGAAGAGATAACACTTGTATCATTAATTCAGTTTTGGAAAATGGATGTGCACTGTGTGAGAAAATAACTGCCCCCTTAGAGACTTTGACCAAACACTCCCTTCCAATCTTCACATCATTGTGGAGGAAAGTTGGCGCACTCTTCTAGCCAGGTTTAACTGAGAAACATCATTAGGAGTTCAAGTACGACTGTCATTTTATTAACCTGTCACAGCATCTCTCCTGGGTTTAGGTCTGGAATATAACAACAAGTCCAGTCCAACACTTTAATTGTGCTTCACAGCCCTTCAGATGTGGACTTTCTTTTGTATTCTGCATCAGTGGCTTACCATATGACACAACTACACTTCACTTTTGGAGGGATGAACCAAACATCCTTAGGACATTTTCTGATACAGAACAGATTTAGATGGATAGATACTTTATTAATCCCAAGTGGACATTTGTGGTTCCTTCAGTTCTAACAAGTCATTCACATCCTCGGGTCACAAATTATCACTACAACATCATGTATAACAGTTATTTCGATGTTTTTACTGTTAAATATTCTTTTTGATGTATTCCCCCAAAATACACTGGCACCATCCGGCTGCTTCATAGCAAATGACAGACAGGCATTTATATTCATTTCACTTAGCGGTGGTTTTTACCTTCATGCTCTGCGATGATGACATTTTAAATCTTTAAACATCGACCTTTAGTGAGGCAAGAAAAGCAGTTTTTACATTTTTTAAGATCCTTTATGACCATCACCACTCTGTCCCTGGGAGTCATTTGGAAAGCCATTACTGTTCCAAATGTTTTCCAATTGTTAATACACGACATCTGCCACTGTGGTTCAAAGTCACAGAAAGTGAAAAAAGGTAAAGACTTTCCACAAAATCTTATCTGGATCCAAAGTAGTTCCAATGACACACAGACCACTCTCAGCAGAGTCCAGAAATGCAAAAACAGGAACAGAGAGTCATTTTCTCATGTTAAATGTCACAAACACTTTAGACATTGTAATTGGGTTTAAGCATCATGGATTTAGAGGCATTTTTCCATCCCTCAAGACTTTCCAAACATACCTGGCTTCTGGTGGCTAAGGTTCAGCACATGTACAGTGACATTCCCCAACCAAGAATATGCTCAATAAAATAATTGGATTTTTCCCCCCCTTGGGCACTACTCTCAATTTAAAGAGAGCAAAACATATTAATGGGGCTATAAACATTTTTCATTTTACAAAGATGGTCCTAATTAAAACATAAAATAATCCAGTTTAGCACTGGATGTTACTTAACACAGCTATTAAATATTGCTGTTGATGCGCTGTAGGCTTAACATGTAGCTAAAGTAAAAGCAGACCAGGCTGAGATGTTATATTGCTATGTTGAAACCACACAATTAGGCAGATTTTAAGCCAAGGAAACTTGAACATACTTGGAAACTGAATCTCTGCAAAAGTCATGATCAGAATTATATTCTACCACTGTCCAGGAAAACTGTCACATTTTACATTTTTTGCTAATTTTTTTTTTTCTTTTTAAAGAAATTGTGTTGGAGCTAAAATGTGTCTGGTTAGATTGTCAGAGAAGGCAACTGCAGCACTATGAAGATGAACCATGCCCCGGGGCGTGAAAAAGACAGCCCAGAAGGAGCCAGGCAATGAGGTGAAGTACACAGCTGGACGTTTTAAAAACAGAAAAATTTCCATCTGTAACAAAAACATGCTGTTTTGCAATATGCATGCAATGACCAATAATATTCTTGCTCTGAAAATGCATGCACCTATCAAGTTTTTGGGCCTCAACTCCCCCAAGTTTATTATCGATGCTAGATAGTTACCCATTTAGAAATGCATGAAAAGGCATGTTTAACCACATGTTCTATGGTAAAGCAATGCATTATCATACCAAGATGGTGAGAAAATAACTAGAAATATACTGAACATTACCCTCCAACTGTACTTCTGAATCGGCATTTTGCGCTTAAACCCACCGCCCACCAAAAATCTACCACCATATCCATTTTCTTATAAAACTAAATTCTGTTGTTATCTTACTGTACATGGCTAAGTGAACTACACAACAGGAAATCTTATAGATTTTGTTGAAGGATATATAAAAAAAACAGTGCTTTTACAGAGACAAAGAGTTTAAATAATCACCAACAGTCGATGCAAACAATTTCTACAGGTGTCCCAAATTTGATTTTTTCCAATTTCAAATAATATAAAACATCAGTTACCCACTGACTTAAAAGGGGAGAGTTAGGATTCTTCCAGTTTAGCAACATAAATATGCGTGCCAAAAGTGTAGTGAAGGCAATCAGTTTGTTTGTCCTTCTCCACTTTAAGCCCATCTGGAACAACACCGATGTTAATGGGTTAGGAGGGATTGTGAAACCAAGGTTGTCAGCAAGGCATTTAAAGGTTTTGGTCCAGAATGATGTTAATTTGGTGCAGGCCCAAAACATGTGATCCAGTGAGGCTGGAACTTGATTGCAACGTTTGCAGGTTGGATCTTGCCCTGTAAACATTTTGGACAGTTTTAAGCAAAACAGATGTGCTCGATATATAATTTTGAGTTGAAAAATTGTATGCTTTGCACATATGGAGCTCGAGTGAATTCTCTGCATTGCTACCTTCCACTCCTTTTCTGATATGTTGAGTGAGAGATCCTTTTTCCCAACTTACCTATTGGATCTTTTAAAGGGAGAGACTCTAAAATGGTTTTATATATTGCAGAGATGCTGTCCAAGTCCTTGAAACTGATCAATATTTTTTTCCAGCATAGAGGGGGGTGTGAGGTGAGGGAAATTGGGCAGGTTCTGTTTAACAAAATTTCTAATTTGAAGGTATTGAAAGAAATGTGCTGCTGGAAAGTTACATTTAGAATATACTTGTTAATAGGATGCAAATTCTCTAAGTGATTTAATCCCAATATTTTCCACACATTAAAAACTGCATATGTTTGTGAGGGTTGAAAAAGGTGGTTCTCGTGCAGAGATCCCACCGTTAAAAGATTCTCTATCTTACAATATTTCCTACATTGGTTCCATATTCTGAGTGAGTGAAGCACAATTGGGTTGTTAGTATATTGGCGATAACTTGCATTTATTGGGGCAAAAAGCAAGGAATATAAAGAAGTACTGCAGGATTTATTTCTATAGCAGACTAAGCCTGTATATGTTCATCTATTTGTGTTCATGTCCAGGTTTTTATAGTTTGTATGTTTGCTGCCCAGTAGTAAAACTGAAAGGTACAGCCATTCCACCTTCTGTCTTTGGTGGGTCGCTCTTTGGATATGTGGATGTTTTGAATTCCAAATAAATGTGGTTATGGTTGAATCTAAATTCTTAAAAAATGATTTATTGATGGATATTGGGATATTTTGAAATAAGAGCAGCTTAGGGAGGATATTCATCGAAATAATGTTAATTCTTCTAGCTAAAAGTAAGGTGGAGGGTTTGACCATCTATGCAAGTCTTGTTTAATTTTTACCATACAGCTGGCTAAATAGTGTTGATAAAGAGCTTTATGTTTACTTGTGATGTTTACCCCTAGATATTTAAACTGATCTGCAATTATAAAAGGGAAGGGTGTCCAATCTAATAGTGTGTGCTTGAGAATTCACTGGAAAGAGCACACTTTTAGTCAAATTAATTCTGAGGCCAGAAATCTTTTGAAATTATCTAAGTGCTGTTAGGTCTGCAGGCACAGTGTTTTGTGGGTTATATCATCTGCATATAGAGAAATTTTCTGTTCAAGTTCTTCTCTGATAATCCCCTTTAATCTCATTAGCATTTCGACAGTGAACTGCCAGTGGCTCAATGGCAATTGCAAAAAGTAGTGGTGACAAGGGGCATCTTTGTCTGGTACCACGTTCTAGTTTAAACTAGTCTGAATTAATGTTATTAACACAAACTGAAGCTTCTGGGTTGGTATACAGTAGTTTGCTTCATGCACAAATGTTTGGGCCAAACCCAAATTTCTCCAATGTAGTGAAAAGGTAGTTCCATTCAATCATATCAAATGTTTTTTCTGCATCCAAGGATAATAAAATCTCTGGGATGTTTGACTTTGCAGGCGAATATATTACATTAAACAGGCGTTGAAGATTTGATGCGAAGTGTTGGCCTTTAATAAACCCAGTTTGATCTTGTGATATTACTGAAGGCAGCAGTTTCTCCATCCTTCTAGCTAGGACTTTGAAGAGTATCTTAACATCTTTAAAACTGACTACTAATGAGCTTTGGTTTAAACTGAATCAACAGCTGCTGGGAGAGGAGCTGAATATTCTACACTACTTCAAAAGCTGAATGGGTCATTATGGGTGGTCTGTGCCAAATCGATTGGTGCCTCCTAGACTGAGTAGTAATAATTTGAAACAAGATTTTATTTACTTCCAAGCAAAAGAGTTATTTTAAAATATAAATGCAGACACAAAACTTAAGTAGATTAAAATGACAGTAAACAGGCCCTTAGACATTTTCAAATACATTTATAGCCAACGTAACCTGGCATTGTTCCTGTCTTCAGGCTAATACTAACAGGGAAGAAGGCTGTTGTTCCCTGTGAGCAAACTCTAACAACCCCTCTAAAACAATAGTATTGTTTTTAAAGCAGTTTTCAGTGAAGTTCAATTTTACAAAGTGAACAACAACCATATATGACAGACAAATTCTGTTCTTTATTTCACAAATAAACTTCAGTAGGCAAGAAATATCATGGAGGGTAATTTTTATCACTCATAACCACCTCCCCAAAAGTTACACTTAGTGTAAAAGTTTAAGAAATATCCCAAAAGGAATTTTAACATATTGAATATAGTTACAAAATGCTTTAACAATAGAACAAATTTGCTAACAGTGAAGATGCATCACTATGTACAATTAACTGTATATATCCAATAAAAATCTGTATGTTTACTAAAGGCTTAACTGCAGTACTATGAACATTTTCTTTTAATGCATAATCAGAAAATTGATCACTACCAAGAACCTTTATTTTCATAATAGCATATAGAGATTAAAACTGAACTTTAATAAAGTGCCATTTAAACCCTAAACGCACATAATTAGATAACTTTTTGGATAAATAACTGAAAGTCAGTATCTGTATTTCAAACTGTATCTGAACATTTTATACATACAGAATACAAATAAAGTGCTACTTAATTAAATCAAGTGAACTCACTTCACATTAAAATATACCTTAAGCCAGTATAATACCTTTGCTGCCTTAGCAACACATTCATCTCACTGAGGAGTCCATTTAGAAAACATATCTAAAGGCTAACAAAAACCACCAGAACAAACTCAGCAATGCCCAGCGACAATGAGAAGTTATTTAAATTGCTATTCATTTGCTGTAAAAAGCCAAACCAACCACAATTTCAATGGCCTTTAAAGTATATCCATCTAATACACAGGCACGTACAAAGTGCCGTTTTCCTCCAGTTAGCTATGATCAGTTTGCAATTGCTTGAGGGCCATCAGGTATAAGAGAAGAGAAGAAAGACTTAAAGAAAACAAATGCAGTGTCCCAAACAGAATGCCTTTCAACTGTAGTTTCAGGAGCGGGAGAAACAGGTTCCTCCTCCTACAAAAAGTAAGGAATTCAGATTCATTAGAAACAAGACAATTTGAGAATACTCAAGTATGCAGTAAAGGGGACATCTGATGCTTGGAACTTTAGAAAATTCTATAATACAAAAATTACATGTCTACTTCCATCTTTTGTATTTATACTCCTTCTGCTGCACACAGACTCGCATCAACTCAGTATTTCAGGTCGTTATGCACAATGGATCAGCAGAAACAATGAACTTACCAAATCAGGATTCTGGTTTTCCTCTGGTTGGGGAAGAACTTCATCCCCTTCATTTGGGTGAATGACATCCTGCTGCCCTGGTCTTTGTCCAATTGGAAACCAACGAGCAGTGTACCTATCAAAATAAAAACTTGAAACATTAGTTTTGCTTTATAAATCTGACTACATTTTTTTAAACTTGTCCAAGACTCCAAAAATACCCAGACCAAGGATATTATTAAGCTCCTAGAAGTGGATAAAAGTGGCTCCTAAAAATGCCAGTGATTGAACTGCTCTTAGGCTGTATTTTGTAGCTCAAAAATGTGAACTAGAAGCACTAGGGCAACTTTGTGAAATTCCAGTTTTAAAGGTGTAGTAACTTTCAGGTTGAAATACACATTTTCTGACTGTTAGTAAATTATCAGTTTAAACAGGCAACAAGTACAGCCAATTCTAAACTTGCGTTATAGCCTTCACAGCCAGCAGTGTGTCATGACAAAAATATCCCACAATGATCTATACTGTGTGTGCTGTCAGATATTCTTAATCCATGCGGTCCCGACTGCCAAACCAACATACAAAATTAGATTTTTATGTCCAAAGAAGAAACAAAATTGTAATTGTTTAAATTATAGCCAATTATACATCTTGCTGGCTATCAATGGCTTACAATACACTACTATTTTTATATCAAAAAGTGATCGCTTGGCTGTCACAACATCTAAATACCATTTAAACAGTAACAGTTCATTGCAGCTTTATTTTCATCATCTATGTATCCTTGAGATGCAGCTTTTTAGAACACACAGTAGAAAAAGTTGAATGAGACAGTAAAGGAAATAAGTTAAGGAACAAGCCAACAAATTTAAATTTTATCTGCCGAAACTTCACTTCCTCACTGAAATCTAGAAATCTGCAACAGAGTATGGTTCCTGTAAATATTTGCTAAAATTTGTCCTGATACCTCCTAAAGAAATACTGTGCTATTGTCAAGTGAAAGTGATTTGAACTTTTCAATTACTACCCTAAATGTGGATATAGGCATTTTCAGGCAACTAGCAATCCACAGCCATTCCCAGACTTAAGGTCATACTTTTCCCCTCATTTCAATTAAGTGCCCCCTTATCTTTCCCATGTTGAAGAATGAATTGGGGAATTTGGCCCGTGTACCACCTCATATGTATATCCCAGTAAAACAAGCAGTCATGGAGCACTGCTTGAAAAGATTCTACACATTCTAAAGTTAAAAATTAATTGATGGCATGGGGTGGTTTGTTACACTTTGTTCACTGGAATTTCGAGGGGTGCCAATAATTATGGCACGAGTGGTTTTGTTAAAATTATTTCTTAATGAGGGATTTTTTTTTCTTGGAATAAAGTTACTAAAATTAAAAGGTCTTTTTTTTAAAAAAAAAATCAACGGAAATATTAAGGGTAATTCATCAAAAGGAGATTTTTTTTCAAAAGGAGATTTTTTTTTTTTTAACTACTCTTTTTCTTATCTATACAAGTGGGCTAATAATTGTAAAGTGGACAGTATATTCTTTATGGACAACTAAACACTACAACAAACCAAAGTAAAAAAGACATTAATTCATTTATCTATAAAAGTAGCATAGACAACTTCAAAGGCAAACTCGATGGCAGTTTTAGAGCAAGTTCAGCTGCAGTTGTGGCTGTTTTAATGTGGTTATTGCTTTGGCAGATACTGCTTAATTCCATCAAAAAGGATACATTTTACTGAACCTCTTAAACTGCCCCTACGGTACTGCAGATGCAGGAAGTTTTGAAAACCGTGGGGATTGTCATTTTTCCTATTCTAGCTAGTTTCAACCCCACAAGCAGAGCATGAGGTTGCACAAAACTATAGTTTTCTCGTATAACACATGTGCAATGTATTGCAATGGCATTACAATAAAGACCCCACACCTGGCAGCCATTTATATTTCTTTTTTCAGCACCTTTTGTTCCACAATGTATCCCAGAACTGTCTTCCAGCCTTTGGCAAACACAAGGTATTACAACACTGTTGAGTGGTATGGAAGAGTTTTGCCAAGTTAATCACAGTAATGTTGCTCTGCAAAGACTCCAAAAATGTGTTTTTGCATTGCCACCAACACAACTTGAACACAAAAAAGCCACCCCAGTTGCATGGTTTAGTAATTCAGATTACAGAATTTGGTCACAGATTAAAAATACTGTAGTTCACAACCAAATTTAGGTAAGCATTAATTTTCTCCAAATTCTTACTGGGGGATATTTCTTCAAAGGGGATTCACATTAAGTTTCACAATGGGAAACTCTTATTGGCAATCTGTCCCACAGCATGCAAATACAGCAAAAAGCAACGTGCTCTTTACCAGAAATAGAATTACTGTGCCCTGATCACTTGTACTCTTGCTGATCATCTCCTTTTTTCCCCTCGGTTCAATATTTTACTCAGCCTAGAAGGGTTTTTTTTTTTGGAACAAGCCCATTTCACTCTTGCATTAGAAACATAAAAGTGCATGTGGGAACAAAGATGAAGTCACCTGCCAAAGTCTGTGAAAGTATTATAACACCTGCACTTCAGAACAGGTAATCCACAAGAAGCTGTACATGTTTGGGACTGGCCAGTATTAGGATGGAAGACCAACTAGTAAAAACCTGGGTTGCTACAAAAGAGACATTGGCAAGGACAGCAAAGAGAGTTATACTGTGGTCTGTGTGTGGATCTCCATGCAGCGAAAGGGACATTGTGCTAAAAGAAAGGGAGAGGTTTTGAATGGTATCTTCCTTCAGAAAAAACATAAAACTCAAGTCCTGACTCTCTGTGATCTTGCAACATTCCTTAGCATCTTTTGAAAGACTAGATTGTACCCCCCCCCCTGGCTAAAATGCTCATCACAGCCTTGTCCATTCTAGCTCCCTATTCTCCATCAAAAAGCTAATAAGTGCTCTAGTACAAAAGGACTGCTGCCACATCACCTAGGTTGGGTATACTCAGTTATGGTCCTGGAGGTTCACAGTGGCTACAGGTTTGAACTCTCACCAGTTTCTTACTTGGAAACTGTTTATTGGAATATTTGTTTTTGTATTAGTCTTAACACGCTAGTTACAATTCAGAACCCTTTGACTATTTTAGTTTTAGGTTTTATTCGGTGCCAGTTATTAGTTAATGAGGTGCAAATGACAAGTGAACCACCAATTCTACAGTCAACAGGTTTCCATTTACACCTGTTTACATGCATCAGGAAATATCTGTTAAAGAAATGTTTCGAAATAAAAGACCAAAACATCTGGATCAAAATATCAGAAATTTTATATATATATATATATATATATATATATATATATATATATATATATAAAAACTATTTAAAAAAAGAATGACATCACTAACAAGCCATATAATTAAAGTTCTATTATCTGCTGTACAACATATACACCTAGAATGATTATTTTGTGGATGTTTACAAAACAACGTTAGCTACTTAATGTCTGGAAATCGAATGGATTCTGAAATAAAGGAGCCAAGCTACCCTACAATCAGATAAAAGATAAAGTTAATTCCACAGTCTTGGCAACATTTGCTTTCCAGCTGCAGTTTAAATCAACCAAAATTACAGAATTCTATCTACTGGATATTATTACACACATATCAGAACAAGTCGAGCACCATTGTCAAAAAGGTAAGACATGAAGTTACCGAGATCACTGGCTCTCAACCACCGATTCTCTTTTAAATGCAAGTACAAAAAGTGTTAGTGGTTGCATTATCTGTGTATCTTCTAGGACGGTCATGCAAGACTAAACATTCAAGAAATTCCTGGGATTACCCAAATATACATTAAAAAAAAAATTGATTAAAACTCCTGAAACTGTTAACTCCACAATTCTGTTTTCTGTATGTGGGGAAAAAAGAAAAAAAAAAAAAAAGACAGAAACCCCTATTTATAAACTGCCCTTAACCAGGCTTAACTCCAAAAAAAATCATTCATATCTCTTGACAAGCCTAGTTACTTCCCAGACAAAAGGCATAAATATTAACAAAGTTAAATCAGCATCCTATTATAAAGAAAAAGAGGAAAAAAAAATCTACTAATCAATGTTCCAAAACACTTTTAAGCATTCACATAAACATAAAAAATGTAACTTACAAGTACATCACTAGGATGGATCCCATCACCATTACAAAGCGACTCAGAGTGGAGTAGAAATACAAAATGCTGAGAAAAACTGAAAATCGTGCCACTGTATAAAGCCAGTCTAGCCAATCCCTGTTTACATCTTCTTCATCATCCATCATGGGACCTCCTTGGGCATTCATTCGCAAATTAGGATTGGCCACTGGGTTGACAGGTACAGGTTGTTGGTTGTTCTGATTGAGAGGGATGTCATTAACTGGAGGCTGATCAGCCAGTACTGGCGGAGCAGGAGAGACGACAGGGAGGGACTGAACAATAGGCGTGGATGTTCTGGAAGCAGCTGCAGCGGCTGCTAAGGCTGCTTGACTAAAAAAATAAATAAATAAATAAAAAATTACAAAGGAACATAATAGATAAGGCAACATGGTATGGAATAAAAGAAGCTTACATAAAAAAGTTAAATCAGTATAAGCAAACAGATTGGGATACCAAAAAAAAAAAAATTAAAAAATAAATAAATAAATAAATAAAACCTACAGGTAGGGTTTTAAAAAAAAAAAAAAAAAAGCTTTGTTCTTGAAATATGGATATTTATAAAGTGCATGCTGTTGAATACTTACTAGTGTATGTAATACTGCCTTGCATACATTTGTTGAAGCCATACAAGTTGTTGTGGAGTATACATGTTGTAAGCAGGAAGTTCTGCATTAGGAGAGTCCATTCCTACAGACCTTAAACCAAAAAACACAAAAAAGTCATTGGAAATTGAATTTGGAAAGAAAAACATAAAAAACCCTAACAGTAGGGATACTAAGGCATGATGTCATCTCACCCATTAGACAACCAGTGACAGGATGTTAATGAAAATTATTTACTTTGGATAGATAAAGGGATGGATAAGTGTAATCACCTTGCCTACAGTAGTAACTCATTAGCCCCATATAGGAAAGGTATTTGAAGATAGCAAGTCAATAATAACTTTTCTACTAGCAACTAGTAAACCATTGTACTCTGCTATATTTCCATTACTTTATTCCCCCATACCACATAAAATTAGCTTTTTTAGGATCTGTTCTATACAAATCTGCAGCAATACTGAAGCAGACTGAATTTATCAAATAAAAGTGAATTTTCAAAAGCAGGCATACTGCAGTCAGTTTTTCTGTGGTGTTTGTTTACTTTAGTGCAGTGCTTTTTTTTTTGACCCACTCCTCTTTATATCGAATGGCTGCCTAAAATATCCTCACCTTGTGCAAGATGCACGAAACACAATGCAAATTTTGGAACCAAAGGCAAAAACACCTTGTAAATAGTCATGTGCTGTGACTAATCTGGTAGGACAGCGTGAGCTGCAGACGAGTGGCAAGAAAATTTGGCAACTACACCTATGTAGGTGTGATGTGCCTTTCATGTAAAACCAGCAAGTTGTTCCGAGGTAATGCAATTCCACTTGTCCCCAAAACAAAAATATTCTCAAAACCTTTCAGTAATAAATATATATATATATATATATATATATATATATATATATATATATATATATATATATATATATATATATATATATATATATACATACACACACACATATACACACACACATATATATACATACACTTTTTTGTTGTAAAGAGATGTTGTTTGCATTTACTGGAACAAAGGTTTATTTAAAAATATGCGCCTTCTCTCTAAGATATCTCCATACCAACCCAAAACAGCAACCAATGCCCACCAATAATAAAAAAAAAAATAATTATGGGAAGACATGTTTTATGATAGATTTCTTCTGTGCCTAATATGATTAGATTATATACAAATAATGTCTCCTTTGAAGTTGGTTGGGAAAGGGAACAAACAAAAAGCACAAGGAAGTAGACAGATTACTAGTACTGTGTCCTGGACCAACAAAAATCAGCACAACAATACAATGAGCAGAAGGCTGCTATTCTGCACAAACCCAAGTCCACTTTACTGCTTACATCACCCCAAACTTTTTTTTTATTATTATAAATGAACCACTGGTGCTGCTGCGAGTTTAACAGGAAATCTCACCCATGTTTAGTGATAAAAAGTAAACCAGTATACGGACCTTCAGTTTTTAGGAGTTAATGTTTTGACATTTAGATTGCACAGCTTCCCAGAAGAACCAGGTACTTACAGCTATTCTAAGACCTCTTTGAGGCACACATGCCATTTTAAATGCTGCTGCCAATGCACAGATTCCTTTCACAATAATGGGGGAATTACTTTGTGTTAAGTAAAATAAATCATGAATAATGACTTTCTTTACAGTATTTATTTGCCAATGCTACACAATAAAAAAAAACAACTCAGATTTATCACAACTTTAAAATCTACTACAGGGGAAAAAAAAAATCTCAACATACATTATTAATAATAGGTCTATTTTAGATGCCTCTTTAAAGGGAGGCAGAGAGAAGATACTCACTGTGTAGGACCCAACCCAGTTTGTAACGTCCCTCGTTGTCTAAGGCCGTCATTGCTTACAGAGGATGGAGGAGCTCCAGAATCCAAATTATTAGAATGTATTTTTAAATCTTTTTTTATTTCAGGCTTTTAAGAAAAAAAGGCATGCAAAAAAAAAAAAAAAAAAAAGAGTCAGAAAATTCCAATGGCATATACATGGATTCCAAGAAATGAACTAAAACAATGGTGTAAAAGCAATTCACATCTTTGAGAAGAACTGTAAATTAAGATTGGACTTGTACAAACACAAAATGTATAAATATTTCTGTAACTCTTTGTGAGCATTTACAAAGGAAATAGCTACTGTACCAAAAACTCATGAAATACAATTACTAACACTTAAAATGATTAAAACTCATCCAAAACATTTCTGAAAAATATCCAGCAAACAAATAAGCAAAAACGAAAG